>NC_090930.1:1307483370-1308083370 GCF_040938575.1 Ambystoma mexicanum | reverse complement strand
TCTACGTTTAAGGTATACTATTACTGTTGGACAAACACAAACACAACAGTGTATCTTTGGTCAAGCGACAAGGAAACATGCAATTAACTATTTGAAAACTCGCTGAGAACTGAGTGATTATTTGCCAACACATTCAAGCATCTACAGACGTACGCCTTAAAGGACTTTGTCGAACCAGTCGAGTTTCTCGATCTGCAAACGACAGCAACACTGATCGTTGTCAAGCCGCCTTCGCTTAAAGACATCTGAGACATCTGGACCAGTGCTTCAGAACCAGCAAAAAGCATTGAGACAACGATTCCTGACCCTGAACCGCTGTGTAGGCCATCCTGCAGCCATTTGTCCAGCTTTGCAAGGTACATTGTGGTTCTGTCCCCCTTGTCTTTCCCAGAAGGTCACTAAAACATTTTAAGACCCATTGCTCCCTTTTTGCTAAAGCCAAGAAACCTTGACAAACTGTTGTGATTACCCATACCGACTTGCCTCCTGTCAGTATCCAGAGTGCATCCCTTTTCCTTCTTTGAAACTGTCTGTCCTCTACATTCCTTTAAAGAGTGGGTTGCATTTCGTAGTGTTGCTAGATCTGCCTGTTGTGATATAAATAAAGTAGACATTTTTTATTGAACCTTCACTGGACGGTCCCTTTTATCATTGGGTAATGTTGGTATTTTTGCTGTGTTGCAACTAACCACTGATCCCTTCTGGAGTATTAGAGATGTGGGGCTGATTGATGGTTTAGAAACTGATATTCACCACTGGACCACTGGTATCCCAGAAGTTGATTCGTCACAGTGCATGCATCTTTGGCGTACCTTGCAGGAACATAGGTACAGCAGTGATAATGGACCAATATTGGGCTTGTGGCTAAGAGTGCAAATTGGGGATTTTCCCCAAAGAAATAAATGGCCCCTACCCCTTTAATGCAACAAAAGAAGTAATTACATATCAGCAAATGTGGTAACAGCATATGACAGCATACCGGATGAGCAGAAATTGTTCAGCACAATGGAAACAGTCTTTGAGTCCATCTATTCTCTTTGGTTGCAAGCTCATATGAAAACCAAATGGCTGCAAATAACCTGGTGGGAGATGTTGCGGACCATTAATACTATTCCACAAGGCTTTAATGCGGTAAGGGAAGAGCTGAGAGCAATAAGGATCATGACCATTTAAAACGGGATACGCCCCCGATCTGATAATTGCTATGGAGGGTGGCATGTGAGCAAACATTGGCCCATCTTGCTGCACATACAAATCCGCTCACAATGAGGAAAATGTGACTGTCACAGAAGCGATAGCCACGTTGAATAAATTGCCCACAAAATGGTTGAGGAAGTGGGAGACATTCCATTGTTTACTGGTTTAACTGTCTGTTCTCATTGATACCTTCCTGGTGGGCTAACACATTCAAAATACTACTGACCAAATGAGTGCTGGTACTATTGGCTTTTTGTACCCTGAGAATAGCAATAAGTCAAGGCTAAAAGAGTGCTAAAAGGCATTAGGGATGGAAATACTGATAAACCTGGATACTCACGTGCATGAGTATACTCAAACAGAGGACTTCCTCCATAACCAAGCAGTAGAAAGCCCCATAGCTCCTCCAGGGTCAAAGTTCAAATATCCTCCAGATCCCCAGAATTACATAGAGCACAGGGTGAATTGTGACATCACTGGAGTGTGCAACTACACGCCATGGAGCATTGACAAACATTTAAGACATGGAGGTAGCCTGAGCAGGGTAAGTAAAATATGGGTACTGAAAGAGCCCTACATAGGGGAGAGCAGAAGGAAGAGTGTGGCTGAGGACTCAACCAGAAGGGGGAATGTTGGGAGGCAGATGAATACATAATCCATAGTTTCTGACCCCTCGATGCAATAACACACAGGTTAGAAAAACTACTCACTAAGGCAACCCTACCGACCTTATTTAAGGCAGGTTTCAACAGGACATAGATGCAATTTAAGCTGAAGATGGCAAAAGCAGTCTAGCTAATGTTGCAACTGTAACAGCCGCATGCATTAGGCAAAAAGATTTCATGGAAAAGTGCACAGAGATCCTGCAAAGCCAGCATGCTGAGATTGCCACTGTGCGAGCCTGCACACAGATGTTTTTCTGCATACTGTGCGTATTCATGGAATTGTTCACGCAAAGTAACCGTATAGCCAGAAACTGCCACCTTTGCGTGCTACCCGGGCGTGTATATGTGCACCATCAAAACAGTGCATGGGGTCACCTGCAAGCAAGCCTGCATCTCGGGCATCCTGGGCAGGGTCCCTCATAATTGTCACTGGCACCCTGACCACATGCGTACAATTTATCGTAACTCGGGTAAAAATTGAAAGATCTGTGTCCAAACCCTCATAAACCATTTCTGCACCCGGCTACACTGCATACGAACACCCCTAAGTCAGATCAGATCAGAACCCTATGTGCATGCACGCACCTCTAAATTTGACACCCGATCTTACCTCTGCGCGGTGAATCCTATGCGCACATTTTTGTATACCTGCCTTTGGGTGGCGGATAGTAAGTGGCAATTTCCCTGCCGGTGTCATGATCCGCCGAGCCCACCCTTTTTGGACTTCATGGTCCATGATTCACCGCGGTGTTAACTCCGCTGTTCTACCAACATGGCCGGCGCTACCAAAGCGCGGCAACCCAGCCTTCTCTTACTAAGTTCAGCTTCCTAGAAAAAGGCCACGTCTCCGCGGCGCCATGTGTCTCAATGCTGCTGCTTGGTGTAGCTAGACATGCGTTCCGAAGTTCGCTTTGCGCTCTCCTTGTTACCCTATTTTCTTCCTTCCTTCCTGGTATTCTTTTTACCCTTTCCCTTTACCCGTTTTTGTGGACTACTCCTGGAAATTCCTCGTGCTCTGACTCGGAGCCCGACACCTTCGAGCCGACTCGTCAGCATCCTGATTCCTCGCCCGGATACTGAACGCTTCCGTTCGGAAGGCTGCAACCTCACGCTGGACTCCGAAGACCTGCGTCCAGGTTTATACAAGTCCCGGACAGTAAGGAAGAAGGAAGCTACGTCCAAGAGCGTCACAAGAAAGGAAAAACAGGTGAGAAGGGGAGAAACTTGTGACAGCCAGGAGGTTGTGCGGTCAGATCCCTGAAAACGTATTGTTCCATGCAAAAGCAGTCATGCAATGGACTTCCTGCAGGCCGTCCCTCATAACGCTCACTTTTTCGCATGCTCTTCCCCATTTTCAGTGTTCCACCACTTCCCCGCCCTCTGCGCAAACCACGCCCCCCTCTTCTGCGAAATCCATGCAAGTTCAAGCAAAATCCTGCAAATTCGATTTCATTGATCGACGATCGGGATTACATGCGCAGTTTGGCCCCCAAGTTCCCTATTTTCCATGCAAACAAGTACACTAGGTCAACGTGCATTAATTCCTGAAACATATTAACATCACATTCACAAGACATGTAGAACACTAAGAGAACCAGTTGAATGCCAGATGAATGACACGCGAGTATAGCTCATTAACATAGAAACCAGAGTGTAATTGGACAGCCATATTCTTAAAATGGAAGCCACAGCCTGCTCTTAAATAGACAAAGGACTCAAGACTTCTAGAGAACTAAAAAAGCTGAATCCACAGAAATACAGAGCTGTGCAGAGCTCAGACGGTAGCTGGCAATTAGATACAAGGTTATAATGAGATATGGAAGAAGGTACCAGCAGAACGAAGTCACGAGATAACAATAATGAAGACACAAGCAGGACACTCCCAGATTAAATAAAGGTTTATAAGAATACCACCAGCCTTTGTTAAGCAAGTGCAGTAAACTGCAGGCCAATAAACTCCAGGAAGAACAATTTGAGAGTGTCCCTTGTGGAAGCAGAAAACAAAACACACACGTTAATATTAGCTAAAATCTCAATGAATAGGAGCTAATTCCATTTCATTCACGGTCCTCTAACATGTGACATATAATTGCAGAACACTGGCTATTCATTAGGAGCTAGAATGAGAAAGGACACCTTAGAAACTCTCTAAAATCCCATGCAGACATAGGCCGCCCTGCCAGGTCAAGTACACAGGCTTTTCCCTGTCTCATGGACTGATGATGATGGGATGATATCTTCTTTAAATGAACAAAGACAGCCCATGGCCCTCTCTCCCCTTATACCCTGTGCGGCTCACATCTTGACGACCTGTCAAGTGTCCAAGGTTGGTTATTAACATGCCAACCTATCAAAATCTGTAGTGGCATGCCACCCATCGAAATATATGTCAAGCAGTCCTGTAACATAGAGATGATGCATTTTTACCTTTATTGAAATAACGGTGGTCTCAGGTGGAGCCATCCGATATGTCTATAGACAGTTTGCGGAAAATCTGTTTATGCCACCTTTGGCCTGGCACTTCTTCATGTGCATTTTATAAATACGATCACTTCAGGCAGGTCTGTCGTTACATGTCAGACCCCAATAATAGTGAGCAAATTTGGTACATTGTCAAATTTGTTACCCATTAAAAATATCCCGCTGCATCTAATTTTCTTCTGTATTAATAGAAAAAAACATGAACAGAGAAGTCCATAATCATGTTATAAAGAGAACAAATAATTGAACCATACTGAGGACAAAATGACCGCCTTGGAAGATGGTAATTGATTTCACGTAGCAATGCAGTTATGGCAGAATTGGGTCTACAAGTATCCCCATTCTCCTTGGCAGGAATTAAAAAGTGCTAAGCAGTAGGTTTTCTTTCCCGCCGGGAATGTTTTTGTAGCATTTCAGAGGACTGCTGGACAGAAATGTCTTTGATTGAGAGGGGGTGTGTTTGGGGTCGCTTTGGAAATAGACATTATTCCCTGGGTAACAAGTAGAGCGGCTTCTGGCTCGAAGGAAAGCTAGCACCACTTAGAGTACCAAAAGGCTAGTAGAAATCCTGGTGATTGGGCACACTGCATGTAAATGGGGCCCGACTGCCTGCAGTCTGCTTATGCTGTTGGGTGAGAGGTCCTGCAAGCAAGGTTTGGTAAAATGGTGAGACCACAGCTTGCCATTAGATGCTCATTACCCATGGATGGTAATAAACGCCTATTTCTGTAATACAGGCCATAAACTGGAACAAAATAGCAAACCCCCAGATGTTCCATCAAGTGAGACTGGTACACTAGAAAAAATAGAAAAACAAGCTAAAGTGGCCTCTACAGACTACCCAAAATCCTAAACCAATCATGGTGCACAGAGCGCAGGCTTTATCTACTAATGCAAGCCCCCATTCTATGCGACACAACTGACTTTTCTTTCTCGCATGCTCACTTTCGGTGCTCTTCCACTCTGCGCTCCCTTTCACAGGACCCATGTCACCTCTCCCCCTTTTCATCCTCTGTCCCCAACTTGCCATGCACTCTACTCCTCTGTGCTGTCAGCATGGCTGCCAGCTGACATACTCTCTTTTCCCTGTATACATTCTAGTTTTTTGTTCATTCTCCTGCCGTATGCCATTTTCCACTAACCCCTGATCTGCCATCCCCATTTCAATCCTTACGTTAGGCAATATCCAGTGAGTGCTTTCTTCTTCTCTACCACTCCTCCACTTTCAGATAACTGGATTGCTGTGATGGAAAACCGCTGCTCTGCTTGAAAGTACAGGGCTGAGGAGTGTCTAAACCTCATACTTAACCCCACTTTAATGCTAAACCAGCAGTGAACCTAATCCTAAAGTTCAACAGCAAAGCTCAAATTGCATGCCACCTTCACCTCTTTTGGTAACGTGGGCCGTGGGCAGGCTATATCTTCAGGAGAGGTGTGAGCTGATAACAGTAGCAAAACAACTTAATTACAATGGTTCTAAAATAAAACAAAGTACAATCAAGGTTTTAGAATAATAGAGACTTTTCATTAAAACAATAAATATGAAATCAAGCAGCTAGAAAACTCCAGAAAAACCCACCCTTGTAAAAATGAAATAGAGAATTCAGACTTTAATGACATGACACTGTGGGTAGATGAGCAGGGATGTTCGGCAATCAATTGGCAACAATGTCACTGTTCAATGTTGAAGGTTATGTCTTGGAGGAAAGAGATAGAGAAGGAGTCATAAAAGTCACTGTGATCCCAAAAATGGATATTGGGCATAGGGCCACTTCACAGCTTTTATTCTTGCCTGTGGGGGTCTTGACAGCAGTAAGTGAAGCTTTGTTGGCGCTTTAGCTGCAGTCGAACCGACGCTAACATGTTTGATTTGATGGATTCACACTGGAATTCACTGTTGAGTCGGTTCGATGATGCAGGCTCCAAAAGGGTAATTCGGCTTTTGAGATGGTGAAACAATGTCTTCCAATTGTTTGGGCAGGGGCTGAGTCTAAGGTGAGACAATGGGCCTCATTACACGTTGTGCGCTAAAAACCGCATATTAGCGGCATGGCGCTATTAACGTGTCCGCCCTCGTAAGAGGGCGCTAATTACGCACCATTACGAGTACGCGGACACGAGCATAGCGCCATGCCGGTAATGACCCTACCGCCATGCCGCAAAAGTCCCAAAAAACTCCCTTACCGGCTTTGACGAAAGTGCAGATAGCACCTCCGCCCTCACGCTACATGCAAATTGCGGTCACCGCTACTAGCGGTCACCGCTATTAGCGGTCATCGTTATTAGCGGTGACCGTAAAATAGCGGAAGCGGAAATAGCGTCATCGCGCCGGAACGGGAAAGAGCCCGGCGGCCATCTTTAAAAACACAATCCATTGCCATCCTCTGCCCCCTGGACCTGTTTTGATTCGTGAGCCGTGCCAAACAATTGTGGACACCTGCATCATGCCCAAGGCACTCAAGAAATCGACTGACAGGCTGCGCAAAGAAAAATACACCAATGAGGAATTGGTGATGTTGACACAGACCCTTGCGGAGAATGCTGAGGTGGTCTTCACAAATGACATGCGCCGGCCAACCCTGTTGAGGAAGAAAGCCATCTGGGAGGAGGTTGCAGCCAAAGTCAGTGCAGTGGGCACCAGCACGCGCACTGTGCGCGAATGCAGGAAGAGGTGGGACGACCTCAGGCTGCGGGTGAGGGGCATCCTGGCGGAGAACCACCGCATTGCCAGTGCTGGTGGAGATGGATCCCCAATCCTGATGAAGGAATGGGAGGAGACGTGCGCCAACATGATTGCCGTCGAGTCAATAGAGGGAGTAGGCAGCATGGAGCTCGGCGTGGGAACCACTTCTGATGGAGGTGAGTGTACACATGACAGGATGCGCTGTGAATGTACTGTACCCCCCATATGCGAGCACAGACTCCTCTCATGCATGGACACACATCCACACATGCATCCACCCCTCAACATGCCTGTGTCAGACCCACACACACACACACATGCACACAACACCACAGACAAGTCCCAAACACTACCATGCATGGATGAGGCACTGAACTGGCACATCACCTGCATCCACAACCACTAAGTCCCAATTGCCACAAGTGCATTATTAATGTAATCTGCATTAAGTAAATTGAAACGCAACCAATGCCATCCCCCGTCTCGCCCCTGACAGGCTCACATACAGATGGGGAGGATGCCGCTGATGCAACACAGGCAACAGCTACATGCAAGAGGCCAAGGGCACAGGAGCCGGCGGATACCCCAACAACATCAAGGGGCAAGGGGGGCAGGCCGCACCAGACGAGTGCCAAACTTCGTCGGAGTGCCACTGCCACGGCAGTAATAGCTGCACCACCAACTGCGGCCCCACCACCGGTGGTGAACCCACCCGCACCGATGCCAGCCACCGAGGGCCCACCATCAGCTGCGGCAAGCTCCACTGGTGAGGCAGCCGCCACTGCCCCCCTATCCGATCTGGAGGACACCCTAGACCACGCCATGGAGATGCACACCCCAAGCCCCCCTGGATCACCAGAGCCAGTGCCATTCCACACCCCTGCGTCTGATACCACAGTTGAGGACACCGTCCCTGCAATCATGTCCCCCATGTTGCCATCACCTGCTGTGGTGGATGCATCCGAGGGCACAGGCTCAAGTGCACACTCACCCAGCACTGCCCACCAATTGACCACCATCCTGCAGCGCCAACAAGAGCTGTCTGTGCTGGTTGGGCAGCATGTTGAGGAGGCTGCCAATCGCAGTGAGAACATTGTGGAGGCGTTGAGGCACTCCACAGAGCGGATGGACGCCAACACCAACAGGCTGTGCGATGAGATAGGGAGGCTCAGGGAGGTCCTGGTACGCATGGCTGACACTATGGACCGCCACATTTCCCAACAAGGCCAGTCTGCCCCATCCTCATCTTCTGGGTCGAGGCAAACAAGCCCCCTCCGGCGCTCATCGCGCACCACCAGGCGCACATCTGCCAACCCTCTGAATCCCCCTGAGGACAATTGAAAATAGGGGGTTGATAGGGATCCCTATGTGTGCATAGGCCAGGGCAAACCTGGCAAACACATGAGGGACTGTTGTGGGGGGTGGTGGGAAGGGTGTTATGGGTCTGTTGTTGGGGGGAGGGGAAGGGTGTTATGGGTCTGTTGTGGGGGGGGAAGGGTGTCATGGGTCTGTTGTGGGGGGGAAGGGTGTCATGGGTCTGTTGTGGGGGTGGGGGGAAGGGTGGTGGGATGTTTTTTGACTTGCACTTTCACACCTTAATGTTACTCAATACACTGGTTTCTGATCTAAACACTGGCTTGGACAACTTCATTGTGTGTGTGTACTTTATTGGGGACAAGGTCCATTGTGTGCTCGTAAACATACACCAGTGCATGACTCCCCATTACCATGTGACAGTACGAAAACATGTTCCTCAGAATATTTGGTTGATCAGATGCTGTCTCACAGCACGTCCCTCCTGCCCATCCCCTCTTGCAAGACCTGCATCCCCTTCACCTCCGTCCTCATCACCATCATCGTCCTCATCAGGTGCTTCTATTTCAACGTCAGGGGGCAGCGGCACATTCCGTCTGATACACATATTGTGCAGCATGACACATGCCATGGTGATCTTGGCCACCTTCTCATGTCCATACAGGAGAGCACCACCAGACCTGCTAATGCACCTAAAACGTGACTTCAAAAGTCCAAATGTCTGCTCGATCACGATGCGGGTACGGGTATGTGCACGATTGTATTCCTCCTCGTGCCTGTTCTGTGGGTTCCGTACAGGTGTGAGGAGCCAGGTCTTCAGGGGATAGCCCGCATCACCTGTATGGGGGAATGAACAGGGTCCTGTTACTGTTCACCTCATGAGCGGCCTGTTCACATCACACTAATTGACATTGCATTGTGATCCAAGTACTGAATTGACAGCATACATGCAGATGGTCTGTGTGGCAGCAACGTGCAAGGGGGAGGTTGACCCTGCAAGTAGTAATGCAACATTAATGCCTCCAACAGCATTTGACATGTCCTGGGTGAGGCCAGGTCTTAGGTGTCCCTGTCCCAGGCAAATTTGGTACCACACTGCGAGTGTACTGTCATTCTGACACCAATGTGGCCATGCTGTGAGGCATCACTTCAGTGGTGCTATAGGTGTGTGGTTCAGTGCTATGTCTAGGGGTGATCCCTTTGCATGCATTCAAGGGCGCATTGCTGGATTGATGTTGTGCAGCTTCAAATTGCATGTGGGTTCATTCCAAGTACCTCGTGGCCTTCCCGGATGCACATTGGTGTACATCTGTATGTCCATTTCTCCTACGGACGACAGTCAACACCCAGTTGCAGTATGTATCTCTCCCCCTCCATCTCTCCCCCCCCAATCACTCCCAGTTGCAGTATGTATCTCTCCCCCCCATCTCTCCCCCCCCCAATCACTCCCAGTTGCAGTATGTATCTCCCCCCCCATTCACTCCCAGTTGCAGTATGTTTCTCTCCCCCCCCAATCACGTTGCCATGTGCTTGCCCTGCTACTCACCGAGTAGCCACAAACGTTGTCCAGGGTTTCGCTCCATGTAGCGTGGGAGAGTTGAGTTCCGCAGGACCATGGAATCATGTGTTGATCCTGGAAATCGGGCACAGCAATGTATGATTATCTTGTTGGCGTCACATACCATTTGGACATTGATAGAGTGGAATTGCTTCCTGTTCCGGTAGACTACTTCATTGTGATGTGGGACCACCAATTCCACATGTGTACAGTCGATGGCCCCAATGCAACTTGGGATGCCTGCCAGTGAATAGAAGCCAACTTTTGTGTTTGCTATCTCCTGGGCAGTTCGTGGCATGGATATGTGTTCAGGTGCATGCTTCAGGAGGGCATCGAGTACCTGGTTCACCGTGCGTGTGAATACTGGTTGTGAGATGCCATGCATCTGTCCCACTGTATGCTGGTAGGTGCCTGTGGCCAGAAAGTGGAGCACACTCACCACCTTCAGTAGCGGGGGGAAGGCAGTTCTGATGTCTATGAGGCTCACAATGTCGTCGTGGATCATGTCCACGATGCTGGTGATGGTAACCCTGTCCTGACGGTACAGGGTGTGTATCTGCTCAGGGGTTAGGTTGCATGGACTGGCTCTGACCCTGGGGATTGGTGGGTGCCTCGTTGGTATGAATAGGTGCCGTTGTGGTGCTTGCTGTGCCTGTCTTGCCCTCCTCCTCCTCCTCCTCCTCCTCCTCCTCCTCCTGCGTCTCCTTTGTGCTGCCTGTTGTAGTAGCAGCTGCGCTGCAATGAGGTCCCCCAGGCCATGTACTGCTGCCAGTATTGGAACCATCTTTGTGTGGGAAGGGGTGTGGGAAGGGGTGTGGTGTGCTCCTTTTGAGCTGCCACAGTCTCCATTGCCTCCACCTGTGCTGATTGTGTCCACCTGTGGCAGGTGGGAACACTGCTCATTCCTCTTAACGGGTGCTCCGCGATGCCGGTATTAGCACCATGGCGGTAAGGGGTTTGGGTGGATTTACCATGCCGCTATTAGCATGTCCACTGGCCTTGTGATGCTGTGCTAATAGCGGCATGGCGTAATTTACGGGTGGAGGGTCGCGCGCACACGGCCTGCCCGCTATTAGTGGCACCGTAATTTGCGATGCCGCTAATAGCGGTGTGCCGGGTCGTGATCCGCATGGGGATTTAACGTTACCGGTATTCCATTACCGGTAACGGTAAATCCCTACCGCCATCCGTGTAATGAGGCCCAATGTCTTCTGCTCCATCAATTTGGCATTCGTGGCAGTGAGTTTGATGGCTTTCAGCCAGTCTAGTCAACGCTCTAATCATTTGCTCCCATGAAGTTTCGCCTGCGATCGGGTTGCTCGAGGTGATCCTTGGTGATGGGTGATGGGTGAGGCCAGCATCCGAATTGCTCAAAATACAGCAAGTACTTTAAACGTTCCATAGAGTGCCAACCGCAGCACTGGGAGTCCGTTGGTGGTTTGTTTGAAGGTGTCGAGCAAGTTCAATCAAGATCGGGGAATTCTCAGGGCATGTGAACAGGATTCAAAGCTGCTTCTTGAATTCTGTTTGCTGTGAGTTACAATCAAGGGGCTCCAGAACCTGGTGAGTTCTTTTGTTCTGCTTTCTCACTCCCTGGAGTTTGGCTGGCAACTACAAGGAGTCCTTCACTTCCAGTGAGTCCTAATTCTAGTGCAGCTAGCTGCGAGGCCTTGGTCCAGGAACCGTCACCCCTGCTCTTCCCTTGGGATGGTTAGAGGCCACAGAGCTCCTCTGCCTTGGATGATTTCTGACTTCTTCGCAATGGTGAAGGACTTTGGGATAGTTGCTACTCCAAGCAGAGGTCCAAAAGTGAATCCTTATTCTTCTCTTGATGGTCAAAAGATCACTCAAAGAATGAGGAGGTGGCCCTCTCCTTATAAAGGTGAAATGTCACTGGGGATTGGTCCAATGCACGTCTGCTGTAAGGGGTCCAATCCTGTTTTTGTTTGCCTAATGACATTAACTGAGAGAACATTGCCTGCAGAGAATGGAAGGGACAGTAAAAGGAAGAAGGCCCAGACAGAAACCAAGATGGTGAAGCCCTTCTTTCAGCCATCCTCTCCTCTCTGAATACTGTAGCTTTTTTATATACCTGCCGACTTCAAAGTGACTCCAATGATCAGCACCCTGGTGTGAGAGCGGCTTTGTTGTGCTGTCTTTGAAACACTGGTTCCAAGTAGACACCCTGAGGGTTGTTCCTGTGCCCTAATGGAAGGTGTTGCTTTTCCTGCACAGGGATTCAAGAGGCAGCATCCTGCCCATTGTTCCACATAGGTCAAGCCAGACACCAATATACATCAGTACTGTCATCACTGGGTGCTGCTCACAGAACAGACATTAGTGTGATATCAAATAGCTGTGGCCCTATAATTGTGTGTTCTTAGCAGACACGATGCCACATCCATGTATGTCTTATATTTACAGATGTATGTACCACCAGACTGACTGGAATGCAGACAATTATTTAGGCAATAAGCTCTGAGACAGCGGGCCATTACCGCAAAAGGTAATGCCAGCAGGGCCCATAGTTAAAGGCCTGAGCATAGAGAGGAATCCTGTTGAGGGGCTTAGTGCCATTAGTACCCGGTACTAATGGTATTTTTTTCCGTCTGCGAGACGCATTGCGTTTCGCAGCCCAAAAAAAAGGGAAAAAAGGAGAACAAAAATGGCCACCGTGGTCAGAAAACATAGTCTGTTTTCTCTTTCCATGGAGGCCATAGTAAACAAGGAAAATGGCTGCCATGGAAGGGGAGCGTAGTCCCTTCTCCCCTTCGGTGGTGGCCATTGAAGTACATTGACAAAAATGTAAACAAAAAAAATGGCTGTCATGGAAGCGGGAGAAGGGACTACGCGCAGTCCTTCTCCCTTTCCATGGTGGACAAAAAAAACAACAAAGCAGCACGACGGTCAGACAAAAGTGTGAAAGGGATTATCATCAGGAAAGGCTTGCAAACTAACCAATCGGTTCGTTTGCGAGCAACAGGAAAATCTGCACCGTGTACTAATATAATTTAGATCAGAGGTGCAAAAGATTAAAGAGCCACCTCTGCTGTAGGAACTTTGTGTTCAGTAGTTGTCGGGAATGCGCATGTGACCTTTTGACACTGTCATATGCCATTGCAGAGCTGGGGCTCAGGGTACCTGTAGGTTATCTTGCAAAGGAATATTTTTGCATTGTAATGTTGGCATGGAACATTTATGAAAGGGGATTCTGATTAGCAGGCCTCACTTTCATACATAGAATTTCCGTCAACATGTTCTATTTTTCAATCCTGTTAATATCTATTGTAAAACATTATACTATTGAATGTATATGATTGTTATCCTCGTTAAAACTTTAAACCAAAATTGCAAGTGCTTCAATGTTCTATTTGTTGATGTGTAATGTGTTGGTGTTGGACACACTTTTTTTGTTGAATGATAAGAAACATGATAATTCATGCTGAAAAAAAGAAGAGAAAATAAAACTTGAAGATGTCTTGTAATATTGAAGCAGTCGTTCATTTAGTAAAGCGTGCAGCTGTGACAATATTGAGAGATAACGGTCAGAGTTATTGTACCGTTGAGAATGCGCAATGTGTGCTTGCAGTCACTTCAACACCAGTGCAAGTGTATCTGTATTGGTTAGAGTGTGCATGCAAAAGCACATGTTCATAATATTGCCCATGCACACCTTACAACACCACATCTCCCAGCACATTGTGAAGTTACTTGAGGTCACCTGTAAAAGTCTGGGTTCACCCTCACATGGAAATCTTTAGCCATGAACTTTGTTGACCGTCTGTTCAGATGAATTTCCAATTCCTGGTCTTTAACGCTGTAGATGACCGGGCGTTGGCATCTTGGAATCCACCCCCACATGCCATCACCGAGGTCGACAGCTTCAATCAACAGTGCTGGCACATCTTCACCAGCTGAGGTTACCTCATGGCTTGGCTGGAAGCTGAGTCTTTTTATAGCTGTTCCAGAGCTGTGGCCCATGCTACTGACAGGAGGCTGGCGCGCAGCTGGGCCGGTGGTGCCCCTCATGTTTTGGAAGTCAGCGATGCTTAGCTTCCAATTCCAGGAGCCCATGTTGAAAGCTCAATCCCTGCTAGCTTTGAAAGGTAAAGGTGGACTGTTCACATATAAGACCTTTCTGTAGAAGCTGCTTAACGTGGATACTGCGCTTGCTAATATAGATGTCAATGTCGTTTTTAGATAAAATAATAGATATGCGGGGGGGCGGGGGGAGAACACCCTGCAGCCCACCCATATTTCTATACTATCCCATTCTCCCCCACGTATATATGTGGTGTAAAGGGGGTGTTTTAAAAAAAAGTCGGGCATTTCGGCCGTCGCAATTGTGAGGGAGACATTTTGGGCCATTTACGTACAAAGTTGCTGTAATTTGGCCGATAGCTGAGAAGCAAGCACTGTGAAGAGCTGTACTATCAAAACAAGATTATTAGCTGATAACACAACATAAAAAAAGGCAAAATATTATGCAGAAACTGAACATGCACTAACTTAACATGAAGTACAATGCAATGCATTCAATAGGGTAGCCAAAAATGAAGTAGCATAACCTAAAATAGCATAACATGCCTCAGTATACAACAACGTACAGTAACAGGCATTAACAGGATGCAATGATGTAATATCACAGGGAGTATCATAACAGCCCATTAATAGTTGCATAGTACAATAGTGCATACATCTGGAAGCAGAGACAATGGGCTTCCTTACGAATTATGCCATTCTGGAAAAAGGTGCAAGTAACAACGTGTAACGGCACCTTTTCCTGACTGGCATACTCCGCGTCTGCCGGTAGTGGCAGTGAACTGCCGGCATGCCAGACCTGCCATTAGTTCAGGCCCCCACCACCAGATAATTCACCAAAGCACCAGCCCAAATAACAACGGTTCCGGGGCTTCGGTGGTTCCCATCCCATGTAGTCCTATGGGAATCCATGGGAATGGGAACTTACCATTACTCAGTCACCCATAATATCACGGTAATACCTGGATATCGGGAGGTGGAAACGGTCAGCCAAGGTTGCCAGTAAGCCGTCGGTACTAATGGCAAACTCGTGATGACCTTCAATGTTCATCAACTTTGTGCTGATTGTCATCACGTGGGCAACTCTCTGTGGTCCTTCAGAAGCTGAAAGAAATCTTATGGATACAACTGGAATCAATTATTCTCCCTGAATGGGATCATCACAAGCATTCACCAATATTTGTGTTTCTAGTTTTTATGTATTAAAGATCGGGGAAGTGCAGTTATATCTAACACTTCACAAGAGTAGTAGCCCTTCCGAAGAGATCATTCGCAGAATAGAGCACTTAATTTTGGTATAGGTGATAGTCGTTTTGGCAAGAGGACCAGTTGTGGCAGGAGGGCTAATGACACATAGGGCCTCATTATGACTTGTGCGGAATGGGTTTAACGGCGCCGGTAATGGACCCGGAGCCGTTAAACCCATTCCGCACAATTACGAGGTTCCTTCGCGGGACCCGCTGTGGACGTCTGGTTTATCCAGACGTCCACAGAGGGTTCCTTGAGGGAACCAGGGAGCTAACAACAGGCCCATTATGAGTGGGCCCGTTGTTAGCTCCCTCCCCTTTCCCATTGAGCCCTATGGGGGCTCAAATGGGGATGGGGAAGGACCGGCCCCGGGTTCCCCGAGGAGGAATTACCGGGCCCTCCAAACTCGGAATGGCCCGGTAATTCCCCATTCAGGGAACCCGGACCCGGACCCAATTTTGGAGGCAGCCATGGCGCCATTAGCACCATGGCTACCTCCAAAGTGGTAATGAGGCCCATAGAGTTTAGATGATGCAGACTTGAGGGTAAGTTGCTGAGCAAAATGTACAGTATGTACACTATTTTCAGAGATACACAGAGGACCGTTCAGTGGGCTCTTCTTGGCACAGGGCGATTTTTGTAAGGGCCATCCTGCCGATTTATACTCTTGCTTAAGTGCTTAGATTCCTAATCAACCACGAATCATTGTTCTCCAACTATAATCGTCGATAATTTCCTTGTCCTACTTCACCCAGCTAGCGCCATAAGGCCTTTGACGACAATTTTACTGATACGAATGCAAAGGGTGTAATGATGCTGGATGATGGCGGGGGTGGGGGAAGGTTCCCTACATGCACGTGCACATGACATAATATACATTATGCCATGCAGTAGCATAACTTGAAACTGTTAAACACTAACATAAGGTTATGTTAATTGATTGACTGTTAATTGTGTTGTTATTTTCCAGTGACTGCATTGTCAATGTGTAAATTGGACAATGCCATCACATGTATTTCTAGCTCGTTTATAACTATGACGAAACTCGACTGTCCCATGTTAAACTTAGCAAAGAAAGATTTAATTTGTACCAAGTGAAGCTGGGCATTAGGGTAAGGTTTGCTGTTGGCTGACACAGTGAAGGGTATGGTTGAGTATTGCTGAAAACAAATTACAGCCTCCTTCTCTTATTATAGCAGAGCAGGTTGTATTGAGCCCCAAAGACCCTGGATCCATTGGTAAGGATTTTTACGACAGATACGGCTGATTCTCCATGTGAAAGGTATTTCCACACTTACGGCTCCTTCAAAGGGTTTCCACATTCCCTCAGACAATCCTCGTTTTCTGTTCTGCGTGCGGCACAGACTTATGAGCAAAAATTAAAAAGGCAACTTTCTTTTTATTTCTCCCCCTAGAAAACCATTCATGAAGCCAGACATGGCCACGCACATTTTATCGCTTGAGGGGATGGTGCAGCAGGCCAACAGCAGGGGTGTGTCCCCATGTCCATGGGGAATCTGTGGCCCTGGGAAACACCGCTGCCAGATCCAAGTGAATCATACGATAAGTGAGGAAATGCAGAAAGCTATCCTCTGTTGATATTTTTCTTATTTGCTTAGAGGAAAATGAGGGAATTTACAGGCCGATTCATGGAATTAATGTGCGCCGAAAAAACGGCGCACGCGTGCGAAAACGTGCGATTCACAGAGAAATAGCGAAAATCGTAGTGCAAGTGCGATTATCGCACAGAAAACATCGCACATCTATTCATGGAAGTCTGTGCACGTGCAAAATGTGGGATGTGCACTGAAAAAGTGCGCGGCGCACGCTGGCGCACGCTGGCGCACGCTGGTGCACAGGTCATCGAACGCCGTGCGATAAGGCCACAGCGAATTCGCACATAGCGCGGCGCACATAACAAAAGTAGGCGTAACACGGGGTGTTACACGCAGAATGGGGAACAACTCGTGAAAATGTTGGCATCACGGGGGAAGTACAGGAGGCAAGTGCGCAGAACGCCCACACGCTCGCCTACAACACATATTCATGGAATCGAATAGGGAAAAACAGCGCATGGCCAAAGACGCGCACAGGCCCATACATGTCCGCCACACGAAAGCAGGCGGTAGCGTCCCTGCGCAGGAAAAAAAATTGCGCCAAAGTTCTACACGCGCGAGAAGTTCCACACGCGATCGGGCCTGGGGGAGCGTGTGCATGTATTTCAGAGGTGCGCGAGAAGTTTCACACGTGATCGGGCCTGGGGGAGCGTGTACTTGTATTCCAGAGGTGCGCGAGAAGTTTCATACGCGATCGGGCCTGGGGGAGCGTGTGCGTGTATTTCAGAGGTGCGCAAGAAGTTTCTCACACGCGATTGGCCTGGGCGCGTGTATTTCAGGGGTGCGCAAGAAGTTCCACACGCAATTGGCCTGGGCGCGTGTATTTCAGAGGTGCGCGAGAAGTTCCACACGCGATTGGCCTGGGCGCGTGTATTTCAGGGGTGCGCGAGAAGTTTCACATGCGATTGGCCTGGGCGCGTGTATTTCAGGGGTGCGCGAGAAGTTTCACATGCGATTGGCCTGGGTGCGTGCATTACAGGGGCTCGCGGGTGTTTTCACACGCGATCGGGCCTGGGGGAGTGGGGTACGTGTATTTCAGGGGCTCGCGGGTGGTTTTACACGCGATCGGACATGGGGGTGCGGGGTACGTGTATTTCAGGGGCTCGCAGGTGTTTTTACACGCGATCAGGCCTTGGGGAGCGGGGTACGTGTATTTCAGGGGCTCGCAGGTGGTTTTACACGCGATCGGGCCTAGGGGAGCAGGGTACCACTCACCGTCTGCCTTGCGTGTAGAAGAACGCGTAGCCAACACCCACCCGCTGTGAAGTAATAGCGTGTGAACCCCAACGCCTGCAAAACACACGCACCGCACCCCACGAAAAGCAACGCCCGTGCACAATACATCACAGACACGCATACGCGCCAAGGGCCTTTGGTCCAATGGAATCGCGTATGCGTGCTGACGCGCTTACGCGCTAACGGCCTTTCCTCGATTCACACGCTGACGTGCAGAATTTTCACGTGCCAAATCACTCCGTATAAAGCTGGCCATGCGTAAGCACACGGAAGATCACGCTCCTGCCCAAATGGCCGAATTACTGCCCTCCAGATCCCCGAGCAGCCTCCCACGAGCCATCTGCTGCTGCCTGCCTGCCTGCCTGCCTGCCTGCTGCCACCGTGCCCTGCCATTTGGTGCCTGCACATCAGCCATCTGCAGGGGTCCAGTTGCTGTGTCCACCCCTGCTGGAACAGAACACTCCCTACTGGGATACCATCGCTCCACAGCCCAGCCCCAGGACCCAGTTGCCCACCCACGCCTGCCTCGGGGGTCGCCATGTCAGGGCAAACACCATCCGAGATCACTGGCGACCCCCAGCCAGAGGGGCAGAGGGCCACCAGCTTCAGTCAGAAGGAAGTTGGTGTCCTGGTGGAGCTTGTCCTGGGGCATTATGATGCCCTCTTCAGATCACCACGCGCCGACAAGGAAGGACGGGACAGGATCTGGGACGACTTTGTGGTTGCCATCAACGCGGAGGGGGTGGCAACCCGCAACATCAAGCAAGTCAAGAAGCGCTGGGAGGACTTCAGGTCCCGGACCCTCATAAAGGCCCGGCGCCTCGTGGAGGGGGGCCGGGGCAGCATGAGTACCATCCAGCTGAGGGTCCTGGAATGCGTACGCCCAGCGCTCCATGCCCAGATCCTTGAGAGGCAGACCCGTCTGGAGTCGAGCGGTAAGTGGCCAAGCATTGCTGTGTGAGACAGGGCATGTTGCAGCGTGCTGGTTGTCTGATACTTGCCTGTATGTGTGACATAGGCCATGTACGCGTGTGTGTGTGCAGGGACATCATGGTCATGCATGTGAGACCAGTAATGTGTGAAGCACACGGTTGGTGTATGTGTTTAAATGTAACATGGGGAGCCCTGTGCGGAATGGACACATGAGAGCATGCCAGTCTCTGTTCCTGGACATGGGTGTGGGTGAGGGATGGGTGCTGATGCCATGTACATGTATGGTGTCCATGTCTGTGTTTCTGACCTGCGTGTCTGTGACTTGTGGATGCCATGGATGCATGACACATGTCTGTGACAATGTTCAGATTCACTGATGCAGCCTAGTTATCCTTGCATCCACTGTGTCTGGGGTGTACGAGTCCAGATGGATGAAAGTATGTTGAAGTGTGTGCATGTGATAAGCATGACCCATGATGCATGGGAGTCCAAAAACAACATTGTATGCTTCAAGAGTCCCTTGGAGATGTTTGCTTATGTCCATAGCATGCACCATGCCTGTTACTGCATGTGTTTTGCCTGCACTGACCCATGTGTTGTGGAGGGACATGATGGAAGTGATCTTTGACAGTGCCACTCATTTGCTATTGCTTCCTGTCTAGGGGACCATTGTACAGTACTCTGATGCTTGTGTTCTATGTCGCCCTCTACACAGCGCAAAGTGAAGAAAAGGGCGGAGACGGCGCTGTGGAGCTAAGCGGCGGGGATGCCCCCACGGCTGCAGTGGAAGGGGTGGGTGAGCCCCCATAGGGGCTTGCAACGGCAGAAGACGGTGTGGAGCCATCCAGGTTGGTGGTTTCCACAGAGGAGGAGGAGGCCGCTACTGAGCCGCACATGGGGCCTGGTGGGGGCATCCCTGCTGGTGCAAGTGGTGCAGTCCAGGGGCAGGGGCAGGAGGCAGCACAGGTCGCCGTGGAGGTGCCTGTGCATGTCACTGTCCCTGACACTGTGACTGCACCACCATGCACCAGCAGGGATGCCCCATCCCAGGCCTGTCCGCAGGTAGGGGGGATGTCCATGTCATCTGACTCCCCTCCACCTGCAGACGAGGGGACCCCTGGCCGTATGGAGAAGGTCCTGATTGGTGTCGCGTTGCGCACGGCTGTCATTCGTGATGAGGTGCGTGCTTCCCGGGGGGAGCACGCACGTCATCACGAAGAGCACCGTGCCAACGTGGCTCAGTTGGGAGCAGTCATGGTCGGGGGTCTCGTACATGTGTCGGGCACTCTGGCGACCCTCTCCTCCTCTGTGGAGGCTATGCGCCAGTCGTACTCCATGCCGTCTTCCGGCCCAGATGCCACCAGGGCCCCCTGTGGACCTGCCCCGACCAATGCAGCCACCTCGGTGGGGATCCCATCCCTGCCACAGTCGGGAGTCGGAGGTCCAGCAGGGGTGGACACACCAGCAACTGGACCCCAGCAGATGGAGGATGTGACGGCATCATCGGGCAGGGCACGTGCACAACGGCGTCGGTGGTTTCCATCAGCCTGGATGCCTTCGTGCTGGCACAGGCAGTTGCGTCGGAGGCAGCGGCAGGCTCGACGTGGGAGGCATCATGGCTCAGGGCCATCAACATCAGGGGTGCAGGCATCGGCCGGAGGGCAGGAGAACCCTGGAATGGGAGTGGCTTCCGTGAGGGAGCGGTTGGGCCAGCAGATAGGTGCGGAGCGGCAGCGGGCAGAGGAGGAACGGCTCACAATGGTCAGGGCGGAGAACTCCATGCGGAGGGCGCTGAGGTGGGCTGAGTGCCTCGAGGGTCTTCGCAGGGAGTTGGAGCTGGACACTGCATTATCCCTGCGGGACCTCGGGGCCAGGGAACATGCCCGCCTCCAAGCCATTGAACAGGAGTTCGATGATGCCCTGGCCCATGACAACAACCAGTGAGCCGTCGGACTAGCCCGCTGCCCTTGTAAATAGTTATGTAGTTAGTGTTAGGTTTCCTTTGCTTTTTTATTTATTTTGGACCTTTTGGACAATGGGCCACATTTTTGTATATAGTTTTATTTTATTAGGTAGGTAGTATTATTATGTAGGTTTCATTTCTTCAGTTGGTATCATGGACCCTGGTTTGTTTATCTGTATATAGTTGACTGTTGGATTTTTATATTTTTTTTTGGATTTACCCATGGAGCAATGGTTTTCGGTTTTGTTTTTACCTTGGATTTACTTTCTTGAACTGTGACTATGGACACCTTTCCTTTGGATTATGATTTGTCGTTTTTCATTATTTTACGGACATGCTGCTTTTGGTTTTTGGTTCCCATTGTCATTTGTTTATTTTTAATTCCATTTATGCTGTTTTTAATAAATTTTTTTCATCAAACTTCAATGTGTAGTATCATCTCATTGGTATCATGCATATCATGATATGGGTTTTGAGATTCACTGACACCCATTGGGTGTATGTGAGGGCCATGTATTCATTTCAAAACTTGCTATTGGGGTTCTATCATGTCATTGCCATTTCTAAGTGGGTGGATGCAATACTCGAGTGGGTGTTTTGCATTTGGAGGCTGACCATAAGGGCCAGGGATCTAGATTGTGATGACATGTTGGCTGGGGGACATGTGTGGGGGCCTGCTGGCAGGTGCCCCGCAATGCTGGGGGGTGGGGGTGCAGGGGGACATGAGTGGGACATGAGTGGAGGCCTGCTGGCAGGTGCCCCGCAATGCTGGGGGGTGGGGGTGCAGGGGGACATGAGTGGGACATGAGTGGGGGCCTGCTGGCAGGTGCCCCGCAATGCTGGGGGTGGGGGTGCAAGGGGACATGAGTTGGTGATCAGTAGTGCAAGGAGACATGTGCCTTTGCTGGGGGGCATGCCCATGTTGGGTGGGCTGCCTGCGGGACATGGCCAGGGATGCAGGGTAGTCCCCTGTGGTGTGGGCTGCCTGCAGGGGCCGTGGAGGGTGTACAGGGGACACCTGGGAGGACCCAAACTGCCAAATCACATGTAGGACTCCCCGGCACCCCTGAAATACACGTACCCTGCTGAAATCGCTGTGAAAATACTTGCGCACCCCTGAAATACACGTACCCTGCTGAAATTGCGTGTGAAAATACTCACGCACCCCTGAAATACACGTACCCTGCTGAAATCGCGTGTGAAAATACTCGCGCACCCCTGAAATACACGTACCCTGCTGAAATCGCGTGTGGAACTTACACGCACACGCTCCCCCAGGCCAGATCGCGTGTGGAACTTCTCGCGCACCTCGGAAATGCACGCGCCCAGGCCAATTGCGTGCAGAACTTCTCGCGCGCCCCTGAGATACATGCGCCCAGGCCAATCGCGTGTGGAACTTCTCGCGCACCCCTGAAATACACGCGCACAGGCCAATCGCGTGTGGAACTTCTCGCGCACCTCTGAAATACACGCGCCCAGGCCAATCGCGTGTGGAACTTCTCGCGCACCTCTGAAATACAAGCGCCCAGGCCAATCGCGTGTGGAACTTCTCGCGCACCTCTGAAATACACGCGCCCAGGCCAATCGCGTGTGGAACTTCTCGCGCACCCCTGAAATACACGCGCACAGGCCAATCGCGTGTGGAACTTCTCGTGCACCTCTGAAATACACGCGCCCAGGCCAATCGCGTGTGGAACTTCTCGCGCACCTCTGAAATACACGCACACGCTCCCCCAGGCCAATCGCGTGTGGAACTTCTCGTGCACCTCTGAAATACACACGCCCAGGCCAATCGCGTGTGGAACTTCTTGCGCACCTCTGAAATACACGCGCCCAGGCCAATCGCGTGTGGAAATTCTCGCGCACCTCTGAAATACACGCGCCCAGGCCAATCGCGTGTGGAACTTCTCGCGCACCTCTGAAATACACGCGCCCAGGCCAATCGCGTGTGGAACTTCTCGCGCACCCCTGAGATACACGCGCCCAGGCTAATCGCGTGTGGAACTTCTCGCGCACCCCTGAGATACACGCGCCCAGGCAAATCATGTGTGGAACTTCTCGCGCACCCCTGAGATACACGCGCCCAGGCCAATCGCGTGTGGAACTTCTCGCGCACCTCTGAAATACACGCGCCCAGGCCAATCGCGTGTGGAACTTCTCGCGCACCCCTGAAATACACACGCACAGGTCAATCGCGTGTGGAACTTCTCGCGCACCTCTGAAATACACGCGCCCAGGCCAATCGCGTGTGGAACTTCTCGCGCACCCCTGAAATACACGCGCACAGGCCAATCGCGTGTGGAACTTCTCGCGCACCTCTGAAATACACGCGCCCAGGCCAATCGCGTGTAGAACTTCTCGCGCACCCCTGAAATACACGCACCCAGGCCATTCGCGTGTGGAACTTCTCGCGCACCCCTGTAATACACGCGCCCAGGCCATTCGCGTGTGGAACTTCTCGCGCACCCCTGAAATACACGCACCCAGGCCATTTGCGTGTAATACTTCTTGCGCACCCCTGAAATACACGCACACGCTCCCCCAGGTCAGATCGCGTGTGAAACTTCTCGCGCACGCGTGTTCCCGACACTCGTAATACGCGTTCTCCGCTTTGCATTTGCTGTTTTCCAGTCCGGTAAACTGGTGCAGGGTTGGCGCAGCCCTTTGCGATGGTTTTGCAATCTTGATGGCTTTTCCTTGCGCGAGAGCGTTCTTGGGGGCGTAACTGGTGCTGCTGCAGGGTCGCTGCGCCACTCTGCGCCACGTCTGCTTTTGGAGGTGAGAATCCATGAATACGCTGTGCGCGGAAATTGATTTTATCGCACGCGGCTGGTGCAGACATTCGCACGGGCACGCTGTGCGGCAGCCGCATGCAACACTTTTGAGAGGAATTACATGAATCGGCCTGTATGTGTTTTAATATTAGCTCCCCAGGCACATGTCACACGGATTTTCCAAAAACAATTACACAAGATTTGGCCAAACTGTAAAAAGAATCAACGTGTCCTGAGCAGTTGGTAAAATTTGGTTTCGCAGGATTCAGTGATGGCATGTCAATCTGAATTCTGCAAGTATTGACACTAAGGGTCAAATTCATGGAAAAGTGTGCATAGACCCTGCAAAGTCTGCGTGCCGAAAACGACTCTGCGCGTCCGTGCGTGCTGAATCATTTCTGCGCTCTCCGCGTATTCATGGAATTGTTCTTGCAAAGTAACCCTATGTGCAAGTCACGGCCCGAATGCCCCGACATGCCCCCACGCAAAGCAATTCCAGCCACATATACAGACCTTTGCACACTCCTCGACTGCAAAGTAATGCACCCTAGCAAAACTACATGTGAATCCCCACAACCAGGGCAGCACCCCAGCAACACTGCGTTGGGTCCCTGTAACTATTCCCATAACCCCCTCAACATGTGTGCCACGTATCGTACAAGTAGTGATTTCCCAGTAAATATGCCTGCAAACCCCAGTAAACCGTTTCTGGACCCGGCTACATCGCTTACGCGCCCCTCTAAGATTGATTGAAACCCCGGCTGCATGCACTCAACCCTAAATCCAACATCCGAACCTACCTTTGTACAGTGTTTCTTATGCGCAAGTACCTGTATGCCTGCCGTTGGGTGGCAGTTAGATTGAGTACTTTGCATGGTCATTTCCATGATGTGAGGTTGTGCGGTGAGATCCAAGAATACGCATTCTTTCGCGCAGTTGCGGGTGTGTGATTGCTTCATGCAGACCATCCCTCGGAAACGCCCACAATTTCCCCAGTTCTTCTTCATTTTGCATGTTCCACTCCTACTTTGGTCTCTGCATACGCCACACCCAAGCTCTGTGTGGAGTCTTGCGCAATGCGATTGACTGCACGCACGTACACGATGAACCTGCATGAAGGCCACGCAATATATGGAAAAGTCCTGCAAAGTTCATTCCATGAACAGACGAAGGGGGGTTTTGCACGCAGAATGTCGCACAATGTCCCTATTCACCATGAATATTATTATTCCATTAATCAGGCCCTAAATCTGACAGAGAGCAGGAAGGGTGCAGACTCAAGTAAGGAGGAGGCTAGGGCTTGAGTAGAGAAAGGAGACAAAACCAAAGCAAGAAATTGAAATACATTTTCATTTTTTTTTTTGTATTTATCCTTTCATGTAATTTTTTAGGATAAGATGACAGTTTCGTTTTACTAGCTGGTTATGTCAAGATGTGTCAGGCATTATTAAGTCTTGTTTTATTATCCTGTTTCACATTAATGTCTAATGACAAGAGCTTTGAATCAACCGTAAGGTGGTATGTGGCACTCAAACCCCCAAACACATAAATAGTAAATAAAGGTGGCACACAGTTTACCAAAAGGGCCACTAGACTTTAGAAGTAGACCTACAAATGTAAGCACTCAATGCCCCTGAAATGGCCCTGTTTGGACCTACGAATTGCATGCTACCCTCTACTGATAGAACAAGATAACTGCACACCTGTTAAGAAAGACAAGCAAGGCTGTATTAACTTCCAGAAGAGCCCAGCTTCAGCACAAGAGAAGTCCTGTCCCACCCACCACTAAAACAATGATATGATATGATATAAGTAATTTACAATGCGCCTGTACAAAAGTGTTTCTATCCACATGAAGTTCCTACTTTGCCTCAAGAACATCCAGGAGTCCCGGTCCAGGGCTTTGTTCCTAGAGAAGCCACAGTTCCAAGCCACATATCATTTGAAAGTACTCTTAATTCCCACAATCCTGTGTGGTGATATTAATCACTGGCCACCAGAGGGTGCACAGATGAGCTCCTCTCCTGCGTGAGCTCCGTACGCCGAGGCCCCAGAAGTGATCTGAGCCCCCACTTGTAGTCCCCCCCCCTGGAAACTCAACTAAACTGTTGGTGAAAGTGGCCCCCATTGACTGAGCGAAAATCTGATCAAAATCGGAAGAAGGTTTGCTGAGAAATAGGGCGTAGAGGGGAACCACCCTCCCCCGACTGCATTCGGCCTTCAACGAAGGAAACCAGTTCGGAGCTGATCCATTGAGGTGCGGCCTAAGCCGAATCCAGAAAGAGACAATAAGAGATTGCAGACACACTGGCTCTGGCATTGCCCCCAGCCACAAGTGCCCCCATCCGAAGAAGGACATCGGAAAGGCGACAACCCGAAGAGGCGCCGGGGACATCCCGTCGGACTTTCCAGATCACCGGCTATCCCCTGGTAAGCCTGCAAGCGTCCCCTGCGCAGCTCCTTATGCCGCAGCTCTTGGATTGCCCTGACTGAAGAGCACCTCATCGGGCCTGGAGAAGAGCATTCCAAACAACTTTAGAGACCGCGGGGGAGGTTACCGACCTGTCTATCGTGCATGGAAAACACATTCTACCCACCCGGGCGAGATCACTTGCAGTCCATAGCGGACGAACACTGCGCACAACATAACGCACAAACTCCACCCCTGTTGTGCGGCCGGACCATCGGGGAAGACAGACTGATCCAGGTAAATTAAGCAAATGCGCACGCAATATTAATAGACCCCTCGCCCCGCTGCGCATGGTGTGCCTGTAACTTTCTCCCCACTTTTAACGCCATGATATACAACTCAGCTAATTCAGTGTTGCGACGCAGAAATCGCACGAACATAGAAGGGTGAAGATATTGCAACGCGACCATACGAGATTACGCACAGAACAAAACGCATCATACCTCCCCTCCCATTTAGCTCCCAAGGAACCAGAAATATACGCAACTCCCAGCCCCAGTGCAGGCAAGCCATCTGAGAGGCGATCAGCGGTTCCCCACATCCACTGCAAAATGAACACACAATCTGAAACGTTCCAAATCTTATTGAGAAGCTCCTACATAAGCGATCCTAAATAAGAATAGAGTGGGAGAGCGAAGAGGGAAGTGGGGGCATGCAGTAGGCAGCAGTACAGACTCATGTGGTGGAACGAGAGGAGAGGACACAACTCCATGAAAGCATAGAAACACGTGAGTGCCCTTGAGGATACCCTTGGATTTCTGGAACCATACTGAAAGCATCTGAGTCAGACCCTAGCGAAACCAACCATTAATGAAAGACCTCCTATCACATGGTTGGCTATTGACGCTGGAAGGCTCCTTTACCCCCCCAGAAGCAGCAATAATACACCAGCGGTGAACCCCTCCCTGGGGAAACAGTGAACTCATATCCTCCCCTGGCCAAGTATACCTTCCACCACCCTGACAGAGAGGTTAACCACACGGAGGTCGGAGGGATCATATCACAGATACGGACCAGTAATTTGCAAAAGAACAGCCAGCTCCCCCACCCCATAGCTGGCACAAAAGGTGGGCAATTGAAGTTGTTAACTAAATGTTGAGCCCCTGCTAATAGGACATGTGCGCCCCTCTGTAAAGATGTTCAAACAGTGGCTGCAGCCGACCGACCCCCACAGGTCAGTTACACCCCATTAAGTAATTCAAGCACACCACCCACTTTGAATACCACGGACACAGCTGGGACACACAATGAGAACACTCTCTAGAGGGTTGGGCCCCTGACTTTGGGGCGTGTGCCCTCCTCCAGGTCCCAGTGACACATTCATCAGAAAAAGACAAGTCTTCACACCACTGCAAGAGGCCTAGCGAGCAACATCAGGAGACACCATACCATTGGTAGTATTCCAGACTACACGAGACCATCGAGATTGAATGTAGCTGCCCAGACAAGACATGTACCACTGTGGATCCATGCTTCCTGCACACTAGCATTAAACCTCTCTTCACCACTCCTGCTACAAATCAGTGGTTCCAAACATCCAGTGGAAAATCAGCTCATGCATATATGGACATAAGACTGAAACTGGCCAATTTTGCCTACTCCCCGCCTCCTCCTTCTATTGAGAGCTCTCATATCTCGAATATGGAGGCTTCCGGAACTGAATCAGCTGCTACAAAGGGAGATATTGTAGCCCTCCTGAGTGACATCAAGAATATGGGAGCCAACATAGGAGGAAAGATTGACAAAATCACACAGTGAATGGACAATATCGAAGAAAGACTCAAAGGAGGCGAGAACAACCAGGCCTCCATAGACACTCTCGAGACACAAATGGAGCATAGAATAGCTGAGTTAGAACAAAGAGGAGGAAGAGTTCAGACTCAAAATGGATGATTGGAAAATCGGGAGAGGCGAAACCACTTGCGCTTTTCTGGCATTCCGGAACAAGATGGGGAAACGGAAGGAGACCTCAGGAAGACACTTCACAATATTATTAAGCTTTTGGTTGCTGATGAAGCCATCGATGAACCAAAAACAGAAAGAATCGCCAGAGAGGGGGTCCACCAGGTGGACCGAGGTCGGTCCTTGCCTGCTTCCACAACTGTCAAGATAAGGCCAGGATATTGGAAAAGGCCAAGAGTGGCAGACCGAGTACTCTTGGAGGCGCGCGGATAATGATCTTTCAGGAACTATCCTTCTTGACTCTAGCCCTGAGGCGGATGTGTGGTCCCCTCACGAAATGGCTGAAGGAACGCGGGGTCAGTGTTAGGGAGAATTCTCTGTTTAGGCTGAATTTCCTAACCTAGTGAGTCCCCCAGCAGCTTTGCTAGATTTCTGGAGTTTGTTTTTTCCATCCTGCCAAGAGTGAGACTCTTTTGCTCCCACTCTTGGACATGAATGTGTGTAATTCCTTTGAATGTCAATGTGTTCTATGGGCTATGGGGTCTTTTACTCCATAGGGTCTCATATGTTTTGCTATGTGTGTTACACCGCACCCTCCGTGCCGTAGCACTGGGGCGTCCTAGCGGACCTCCATCATAGACTCCATACCCGGGGACTGACTACTGTCTCCCGGGGCATGTAAAGTCACCATTGGCTTTACTAGACCTAAATTTACTAACAGAACTAGTACAAACCATCCTATTGTGGACGTACTAGTAGGGGTAATTCGATTAATCCTAGGTCTGTTATTCGAGGGGTCACTGTCCCGTCCCCCCTCGTCGAGTTTTGGCTGGTGGCAGTGGAAACTACTTGTTATATTCGACCCCGAATATAACCCTATGGGATTCTTCCCATTGTTGGAGATTGATACTTTTTCTCGTTAATCTCTAACATAGCACCGGTCTACTTATCTTAAATAAGTCTATCGGGTGGTATTTTCTGCCAGAACTCTGCTTTTTAAAATGGTGTCTGTGTTCGTCTCTGTGACTCCTAAACCAAAGGTTGAGCCCTTTGTTCCACTTTTGGCGGGCTTCTGTACAGAGACCCTCCAAAGTGGTGCCATTCTGTCTGGGTTACCACAGGGGTGTAGGAGGGGGTTTAGGCACCCTGGACCGAGTTGCCTTGCCAACTCCGGTCGCACTCTGGTGTGATTGGCCCAAGTGGTGAGCCTCCCCGCTCACCACTTAGCGTGTTTTGAGTGACAGCTAGGCCTAATGAATGGGGGTTTTCTGCATAAAAGAAGGGCTTTTGGGACTGGATCTTCAGAAGTCGCCACAGGACCTAAGAATCCGACGAGGGTAAAGCTGAGCCGACCTGCAACGACGAAAGCCTCCGGTGGAGCCCTGCTGAACCGACTCACCACTTCCCGACGACAGAGGAGATCTCCCTGCCGGAGAGTCTCTTCCCCTGACTGGTGGGAACAACCAGTCCCCTTTGCTTTTTCTTTACCTCAGGACGCAGTGGTCAAATTGCCCGTGCAGAGCACCTCGGCAACCGGATAGCCACTACCCCTGTACCGCGACCAAAAGGAGGTGCCTTGTGACGGAGCACGCCGCGGCTGGTCTCTTCTTGGTGGTGCAACGATCTTCAGCTTTCCTTCGACGACGAGATCATCTCTTCTCTTGGCAAAGACCGGACGTGCATCCACCTCCAGGAACAACTGCCCCCGCCGGAGCCGTCTCTCCACAATCAAGGTACTGTGACCGCCTAGCTTCCCTTGTTGCCGGATAGAGTGAGGTGTCTTAATCCTCGCCTCTCCATAGGGTCGCCTCCAAGCTTTCTCTAGCGTGTTGTTCTGAACTGGTCCAATCTGCCGATAACAATTTGCTACAAAGACTCGAACTCATTTCCACTAAGATACATTTTGGGACATATCGCCTTGCCTCTCTCCGAGTGGGCCTGGCCTCTGAACTTTGGAATCTACAGTGGTTCTTGTCTTCTTGCCTTGCATCTTTGTTCTTACAAGTATTGGTATCAAGTTGATTTCTTAACCCGCCTTTTCTCTCCCGTCCTAACGAATACTAGAGTGCCATCTAGGTTAAAGCATACACCTCTGTCTGCAAATAAGTGATGCCATTGAACCTAGACTTGTCGAACTATTGTTAGAGGGATTGATCTTTTTCTCATAGTAATTGCGATTGAAGTTGTTTGCCGTATTAGTGCCAGAGTGTTTTCTATAGATGTGTCGTTATAAATAAATACCTTTATATCTTTACACCGAAGCCTTGTTCCGTGTTTGCTTGTTCTACTGTGCCCTATTTTGTATACTCCACATACTGCCTAACTCTTCTTGAGGGAAGTCTGACTGCTCAGCCACAGCTACCAAGTGAATCTGTGTGGTACAGGCTGCTACCAAGTGGGTTTACTGCCAAACACCTGTAGTCCTAAATCTTTTGCAGTGGTCCCAGAGAGAACCACACAGGTTTCCGCCTAACAGTCAGATACAGGTGGGGTTATCCCTTCTCCCTTTCTTTCGAACATGAAGGCAAGAAAATACGGCTGAGATCAGAGAAGGAAATTCAGACTTGCATTTCCGAACTCATGGAGCCACATGTGGAGGGAGGTGACCGGGAGGAGGCGGGACAAAGTGAAAGACAGTGGCGCAACCAAGGCCCAAGGAGAAAATGGGTGAAGGGGTCAAGAGAATGTCGGAGAGGCATTATATCACCTGAGGGAGATAACTGAATCCCACTGACACTTCACCTACTATCTGATTGATTCTGAAACTGTGTGAGAAGCGAGTTTACAATTCACTAAGATGTTACTGTATTGATTTGGGGATAGGAGAGGGACAGGGAACATGCAATGGGGGCTCAAATGTCATTGCGATTATTATATCGAGGGGGCCGTAAGGTAACATTCTCCGCTGGTGGTCCGTCAATCAGCCAGTGCTTCCAACTGGGCTCGGTCAGACGCCATCAACCAGGAATGGATATGGGGGTGGAGGGAGGGATAGAGGGGGAATGGAGTGGGAGGGGGCAGAACAAAATCCTCATTATGTCAAAGATCGGAACATAAGGTGTTGCATAATGGTCTGCTGGGTTGCCGATCCCAGTTGAGGAGTCATCTTCCACATGCAATTATAAATGGCAGTAAATTCTGACCCACAGGTAAGAGACCGTTTAGGGTAGGGGCGCTAAACGTCAATGGTCTCAACTCTCCAACCAAAATATCCTTGGTATATCGAGAATTTCGCAGGGCAAAATTTGATGTCTTTCTCTTGCAGGAGACAAAATATGCCAAGTGAGAAGAACGAAAAATCCTTGGGAAACAAACAGGAACAGAGTTTAGGCGATCTGGACCATTGAGAAAGGGGGGAGTAGGGATACTCATCAAGAAAGGACTAGATTTCACGTCTGTCAAGGTATGGGCAGATGTAGAGGGGCGTTCTCTGCTTGTAGCCATCTCTATTGGAGTCACATTTGCTTCTGTATATTCCCCAATTCAGGTCAATTCCGGTTTCTTGCCAAACAATCCATAAAATTATGCTTGAAGCCACGGGTCACGTCCTCCTGGGAGGCGATTTTAATTAATGGGCCTATCCCAGTTTGGACAGGAAGGCAGGTAATCCTGATGCGAGAGAACCATTTGAGGGAGGCCGCACTGAGATTGCAAATATGATGAATGTATATGGTTTGCAAGACGCATGGCTGGGGTTTCATCCGGACGATGGGGGCTACACCTTTTGTTCTGCCCCCCATAATACATTTACCAGAATTGACTATATATAACTGTCTTCAGAAATATATAACACTGCGATGAGATCAGAGATCGTCCCAGTCACTTGGTCGGACCACGACATGGTTACTGCTGACAATCAATGGGATAATTAACCTATGAAATGGGGTCGATGGAGGTGTAACAAAGCTCTCTGGAGGGACACCGTTTTTAAAACGGAGATGTAAACCGAAATTAACAAGTATTTCAAGATCAATAATAACGGGGAGGTTTCCAAGTTGACAGTGTGGGAAGCAGGGAAGGCAACATGGCGAGGTATCCTTATGAAAGAGGGCTCAAGCAAAAAGAGGGAGAGTTAGAAAATAAACTCTGAAAAGAGATTTGCCTCCTAGAGGGGGACGTGAGGAGGGACGAAAGTGGGAGTGCTAACAAGATCCTCGAGGCGAAAAGGAAAAGAGAGGAACTCTGTCTCCTGGAACATGAGCAGGCAGTCCGTAAGCTGCGACTTCTGAGACAGGAGTTTTACAAAAAGGGGGACAAAGCAGACACACTGTTAGCCGCTAGACTAAGAGAACAACAGGCAGAACGGAAAGTTTCGGAAATGGAGTAGAAGGGGAGACCACATACGGCAACAAAGGCTGAAATCCTAGAGGTTTTGGCCACCTTCGATGAGACTCTGTACAGATCAGAGGTAGACCCCGACCTGCCGGGCACTGAAGGATACCTGCCTTCTGTCAATATGCCAAAACTCTTTTGCGATGACTCACTTTCCCTAGAGGGCCCGATAACGGAACAAGAAATCCAAAATGCAGTCAAGAGATTATCACTTGGTAAAGGCCTAGGGGAGGATGCTATACTGCTGGATTCTATAAATCCTTCCTTGCCTCCCTTCTCCCTTTTGTGGTTGAACTCTTTAATGAGATCTTTGATAATGGAAGGACCCTGGATTCTTTTGTTCGAGCCCTCATCTCGGTAATTCCCAAGGAAGGAAGGGATCCCAAGCAGTGTGGTTCATATCGCCCCATATCGTTATTGAATGTAGAAGCCTAAATTTACACCAGGGTCCTTGCCGCTAGGTTGGAGACATTCCAACCAAGTAGGTTTCATACTGGGCAGACAGGGAGCTGATACAATGATGAAGACCCTACTCTAATTAATGAATCCCAGGAAATGGCTGGCGAGCCTGTCCTTCTCTCGGTCGACGCAGAAAAGGCCTTTGACAGGGTTGAATGGGGCTTGTTAATGGCGGTCCTTCGCAAGGTGGGGATAGGCCTGAAATTTAGGAGAGGGATCCAAGCAGTGTATACATCCCCCAAGGCCTCTGTCTTTGTGAATGGAGAATATTCCCGCTGGTTTGAACTAGGCAGTGGTTTAAGACAGGGAGGCCCCCTTTCAGCTATACTCTTTGCCCTCTCACTAGAACCCCTGGCCCAAAAATTAAGGGAGGACCCTCAGGTAGAAGGACTACAATTGGGAGGTACTGGGTATAAGGTGACTCCATATGCTGACGACATACTTCTCCCCGTTTCAAATCTCACAACTTCTATACCCAGGGCAGTCCAACTAATTGGTGAATACGGAGAACTCTCTGGCTTTAAAATAAATAAGGCAAAGTCCATCTTATTCCCCATGCATGAACTCGCACAGGCCGATGTAGATAGATTCACCCTGCTGGGTCTTATGGTAGAACATGTTACATTGAAATACTTGGGTATACAGGTCACAAGGGACATAAAGGATCTATATGAAGCCAACTTCCCCTCCCTCTTCCTAAGGTTCCATGCAGACCTCGCCAAATGGAACAAATTGACGATATCCTGGTTGGGAAGGCTCAATGCAATTAAAATGGTTTGTCTCCCCCGTTTTCTTTATCCCTTTCAAATGCTCCCTATAAAAATGCAGAAACTCTTTTTACAGAGGTCAAAATGGCTGTTGTGCGGTTTTTCTGGCAGGGAAAGAAAGCCAGGGTTTCCTATGACACCCTGATGTTACCTAAGAACAAGGGTTGAGTAGGCCTTCCAGACTTGAGAAACTACTATGAGGCCGCCCAACTGCGAATCCTGATTCCCCACCTGCAAAATCATAAATCATAAATCATAAATCAAAACTTCCTAGAATCCAACAAACTATTAGGACTCCGTCAATCAGGATTCAGGCCACAACATGGCACTGAAACTGCCCCGATTGACCTGAAAATGCAAATAGACAACCTCAAAGACAAAGGAAACTCAGCACTCCTACTCCTCCTGGATCTATCGGCTGCCTTTGACCCGGTAGACCATAAGATCTTTTGCAACCATCTTTCCACAACATCCCACTTCTCTCCTGAAGCCTTAACTTGGATTACATAGTTTCTAAGTAATAGGTCGATGAGAGTATTTTCGGCATCTGCGGCAGCTGACCCTATCCCGATTACATGTGCAGTCCCTCAAGGTTCGTGGTATCAACAACCATGTACAACGCCTTTACCAAACCATTGTTTGATGACCTGGATCACATGGGTGTCACCTACACGAACTACGCTGATGACACCCAGATCCTCATCCCCCTGACAGGTGACTATGCCAGCGACCTAGCCCTAATAAACAGAATCTACACCATCATTCAAGCATGGATGGCCACACATGGCCTCTGCCTGAATGATGAAAAAACAGAACTCCTTCTCCTAGCCACCCCTCCAACATCTCCAAACTAGGTGAACAATATAATTCGTTCAACATTGATGGCAGCATTATAAAAGTCGCCACCGAAGTAAAAACGTTAGGTTTTTACTTAGATTTTTCTCTAAATCTCACAAAACAGGTTTGCGCCACAGCCTTGGCAAGCGCCTACACCTGCAAACTTATCCGTGCATGCAAACCCTTCCTCTCTACTAAAAGTTGCACCACCCTGGCCAGAGCATTAACACTTTCTAAAATTGACTACTGCAATGGACTATATGTAGGGGCCAACAAATACATCATGAAAAAATGCAGATTCTGCAGAACAACGCTTTGAGGACTGCCCTAAGCATCCCACGCAAACAACATATCTCTGCCATAAGAAGAGAGCACAACTGGCTTTCTATTAAAGAAATAATTCAACTTAAAACCGCATCCCTCACACACAAATGCCTAAACAACGCAGCCCCACAATATCTCTCTGATAAATTCACCCTGAAACAATACGCCAGAATTACCATATCAGTCACTCTGGGGCATCTACAAGTTCCCAGATGTAAACTCCAAAAAGCAGGTGGCAATAGCTTCCCCGTCTTAGCCGCCCAACTCTGGAACTCCCTTCACCCTAACTTCAGAACTATCCAATCCCTTCCTAGCTTCAGAATCACCATGAAGAACTGGCTTATCCACAATAATGACCCTCACTAATGTACCCACCACTGCTATGTACATATGTAACTTCCCTCTCTATGGATATTCTATTTATTGAAGTTTCTCTCTCCTTAATGCCTTTATCTTTCTCCTTTTCAAATTACTATGGGCCTCATTACGACCTCAGCGGTAGCCATGCCGCTGTTGGCGGCATGGCTGCCGCCGAAATCGCGTCCGGGTCCTCAGAATGAGGAATTACCGGGCCATTCCGAGTTCAGAAGGTCCGGTAATTCCTCCCTCCAAGGACCCGGACCCGGTTCTTCCCCATTCCCATTTCAGCCCCCATAGGGCTGAATGGGAATGGGAGAGGGCGCAAACAACGGGCCATTACGAGTTGGCCCGTTGTTTGCTCCCTCGTCCCCTCGCGGGACCCGGTAAGCACGCCTGGTTTGACCAGGCGTTACTTCCTGGGTCCCGCGAGGGGACCTCGTAATGAGGCGGTACGGGGTAAACGGCGCCGGCACCTTTTACGGCGCCGTTTACCCCATACCGCCAGGGTCGTAATGAGGCCCTATATGTTATCCTGTAAATGCTTTGTTTATTTTGTCAGATATTGTCATTGTACCGCTCACTTGTGCCTGTGTAACTAAGAAACTGCATTATCTTGTACTGCGCCCAGATACCTTTGGGTGAGGCGCGCATTATAAATAAATAAACCAAACCAAACACTAAGGAACCCCAATGGATTGCTATGGACAATTATTACTTAGCCACGGCAACTGTCTCCGAATGGTTATGGGTACCAAGAAATAAACTCTTAAACAGACTGAGGGACCACCTGATATTAGGAACTATTTGGGAAATATGGAAGGAGAGAAGTGAAATGCGGAAAGTCACCTTGTGGCCATCCATTCCCAATGTCGAGAGATTCCAATCTTGGTTTGAAGCAGGGCTGGAGAGAGCAGGCCAATTATGGAAAAATGGCTCCTTCATTACAATATCAGAATTAGAAGAGGCACTGGAACTGGGTCCCCTGTCTATCTTCCATTTCCTGCAGATTAAGGGCAACCTGACAAGGACCGAGTGGAAGGATAAGATAAACAGAGATCTCACCCCCTTTGAAATGCTCTTGAACTCTTGGATGGAAATGAAGGGTCTGATAGCCGCCATGTATGGGGAATTGATTGGGGCGGGGAAGGCATCCACCGTGCCTTTGAAGGGTAGATGGGAGAAGGATTTTGGTGAACACTTCGACCTGTGCATGTGGAGGAGAATGTGCAGGGCCGCCTCCCAAGTCTCTACATCCAGTCAATATAAACTCCATGCGATCAAATTATTGCACAGGTGACAATACGACCCGCACAGGCTCTGAGCCCGCTGTGTTAGGGTAAATGTGGTGAAGTCACTGATTACTGGCACATGTGGTGGGGTTGTCACCGGATCAGGGTATACTGGGATGAGGTCCTGGGGTGGATCAAAGACCTCGATGGCATTCAGAGAACTGCAGACCCTTATTTCATTCTATTTGGGTTTGAAAGATACAAGGATGATTGGAATAGAATCAGGGGCCTGGCAGCGCATCTCCTGTTGGCAGCACGCACCATTTTGGTAATGAAGTGGAAGTCTCAAAATGTGCCAAGTAAAATCGAATGGGTAAATGTAGCCTCGAATATATGTGTCATGGAGAAAATAACTTTGTCTCTACATGGAAAATCTTCGCAATGTGATACACTTTGTATGGATTTTGCAAGCAAACACATGCCTGGGGCTAATTGTTGACCTGCAGAAGGAAAAATGAGAGACCTTGCCCACTTCTTAGGCAAAAGGACGCCAAACTGCCCATTGCACAAGAACTATACTATGACCATGGGAGAATCATGTAACGGCTACCAAGCTCACTGTTTCTGCTAAAGGAATCTCATTGTGCTCCAATTGAGACCATTCCAACACATATGCATATATGACTGTAAGAGGACCGCTTTTTCTTTTCGGGCAGGGTAGGGGTGGAAGTGGGGGGGGCACTTTGAACATTTTTAGTTTTTAGTGTTATAGAATATGTACTAACTATTTGCATACCATTATGATGAATCTCAGCACTGTTTTGTACTGTTTTTTTTTTCTATTTCTGAAATCTTAAACTTAAATTAAAAAAAAAAAAATCCCATGAAACATCAAGACGTATAATTTTGAGAGCGCAGAAAAGTCCTCCCCAGTTAAACAGGACTTCCTTCACGACCACAGTTGCTCACATGGCACCAGCTGGGCCAGTTTACTATACTCAGTGGGGTTCTACTTGGTAGATGTAGCCATGCCCTGTGCTAGTCCACAACAGTTCACACGGACCTCATTGAAGAGTGTACATTATTGACTATGTTTTTGCAGCACACGCTGACTTTTTGATCACGGCTCTCTGTGTTTTTCACAGACCTGAAAGTGATCATTGTCCTATCACTGTCAGCCTTACCAGTGGGGGATATCCACTAGGGGCCTCATCACATGGAATGCAGTAAACCATGGTGCTATTAGCACCATGGTTGCCGCCGGTACCATACTGGTACCACCATGGAGAAAAGGGGAATTACCACCCTTATCCAAGGTTGGCGGGGCGGTAATTCCGCCTTTCTCCATGGCCCTTCCCCATTCCCATGTTTGCCCCATAGGGCTCAATGGGAATGGGGGTGGGGCTAATTACGGTACCGTAAATTGTGGTACCGTAATTAGCACCAAGTCCTTTGCGGGTCCCAACTTTAACGGCTGTTCTACACCAGCCGTTAAGGTCGGGTCACGCAAAGGGACCTCGTAGTAAGGTGGTAAGGGTTTACCGGTACCGGTGCCCTTACCGGTACCGGTAAACCCTTACCACCTACCGTGTAATGAGGCCCTAGGTCCCTTAAGTAAAGGGATTCTCCAAGTGAACCAAAGCCTAAACTGCATTACTTGGAAAGCGACTAAAATATAGGCAGCATCAGCCTGGTTGAGGATCTGAATAATGCAGAGTCAAGTCGTTCTATCATGAGTCAGTATGAGAAAAGTTTGGAGTGGATCGGGCCTAGCATTCTACCCAGGGTTAAAAGCCCCAGATGTATGGCTCTAGGATTTGGGAAGAATTACAGCCATGTGTATGACAAACAGATCACAGAAGAAAAAGAGAAATTCATAAAGAATTATGTACCTTGTTACATTACGCAGACAAACCCCTGGACTATGCCCTGGGAGTTAAAGCCATCAAGGTCAGTTATATGAAATGGCTAAAACAGCATAAGTACAAGGTAGAATGTGGCATATGGCGGGAGCTCGTTCACTCCGCACTGACGAATGACTCGCATACGTTTTGGAACATCATCAATGGGTTTGAAAGAGTCACTAAAGACATCAATGGTGTTCTTGAACAAGTACGGGTTACTTACATCACTGTATCTCTGGGAGAGAGTCGGGCCGAAAACTTGCTGCCGGACACAATTGTTGAAGACGCAAAAGTAAATCCTCCCGTGCCTTTGGCCTGCATGGTATATGCAATTTGTTAATTAAAACCAACACCCTTCTTTGGCAGAGGCACTGCACCAGCTGTTTCAATGCATCAGTGAGATCCAGCCTTTTCCTTCCACATGGCACGATAGTATCTTAGTGCCAATGTGGAAGAAGGGCTCCCAAACAGATCCACACAATTATCGCCTAATGGCAATGCTGGATGCACCAGAAAATATTTTCACCAGGGTCCTATTAGAGGAGTTGCATGTGTGGGCAGAGGACAAAAACATTATCCCCCCTAATCCGACTGGATGTAGAAAAGGATGCAGCAGAGTGATCAATGGCCTTGCCTTAGTGACCATCATTCAACAAGCATGGCTCTTAAGGAAAAGGCAAGATTATGTGGCCTTTATTGATTGCAGTGCCACATTTGACACAGTAGATAGAGGCAGACTGTGGACAAAACTATCCAAATGGGCCATCTTTCCTGGTTTGGTAAAAATGCTGGTGAAGCTACATAGGAAAACTAGGGTCAGAGTGCTGCTAGAAGGTAATGGTGCTACGTCAGGCTGGATTCCCACTGAGAAGGGTGTTAAACAGTTTGTATATTAGCACCCATGTTGTTCAATTTATACCTGTCTGATATGGAAACAGCCTTAGATGGTCCGAGTTGTACACCCCCAAACTGGGTGACATGCCCCTGCAGTTGATGGTGTATGCTGATGACATTGTTGTGATGGACTTGATGCCAGGTGGCCTACAGACAGTTCTGGGTAATTTACAAACTTATTTGACTGCTTATTTTCTGGAAGTAAACACCTCCAAGACTAAAATCTTGGTAATTAAGAAGTCTTCTATAAAGGCTTGTAGATTCAACTGACAGATGGGTGGAGAGCCAGTGGAAGAAGTCTCTTCTTATACGTATTTGGCTAACACCCTGGATATCAAGCTGAGCGGCGAGATGCACTTGGATCGAGTGAGGGCTAAGACTGCACAGCTCTCTGGTGCTGTGAGCTCTATTTTATATAAGGGAGGGGGTTACTCAGTCGGGATTTTGACTCGTCTTTACTGTACCAAACATTTGCTCACTAATGTATGCCTCTGAAACCTGGTTTTAGGTAGTTTAAGGCAAATAACTAAAATCAAATCAGTAGCATTTAAGAGACTTCTGAAACTAGCCTCCTATTTATTGATTGAAATATGCTACTTGGAATTTGAAATTCTACCGATCTATGAAAGAGTAGTGTTAGGCTATCTAACTTTTTATTGGAAATTGGTATATGCTCAGGAGTCTTCTCTCCTGGGTTGGTTGTCAGTGGTAGGTAGTGGATAAATGGCATGCAAGAATACCTGGGGAAGCTGTATCACAGTCCCTGGCATTTTATAAAAGATTGGTGAAAACTGTTCTGATGGAAAGGAGTACTGAGCAGTTAATTGTAAATTTAGAAACTAAATCCAGCGTTGAACTGTTTATTGCTCTGAACATGACACAGGCGTAATTACGTTCCTCCATCTGTCATTTCATCGGTAATAGTTTGGTGTGGAATTATTTGAAATCGCAATTCAATTGCACCAAAACATTGGAAATAGTTGGAGCAGATAATTAAAACTGGAATCGGTATAGCATCTTCTGACTGAATGTTCTTCTTTGACAGAGATGCATGTGGGGCTGTTGAGATCAGCCGGGGTTAATGTGCTCATAAGAGCTGAGACTATGTGGCAAATGTTTTTGTCTGCTCTCCTGCTTTCTTGTGCATGATTTTAACATGCCCAGACTCAAAAAGATACCCTGCCACTGTGGAAGCCTTAAAATCCTGATCACTGCTGAGCCAAATAAATGCTAACACCCTTAAATATTGTGTAGAAAAAGAGAAGCCTGGTCACTCTGAAGGCACCATAGTGGTGATTTGGCACAGGAAAATAACTTTGTAACATAAGAAAAAAAGGTAAATTTTGCTAAAATTATATTTTCAAATATTGCTCATTTTTCAGGGAGTTGTACCAGTGGCACAATTCCATTTCAGACATAAAAACACCTACCCAGCGTTATCATTAAAAGGGGTGTCCAGGGGAACCAGAGGAGCAGACTCCCATTTCTCTTGCTCTTGAGTCTGTTTTGGACCATCTTAACCTCTGTTTCCCGGTCACTCTCTCCACTTTGGCAGGTTAGCTGGCCGGCTGGCTGAGAGACCTTTAGTGCTGACTTTGGATGCACTGGTGTTAAGGTTGCTGGCTTGCAGCTTGCAAAACTCCCTCCCTGTTCTTCAGTCCTGTGAGTTAGTCTTTTTGTGTCAAGTTTTTCACTTATTCTGTTTTAGTTTATCACAAAGTTTTTACACATATATCAGTTTACATTAAACCGATTCACAATTAATTAGTTGAAGACTCATCGATACATAGCATGCTTATCCATCCTATCTTGTTATGAACTGTAAACATACAAATTGTCTTAGTCACGAATTGAGTTCACAAAATATTTATCTAAAATGTTATCTAAAAAGTTCATTCCTGCACAAACTCTTGCTGGCTTTTCTCCTAGTAGGAACAAACTCCACCATTCGTCTACTGACAGTGTATTTACATTTTTGACGTGATCTGTGAGAAAAAATGTTCTTTCAGCTGTCAGTGCAGGGCACACTGTTATCAGATGTTTGATTGTCTCCACATTCTCTGGAATTTTACAAAATCGGCAAATGGCGTTGGGGCAATTCTGTCTTTTCTGTGCAAATAAGTGCTCCTTTGTTGCGTATAAATTTGATCTCAGGCCTAAGAACTGGTTTTGATGAAATCTGTGGGGAACTTTCCATAGGGAATTCAAGGTGGATTTTAGCGACTGCGATTCATGTGTCTAATATGACATGGATTTGTATTGGGCTTTTTGATCTTGAGTTTCAATCCAATCTTGTTTTTTAGTTTTTGTTTTAAAGTGCAACGATTGGCCATCAAGCATTCTAATGAAGTGTTTTGGGATGTATTAACCCACTTATGCTCTGCCCTGTGGCATCACTGTTTTCTGATGGTGCCAGAATTATCAAAATGGCCGCAAAACCCCTGTGCGCACCAAAACCTACGGAAATCGCGTTTTACAACACAATAAGATGGCTGCCAAATCTACCATGCATGTTGTCAGGGGTGGAACGGAGGTCTCACTCCTGAAACAAGTCTCTGGGCTTCACAACAAGTAAAGATGGAGCACAGAGGGAAAAGCAGTGCTTTGCTGAAAGAAATCCAAAATCGTGCTTTAAAATCTTTTTCTTGGTAGCTGAAACTGCAGAATGCAGGTACAAAACACCTTCAAACATCCAATATTCTTGCTGGGTGTTACAATTCAGTTAGTTCAAGAAATCATTATGAACATACAATGTCCTGAAAAGCTGAATTTGTCATCAAAACATTCACAGCAAAAATGTGCCTGCCTGTGAAATCTGTCAAAATCTGGGCGCCGTACCCGCAGCCGCCTGTATGACAGCTGTCAGAAGCCTGCATAGAATTTAAACTTGTACAACTGAAATCTAATGTCTGAAAACTAAGTGACCTGTCATTGAGAGTAACCTAGGTTGTAACTATTTAATCCCATTGTTTAGAACCTGGAATAAGTGTCCTAGCTGCTGGTTTTGAAATTACAAGTTTGTTTTAAACCAAGAAAAAAATGTAACAGAATGACATTAAAATCAAGCCGGTTAAAAGCAATCAAACCAGTCAAACAGCTTCCCCCACGGAGGCCAGGCATATCCCTTCTGCTTCACTCCACAAGGAAATCACACCTCTGTGATGATTAGATTAGGGTAGGAGAATTTGGGGCTGCAAGGGAAGGGGACAATGGACATTGTTTGGCTGAAAGGAAATGCGAAGTGTGAAGAGTCATAAATGGCTGGGCCCAGAAGGAACTGGGAGGGGACTGATTCTGAGCTGCTAGGAGAAGAAGGAGGCGGAGACAAACCACAATTTGATGCTTAACAAAGGCCAAAAGCACATTTTTAAAATACTGATAAATTACTGTGTAAAATTGTGAAAAATATGTAAACAACGGATTTGTGAATCTAATTTTTGGCGGCACGTTTTAAGAGACGCCAGAACTCGGTGAGATGTTCTGGGAAGTAACAACAGAAAATATGGTTTTACACCAAATGTATTTATGCCAAAAGCATGAAACTTCATACACTTATGCCCATATTCAATGCACACATTTGTACACATTTTCTGATAAACTGGATATTGTGTTCCAGACAAAAAGGGCGAAATTCTGTAAAAAGCAGACAGAAGATCTTACAGCGACGAGGTTTAGAGGAGTATCTGCTACACAAAATGTGTAAACTGTATATATGATTGTTATAGAGGTTGCACACATGTAAATATGTATTGTACCAAAAGTAGATTTCATGGTCAAAGGGACAAGGGGAGGATTCTCTGACTCATAAACTCACGCCATCATGGTGACACCCTGTCTTCTCCTCCAATCAATGTAGAGAAGAGGTTGTAGCCAATCGCCTGCCTAAGGGGCGCACTTAGGATAAACCAGCACACACTTTATCATAAGCATAAATAGAGACAGCTGAGGACTTAGAAAGGGACTCAGATTCACCCACTAACTGATTGCTGGCGGAGCACCCTGAAGCATCCTGAAGCAGAACCATCAATTTTCTTTGCTCAAGACTCCAGAACCTTGGTAAAGCAGAAAGGCCCTTCATATAGCTGAACCACCTTCAGCTAATCCTTAAAATCCCAGATTCCAGAACCCTAGAAACCTAAGGGGAAATAGACAGCTGGACTGTGCTGTACTGCTTGCCTGCCAAAATAATTATTGCCAGAACCAAGAGATCCAATCCAAGTGTGCCGTGCTGTGACCAGAACCATTGCAGACCTGATCCAGTCCCGTGCCATGCTGTGAACAGACCCAGTCCAATCAGGTGCCCAGCAGTCTGACCCAGAACCAGAATCCCTGACCAGAATCCCTGACGATTCCGTTTGAAACCCATATAGTGAGTATCTATAGATAGGACTGTGTCACTAGCATATGTACTGTCCATAGTAATCCCTGTCTTAAACCCATCCTCTCTTGTATTCAGAACCGGTAGTGTTAGGAGTATTTTTGAAGTGTCAGAACTTTTCTTCCGCTAAGTTTCTCTCATTTGTTTTCTAAAATTATAAATCATTGGTGTTGTGAATAAATAAATTGAATCCCAGAAAGAAAGTGAGTATCCACCACATGAAGGGTCCCTGGCCAAGACTGTGGAGATTCATGTGTGGCATTCTCTTTTTCTATAGTCATAATCTAGTATAAGAAATCCCATTTGTCTTTTAAAAGTGCATTCCTGTTTTCCCATTCTTGCGCCTGTTTCAGAAAAACAACCTCCACTAAAACGTCCATAACTCATTAAATTCTTGTGCTAGAATCAAAATTTCAACGTCTGATGGTATCCATATAGTTCTCCCGTAATCGCGATTATCGAGCACTGAAAAGTTTGCCACAAATTTTGTTTTAGGGAAATTCTGACATGTGGAAAACAGCTTTTGATTGCTTCCGACCTCAGTTTTAAGATTTCCCATTGCTTCTTAGTATTAAATCATTGCTAGGATTTGTCTGTAACTTTCCAAACCGGCTCCCTTAAGAATTTAAACAATCTCAGCAATTTAGATCATATTTAGTATTTTCACACCTTCCATTCTTCAGATAACTTTGAAACCATTTTGACAGCTTGCCAATCAATTCTGTTTTTCTATGGTGTTGTTGGGGGGAATTTGGGATTAATATTTTGTTTGAATTCTGCCATTCCTGAATACCTGTTCTCTCTTCCCCTATCTCTTTACATTGCCTATTGGGGGGTTGAGAGGTGTGCAGGGGGGAAATAGTAACCACACTGCTATTTGATTTGAACACACACACACAAAAGTATTATTCCTGTGCGGAATTGTTTTGCTCACTATTGCTCCTTGTGATTAAAGAGATTGCTTAGTGTTACATCACCCCATTGGTGATTATTGTATACCCATTAAACATAGTGTGATTATATTGTAACTACATAAATTAATATTTTAACTTTGCAAACCAGCCTGATTCCTGGTTCAGTGTGACCGGGGGTTCCAAGAGAGGGGCGTGATATGAGTGGTACATCGTTCAGAATGAAAGTTCTTTTAGACAAAAATAAATAAGGATTTCAGTTGTGCATTTCAGGCTAGACGTTGACTTAGGTGAAGTTGACACTTACAGTGTCCAAATAAAGGAGGTGAAATATACATTTTCCGTGCCACTTTTTTAACAGCCAAGGATAAGGACCAATTTCCGTGGGTGTAGTCAGTATGGCGTTGCTCCATCAACTACATAGTCAGTATGGCATTGCTCCATCAACTATAATAAATTTCCATAGGAAAGATAGTGATTTCCAAACAATTATTGATTGGAGAGATTGCATCCCTGGTTGCGCTCTAATGGCGGCAACTGCTAGATTTCTTGGTAATTTCAAAAATAAAGTCCCAAAGTTTCCCTCAAGCACGTTCCAGATCTTCCACAAGAGGTTTAGAGCTGCTTCGCCACCATATGTTAAAATTGGCACCACTTTTTGTCGCTAGCGTTTTGATTTCGACCAACCATGTCTTTTCTCCCATTGCATTGTTAAATCTCATCCCCAGGTAGCGAATTGACTATACTTGTTGGAGCTGCTTGTGCCCTAATTTCCACTGAAACGTCTTCCTCTTTTTCCAATCTTAAAACCAAATGATATTATTTTGGATTTCTCAGTGTTTATTATCAGGTTTTTGGTAGTCATATATTGTCAAAGCGAGTTAAGCAGCCATTGCAGTCCAATTTGAGTTTGAGCCAGAAGCACTAAATCATCCACATAGATCATTAACGCCAGTGCTTGATTGTTAAACTTTGGCAGGTAAGCTTTTTCTGCTTCACGTGCTATTGGCAGATCTGTTAGCTATAAGTTGAATAGTGTTGCGGTCAATGGACATCCTTGTTTTATGCTTCTCTCTATCTTTATTTCTCTTGATAGTTCACCTTCATCATTCAATCTAATATGCATCATTGCATTAGTGTGCAAGGCCTCGATAGCTTGGAGCAATTCTGGTGGACAGCCTCACGTGTAAAGTTTTGCCCATAATTTTGGATGGTTCACACTGTCGAAGGCTTGTTTTAGATCGATAAATGCTAAATACAGATTTGATTTGTTTTTTAGCGCTTGTAGTTTCAGTACATTGAGGAGAAAATTATTGAGATCTGCACCAACACCCTTCATGAAACCCTTTTGTCTAGGGTTGATGATGTTTGCTTCGTTGCCCATCTAGTCAGCTTTTTTCATAGGTTTGAGGTGAATAGTTTACCAATTATGTCCAGTAATGCAATTGGTCTATAGTTTGATGGGTTTGCTCTGACCCCTTTTTTAAAAATTGGGACGACAATGGCTGTTGTCCATGACATTGGTAAGGCCCCACTTATGGAATGTGGTGGACTAGTGAGCCTGTCTGGTCCTGCCGCATATGAGTGTTTTAGCTTGGTAATGGCTTCTTTGATATCCTCATCATTGAAGCGGAAGCTCCACACTTTTGGCAATGTTCTTACCATTTTGTCAATAGTTCCCACCGGGTTAGCAAAGATTTTAGAGTACTAGTCCACCCAACATTGTTCGGAAACCCCACTACTCAGGCGCACTTGTTGATTGAGCATTGTCTTGTTAATTATAGCCCTTGTGTCCTTGGCATTGGGATCACAGATAGCTTTCAGCATTAATTCTGGCTGTTCTTGATCACGCTGCTTTGTGAAGCTGATCAGCCAGTTCTTATATAGGTGATTTCTTTTTTTCAGATCAGTTTTCACAGCATTCCTGCAGGAATTCTTTATCTGTTTGATATCTGCTCAAAGACATTTACACTGCTCAACCACAGTGGTGCTAAATTGATGCTTTGGTTGCATATGTGGTCGTCTAAGTGCCATTTTTACCACCTGGTAGCTTGAAAGTAGAGCACCATAGCATAGTCCGAGTTTATGTGCATCACGCATCTCAAGATTTTGATCATTAATCAAGTGTAGATGTATTTCTGTTATTTTTAATCAATTTACACCTTGATGGGTCTTGATTGCTGTCCTCAGCTGATGTAGAGTATGTTGAGTACTTTTCAGTTTCCAGTTAAGGATCAGGAGATCGTGATCACTGCTTTGTTGTCTTGTGATCTCGAGCCATTCTATCTTGTGGCAGAATTTTCAGGAGGACTATATGTAGTCAATTGTTGAGGCTGGACTATTCCCTCTCCAAGTTGCCTTTCCTGGTACATCTCTGGCCGTCTGGCCATTTAGCATGTACCAATCTTGAATTTTCCTGTATCCACTTTTGACTTTTCAATGTTACCATGCTTTGACTTGTTGTTGTTTTTATTAATGTTTTGCCCGCTTTATCTAGACATCTCACATTTAGATGTGTAAACCTCATTAAAAATGGCTAATATGGTGTGCAGGAATTTAGATGAGGATATCATGCCGGGTTGCAATAGAGATTTATCACCACTGTATGTGAGGGGAAATTCTCTCCAGCATACATATGCTTCAACACAGTCCACTGGACAAATGGATTTGGATTGGTGGTTTTTATAACGTGTAAACATTGGTCATGTTTTATCATAGTGAGTAAGCTGGCATATGGTCTGCCGTGCTCTTTTTTAGCAGCGTTTAATAGAGTTCTATAACCATTGATGACCGGTGGAGTGTGAAGCCACATCTCCTGTAGACAGATTATTGTATGACAGATCAAATTCAAAGACGACTGATTTAAAATGTGTTTGAATCCCTGTGTGTTCCAAGACATCAAGGTTCCAGATTGCTCACATGGGCTGTCCTCTTGCTAGTGATGGCTTGTCCCAACCAGGGCTTTTTAAATCCAGCGCCAATCAGTCGCTTCACTTGTGCTGTCTATAGAGCTTTGGCACATACGGTTCTGACAATTGGTTGCTGATTTGTCCTTGATGGTGATTTTCAAGTGACCCATCAGTGTTTCTGCCTTTTCCTCGACACATACTGATGAGTGTGGTGCGATAGGTGTTTTGCTTTGAATTGAGGTTTTATTTTCATTATTATGAGGAAATTCAGTTCGAATCGTGCGCTCACTCAGCTCAAATCCAAAAGGCAATAAAGCTGCATTGGCCCCCAGTAATGTGTGCTTGATGAGTTGGGATTTCACATGGAGAATCACCCAATCGCTTCTGTCTTCATCTACGTATTCGACTATTGCGATGTCGTCTGTGCGATGGTTCTCAGTGCGAGCACACAATGTAATCAGTACTTTACATTCCTCCTATTTAAATTGACTTCTTTTCTGGGGTTCAACATGTTCTCAAGATAACATTTCTCGACTGCATCCTTTGTACCAGCAGGATTCCTTAGTGAGCTCTGCATCGACATCTCCATCAATTTTTTCCTCTCACAGGGACATTTTGGGTTTAGATCATTGGGCATAGCAACCCTCTTGTCAATATGTTGATGTTGAAATGTGGTTGCATTTGGTAGTAGAACTCGTCATCATTCTGATAATGTTAAGAAAGTCAGCGAGCTTGCTCTTCGATATGGTTTACTTGTTTTTATTTTTTTGCTCGGGAGTTCTCGTTGTATTAAAGGCACGCTGTGTGGCTGACAGCCCACAAGCTCTCATCTTTGATTCAGGCAGAGTATCATGGTGTGAGTCCGCCAGATCGTTGGTTTCCTCTAGATATTGTGAAAGGTCATCTATTAAATCAATGTCCTCTAGATTAGTGGCCTCAGAGATGTGTCTAGTTTCAACCATTTCTTGCTGATCACCCATTGGTATACTGTTTTTCTGTGTTGAAATTTTTGTGGGGACTGTACAGGAGGGCGGAGTGACCTATGACGGGCCCATAGGTCAGAGCTCACCCTCAGGTACTTTAAGACGAAATAGCTGAACCTTGTGGAGGATGGGGTGTGGGATTCGCTTACTCCAACACAAATCAATAAGGACAACTCAATGGTTTGGCAAAGGGAAGTCCGTTTAATGACAAGTACAAAAAACGGGGAAACAAATGGAAATCAGCAGTGTTGCGATCGCCTGTCTCGCTTCAACTTCCAAATTCTTCATACAAACAGCAACAGGTATTCCCAAAATTCATCATCATTGACGTGTAACACTCATAAGATTGTCATGCAATTGTATTGGTTGGAAAAGTTAACTTAAGTATAGGTGCTATATCTGTATATGGTAACAGAGAGTGAGGATTGGATAACTCTTATCGGGTGGGCGTCTACGACCATCCCTCTACATCACCCGTGACAGACGTCACTACAAGTACAACGTCTAATTGGTTCTACAGCTATAAGACCCCAGATTATTTGGTCCATTGTGATTGGGTAGGTTACACCCCTAGACATAAATCTCCACTTTAATTAGCAGCATGCAGAAAGGACACCCAGGTGCCTTGTGCCCCAGGATTCACCCTGCCTCTCTTCCATCAATCAGCACTTTTAGGGCTATGTGTCAATTAGTTGACTAGAATGGCCTCAAAACTGTAGCTTCTTATCAGGAAAAGTTATGGCATCCTCGGGTTCTGGGTGACATCAGACATTGGTACCTCTTTGCCCTTGGCTGCTCACGTGTCTGTTCACCGTGAATCTGCTTCATTTTCCAGTTATTTGTGTATTTTATTCTTCCATAGCCTCGCCACCTGCCTGGGGCCTCTTTATCTCGACCTTCACTGGCTGGCTGGTATGCTCTGAAGTTTCGATTCTTCGAGGCTGCCACTCTCCTCCCTTCCTTAGGTTGACCTTGAATTCCCAGGCATTGAGCTGCTTCTTACTGAGTTTCGATTCCGCACTTTCCCTTGGCTTTGGCTGGAACATGAATCTTGGCCTTGTTAGTCCCTTGTAGCCTGGGCTTAATTCTGCTTTTACAAAATGTTGTCGTATTTGTATATTGTGCTTCATTGAGGTAGATATATACTTGGCGCTTGCCGCTCTATTCTTCTACTAAGCATTGCAAGCCGTACCATTTGCTTAGCTTCTTGCGTTCCGAGCCTATTTACATGCATTCAGTCAGTTGCGTATTTTCATCCTCTCTTCATGGTTACGTTCTTCGTGCTGCAACGTTGTTTCATTTTATAAGTCCATTACGTCATTATCCATAGCATTTATTCCTTGCGTGACTTCTTTAATCTGTGTTTTGTTCGTCTGTGCGTCTGTATGGGTTCTTGTGTTGTTCACCATTTGCCCTCGATTACGGCCCTTTGGGTCTCTTCAGGGACAGGTTGTACGTGATTTCCATTTTGTGGCAACTGCTGGTATGGTTGTCTCAATGGATACTGTGCAGCCCATGGTTGTCTGGTAATTGGTGCTTCGATAGGTATACAAGTCCTTCTGATGGGTACTGGACAGAGTCCCAGTGTAGCTCTCTGTTGGTTTATTTGCTCCTTATTCGTCACATACCTAGGCGAGTATGCTTCAGGTACCACAAAATGGGGGGCTGGGGTGCAGGCCATATCTGGGACCTTCTCTACAGGACGCTCATACACATCTCAAGCTTCTTAAATCTGCATTTCTGCCTTGTCTGTTGGTCCATTCGCCGACATTCATGTGTGCAGGCGCATTGTCAAGTTTCTAAGAAATGCACATGAGCCATTTGATTTAGGCTTAGCACCCCTTTAGACATTCTTAGATTTCTTTTTAATGGTTAACACAGAGGTTCCTTTGCCCATGCCAAGGGGAGCCGATGTGTTTTGCTGTGTTTGTTTTTCAAATATCGAGAACACTTTATCATCCTGTTGAGTGGGCTCACATTGTCGACTGATGTTAAAGGTTGTATTGCTTGTATGACAATTTGGGGCAACCTGTCTTGTGCCACTATTTAACACCATTCTAACTCGTAGAGGGCTTTTTTTCTGATTTGAAGCATCATTCAGGATGTGTGGTGCGTCAGCCCAGCGTGCCTCGCTCATAGAGGAAGGGGCCGTATGAGACTCCCCAGGCCTCTTTTGTTTAACTGTTGGATCTCGTTGTGTTGCATGAGGTGATGTCAGTTCGAGTGAAACATCGCTGGGATTCAAACTTTCCACATCAATAACTGGCTCACCGTTGGTGTTTGTATTTAGTGGCTTTGCTGTTGTTACTCCACTTAGTTGTTTTCTGATCCATTTTGTGGAATCTATTATCGCCGCCATCATAATGGCTTTTTCAGTGTGGTAACCACTGGCCAAGTCGCACAAACGGGCTTGTCAAATTACAAAAGCTTCTGCCTCATGGTCAAGTCTAGCTTGGACTTCGTTGGTAAATGTCTCCAAGTATAACAGTTTTGTGTGCATCATCGCATATAGTGTGGCATGATCTTTGATATTATCATACATTCTTTCGTATAGTTTTAGGTATGGCGCAAGAAAAATGGACAATGGCGCCATTACATTGTTATGAATCTGAATGCCTGCGGCTACTTACAGCTTTGTCTTGTCTTGGATGTGATTGTTGATAAAATGAGCTTGCAACTCACTGGCATCAGCAGAGGAGCTTGACTCACTTATTGGTGAGCACTTGTGAGTTGATGACCGTTGTGCTTCCAGCAGCTGTACTCCCAATGTCAGTGCTTTTTCCGCACTCTGTTTCAGAGAGTTAGGCACCTTCTCCATTGCCAAGTGCAAGTTGAAGTTATTACTTCCCATAACTCCATTGGGAGTTGAGTGTTCTATCGCCACATTTATTGAGTGGAGAGCATTTTGCATCAATAGATGTTTCATTGTTGACGTTGGACGCACTCTACAATCGTTTTGATTGTTGTATGATTCTGACAGTTCCACTCAGTTGATGTACCTGTGTTGGCTAGCATGTACTTGTCCCACTCGTTACACTCCTCGAATTCAGTGGCAAGTGATTTTTCATTTGTGGTACTGAGTCGAGTATTGGTCTTGTGCACCACACTTGCAGGTGTTGTAACATGGGGCTGCCGTCTGTTCGATGAAGTGGTTGTCAACTGCAAAGTTGGAACTCCTAAAACGGTATATGCATGAAACCTCAACACTCGTTCATTTCCTTTGTTGGCATTTGGGCGAGGTAATGAATGTGTGTTTACCATAGGAACGGAATGAGGACTCGCTTGATTAGAATTGTGTTTCAGGACGCCACCATCTTGTGCTTGTGGGACTCGATAGGGGCTCCCTGTGATAGATTCTTGGTAAAGACTCTAGGAAATAGTGAAGCACCGATGTCAAAAAACACTTGAGTTCCACAGTGTAATTCTTGACAACCATTTGTTTCCTCGTGTCTGATACACACAGGACATATGGTACTGGTGGTGAGGAGGGGTGTGGCAAGTACACTAGCTTTGAACTACAGGTGTCAACATCGTTTTTTCAATGAAGAAGTACAAGGTACATTGACATTGGTGTCATTATCCGCCTCAATTAGTTCAACATCAGTGATGTCCTGACGGTTGTCTGTACCTCTGGCTATAACCATTTGTTGACTAAACGAGACATGTAGTTTAGAAATATTTAATCTGGAAGGACTCACTTCTTCACGGGTGACACAAACAGGGGCGGTGCACTCACCCATGTTTTCCTCCATTAAGTCTCCTTGCAGGAGCTGTTGCTGAGAGGTACGAGGTCCAGTGTGCTGCGTGGAAGGCAAAGTTGTTACTGCAGCAGGCATCTTTCTTTTGCAAGCCGAGTGGCCATCAGCTGGAGAGCGACACGGTTTTGTGCACCAGATGCTGATAATATGTTCCACAAAATTGCAAGGTTCGGAGCACCAGACCCTAAACAAGCGTGACTGGGCGAGCGTGGACTCTTGCTGGACTCTCGCACCAGTCCTACGAGCCTCCAGCCACAGATGTACGAGTTTTCTGTTTCTTAAAGAGACAGTGGCAAATTCACTGCAGGTTTCTCTCAGGAGTTGCAGAGAGCATAACCACATCCAACAGAGACTGGGCAAGACTTGCCTCTCGGCCTGCTCACACGTCGGCTCCAGCAACAGATGTAGGAATTTTCAGTTTCTTAAAGATACAGTAGAAAATTCACTGCAGTTTTCTCTCAGGAGCAGCAGAGAGCAGAACCACATTCAACAGATATAGGGTGAGACTGGACTCTCGATGGACTCGCGCACCAGCGCTATGTGCCTACAGCCACAGATGTAGGAGTTTTCTGTTTCTTAAAGAGACAGTAGCAAATGCACTGCAGGTTTCTCTCAGGAGTTGCAGAGAGCACAACCACATACAACTTACACTGAGCAAGACTGGCCTCTTGCCAGGCTTACACGCCGGCTCCAGCAACAGATGTAGGAATTTTCAGTTTCTTAAAGAGACAGTAACAACTTCGCTGCAGGTTTCTCTCAGGAGCAGCAGAGAGCAGAACCACATCCAACAGAGACTGGGCGAGATTGTGTCAATAAGCACTATACAACATAGAATGTTTTAATGGGGCAATATCCCATGTGGGAGAAATGTCCACTCATCCCACACCAGGCACACACAATTTCTATTTATTGAATAAAGTGCTTTTTATGAACCCAGGGCTCCCAATTTAATAATATTGATTTCCAACAGCCTCCTCCCCTTTTGGGACAAGACACACACACAGGCTGCACAAATGGTCTATTTATCAATATAATAGAAATAAAAGAATCAATTTAAATATCAGTCAATTATGCATCTATGAACTTCCAATGTCAAGTGGTACTACAATGAAGAATGATCAATACACTGGTCCCCTCAGTTTCCGCTACATTTAAACTTTGTAACACACACACGACGATATTTACCTTTTGTTTACCCTGAGCGTGCATGCACAATGAATTGAATAGTGCATGAGTTTCCATAATAAAGCTTTCCTTTGTTAAACCTTGATTAAAATCATTTAATTCTCTATTCTTCCCTTTAATTGAAAATAGATTCCTACCCCCATACTTAATAAACACGTCACTTTCACACATCGTTCTACATAAAGCAATTTAAATACTGGATACTTGACATTCTTTCATGTAGATAGCTTGTTAAAAGAAAAAGGTATGTTCAACATGTATGTTTGCTAGATTTCCTCCAGTGGTGTTTCTATTGCATTAATGATAAAGAGTGTACATTTAACACTTTCAATGGACAATTTAAAGGTGGGAAAATGGATGTTGAATAAACACTTTCCCTTTGGTCTTGAGCAGTTGAACACTAATAACAGGATTCTGCTTGGTGGTGCACTCAAGGAATTACTTCAATTACATGATATTTCTAGAGATACACACAGTGAGATGCCCCTTTCACTCTCAAAATACTTCTTCTGTGCTATGCGCCTTCACAGAGAAAGAAAGAGGGAATAGCCTTGAATACACATGATTGGACCTATTCTATGAAATATATAATTCCAGAAGCGCATACACTTCTAAATTATTCCCTAACTTCTGAGGATGTACAATTAATGTATAAATCCCACCTGTCTGTACTTTCACAAGTAACAGGGGCTGGGATTTAATCTATTTACCTTTATACTATTGCTCCCCTCATGATAGTTTCCCTTGATAATATACTTACATTTGAATTTCTTTTGGCTGTCTCACAGATAGGTGGGCACCCTCTTAAGGACTAGTTTAATTCTTCCCCCCTGGAAAAGGTGGGAATCAGTCAGCAAGGTGGTGTCAGTGTCCCTCCACAGTTTGAGTCCCTTCTTTCTGCATCTGGGCTTGTCTGCTGTCTCGTCCACTGAACAAGGTCTGGTACCATAACTCCATATAGGCCTCCCTTACAGGGTATTGCCGGTAATCCAAAAAATGGTCAAAAGGAAAGCAATCTATCACATCTCCTTCCTATTGCTATGAATTATTATTCCTCACCTTCTTCCTCTCCCTCCATCTGTCAGTGAGTGAGTGAATGTCCCCTCCAGAATCTATCGGTTTGACTGTTTACAGATCAGAAACCACACCTCTTAAGGGTGTGTATCATTTCTCTAACCTAATTGGCCAATGTATGTGATTGAACAGTGTCCCAAATGTGACATCACACTAAACCAACACCTCCCTGGTCATAAGGCATATTAATGAAGAGGGTAGCCTAATGGGAGTGACTTCTAAACCTAGTTTCCATCCCATTTGATGTGATTTAATCTTGGAGATTTTGACATTAAACATCTATAACTTTCTAATACAGCATATCCCACACATGTGATAATGTTATTAATTGCTTCATCAACTTTCTCTTGACCAGCACAGCACATGCATCGTCCTCACGTACACTCCATCACAGGACTCAGTGCCTCCCAGAAATAGACTGGAATGTTGTACCACGTTGAACCTTATAAGTCAGGTAAAACCTGACCTCACGCCTCACTGCTGTTTTTCTACCTGCCTTGGTGCTAGTCTTTATGTCTGTGACCCTCCCTTTCTCCTGACCCTCGTTCTGGATTTTGATTTGGCTTTTTCTGGTTCAGCTTTTGGATTACTCGGATATTCAACCTTGGATTTCCTGTACGCCTGATCTTTGGATTGTGATTTTGTTGTGGACATCTGGTTTTGCATTCTTATTATTTTTTATTTTTTGGTTTCCCATGGATTGGTTCTTTTGGACTAGTTGCGGACCTTCTTTGGACCTTGCCCTTTCCCTCTTTGTCTTTATACATGATTCCTTTACACGTTCCTCGTGCGGCCTCGGAGAGCTCCTCTGCTAATTCTTCCACAGTTTTTGCTCAGGACCTATTTTTAGTTATTTCTCGTTTGATCTATGACCATCCTCCTCTAATTTTGGTTTTCCTCTAGACACACAACAGGTAATTAGATATTGGATTGGGGTTGGTGGGTTCTGGTTCTATACACATAGTAATCTTTTCCCCTTGTTTCTTTATAGTTCCTGAGTCTGGATGGAGTGACTATCTGGCCTTTGGCCCGATCATCCTGTTGGAGTGTATATCTAGATCCTCAACCGGGCTATTGGGAGAAAGGCTTCTTCACGACTTTCCTGGGAAGGACACAGAGGAATTGGTGACTCCTGACATAGAGTTATATTTACATTGGCCACACAAGTACGAGCATAGCTGTAGGTACCTGAATACAGAAGGGCCTATGAAGATCCCAGTGCAAATTAAACACGAACAGCAGCACTTCATGAAGAAAGATTCCTAGCGTGTTGAGGAATATGGTCTGAGCGGGATTAACCTTGAGCAAAACAAGTCAGTTCCGTGCCAAGCGAGAGCTCAATTGTTCTCATGAATGGCCACTTCTGCCATGTATATTGTAATATAACACAAATGTAATATAACTATATTGTAACCTGTATACATACTGCTAATGACTATGTAACTATATTGCAACCTGTATATATATTGCTAATGACCATGTAACTAAGTAACTAAGCTTTGTACTGTAACAAGTGCCACGATGTTCTCGGGCTGTTGTGTGCTATATAAATACGAATAAAACAAAAACAAAGCAAACAAAACAATGGGACAGCATGTAAACAAGGGAAAATGTATCTGAGATTTTTATAGGCAGCCTGAGGTTGTTGCCAAACGGAATGCCATTCAAAAGTGACCATAGACCAAGGCAGAAATGGAAAACTACACAAATGAGCACATCATTCTAATTGTTATTTTATAACAGGCTTAATACGAACTAGTGGGTTCTAAGCACGGAATTGACATTTGAACCTGTATTGAGCTGCGTTGTTTTGTTTCCAAGACAACCACGTTGCCCCTGAGATATCCTTCCTCCCCATGACTTGATGAGAGGCGACAACACATAGAAAGGGTTAGTCAAAGGTAAAGAACAATGTACAGAGGGGCGGATAGGGAGAGTTGAAATGCAAGGAGAGAGAGAGTTGAAAGAAAGAAAAAAGAAAAAGGAGAGAGTGTACAGAGATACTCAATGTGGAGTTTTTAGGCCCTCTGAATACTGTGGGTGGGGTTCAGGCACTAGCTCATGTGAAATGATGAAAGCAGTTTTAAAAGGAGCCTGATCTGGAAGTGATTTTGGGGGAGACGAAAGTCTGAGAGACAGACGTCCAAGACAAAGTCAAGGACATAGTAACAAGGAGGCAGAGAATAATTTTGAATGGCGAGTTATGCAAAATAAATAAATAAAGTGCCCAGAGGAGCTAATTGTCAAAGTATCCAATTTTACATAAACCAGCATTTTGTTGACCTCATGGTACCAAAGGTTAATAAATAGTCTGTTCCAAATTCAGCTAGAAGGTTTACCTTCTAGTGCACAGGCTTCAAAATATTACAGGCCATCCAATCATAGATGGTGTTCTGAGCAAGGGAATTGAGACACAGAGATTTGATCATTCACATTAGGATTTCCATGGTAGATTACATGCTGGACTTACATGTAGGTCAAAATAACTGATTCATGCATGTTGTAGAAAGTGCCTACCATATTGTATATCAAAGAGAACTGTTTCAATATGATGAGATTTCATAACTAGGCCCGGACGCATAATTGTGAGGGTGTGTAGGAGTCTTTATTTGTGTCATTCAGTGAATACAATAATATTGCCATGTCACAGTGCTTAGTTACTACGATAACCAATTGACAAATCTTCCTACATATTATGTTGCTAGTGCGGATCAGGCAGGCATGATAACATTACTTTGTCTGTAGCGTGCTGTGTATTTCAGAAGTGAACTGTATGGTAAACTGCAGTTGTCTTTACATTTCAACCTGCAATCAAGTGCTGAAGGAAATTATTGTTATTGTTGTAAGGAAGTAACACTGTTTAAGTCATTTATATAACCCATTTTGAAGTATGGTTGAGGTTTGCATATCAAAATTACAAGCTTATGCAGAAGCGAGATGGTTCGGAATTGCGTCCTGGTCATCTGATACATTATGTACATGGTGTGAATGCTTAATTTCCGAGGTGGCAAGGGAATCTGCAGATCATTTTTTGCATACACGCTTTGTTAAACTGTTTGATTATAGTGATAGAAAATCACAGTGAGACTGTGCGATTTTGCTGGGTGCCAAGTGGTGGTTCATATTGCACAGAGTATTGGACTTTAGGAGCCACAACTAGCGTAAGAAGATGATGAATATAAATAAATGGGCAGAATGATGTGTCAAAGGGAGTCAGTTAGAAAATAATACAGATGGTGAGAGGCAAGAGTTATTACAGTGTAATGCATTGCAAAGTGAATTAGAGATACAAAAGAAACAATAAGAACATTCTGAACAAATTGAGTAGTTTCAAGGTGAGCTAGAACATATTCAAGCTGCCAGGGAAGTGACCAGGATGGAAGTGCACACATTGCGGCAAAAGAACCAACAATTGTCATGTGATATTCGATGCTTGGAAGTAGTGGGCTCTGACTTAATGCCACAATGCGACAAGAGTATGAACATAATTAATGATTATAAGATATAAGTTGTAGAAATGAGGGCATTAGCTGAAAGTTTAAAACAAGAATAAGACAGAATGAATGCAGTACAGTATGGAGTCAGAAGATTTGAAAATATAGATTGATATTGTTATTGATATTTTATTTGTATCGTGCTTGTACACAAGTGTTTCAAAGCACAACGAGGCAAATGAGGGGAACAAGGGAGAACGTAAGAACAATCTTAATAGGCCCAGTGACATTGAGAACTCACAAATTCATAGGAGAGGGAAAGGGGAAAATTCATGGGAGGGGGGAGAAGCAGAAAGTGCTGCGCAAAGGAATAAAAATAAATAATTAATAACTAAATAAATAAATAAATAAAAAAGCAACTAACAGTGGTAGTGCAGCCAGCAAGTGGCAAGTGCCAGGTTTAAGGCAACAGGCAGGGTATGTTTTTTTTTTTTTAACTTTTATTTTTGCTGGCAGAGGCAAACAACATACACACACATCTGAGGCATACGAACAAATTTGTAGCATATACATGCACATACAGAGCATATTGGCAGAGATACGGGGACAGCAGTCGAGGAGCAACATATCACAGGGAGCCAAAACACCGAGCCGCTGACTGAGGGGCTAGGAGGATTCATCCGTCGAGGAAGTGTCATTTGAGTTAATCAAGTAACTGTTGAAAGCCGACCATATGTTTTGAGGTCGAGAACGCACTGGGAGCATGCCCAGAAACTCCTCCTCGCAGTTTCGGGACCACGTAAGCAGATTTAACCATTTCTGGAATGTAGGGGGAGTAGGGCTCTTCCAGCTTTGTAAAACACATTTCTTGGCTACGACACAGCTCACATTTAAGAACCTAACAATGTCCTTAGCCCCTCCAGTCTGCCACACCCCAAACAGAACCCCCATTGGATCGGGATCAACAACAGTATCGGTGATTGCGGACAATGTCTCTATGACTTTACTCCAGAATGTGGCCAGTTCCGGGCAGTCCCAAAACATGTGCAGGTGGTCAGCACCCTCCGCACCGCAGCGGGGGCACAGTCGAGGATCAGAACGAGCAAACTTCGAGATTCTACATGGAGTGTAATACAACCGGTTGAGTAATTTATATTGTATGGTGCGGTAGCGGAAGTTTAGGGACACCCTGCTAGTATGGGAACACATCTTCTCCCACTGTTGATCTGTGAGATCCAGTTCCAGCTCGGAGGCCCAGCCAGCACGAGCCCTGGATGGAGGGGGAGAAGCAGCGGTCAGGAGGAGCTTGTACAATGAAGAAACTACCCCATGGGCGCCACCCGAGTTAGCAATGTAAGCAATTCCAGGAGAGTCCTGGGGCTCAATGGGGAAGACAGGCCAGGCATTTCGAAAGGCAGCGCGGAGTCTGTAGTACTGCAGAAGCTCCAGAACCGAGCCCGAGTGCCCCGGCCTCCACGTTTGCGGTGTTATGAACTGTCCCTCCGGATTGAAATCAGTGAGGGCACGGTAACCCAGGGCCTCCCAGTGTCGCGCCAGGGCGGTATCGTGTGTGGGTTCCAGCCCGGGAAAGCTCCAGGCGGGGAGCCATTTGTAGTACGGGTATTGCTCGTCGCAAGTTTTAAATATCTGGCCCCAAGCCTGCACCGTAGTCCGGACCGGGTCAATGGACGAGTCTGGCACATACTGCCGGTTTAGAATCAAGGACATTACATCAGTGCCTGCTGCTGCCAGAACCTCGAGTTTGACGTGGGGACGGGGTGGGGGCCCAGGGTACCAGTAAGATGCGAACTGCGCCTGTGAAGCAGTCCAATATCGCAGCAGGTCCGGGGCTGTGAAGCCCCCTCTGTCATAGGGTAATGACATATCCGACCACTTTTTACGCACAGCACCAGAGTGCCATAGGAATTGAGCGAACAATTTGTGCAGGTTCACAAAGTATCTCCTACCCGGCCAGACGGGGACATTACTAAATACATATAACAACTTGGGGAGCAATATCATTTTTACCAGCGAGAGTCTTCCGGCCAATGATAGTGGAAGGGCACGCCAGCGTGTAACCTTGGCCTCGGCCTGCTCTGCAACAGCCCGGTAATTGTCTGCTAGTAGCAAGTCTTTGGAGAGGGACACCTGAACCCCCAAGTACTTGATCCCATCCGGGGACCAGCGGAGCGGGTACTCGGTGGTGGGCTGTATCGTGGAGCTAGTGAGGGGGAAAATCTCAGACTTAGTATAATTTATAGTAAACCCAGAGCATGTACCTATGCGGGTGATGTCACGCAAAATTGGGTCCAGATGAGCCGCTGGGTCTCTTATAAAGAGCAATACATCGTCCGCATAAAGCGAAATAATCTCAGGGGAGTCTTTCAGCCGCACCCCTTTGCGCGCATGCCGTTCCCTGACATAATCGGCCATCGGCTCTATGGCCAAGGCAAATACGATCGGGGAGAATGGGCAACCCTGTCGAGTGCCTCTGAAGAGAGGGAACAGACCGGACGTCTGGGAGTTAACTCGCACCCTGGCCACCAGGGAAGTGTGCAGTAACCGAATGTATGCTATCATGTTAGGCCCTATACCCATATTTTCCAAAACCAACCAAATATATTTCCAAGACACCATGTCAAACGCCTTCTGGGCATCCAGTGTGACCGCAACCGCACTCACCCCTTGGTCAATGCGTGACAATACATTAAGCAGCCTTCTAATGTTGTGTGATGTTGATCTCCCGGGTACAAAGCCTGACTGATCATCATAGACCATGTACGACATGACCGGGAGGAGGCGGTTAGCAATCACCTTGGCGAAGATTTTGGTGTCCAAGTTCATTAGTGAGAGGGGCCTATATGATCCGCACTCATTAGTGGGTTTACCGTGTTTGAGCAGGACAGTGATGACAGCCTCACGCAACGATGGGGGAAGGGCACCCAGCCGGAGTGACTCGTTCCAAACTTCTAGTAGTTTGGGGGCCAGAATGGCCACGTGCTCCTGATAAAACTCAGCTGTCAGCCCGTCCGGACCCAGTGCTTTTCCTTTAGGGAATTTAGATATAGCCTCAACTATTTCATCCAGAAGGATGGGGGAATCCAATTGGTCTCTGGTTGCGGGAGAGACAATAGTCGTGGGGATCTGCTCGAGGAGGTTGCGCATTTGGACCTCACTGTGCTCGGGGGGTTGGGTGTACAGCTCTGAATAGAAATCTGTGAAGACCTCCAAAATATGTTGGTCAGACCACCGTTCCGACCCCCGGCGGTCCTTGACACAAGAGATCTGTGCTTGGCCCCACTCACCCCTGGCCAATGCCGCCAGCGTCCTGCCGGGCCTGTCTCCCTCTCCATATTTACGGGCAGCCTGCGGACGACTAAAGTAGTGGACTTCCCTAGTGGCCTGTTCTTTAAAGAATTGGAGTTCCTCACTGATCCGGGACAGGATAGCAGGGTCAACGGATGTAGGATGGGCACTCTCAAGTTCACGCAATTTGGCTTCAGAGTGGGCAAGGGCAGCCCTAATGGCCTTGAGGACTCCCGCCACCCTAGAAATGGACATTCCCCTGATGAAGACTTTGAAAGCCTCCCACCGGACCCCCATAGACGTAGCCTGGGGCGTATTAAGCTCGAAATAGGACTGGATATCGGACAAAATGTCAGCCCTAAAGACTATGTCCTGTAAAGCCAAGGACTTGAAGCGCCATGTGTTAATTGTGGGGGCGGGTGGGGGCGGGGGCGGGCCCACCCAGGCCCACCCAGATCCAGAGATAATCGGATCTGTGAATGGTCCGATAGGGTACGCGCCAATATTTGAGTTTCCACCACCCTCCCCAGCAAGGTACTGGACAGGAGGAACATGTCAATTCTGGAGGAACTATCATGCACAGAGGAATAGTGAGTATATTCACGCGTCTGCGGGTGCATTACCCGCCATGGGTCTTGAATGTCAAGGGTGGTGCTATGTGCAAGAAGCTTGCGGGCCGCATTGGAAAGGAGTCTGGGGGCCGTGCCTGTTCTATCCAATGTGGTTTCTAATATGAAATTCATGTCCCCCCCCCAAATGATTTGCACCCCTACGTATCCCAGCAATATGGAGGCCACCTGGTCGATAAAGTTGGGAGAGTCCACATTAGGGCCATATGTGTTAACTAGCAGATATTCCCTGTTAGCTATTGCGCAGTGTAGGATGACATACCTCCCCTCCGGGTCAATGTAGCTCTTATGGGGCATAAACTTGAGTGACCTATGGATCATCGTTAATACCCCTCTGGCGCGGGTCGAGTAAGCAGTAGAATATCTGTGGGGACCCCACGATGGTGCCATGCACCTGGCCAACCGGCCTTTACAGTGTGTTTCCTGCAAAAGCAGAATCTTACAGCCGTGCCTGTTGGCATAGGCCATGATTTTGCACGTCTTGGTGTAGTTGCTTAAACCCCGGACATTCCAGGACATCATTATTGTGGACATTTCAGATGCCTAAGGTACATCCCACAGTCGCTGCCGGAACCCACACCATGAATGAAGAGAGCCCCCACAGGGGTGCCCCTCCCACCACTGTCGCCGCAGTACAGATGTGAAATTAAGCCATCTCGGGTGTAGATGACCCGATGTGACGCGGTCTGTCAGTCTGCCTCTGCCTTTTCCGATAACATTTCTCCAAACCCCAACAGTACCACACCCCTCCCTCACTGCCCACCCCCAACTTGCAGTGTAAATCCCCCACCCCCGTATGCCGGTGTCACCAATAAACCCGACTCTCCCCAAGAGGTAGAGGTCGGAGGGCGAAATCCAACCAGTATACGCCCCATTCAAAGCCCAACAGGGGCAAATAAACAGTGACAACCAACAAAACATGAACATTGCAATCGCAATTAGGTGTGCTGTTGCCGTGTGGGCGGCTCTGAGAATAACATGTAGGACAGCAAGTGCTGCCGGATGTAAGTTCTGCTACGGGCGGATCTCAAAATAGGTCTCCATACCTAGCTGAACGTTGCGGGCGAGACAAGACCAAGAAGTATCTAGGGCACATGGCCGGCACAGCGCCCCGTGGGGCAGGGAGAGCACTGTCGACCACAGTCAGGTCTAGTCTCAGCCCGATCAGACGCCAGAGGAGCTTGGATCGTTGAGTGTACAGTACGTTGTTGCCATATACACGTTCCGAGTCTCGGATTCACTGGATTGATAAATGGGTTCTGGGTAGTGTCTCTCTGGATCACTCGTCCTCGGCAGGGGCTCCCGCCGGATTGGGGAGTGGCAAGTGTACCTCAATGAATTTCACCGCCTCCTCCGGGACAGTGAAGAAATATAGTTTGCCATTATGGGTAATCTTGAGGCGTGCTGGGAAAAGAATGGCATAAGGAACATTTCGCTCTCTAAGAAGCTTCTTGACTCCGATGAACTGGCGCCTCTCCTGCTGTACTGCTATTGAGAAATCTGGAAAAATCCTTATAGTGTGTGAGTCAAGGTGCAGGTCTCCCTTCTCCCGCAACAGGTGGAGGATAAGGTCTCTGTCCCGATAGTTGAGAATTCTGGCTATTATGGGCCTAGGGATGTCGCCCGGTTTGGGCCTTGGTGATAGAGCACGATGAGCACGCTCAACAGTGAAGTATGGCGACAGGGCCGGGTTACCCAGCAGATCCTTGAGCAGGGTTTCCACTGCATCTTCCATGCGCCCCTTAAGGGCATTTTCAGGGACTCTGATAATTCGTAGATTATTTCTGCGAGAGCGGGATTCGAGGTTGTCGCACTTCGTTCTCACACTAGGCATGTCACGCGACAGGGAGGCAACAGTGTTCTGCAGCACATGTATTTCGTCCTCATTTGCCGATATCCGATTCTCAGCATCAGTAATTCTGGTCCCCGCCTGATCCACCCGTGTTTTTAATGAGGCGACATTGGCGTTGATGTTGTCCAGCTTCTCGTGGAAAGAAGCAAAGTTTTTGGCCATCGATTCCATGAGTATAGTCAGATCAGGGGGTGAGGCAGTGGGATGGCGGTCCACTTCCCGCTCCTCCTGTATGGGCGAGTCATGACCTCCTCTCCCCTCGGGACAGCCCTGGCAAATCTATCCATGGCTCCCCCTTTGGAAGTCCCCTTGGTCTTGTTAGGCATTGTGGATTCAGTTTCAGGAGTGACGCAGAGCGAAGATGCGGTCACCGAGGGAGAAAGCGTGGTCCCTAGGCCAATGGGGCAGGGTAGAGATGTCGGTATATCCCCAGCAGTGAGGGAGGCAAGTTCCAGTAGAGATGAGGGTTTCCGCAGGGGCTGCACTACCGGGGGGGGCACCCAGTACAGATGAGGGCAGCAGCCGCCCCACAATCAGCCCAGTCACTGCGCAATCGGTGTCAAAGCGGGGGCCAGGCGCCCAGCATGTAGGATGTTATGTAGCAGAGGAGAAGGAATGTGCGCCGGGGACATGGGCCTGGTATGTATCCTCGTGGCGCGTACTCCCGCGGGGGAAAATCTGGGGAGCGTAGCAGGCCCCAGGGTCTCTGGTGGGCAGCAGGCCAGCAGCGTGGTAAGAAGCTTGTGGGTATCACAGCCGCCCAGAGCGGGACTCCCCCCCGCACCTCACCTCAATGTAGCAGCAATCAGCCCAGCCGCGGCACAACCAATCCTCACAGGCCAGCGACGGGGGCCCACAGCCGGGTAGAGAATGTGGGCCGGGGCGCGCTCCAGCGACAGCCCCAGCAGCAAGTTGCAGATGGGGTGATTCGCCCAGGGGGGGCAACCGCCGCCGGCCGCCCAGCCGCACAACCCCGATCGGGCCTAATACAGTCCAGCAGGGCACCCGGAAAGGCAAGTGGGGCACTCAGGCGTTGTCTCCCCCCGCCTCGGCGGCAATCGGCACTCACCCAGGGCCCGCAGCGCCAGCCCCGCCACGGCACGTCCACTCCACACGGGCTGGCGGCAGAGGCCCACGGCCGGATGGATAATGGGCAGCCCCAGCAGTGGGTCGCCGACAGAATGATCTGCCCAGGGGGGCAGCCGCAGCCCGCCTCCCAGCTCCACGGCCCCGATCAGGCCTTCGCCAGCCCAGCGGGGCTCACAGATAAGCGAGCGGGGCACACAGGGCCCCGCGCCCTGTCCCGCGTCACAAAGCATGGCAGACCGCCAAGAGGAGGGGACAGGAGTCAGGCCGACGCCGACGCCGCGGCCTCCGCGAGGCGGCGGGCCGCTGCAGCAGGGGGCTCGTCCGGAGGCTTCCCGACTCGGAGACAAGCCGGAATTTCGCAGGCTGCAGCACGGCAATGAAGGGCAGCAGCCCAGCCGAGATGTAGACAGATTGTACACCGTTGGTCGCAGATGGAAGCAGATGTCCGCCAAGCCCACACAGAGCTCAAAGGCTAAGCAGCCATCTTGGGCTGCTCCACAGCGCCACCTCTCCAGACAGGGTATGTTTGATAAGTGCAGAAAAAGGGGGGACACGGACTCTAGGGTTACAGATACAGACCCCAGTGCAAGGGATTGCCAGGAGGCAGTGCGGGTGGGTGGCAGGCTGAGCAGGTGCCTGGACCCGAAGGTCAGAGGGTAACCAGGTGCACAATGCTGAGATAGAACAGATTCGCAGGAGATTGGACGAGCAAATGCAGAAGCAAAGAGGAAGGTCTTGAGGTACTTCCAGAACCAGAGATGGTTCTCCTCAAGTTTTAAAGTGGCAGGGAGGCTGTTCCGGAGGGAGGCCTCAGTCGAAGACAGAGGTCTTCCCACAACTAGTTTCTTTGAAAAATGACTGACCCTGAGGGAGTTAGAGGTGGAGGAGTGAAGAACTTGGGAGGTAAGGTATTTACGGATAGACAGCTGAAGGTATTTCGTACCCAGGCCCCAGAAAGCCTTGTGGACAATGCAAAGCATCTTGAATTTAACCCTTGCAGCCACTGGGAGTCAGTGGAGAGATTTCAGGGCTGGAGAGATACGAACCCAGGGCTCGAGGCCAAGGACAAGTCTCACTGTCCTGTGAGCGGAGAGTAGAAGTAGGTAGATTTAGATAGATTAGGTAGATTTAGAAAGAGGCTGTTGCAATAATCCAACCTAGAGAGAACCAGGACTCGAGAGACAGTGAGCTTCTGGGGGAAGAAGAGGAAAGGCAGAGTACCTCTGAGCATGTGCAGGAGGAAGTTAGATTTTTTAGAGACATCAGAGATGTGGGCAGACAAGGAAAGCGTGGAGTCAAAAATGACCCTGAGGTTCTTAGCCTTGCAGGTGGGGGTAGGAGGAGGGCCAAGGGAGGCCGGCAAGCGAGTGACAGAAAAGGAGGGTGAAGGTGTGCCGATGACGAGGATATCCATCTTGCTGGCGTTCAGGCAGATATTGTGGGCGGCACACCAATCCTGAATGGCAGATAGGCAATCAGAGATGAGAGAAGGAGAAAAGGTGGCAGAGGGAAGCCTGAAAAAGAGTTGGGTGTCATCTGCATAGCACTGCAAATTGGAGCAGAAAATAGCAATGCGGTGGCTGAGAGTTGCCAGGTATTGGTTGAAAAGCCAGGGTGAGAGGTTAGACCCCTGGGGAACACCGCAGGTAGAAAGGAACTGAAGGTGAAGAAGACAGAGTTAAAGGGACATTTATCATATTTACATTGGAATTAACTGCAAAGCATTGCAATGAGTGAATCCGTGCCACACAGAGATCCGGGAATTGAGCCAGCGGTTAACGAGCCAAGGATTGGCAGGAATCCTGTCTGGAAGGAGTAGACAACAACACTATTTCACAGTCACAGAAGGAGAGATGTAGCAGCTCATGAGAAGACCATGGCATTCCCTGATGGGAAAGAGAGAAGTAGAACAAGGCAAATTGACTTGCAAATAGTGCACCATTTAACTGCAGAGTGCACAGGAAATTTTGATTATGAAAAAGAAAGAGGGATGACATCATATGGACCCCCAAAGGTTTAGACAAGGAAAAACATTGCACATAGATCCAGTTAAAATAATTAATTCACTTAAAGAAATCGCAAAGCCATTCACAAAGGTTTGTGATGACTCCATTGAGGAACATTCTGATCAGATTACACAGATTTATCACACCCTGGATCTTCTAAAAGAGAGGTATTTAGTATTCTTCCCTTGGGCAGTGGATCCGAAACATATGGGTTTTTACGTAGCCTAATCAAGCAGAATATTATATCATGGGATAAGTATAAGGATGATGTTAGGAAATATTTCTCACTATGCTGGTCACTACAAGAGACAAAGTGGGGGTCTATGCATTGTCAGCAGGCCCAGATGCATCCCCCAGACAATTTATACAGGCACTAAGGAGGGCTTTCTTAAGCTTTGGCACAGATTGTGACATTAACTCAAAAGAATTCAGGCTCAACTTGTTGCCTGGCTTGCGCCAGCCAATGCTATCACAGCTAGCAAGGGAATTCTCAAACAAGAGAAACATCCACTGGGAATTAGCACAAGCAATGAAAATATGGGAAGTCATGATCCATATATAAATAAAGGTTACGGAAAATAAACATTTTAAGGCAACAAACTATCAGCTAGCCCTAAAGTAGCAAACAATGAAGTCAGGGAAGAGTATGGCATTTCAAACAGGAAAGCCAATGAATGGAATATATCAAAACCAGATGGAACAGCCAATGCAGGGGCAGATCCATGTAGAGGGTGCTGTCAGGGGCTTGAGGGGAAGGATGTATCCCCAAAGGCCAGGGGTAAACAGTACACAAGAGACAAGAGTGTAAGGAATACTGCAGGGAAGGACGGAAAGGCAATAACTACAGAAGGGCAACAAAGGCACTGAACTGAAAGGGGCAGGGAATACAAACAAGACTACACAATAGGATCCTATTTGGGGTGTACGCAGAATGGGGGAAGAGGTTCCCAAGGGTCAGGGGAAACTCTAGCTTTCTGAGCTGGTTGTTATTATAGGACCCAGACTGAATGCTCATGGAAAAGAGCAGCACAAGTGAGCGTCTGTGCCCGCACCCTAAGTCAAGAACAATGAAACAATACTCACAAGACTGAAGTCTGCACAGGTTCAGAAGGAACAGAACAGTGACTGCCCCTGAACAGTAACCAGCACACTGTTAACAGATATGGCACTATGGGCGAGACTAAGACGTGACAAAGGAAAGGGACAGAGATTGCCCGCCACGAAACCCAGAAGCCAATCTCTAAAAAAAAATGAATTACACATGCACAAGTGAGTCCAAGAACATTAATATTAAGACATATCCAAGGAAATAAAAGGAAGTCAAAGAGAGCAAGGTTGAGGTCAGGGAAAATTAGGAAAGCATGTAAGCAAGAATATAACATACAAGAGTACAAGAGACAGGAACTGCAGACTGGAAACAAAGGACCAGAATAAAGGAACAGCAGACTAGAATTAGAAAACTCAGGGCTGAAACTCTGCACTTTGATGACCAGAACTGAACTGCAGATTGTTAACAAGGAATATAAGGAACTAACATTCTGGACTGGGATAACTTGGACTGGGAATACAAGGGCAGGACTGTAGACAGATAACACAGATACTCAGGACTGGAATCTAGGAAGCTAAAGGCAGGTAACGTGAACTACAGGCACAGAGCAAGGAACTGCAGGCAGTGAACAAGAGAATTGCGGGTAGACAGCAAGGGGCTGCATGCAGGGAAGAGAAGACTGCAACCAGAGAAGAAGGGGAACTGTAGGTAGTGTGTACGTACAGGGTTGCACAGCAGGTGGGTTAAAGCTGCAGACAGAGAGCACAGTACTGCAAGCAGGGAAACAAGTCGGCAGGGAGAACATGGGTGCTGGGCTGCAGAGCAGGGAGGAATGGCACTGGAACTAGAGGAGGTTCTGGAAACCGGAGCAATAGAACAGAGCAGAAATTCAAGGTCCATAGCACAAGGGTCTGGCATCAAACTGCTTAAATACTGATCCACTCTTTGCTGAAGCAACTGCAGCACCATGCCTGAAGGTAATCTATTCCTCCCTGTCTGGACCAGATTAAGAGAAAGCAGCACTGATCTCTACGGTTTATGGGTATTGTAGGTGTAAGACTTCTGCGTAGGATTAGCCAGGTAATGAGAACTTCCAAAATGTGCTTTTTGGGATATGTAGTTTGTGAAATGAAATAGGGAAGTACTAAAGTGTTGCAAAGGGAAAGTAAAGACATAAAAATGAATATTCATTGTCCAGGACTGAATCTCTTGATGAATGTCGAGTCCCCTCTGGGTGCCACTTGGTGTACTAGTGGCACGGATGTGACAGGTGCAGAACTACTGTTGCCATTGTTTCAGTCTTTCAATCCAAGAGATATATCAACGTATGTGGGCCCCAACTATCTTGGACAATATACAAAGGTGGCTTTCAACCCTGTCCAACAGAACCAAGTAGACCTATCTGTCAATTACCTCTTGGACCCTAGCAGGAATTGGGGAACTCTAAGTATGTTTGACTCGATTACAATGCCATATGGGCATAGTAATCAAATGGAACAAAGGTATGTAGACAAATTCCTTGAAACAGGTGCCCAACAAAGGAACAATATCATCCTAATGAAAGGCCTAATGTGGTGTAGAGCCCACACACATATGCCCAAGTCACAGCAGATGGTGCTTATGGGCAAAGGGCAACACCACAGCCTTCCCCTCTGTTACCACTGGGAAATAGCAACCAAATCCAATCATCAGAAGGTAACCACGGTAACCAGTACAGGCTCAGGCAATTTGAAGCAGATAAATATAGGCCTATAGAGAAATGATTTCAAGGATCAAAAAAGATGTCAGAGTTTAGAGACAGAAGTGATGATGCTAGCTGAGAAGGTAGGGGCAGCCTAGAGTGAGGATCATAAGAGTGATGCTGCACAAGGGACCAGTAAGTGACTAGCCATAGGGATGCTACAACCTGGAAAGCAGATGCAGGTAACATGCTGTGAGATAGACATGGAATCACAGTAACTTAAAATCTGGGTATATAACAACATTGGAAATAAAAACACACACAAAAAGAGGTGTGGTTTAATCTGAAGCTAAATCAAAGTATTCATTACAGTAAATACTGTGAGAATAGTGAAGGACAATGACAGAATACTGTATCCTCACACCTACTCCCCTTGGATCCTCTCCTGAGGTGGCCAGGGAAAGGCCATCATTTTTTAATCCTGACCATGGGGGTGGAGATATGAGGGAAGATCACCTGGGTGGAGGGTCCTTGGGGATTGGAAAGAGGCTATCATGGTATCCCCAGTTTCCTTATGAGAACCAACCTCAAACTGCCCCTGTCTTTATAGGCTATGGGATATTGAAAACCATCACCCCTCATTTTCCCTCATTCAAACCACAATAGTACTGGGATGAGAAAGATGCGAATAGGAGTAGTGAGCACTTGTAAGTCATTTTACCACTCTAGTACCGAGACAAGGAAGAGTCCTGCAGACTGCTGTAAAGATCCGGCATGTCCCAAGTGCTCCACTAATTACGACCAGGCAATTGATAGTATAGACTCACGCCTGCAACCTGTCAAGTGGCTGCAGGTGTATAAAGGTTGGAGCTGACAAGTGGGAAAGGGCGAACAGCAGGAGATAGCCCAGGCTGATCGTAATGGGCCTGCAGAGACAATCCTGCATCCGAGGAGCCAGCAAGGTGGGTCCTGCAGGAGAGACAGGATGCCAACAGACGTCCCCAAGAAGCTGTGGAGCCAAGAGCTGTGGGGGACATGAGAAGGCCACAGAAGTGGGAGCCTCATTGGTTGTAGGTCCTCAGCGGGTTTGTGGACACAGAAGAAAGCAACAAAGTCACTGTCAGCATCCGTGGGGAGAAAGCAGAGCTGCCGGCAACATATGGAAAAAAGGTGAAGTGCGAGCAGGGCTCGCAGTTGGAAGAAAATGTATAAACCGATCAGAAGCCGAGTGAAAAGGGAAGAGCACTTGAACCGGGAAAGCCAAATCAGATGCCGAATTAATGGAAAAGTATGCAAAAGATTAAATGAACCCAAGGCAATGGTTTGAGAGGAATATTAAGGACAATATAAAGTGCAAGTAATAGAGTAAAAGACCAAAGTTATTGAATACCAAACTAAATGAAGACTTCTGGCAAAGCTATGACCAGATTTATTTTTTGTATTTCATTTATTATTTGTATCGCGCACTGAACCTGAGGTAGCTGGGAGCTTGAAATACTTGAGGTTACGTACAGGTAAGGCAGAACACATTTGCAATATACAAAATTGTACAGGAATAGTAACAAGAAAGTTACTGAGAGGACCATGTTTACAGATGCGTCAGTGCAATTATATGGATATAAGACAGTTGTACAGGAGTCAAAAGGTGGTAGTGGTGGTCTTTGGTGGGGAAGGTTCGTTAATCAGCTATTCTTTTTTTTTGGCTTTGAATGTGAGGAAGGAGGGTTCTTGTCTGAGGGGAATGGGGAGGTAGCTCCATCGTTTTGCCGCTTGGACAGAGAAACTGGCTCCACCAGCAGTTTTGAGGTTGAATATTGGTACCACAAGGCTATGCGAGTGGGCTGACCTGGTGACTCGAGTGGGTTGGTGTTTATGTACCTTATCAGAGAGGTATTTGGGGGCTGAATGATAAGGTTATGTGAAATACATACACTGCATATTGAAAGCAAAGCACAAACCATGACATACAGTGGAAAGCAAGTATGAAACTGGAAAGCAAGTGTGAAACATTGTGAGAAAGTATGAAAGCAAGTTATTGAAGCAACAAGAACACTGCAAAGTAAAGTGTATGTGAAAACACATTGTCACAAAGTCAAGAGACTGGCAAAGGAAAGAACACAGTGACACAAAGCCAAGAGGTTGGCAAGGAAAAGCCAAGTGAGAGTGAACCATCACGCAGGTACAGATATAGAACAATCTGTGTGGGCTAAAGAGCCTAAGGTTGGTGGTTGGGTGACCTCTAATGGGTGGACTGTGTGGTCTGACAACTATGCCTAGACTGGTGAAAACCTATTTGTGAAAGCCAAAGAGGTTGCTGAAGCAAAACAGGAGAAAGCAATCTGAACTATTAAGAAACCAGAAGGAGTATAAAGTTGATCTGGAATTGGAATTTGACTGTCTTGAACTTGGGGAAGGGAACCCCAAGACTTTGTGAAATCGTCTTGAACCTGGGGAAGAGAACCCTGAGACTTTGTGGAACTGTCTTGAACTCGGGGATGGGAATCCCGAGACTTTGTGGAATTGTCTTCAACTTGGGGAAAGTGAGCTGAAAAAATGGGAGCAGTGTTCTTCAGCGCTCCTCACTTTCGCCCACATGTTTAACATTTACATTCTTCCTCTTCTCAAGATTTTTGATGACCTTGGTGGCGAGTATACTAATTATGCTGAAGACACCCAGGTCATCCTTAAACTCTCAGACATCTACGCCCAGGACTCTCAGGCCATTAACTCTATATATTCCACCATCCACTCCTGGATGGTAGCGAACTCAATGGCCCTTAATGCAGAGAAGACAGAGATTCTCATCACCGCCTCCAGCCATATGCTGAGAAACCAGGCCCAGAGTATGCAAACTTCACCATTGCTAACATCACCATCCCTGTGGCCAAGAGAGTCAAAATGGTGGGTGTCACCCTTGATGCTGAACTTACTATGAGGCAGCACGTAGCTAAGACCCGTGCATCATGTGGCCTTATTAACAAACTTATTGGCCACATGTGTCTCTTTCTGTCGACGAAAAAACATGTCCATCGTAACATCTGCCCTGGTCAATTCTCGGCGCAACTCTTGCAATAGTCTTCTAGCCGGCACAGCCCAGTCTAACTTCGCACCCTCCAGGTCACACAGAATGGTGCCGTTATTCCCAGACAGCAGTCCATCACTGAAGCAAAAAGACATTTCCATTGGGTACCCGTAATGTACTGTGTCTCATATCTCATATAAGATCCATACCCTCACTATGTGCCCTTGCGCTCCCTCAGGTCACTAGACCAGGCCAAACTAAGCTAACCTAGATTCCATTTGGCCAAATAAGGGAAGACAAACTTTGATGTCCTGGCCCCTGCCACTTCGAATGCCACCCTGCTTGAATTAAAAAGGATTCCCTGAAAACCATTTCTCTTCTATGCACCCCCTAACTAGATTCCTTTGCACCTGTCACTGATCACCTGTTTATTGTCTTGTCTATCTGTTGTGCTCCCTGAGGCCTCAGGGCGAGCTTTATTTATTCAAATAAATTAATAAATAAATAAGCCAGGAGGTGGAAGAGGCTCAGAACTTTATTTGGACAACTATTTCTTTTCTTGCTGACATCTCTGCACATTGTTTAGCTTTAGTTGTGAGGGCAAGTACAGATTTTGGACACAGACACATTTTTAAGTTGAACTTCCTGCCTCAGACTTTCCTTAGTTACTTTAGGTAGGAAAATCCCACCTTCGTATACGCCAACTTAGGCCTTCAACCATCCTGAAATCTGAGTTAATAAATCATTTCTGTTTGAACTTTGAATCTGTTGTCTGTGTCTTGCTTCATGATGCCTTCACAATACACATGGCTACAACAGCATGTTAAGCCCAAAGAACAACAGAAAAGGAAACAAACGAAAGAAAAATATGCTGCAAATTATGGTAATAAAGAGGATACAAAAAAATGAAATGCACCATGGTGGTCAGGATGCATGATAGGGCACTCCCAGTATGGATGGTAAAAGATATAGCATTCATCTAGATATAGAGGCTAAAGGCCCTAACGTGTGTATTGCATACAAAATACAAGAGAGAACACAAATCATACCCGAAATAAATGAAGCAGTAATTAATTAAAATAGTGACGAGGGTAAGATGGCCCAGGGAATATAATATTGTTCAGATACAGATGTATAAGGACATAAAAGACAATTTCAGTGAACTAAGACATGTGCTCACTCAGTTACAAAAGGTTGGGGCAAAACTATAATTATGGAAGGCCCAATGGTGCAGAAAAAGGGTCAATTTCTTGGTCACAGAAAAGGGTTTGAACTTGAATAAGAAAAATGTGGAAGCTATTTAAAAAAGTGAAGGATCCCATCAATGTGAATATTTAAAAAGTCTATTAGATATGACAAGTTACAATACAAAATTAATTTAAGATTATGCAGAAATCACACAACCATTGACTAAGCTATTGAAACAAGGTATGCTTTGGAAGTGGGGGCAGGAACAACATGAGACTGTAGCGAAGTTAAAAGATCATTTGGCAAGAGTCCGATGTTGAGCTTATCCAAAGAACAATTGACATTTCTTTCTAGACATTTAATTAACAGACCTATGTATGTAAGCGGTTTTGAACCAGAGGCACAATTCCTACAATAAGATATTACATATGTCAGCAAGGCATTATCACAGGAAGAAACAAAGTTCAACGAAAAGCACTGTTGACAACCTTTTAGGCATTACAACAATTTCACCCCATTATTCAAGGAGACACTGTGATTATTGAAACTGCACATCCGCTTCTACAAGGTCAGGAAAATGTTCCCAATCAAGGATCACCACATGGGCATTGGCATTACAAGGTTTCCCGTGGAGGTGACATATGGACAGAATAAAAAGAGTCATGTTGCCCGGGGACTAGCAGAGTTGATTGTGCATTTATGAGAACACCTGAAAATATAGAATTGAAAAATAATTTGATTGAATATGAACACTCATCACACAAAGCTTTTGAACATGAGAAATGTCAAAACCTCCCATCTGTATATGTTGATGGTTGTGCATTTCACGTGAGAAATGGCCCTGATAAGGAGTTAGTGGCAGGAAATGGAAATGTGTGGGCCAAAAATGATGATATTCCATCAATGAGTATGTGGACAGGTCCCAGGATTAGTCAAATATGTGAATTGGCTGCCATCTAAATGGCAATATCCACAGCAGTAAAAAAGTTAAAAGAGATTGTGAATGTCACAGATTCTGATTATTCCAGAAGTAGCTTTGTGGAATATCTGTTGGGTAGAAAATGAGAGGGATGATAAGAAGCACCAAAAAGCCGTTCAAACATGGAAAACTCATTCAGGCCATTGGCAATCATCTTTCAGAAACTTAAATGAATGTCCTTTGGAAAAGATAAGAGGACAGTTTAAAATACCAGGAGAAGATAATGAAGAGAATGTCAGGCTGACCAATTGCCTGACATTGGGGCAGTAATGGGAGAGCTATTTCCCATAGAGCATCTGCTGGGCATGATACAGGTAGATGTGGTGACACGTTCCAAGTCTCAAGGGGTAGGCTATCAATCGGTAGTGAAATGGAGCTTTGACAAACCAGACCAGTATCAATGCACAAAAGGAAGACCCCATAATAGATATAACCGTAGTCATGTTGTAGACTCAGAGAAGAATCCCATGACAGAGGAGGACTGTGAAGGTGAAGGCACCCACCCACACATGTGTCCCAATAATAATGCAAAATAATATAACGCACCCTGTCAGGGAATGAGACCAAGAGATAAGTTGCAAGGATAACAAACTTTATGTCATATAAAGTATGCCAGCAAAGAACTCTGCTGCCCGAGAGTGCTCTGCCAAAAATTAGGAGGGCAGCACAATAAGAAGACATTTCGAGTCACAAGTGACAAAATGTATAGGTAACACATTTGGCAAAGTCGATTGGCTGGATACATATACTACACCCAGATCCATATGGGATGCCTGGCCCCCATTGGATGTTGCTGTCCAGTAGATTGTGATGGACGTGGTAGCTGGGCTCATCTCCGTGGTGAAGGTCAAGTGAAGAGGTATTACAATACTAACTATCTAAGCTAAACAACAAAAGCTAACAAGTCAAGAATAATGGTGGACGCATGAACATCAAATAAATGGGGGTATTTAGAAAAAGGGAATAATATATTAGCATGCCAACCTCCACATTCAGGTCTCGCTTAGATACTGCAGTCCCCTCACCCAGGTGTCTCCCCCCTGGGGTTTGATCTACAATCTACCTACCCCGGTGCCACATGATATAAGTAGACGTGTGTTGCTTTCGGGAGGAAATACTGCTGCACGGGATTAGGGCCCGGGTGGCTGTTCTGGAATGGTCAATGTGAGGGTGTCAGATTGGTATCAGCATGAAAGGGGCTGGGGGATCAGGGCTGGTGGATCCTGGCCTGGTAGGGTGGGGGCCAAGAGAGCAAGGGCAGCTTAGTGGAGATGAATGGGCACTTTGGCCAAGGCCTGTCTCTGTCTCACGCTCTGCGCAGAGCACATTCTTTCGAAAATGATACTAGAGCTTTGTAATATGGCATGGCTGGACTTGCATGCGAACAGGGCTCGCACGGAGCCGGCAGGGGGAGGCAATGGCTTTGGCTTGGGATGCTGGGGATGGGAGATCTGAGATTTTACAGAGGAATGGCATCTGGCCTAATACAAAATAGTCTCCCATTGTAAGGGCTGAGGTTATGTTATCCATGCGATTCTTTGTATTATCTTGTGTGGATGAATACTGTGGGGGTGGGTGTGTCACCCCTCTCAGCATATACACAATTTATTTACCCCGATTGAGGCAAGAGGGGTGGGTTAGGACCATCTCCTTCCCAACAAAGGCAAAGATGAATTGTGGAGTTGATGAAATTAAAAAACAATTTCAATTACAAGACATGTTATTTAATCAAAAAACTATTTTGGGCCATTTTCAGCAGTTGGGTCCTATGTCCTTTTGGGAGCTTTTGCTACATCATGCCCATGATGCAATAACAGTGGATCATATTCAATTTCATTGGCCCAGTTTAGAGATCTGCCTGGGGGATCAGGTATTACCTAACAGTGAAATGTTTGATGCCAACATTATTAGCATGTATTCCTGCTCATGATTATAGTGTGCACACCGCAGCTACCTTAATGGTGAATCACATATGTTTCATGTTTCATTTACCAAACAGAATATAGTCAGCCTGTGAAAGACATTTTACAAGTGCAGTTATTAACAAAATGTGTCAAATATCAGGGGGAAAAAGGAAGCTACATATTGCATACCAGCCATCCGCCAGTGGTGGAGTAGAATGGTATAATAGGACAATTATTGATATAATCAAAAAGATTGTGGCTGAAGCAGAATCTAGTTGGGACCTATGACTCCCAATAGTACTCATGGCCATTAGGGCCACACCATAAAAAGATACAAATCTCAGTCACACGGAAATTAATCGTGGGCAGGAAAATTGTATTTCCTCAACACATTTTATACAGGACAAATGAGCAAGTGTTGGTAAATGCATCCACAGTACATAAATATGTAGAACATATAAGGAAGCATTTAAAACATGCATATGCATTTGCAGAGAACAATCTAAAAAGAGCTGCCAAGTCTTACTATGTTAGAAAGTCAGAAATGACAGAATCTGAGGTAGTTTTTCCAGTATATGAATTTAATTTTGCGAAAGGCAAAACCAAGAACTCTAAATTCTTGCATTCTGGTGTCACCAATTCAAAATTGTGGATACAAACTCACCCACGGTATATACAATACTCATCAAGGAAGGCGATCTAGCTGTGGCAGTTTTTCCACGTTAACCAGATAAAGCCTTTACCACCCAAAGCACAAAATAAAAAGAATAGAACAGCCGAGTGGGACCAGCAGGGGTTAATAGATTATTGACCACATCAGAAACATAGATTCTTCATGGTACAGGTGAGTAATGTGGTGCACAATGTTCAAGACATGGATCTGAGATTCAGACGATTCATCGTGACAGGTAACTCTGAATGTTTTATGTGCATTTGAAGAATGAATGAAATGCTGAGTTATAGTACCCATATAAATTGAAGAAGGACATACTGCGTGTCATTTTATTGTTGGGAACCTGTCTGCTTCCTCTGTTCTAGAAATTAGTAACTTGCTTTCCTCCACAAAGGTTTCCTGTGATCCAATGTCCACAATAGGAGCCCAGAGAAAATGAAAAGTGCCCAAGACTAGTGAATCAGAGAATGAGCATTATACCTACTTTAATTCATAGGGCTCATAACAAACTGGGTACAATCAACTCTAGCAAAAGAGCTGAGTGTGATTGAAATGGGCCATCATCAGAGAATGTTATTTGCAATAGAGGGTTGTGCCCCATCAATTATTGTAAAAAAGGGTGAAGTGGGGAACCTATAAGGTTGTGCGCTATGAACCAAAAGAGAGATAAGGGAGCGACTGGAATAGATAGAGGTTGAAGCAGCAGTTAGTAGGGGAAAGTGGACGCCCCAACCCGTTTATTGGAATACACTTGAAAAGGGGGATTCCCCAACCCACGCTGAAAACCCCTCACATATATTGACAGACAAACTCTACTGACTCGAGAGAGGTTTTGGTGATAAACAGTGTCAACATATATACAACTAATGGTACTTGGAGAGTGATGATTAGATAAATGCCAGAAGGCACTTGGTTCACGCTAGCTCAAAGATAATTATACGCTGTACTCAAGGTAAAACAAGTGAACAAAAAAGGAATAAAGAATATGCATGTACAATTAGTTCATCAAGTATTGGACAAAGAATTGAACCAAAGTAATCACAAAACAATTCAGGAAAAAGTGGCAACATGTGTTTCAACCTTCTATCGGGTCCTCCTCAAGGCATACACTGATTGAAAGTACAGTGGGGGCAAAAATTATTCAACCAACAAATACAGTTTGCATTATTAGAATATAGAAGTCCTGAAATTGAGACATATGCAAAGTGTTCATTCTGATAAACTATCAAGTCAAACACATAAACATAATGAAGAGGGGAGGAATATGAAGAGAGATGCAGATTAGTTAACTGGTCTACATTCCCAGAATTCATAAAGCAACCTTTACACTCTACATTATCAATGACATTATATACCACTGATTTCTCAGGTTGTTTAAATTTAATACGAAATGTCATCAAATTGACATTGGTTATTAAAATAAAAACAAATCACATGCTAAATACAGCCTTGGAGGGTGCATGGGTAAAACTGCCACAGGGGACCGTTTATCATGATATAAATCTACTCGAAATGATATGCAATGTTCTCAAATTGAACATGACTGCTTACCATAGACTCTGATAAAACTATGTATGTAAATGTACTCAAAATGAAATTCAAAGTTCTCAAGTTGAAAAAAACTACTTACCATAAACTCTGGTAACAATGTATTTGAAATATGCATGTCGCTATACCAGATTCTAATGAGAGAACCAGATGTAATATTCAAGCCAGTCAAGACGGATTTAAACGGAATATGGCAAAACAGAAAAGTGAAGAATACCCATCAGTTGCCATATTATCCTTGAAAGTTCGTACTGCAAACTATTTGTTCATGCCACAGCTACAGATGGGTGCTTACCAATTGATCTCAAAACTAGTGCTTCGCTAAACGCGTGGAACATCAGTGGCTTGTACTGCCCATTTTCAAAACATTAGTACTTTGCTGCTTTTCCAATTTGCCAAGCATCAACGTGCAGTGGAAAAAAACAAGAAAAGTTTGTTTGAGCAATAGTTGTGGAAACGAGACTCTACTTAGTGACAGAAAAGATAATGCAAAAAGGTTCATATATTCAACAGATGTCTTAAATTTGTCACACGGTCATAAGATCTGAGGGCATGCCACTCACCTCGAATCCAGTTTACGGGTGTGACATCAATTATTGTGATTCATTTAATATCAGGGATAAACATTAAAACGAAAAAAAAATATTACTTGCACCATACTGTCATACGATGAAAGTGACTTTTGTTTTTACAATATATCCAGTATTATTTCCCTACTCTGAAAATGGTTGGCGGCACTGTGAGGGGTCAGAAATGAGAGGCAGACACAAAGAGGTATCATTCTCAACGTTATCCATTTTTTTTTTTAACATAAGGGGGTTTCGATAAAGGCCTACATTTCCCTATCCTAACATGAATATCCCTTACGATGAAACTAAACGTAAAGCAAGATGGCGTTGTTTCCAATTTAAATCTGACCCTCAAACTAATACATACAAGCAAAATGTGCAATGTAAATGTTTCAAAGTTCAATTGAACAGAAAAGTGCAATAAGTCAAACATATAACTTCAACCAAAACACTTCTGGTATCCAATGGATAGCTTCCTTCCAACAGATTATTTCAGGTAAACTATTCACAATGTTCTGTGGCAAACCCAGTCTCATAAAGTGTTTACAAAAGTCTCTTTTACCTAGTACTCTCCTCGGGATGAGAACACAAATGTTCCTTCCACAAGATTAATTGGTAAAGAGAAAGTCTCTCAAAATGGCAACACAAACACATCTTTTCTACAATGCATGTTGGAATAAGGCCAAGGAAAGTCTTTATTATGTTTCAGGATGGCAAAACAAATGTCTTTTCACACCATAGATTCAAGTATGGGAAAAGGCAAGTTTTTTCAAAGTTTCTGATTGACAAAATGTTCAAAGTCTATTTTCACCGCACCAATTCAAAGTGAGTTTCCTGGTACACTCTCCTGCCAGGAAACTTCTCAACTGAAAACTCTTAATATGCTGGTTTACTCTCCTGACAGGAATATCTCCCTTTTGGGTTCACTTAGATCCCCTGGTGTACTCGCCTGCCAGGTATCACTTTCCAAAAAGGCATCACTACCTGTAACCGATCTATAAGACTTCTTTGCAACATTACATTTCTCCTTACATATTACACAACTGTGCTTCTTCACCAACACACTCTTGTTGACTTCATTTGTTACTTGTGTCAATTTCCTCCAAACTGGCGTCCCATGTCTGAGGGTTTGCTCAAGCTATCTCTGTCATCTCTGTCAACCTTCCTTTCAATCTCTCTTGGCTCTTGGCAATGCTTTTTCCATGTTTCCTCTAACTGCCCTCTCATGTCAAGACAATTGTACAAATGTTGCCTCTTCATTTCTCTCACAATCTCTTTAGGCTCTTGGTAATGTTGGTTCCAGGTTTCTCCCAAACAACCTCTTATGTCAGCAGGAGAATTGTACCATATTGCCTCTGTTGTTCTTCTGGCAATATCTTTTGGCTAAGGAAATGCTGCTCTGAGGTTCCCCCAACGGATATCTCGTGTCAGCAGAATCGTACCACATTCACCTTTGTAAAGACTGGTAGGGGGTGTCTGTACTTCCGCTCTCTATATGGTAGAAGAGAGGCACAGAGGACCCCAGCCAAGATTCTCTATTATTGGTATGTGGTCGAGCAATCAAGGCCTAGCTTCTCAGGAGGTGTTGCAGGCTGGTTCTTAAGTACACTGTAGTGCCCGAACCCCCACAAAGGAATGTCCACACACTGTATTACTGAAAACACAGTCTTTATATAATTAATATTCAAGGGTATGTACACGATCACAATAACGCACTTTGTACTCGGAAGTCAATAATGATAAATATATACAATTCTAAAGTGGTACCACCAATGTTATCAAATCTCTTTAAAGTGCATCAACTGTACGGTTAAAATGTCACACAGATTAATAATGAGGAAACCAGCAATAGAGATAGGAAGGAACGCAAGATGGTTGAAACAGTAGGCAGAATACTGACTCCTACCACGAGGCACAGTTCTGAGTGGAGATCCCCCCACCTGGGCAACCTGTAAATAAAGATATATAGCACAAGCCCAGTCCAAATGTTCAATAGTCTTACTTCCTCCTATTAAGGTGTTACCCCCCCAATGTACCTGGTGGAGTAGAGTTCTTCGACGATGCGTCGACCGATCCTTCTTGAGTGACTCCCTTTCAGGCAGGAGCCACAGATTGTCGAGAGGTGTCGAGGACCTCGGCGTTCTGTGTCGGGGAATCGACGGCCCTTCTTGAGTGCCCTCCCTTTAAGGCGGTAGTCACGGATCGTCGAACGTCCGACGGTGAACAGGTTGAACTACGGCAGTGAAGTGGCAGCTTTGTTCCTATCGGTGCTCGTCGACAACAGAGCGTTGGCATCCTGCAAGGAAGAGGCGTGCGGGGCACCTCGGTGACGATAGTTCTGGACCGCAAAGAGATGATGAAGAACTGTGGCCCAGCAAGGGCGTCGAGTCGTCGGCGTCTCTGTGGTCTTTAGGTGGCGGGACACCCACTGGTGGATTCTTCTCGGCGCGTCGACTGTCGGTCCTTCTCCAGCGGGAGACAAGCGGGTGACGATGCAGACGAGAGCGTCCGATGATAAATGGAAGTGCTTAGGCAAACGGGAGCACGGCAGCTCCGGTCGGCGACGGCAGTCGTCGACAGTGGCGGACAACAGTTCGAGTGCTTCTCTTTGAGATTCCGCGGCAGTCCCCGTCTTGGGTCGGCAGCCTGTCGAAGGTTTGTCTACAAGGGAGCTTTGGCAAAGGATAGCTGTGCATGATGGTCCCTCGTAGCTCGGGAAGAGGGCGCCTTACCAGGTCCTCTCTGGGTCAGTCCTTGGAAACACAGCAGCTTTCAGATTGCGAAGGAGAGCAACAGCACTCCTTCTCCTCCAGCGGGGCTTCAAGGTCAAGCATCAGTTACTCCAGTTACTCGTCGTAGTGGACTTCAGCTTCTGAACACAATTCCTAGCAGTGTGAGGTCCCGAGATATACTGTTGATCTCCCATTCATTACGCTGGGTCACACTCAAGCATCCAATCACGACTAAGGGCATTCATGCAGGCAGGCAGCCAATCAGACACACGAGGTATTCAGGCCATTCACTTCTCTCCAGACACTCACAACAAGATATGTGTATTGGGACAAGTACCGAGCCATTCAACACTCCAAGCTGCATTCATACCGGTTTCGGGCAGGGTTGTCTCGGTCATTGCGTCAACCACCAGATACTAGACACCCACAATATAGAATGCATATTCGTCACACACTCTATTCACCCAGGTCCCACCCACAGGAGGTACCCACAACATACATCACCGGGAAGGCTCCAGCTAGCCTGGCCGGGCCTTCACAACAACACCATATATGGCATTTCCACCCAACAGTCAGTCGGGGGGAAGGGACAGAGTCAGGGCTTCCCAGGACTTTGAGAAAACAAGGTAATGGGTAATAGAAAGCAAGAAGCCACAGGGGCCATCTTGTTTTCCATCAGTAATCAACTGATCCCAATGGCAGGGCCGAGGTATCCCAAAATGGAGGATACCCCGCGCACCTGTCAACTTCAGCATGGAGCTGCCACCAGCCCATACCCTGCTCTGTGGGCCACCCAAAGGTGCCCAAAAACATACACTAGGGGCACAGGGTTGTACCCCCACCCATGGGTGCCATAAGGGTATCCCACAGGTCCGTTCACCAAACCAAAAGAGAGAAAGCTGCACCGCCAGGAGTCCCACGTGAACTCCAGCGTGGAAAACACAACAGAACACACGATAAAAAGCAGTAAAGGACAAGGATACGGAGGCCCTGTCCCTCTGATGCATTTCCGGCATCACAGTCGCCCCCCCCAGACTGAGGTGGAGGGTGCCTAATCTCCCACGGGATAGACATCCTCATCCAGATGGTCAACATACCTTCTGGAAAGGCCATCTGCATTATCGTGACTCTTCCCTGGTCTGTGCTCAATGGTGAAGTCTAGCCCTTGCAGGCTAATGGACCACCTGAGCAGTTTCGGGTTTTCACCCTTCATCTGAATAAGCCACTTCCGGGGCTTATGATCTGTTTGGACCTTGAAGGTAGACCCCATAAGGTAGGGCCTAAAATGCCTAAGGCTCCAAACTATACTAAAACATTCCTTTTCCACAGTAGCCCACCTAAGTTCTCTACCCTTGAGTTGTCTACTGATGAATATGATAGGATGTTCTCTCCCTTTGTCATCTAACTGGGACAAGACAGCTCCAATTCCGGTGTCGCAGGCATCCGTCTGGACGATAAAGGGTCAGCTGTAGTCAGGCGCACACAACACGGGTGCCTGACACAGACTTTCTTTCAAGCCATCAAAGGCCCTCTGACAGTCTTCATTCCAATTAACCTTCCTAGGCTGCTTGGGTGAAGTCAGAGCTGTCAGTGGTGCAGCTATGGTTCCATAGTCCGCCATGAATTTGCGATAATACCGGATGAGGCCCAAAAAGGCTCTCACCTGGGTTTGAGTAGTAGGAGTCTCCCAGTCCTGTACATCCTGTACCTTACTGGGGAGAGGTTGGATTTTACCCCCTCCTACCTCATGACCAAGATACGTGACTTTCCCCTGAGCTATCTGGCACTTGGTGGCCTTGATAGTGAGGTTAGCCCTCTTTAAGGTCTGCAACACTCTACCCAGATGTGTCAAGTGCTCTTCCCAATTGGAACTGTAGACGGCAATGTCGTCTAAATAAGCCACACAAAAGGATTCCAGCCCACTGAGAGCATGATTGACCAATCTCTGGAAGGTGGCAGGGGCATTCTTCAACCCAAAAGGCATGACCCTAAACTGGTAGAGTCCCTCTGGTGTTGAGAACGCCGTCTTTTCCTTGGCATGGTCTGTCAGAGCTATTTGCCAATAGCCTGAGGTGAGGTCAAAGGTGCTCACAAATTTGGCAGCACCCATGGTGTCCACGAGCTCATCAGCCCTGGGCAATGGGTGCGTGTCAGTTTTGGTGACGTCATTGACTCCTCGTTAGTCCACACAGAACCTCCAATCCTTGGTACCTGCCTGGGAACTTGCCTTGGGGACAAGGACCATGGGACTGGACCAGGGACTGCTTGAGGGTTCAATAACACCCAGATCCAACATCTTGGCGACCTCAGCCTGGATGTGGTTCTTAACCGTATCTGACATTCGGTAGCTCCTGCTCTTGACAGGCACACTGTCACCAGTGTCAATCTCGTGCTTACACCACGGTGTAAGGTCTGGCGTCAGCGAAAACAGAGAGGTATACTGCTGGAGCAAAGTCCTGCAGTCTCTCTGCTGCTCGGTTGTCAAATCTGGAGATAGATGCACTCCCTCCACTGAGCCATCCTGAGGGTTGCTATGCAGCAAATCAGGAAGGGGCTCACTCTCATGCTCTTCTTGCTCGGAAGCTAGCAAGAGACATGAGACTTCGGCACACCTGTGGAAAGGCTTGAGCCTATTGACATGGAATACCTGAGGGGCTACCGCTGGGATTCCCATGTCAACCAGATAATTGACCTCGCCCATTTTGGAAATTATCCGGAAGGGTCCAGTCCATCTATCTGCCAATGCCCGAGGCTTGGTAGGCTCCATCACGAGGACCTCCTGTCCCGGAGTCTAATCCACTTGCGATGCTTTAAGGTCATGCCACTATTTGTTCAATTCCTGGCTGGCCTTGAGATTTGCCGTTGCTTGACCCATCATCTGTGTCATCCTCCGTCTGAGGCCTAAAACATAGTCCCCCACTTGCTTGGTGGGACTGGGAGGGGTGGCTTCCAAACCTTCTCTGATCGAGGCGAGGTGCCCCTTCACGGGATGTCCAAAGAGTAACTCAAAGGGACTGAAACCTACGCCCTCTTGAGGTACCTCTCTGTAAGCAAATAGCAGGCATGGCAGGAGGAGATCCCATTTCCTCCTTAGGGGCTCTTCCAAAGCACCTAGCATGCCCTTGAGAGCTTTATTAAATCTCTCAACCAGACCATTGGTCTGGGGGTGGTAAGAGGTGGAGAACTTGTAGGTTACCCCGCAGGGAATCCAACACGGGTGAAAATGCCCAGGAGAGCCCTGGCAACCACCTTGGCAGTAACAGTCCGAAGGGCTATAGCCTCAGGGTACCTGGTGGCATGATCTACCAAAACCAGGATGAACCGATGTCCAACTGACGTGGGAGGGTCAAGGGGACCGACAATGTCAATGCCCACCCTCTCAAACGGTGTGCCAACCACTGGCAATGGCTGCAGTGAGGCGATGACACTGCCTCCAGTCTTGCCAGACAACTGACAAGTTGGGCAGGTCCTGCAGTGGGACTCTGCTTCTACTCCCATCCGAGGCAGGTAAAAATGGGCAGAGAGCCTCTGCTTAGTCTTCTTGGTACCAAGATGACCAGCCAAAGGCACCTCATGCGCCAACTGCAGTAGGAAGGGCCTGTAAACCTGGGGTACCACCAACCTCTTGAGGGCACCAGGTTCAGGCTTAGTGGGCTCACTAACAAGGAGCTCACCCTCCCAATAAATCCGGAATGTCCTAGGCACTTCTCCTCGTGCCTGGGACAGGGCCTGGTTCCTCAGACCCAAGAGAAAGGGACACTCTCTCTGTCCTTTACAGAAGTCTGCCCGGGATGGTCCCCCTTCAGCTAACAAGCATTGAAGGTCGGGATGATCCTCCAGGTTGAGAACCTCTCCCACAGGAGAGTCTTCTGGCTCTTCTCCCACAGGAGTTGAGATGGGGTTTACCACTGGACCCAGCCCGTCCGGAGCATGGATCCCAATGGGTGCTGTAGGAACAGCAGGGAGAGAAGGAGCTAACTCCACAGAGGTGGCCTTATTGCTCTTCCTTCGTCTTGCCTTAGGACGTGCCTTCGGCTTGGGTACCTGACTCACAGCCAGACCCGGTGTCACCTGTGATCTAGTGACCACAGCAGCAGTCATGGGAAGACCATCCGTGATCAACCCCAACTCTACTAGATCGTTACCTAACAGAATGTTAGCAGGGACATTGTCCTGAACCAGGACAGGAAGGTTTGCTGTCTTGTCTCCAATTACGAGTGTGACTCGGGCTACAGGCGATAATTTGGGAGGCCCACCAGCTAACCTGGTGGTTCTCAGAGGAGCATCTACATAGTCCTCTGGCAAACCAGTAGAAGGCTGGCCATTCAGGAGGACACTTCTCAAAAATCTACGGGTGTTCTGTGGGATAGTCACCAGTACTTCCGCGTACTGGTCCCAGGCCCCAAGGGACACTAAGGAAATCTCTACGGGAGCACCAAATGTGATCCCTGTAGAGGAGGGGAGGGCAGTGGCCTCCTCCTCAGACATGGGGTAAGGGTAGGTCAGGCTGACAGCCTGTACTCCGAGTGCCTTACCTTTACACTTGGAGTCACCCCTTTTGTGATCCAGAGCCCCACAGTCCCAACAAGTGCCGGGAGTGCTGGGTACGGTACTGGAACCACCGGGAGCCTGCTTTGAAGCAGGTGGACCACTACTCTTATTCCCACCCACAGATGACTTATCCCCACTAGATTTTTGGGTCTTAGGAGAGGAGGGTTTAGGTTTATTCGACTGTGACTGCTTTTGGGACTCCTCAGCTTTCTGAGAGGCCCCCCTTTTCTTTGTCCTTGTCCTTCCCACTGGAGTCCTTAGGGGACAACCGGTGGGAGACCCACTTGTCAGCAAACCTAGCCAGCTTAAAGGGATCCAAAATGTTCTGGTCAGCAACATACTGACGCAGCTCCGGTGAACAGGCTTCAGATAAATGCTCAAAAAACAACAGGTGAGACAATTCAACAAAAGTTTTCACCTTGTAACCATCAATCCACCCTATCATATTCATGTGTGCAGTCCTCACCCAGTCAACCCAAGACACATTCTCTCTTTTTCTTTTAAGGTATTGGGTAGGCGTCTTGCCAAACTTGGCAGTTAAAGCAGATTTCATACACTCACACTGACCCCTTTCTTCCACACTCAGCTTCAGAATACAGTCATATCCAGTTTGAGGCACTCTGCTTAGCAGACACTTAGCCCAATCTCTTTTGTCAACATCATGAATTGCACAAGCCATTTCAAATGCTTCAATCCATTGGAGGGTATCAGAACCCTCCGAAAACACACCAACCCAATCCTTCATAGATTTAGTTGCTGGGGACCTGACACTCTCACTGGGTTTCGCTGAAGTCTCCACTCGAGCTTTCTCTAACTGGATTCTCTGACATTCATTGTCCTTGTCTTTGAGTTCAAGATCCCTATTCTTGAGTTCAAGATCCCTATTCTTGAGCTCCACTTGTTGAGCCAACTCCTCCTTCTTAAGCTCAGCATCTATTTCCAACTTGCGATATTCAAAGGCCAATTTCATCCTTAATAACTCAAGCTCCAAGGAATTGCTGGGATTCGGAACAGAGGCAGCAGGAATGGCGGCATTCCCAGAAACAGATTCAGTAGTAACCCCAGGGGTAGAGTCCTCATTGGTTGCATTCCCCCCTTCATCAAGAGTTTCACCATCGGTCTGGTAGTCCAACAGGGCAGCTATCAGCTCTGCCCTAGACTTATCCACAAAGTCTAACTCCCTGGCTTCACAAGCACTCTGGAGAGCCTCTAAGCTCATCCGAGTCAATCTACCATTCGCAATAGACTCCATTGCTTGTAATGCAGTTATTTTGTACACACCCAAACCTTAATCTAATAAAGTGCACATATTTTTGTACGTGGCATGGTTATACAGTGATTCTTAAAACCATAAGCATCCCACCGCTGCTACCAGTGTAAAGACTGGTAGGGGGTGTCTGTACTTCCGCTCTCTATATGGTAGAGGAGAGGCACAGAGGAGCCCAGCCAAGATTCTCTATTATTGGTACGTGGTCGAGCAATCAAGGCCTAGCTTCTCAGGAGGTGATGCAGGCTGGTTCTTAAGTACAGTGTAGTCCCCGAACCCCCACAAAGGAATGGCCACACACTGTATTACTGAAAACACAGTCTTTATATAATTAATTTTCAAGGGTATGTACACGATCACAATAACGCACTTTGTACTCGGAAGTCAATAATGATAAATATATACAATTCTAAAGTGGTATCACCAATGTTATCAAATCTCATTAAAGTGCATCAACTGTACGGTTAAAATGTCACACAGATTAATAACGAGGAAACCAGCAATAGATATAGGAAGGAACGCAAGATGGTTGAAACAGTAGGCAGAATATTGACGCCTACCACGAGGGACAGTTCTGAGTGGAGATCCCCCCACCTGGGCAACCTGTAAATAAAGATATATAGCACAAGCCCAGCCCAGATGTTCAATAGCCTTACTTCCTCCTATTAAGGTGTTACCCCCCCAAATGTACCTGGTGTAGTAGAGTCCTTCGATGATGCGTCGACCGATCCTTCTTGAGTGACTCCCTTTCAGGCAGGAGCCACGGATCGTCGAGAGGTGTCGAGGACCTCGGCTTTCGGTGTCGGGGAATCAACGGCCCTTCTTGAGTGCCCTCCCTTTAAGGCGGGAGTCACGGGTCGTCGAACATCCGACTGTGAACAGGTTGAACTACGGCAGTGAAGTGGCAGCTTCGTTCCTAGCGGTGCTCGTCGACGACAGAGCGTTGGCGTCCTGAAAGGAAGAGGCGTGCGGGGCACCTCGGTGACGATGGTTCTGGTCCGCAAAGAGATGATGAAGAACTGTGGCCCAGCAAGGGCGTCAAGTCGTCGGCGTCTCTGTGGTCTTTAGGTGGCGGGAAACCCACCGGTGGATGCTCCTCGGCACGTCGACCGTCGGGCCTTCTCCAGTGGGAGACAAGCGGGTGACGATGCAGACGAGAGCGTCCGATAATCAATGGAAGTGCTTAGGCAAACGGGAGCACGGCGGGTCCGGTCGGCGACGGCGGTCGTCGACAGTGGCGGAAAACAGTCCGAGTGCTTCTCTTTGAGATTCCGCGGCAGTCCCCGTCTCGGTTTGGCAGCCTGTCAAAGGTCTGTCTACCAGGGAGCTTCAGCTTCTGAACACGATTCCTAGCAGTGAGAGGTCCCCAGATATACTGTTGATCTCCCATTCATTCCGCTGGGTCACACTCAAGCATCCAATCACGACTAAGGGCATTCATGCAGGCAGGCAGCCAATCAGGCACACAAGGTATTCAGGCCATTCACTTCTCTCCAGACACTCACAACAAGTTATGTGCATTGGGACAAGTACCGAGCCATTCAACACTCCAAGCTGCATTCATACCGGTTTCAGGCAGGGTTGTCTCAGTCATTGTGTCAACCACCAGATACTAGACACCCACAACACAGAATGCATATTCGTCACACACTCTATTCACCCAGGTCCCACCCACAGGAGCTACCCACAACATACATCACCGGGAAGGCTCCAGCTAGTCTGGCCGGGCCTTCACAACAACACCATATATGGCATTTCCACCCAACAGTCAGTCAGGGGGAAGGGACAGAGTCAGGGATTCCCAGGACTTTGGGAAAACAAGGTAATGGGTAATAGAAAGCAAGACGCCACAGGGGCCATCTTGTTTTCCATCAGGAATCAACTGATCCCAATGGCAGGGCCGGGGTATCCCAAAATAGAGGATACCCCGCGCACCTGTCAACTTCAGCATGGAGCTGCCACCAGCCCATACCCTGCTCTGTGGGCCACCCACAGGTGCCCAAAAACATACACTAGGGGCACAGGGTTGTATCCCCACCCATGGGTGCCATAAGGGTATCCCACGGGTCCGTTCACCAAACCAAAAGAGAGAGAGCTGCACCGCCAGGAGTCCCACGTGAACTCCTGCGCGGAGAACACAACATAACACACGATAAAAAGCAGTAAAGGACAAGGATACAGAGGCCCTGTCCCTCCGATGCATTTCCAGCATCACAACCTTTGCCTTTCAAGTCTATTATGTCGGTACTCAAAAGTACTTTGAAAGTGCTTTTTAGCATATTCGTATGACTCCCAGGTAGACTGTGTGGCTTCTGAAGAGTGTTTACGAGGGGCCCAGTTTCTCCTTCTAGGCAGAGTCTTGTTGGGTCTCCATGTTGGCTCTTCTGTCCTTCGCCGTCAAGACCCACACAGCTCTGCAGGACTGCATCTCCTTACACCCCGCCACTGCGCAATGTCTGCTTTCTCGATTCCTCTGGAGCTCCTCTCCTCCAGTCCTGAACAGTGCCAAACTGCTTCTGGCGAGCGTCTCTCCCCACAGCTCCTTTTGGGATTTCCTCTGTCACAAGTTACTCTTCCCTCTCTATGCACTCTGCAGCCTTTCTTCTCTCTCCTTCTGCGTTCCTTCTGTCCCACTTGCTGCAGGTAATTTTGAAATGTAAAGGTCATGTGCAGCTGATTAGATTCATGACAACTAGATTGCACAGTATTCCTAGGGTCACATTTCCTCCCCATGAGCTCCTTGCTCGTCTTGAGGCCTTCCAGGATTTGGAGTCCAGTGAAGTTTGAATGGATTTCATATCACATGGTTGAACAGTTGCAATAAACTTAGAATCACCATAAACATCAGATGTTTCAAATGATCTAGGTTTGCCATGTATACATGAAGACTGAATAGGCCTATTTTTAATCAGAGTGTTTCTCAGAGTTTTAAAATCAGATGGTTTTGAAAGCTGACAGCAAGCCATCACATACTCTGGAATTATAGGATCTTCTTCACAATAAAGATAAGTATACCGCTTCTCTTCTTGTGGAGTCACCGCTCTCCCTTGACAGCTATCTTCTCCCATGTGATCCACCCTCAGAATAACACCCCCACGGTCGGGATCAGGTAGCGGCTGCCTTCCCCAGGCCACATGGGAGGAGACTTTAGGCTGGGGATCAGTGGTGACTCTGCAGGATTCATCACATCACTTACAGTACAAATACATGACAATGTAGCTAGAGTGACAGTCATGGAGAAAGAAAAGATACACGTACATGTAGTACATGATTTTTAGCCTTAGAAATAATATGTCTGCAGAGTGTCCATGTTTAATCAGTGTCCCCACAGGAAAAGGAGGAATATTGGAGAATGTATGGGGAAATACAGAATGTGTGCCGCAGGTGAATTAACATCAGTAAAATTTGAATTAGTACAAGAGTATAGTAGGGTTAGATTTGCATTGGCCATACAAGTGCCAGAATAGCCATGGTTGAATAAACACAGCAGAGCGTGTCAAAATTCAAGTGAAAATTAAACATGAACAGCAGCACTTTGTGAAGAAAGATTCATAGCATGTTGAGGGAATATGGTCTGAGCTAGATACACCTGGAGGGAAAGAAGTCAGTGCCGTGCCAATGGAGAGCTCAATTGCTCACAGATATGGGATTTCTTCAGTTTTAGGATATTTGACCGCATGAGGAGACATTGTTGGAGACTTTCTAGAACAAATGCTAAAAGCAGAGAATCCCAATGATCCTCTGTCAACCCAGAATGATGTAGGGCCTATATATTCATATTGACAAGGGGGGTCCTGGGAGTCTCTCTGCCAGACATTAGTCCTGGTTACGAGAGACTTACCCAGAGTCTTTAGCTCACTATCTTTCACAGAGAAGAAATATCCCAAACATATCAGTCTTTGTCCTGCCCTGGGGCAGTCCAGCACCGAAATGCTAGGCAATTCTCCTCTGAACAAGAGTACCAACAGCATCCCCAGACACGTGTTTCGGTCTGGTTGAACCTCATCAGTAGGGAGGAGCTGTGCCTCTCTAAGAATAGTGAGCAAGGGGTCCACGTCTGGATTCCCCTAGTAACTTAGGGTGAGACCCAAAGTTACTTAAATATGCAAATTGACAAGGGGGGTCCTGGGAGTCTCTCTGCCAGACATTAGTCCTGGTTACGAGAGACTTACTAAGAATCTTTAGCTCACTATCTTTCACAGAGAAGAAATATCCCAAACATATCAGTCGTTGTCCTGCCCTGGGGCAGTCCAGCGCCGAAATGCTAGGCAATTCTCCTCTGATAAAGGAGTACCAACAGCATCCCCAGACACATGTTTCGGTCTGGTTGAACCTCATCAGTAGGGAGGAGCTGTGCCTCTCTAAGAATAGTGAGCAAGGGGTCCACGTCTGGATTCCCCTAGTAACTTAGGGTGAGACCCAAAGTTACTTAAATATGCAAATTGACAAGGGGGGGTCCTGGGAGTCTCTCTGCCAGACATTAGTCCTGGTTACGAGAGACTTACCCAGAGTCTTTAGCTCACTATCTTTCACAGAGAAGAAATATCCCAAACATATCAGTCTTTGTCCTGCCCTTGGGCAGTCCAGCACCGAAATGCTAGGCAATTCTCCTCTGAACAAGAGTACCAACAGCATCCCCAGACACGTGTTTCGGTCTGGTTGAACCTCATCAGTAGGGAGGAGCTGTGCCTCTCTAAGAATAGTGAGCAAGGGACCTAGCATCAGGCAGGACTACCCCTTTGGGGGTGGGGCCAAGCCTGATTTGCATATGGTCTTTCCCCTTCTGTAATGGCTTGGCAGGTGAAGAACGATGGTCTGGAGGGTTGCCCAGAGCAATGCCAGAGGTTAAGATTCATTCTAAACCTTCCAGCCATCACCTCTTTTGTTTTGCTCTTGTCACCGCGAGTGGGACGGGTATGCCCAGACGTGGGTCCCGTGCCTGCTGGGCCTAGAGACCCAAGCTACTCCTCACTGATGACGCCCAACAAGGCTGAAACATGTCTAGGGATGCTTGTGGTCTCTGCAGAAGGGATGTGACCTAGCAGTTCAGGCAGGACTACCCCTTTGGGGGTGGGGCCAAGCCTGATTTGCAAATGGTCTTTCCCCTTCTGAAATGGCTTGGCAGGTGAAGAACGATGGTCTGGAGGGTTGCCCAGATTAATGCCAGAGGTTAAGATTCATTCTAAACCTTCCAGCCGTCACCTGTTTTGTTTTGCTCTTGTCACCCCGAGTGGGACGGGTATGCCCAGACGTGGGTCCCGTGCCTGCTGGGCCTAGAGACCCAAGCTACTCCTCACTGATGACGCCCAACAAGGCTGAAACATGTCTGGGGATGCTTGTGGTCTCTGCAGAAGGGATGTGACCTAGCAGTTCAGGTAGGACTACCCCTTTGGGGGTGGGGCCAAGCCTGATTTGCATATGGTCTTTCCCCTTCTGTAATGGCTTGGCAGGTGAAGAACGATGGTCTGGAGGGTTGCCCAGAGCAATGCCAGAGGTTAAGATTCATTCTAAACCTTCCAGCCATCACCTCTTTTGTTTTGCTCTTGTCACCGCGAGTGGGACTGGTATGCCCAGACGTGGGTCCCGTGCCTGCTGGGCCTAGAGACCCAAGCTACTCCTCACTGATGACGCCCAACAAGGCTGAAACATGTCTGGGGATGCTTGTGGTCTCTGCAGAAGGGATGTGACCTAGCAGTTCAGGCAGGACTACCCCTTTGGGGGTGGGGCCAAGCCTGATTTGCATATGGTCTTTCCCCTTCTGCAATGGCTTGGCAGGTGAAGAACGATGGTCTGGAGGGTTGCCCAGAGCAATGCCAGAGGTTAAGATTCATTCTAAACCTTCCAGACATCACCTCTTTTGTTTTGCTCGGGCCTATATATTCATGCCATTCAAATGTCCACCAATTTCAAAGTTATGTTCTGGGGCGTGGGAGGGTCCATATAGGGGTGGCTAAGAAATGTGTTCCCCTAGTCAAAATGCCCTCAGTTTGTGCCTCTACAGATTATGTTCTAAGAATGTGGGTGAGTAAATTAGTTTGTGTGCTCTTCCCTGATATTGTTTCCTGGATATTAATTGCTTTGAGTAGGCAAGGGCCAGTAGCTGCACGGCTCCATAGAGACTGGTTTTCCCCAACCAGTCAAGTAGGTGCAATAAGATTTTTGGTGTTCTATTTTGGCCTGTGTGCTTCCATTTGTAATTATATTAGGATTGTCCGAAGAACAAACTAAAGATGTTTCTGGTTATTCAGAATTTATTGAGATTCATTTATATAGATCCTTACAAGTTATTTCAAACATCACTGTTTGTGTAGTAGTGCTGTATATTGGTGCCAGTTGTTGCAAACATCAGTGTTTGAACAAACTCCGCCTGGAGGCACGTGCATGGGTTTCGATCTTACTTGGGCTTTTTCAAAGCACACGTTTTACAGGTTATTCAACAAACAGATATTGTATTTTTCAAACATTTGTCTAATTTTGTTAGATTAGTCACAAAGAGCAATACATAAATAAATAAATACACTTTACTAAAACTCAATCTACACAATCCAAATAAATCCAAACTACATAACCGTGTCCAATACTATCTGTTATAAAAAGAATAAAAAGGAATACTTTTTCTGCACATTTTTCTATGCAGCACACAGGCCAAAGCTCCCTAAAGCATTGCCAAACGACATCTATTCTAACTACAGTGTCAAACCATGGGAAACATGTGACACCTGTGCTACTAAGAGGGTTCTGATGTCTTGCTAAAAGAGCTTTCTTTTCTTGTACTTGCACACATCTTTGGGACATTGGACTGCATGCTTAAAGTCCTTCTTTAGTTAATGTATTAACTAATAACTCCTCCTTCCTATCGAAACATCCTTTGGAATCCAATATAAACTGCACATAAGCTTCTGCCTGTACTGTGTACTCCTCAGGTGCACAGGACATAAAAGCACAATTGATATCAGCATTACAATCGACCCAGTGTTCAGTGTAATTATCCGGATCTGGAGGCGGATTAGACAGTGTCCCCGGGGGACCAATCGGTTCCCTATCTGGATCATACGTTTTTCATTATCTCCATTCTACTTATCTGTCTGTGTATGAACATGTCTGGAGAGGGGTGTACAACATCATAAGGATTCTTCAATGGAACCGACATCAATGCTGTCCCAATAGCCCCACTCCCCTTGCATCAACCCAGAATAATTTCAAATGTACAAAGAGCAACACGCACCACTACGAGGAGTCGAACTAGCACTTTTATGATATTACTCAACCAAGTCGGCACCCAAGAATTCTTTTTTCGAATATGAGTCATGTTCAACCACCTTGCTGATTTCTTTTTCGATAGTGGCATGGAGGGTGTGCAGTGCATTGATAATTCAGTCAAGCTTACATTCTCTGCATTATTTGAAGGCACAAAAGTGCAGCAGGGGCTCCAGATCTACACATGCACTCCTCCTTCCATAGCTGTAAAGAGGTAGAGGACATAACGATTCTGCGAGATGGTCAACGTAACGGCCCTCAGTTCTTCCCTTATTGAGTTTAAACCCTGATTGATGCCGTTCACTCGCTGCAACTATTCCCACTAGGTGATTTGCAGCCATTTAGCATTGGGTGCCATATGGATACCAAGTGCAAGGAGTGACGTAAAGAATGTTACAGTCTTGGAGAACAGTCAGAACAGGATTCCTGGAAAACTATTTGCTGTTGCGACCTCTTCTTTGTAAGTTCGGGGACCGCCTGGTTCTCATATGGTACACATTTTTAATAGCAAGATGTTCAGCAAATGGCACAAGATCGTAATGCGGTACTACCAGTGCTGGTGAGTGCAGGGTAACAAGGGAGAAAACGCCAGCCCAATGTGGTGGCAATTGGGTGTAGACCAGGGTGCTGCATGCACAGTAGGTGTCCATGAGTGTAGCTGTTCCTCCTCATAGGCTCAAGAGCTCCATTGTTCTTGTTCATGTTCTGTTGGTACCCAGTTTAATGCTACCCCAGGATCTGAAACACAAGGAATATTAGGTAAGGTCCTGTCTTTTAACCGATTGCTTATTTTCATCAATCCAGGTTTGTGTCTGTAGAGTATGTTCCCAAATACTAAAACCAGTTTTGTTCATATGCCTAGCTACTTCTTCTGAAAATCCCACCAGCCCTACATCTAATGAGACCTTCCACCCACTCGTCCTGACAGAAAACAGCACCCTCTATATCAGTGGTCCTCAAACCTTTTTGGCCTGGGCCCCCTTGAGGAAACTTTTAGCAGGCCGGCCCCCCCCCAAAAATGCCAAACGGACAGTATGTATTGAGCGCCGTCACTGCACCCTACTCCCAGTATGGTCCCTGGGCTCACCCACCTGCTCCTATCACAGTCGCTGGGCTCCCTCATCCCACTCCTACCCAGTCCCTGGGCTCTCCCCACCCCATTACACACCATGGGCTCTCCCCACTCTGCTCCCACCACTGTCCTATGGTTCCCGGCCATCCTGCTCCCACTACAGTCCCTGGGCTCCACCCATCCTGTTCCCAACACAGTCCGACGGCAGTGGCGGCTGGTACATTTTTTAAGTGGAGGGGAATAACTATTTCCCTCAAAAATGCCATAGCGAGCAAGCACAGCGAGGGAGCCCGAACCAATCAAGCCGAACCCGAACCAATCTGCTACAATTTTGCTGGTATTACACAAAGCGAGAATGCGGTGTGTGAATGAAAGCTATTTCAGTCAGGCAGCTTAGCGATGGCTGCGTTCTAATGTTGCTATTCAGAAATGCAAGTCAACTGATGCACTGTTCTTTTTATTGCTGCGAAGAATCTAATGAAATGCCATGTATTTTGCAATTGCTTTTCTTGTGTTTATTCTAGAAAAGACTGTCTCGCAAAACTGGTAATGTATGATTTTGAAATGAAATTGATGTAAATCACAATCCGTGTAAAGGCTTCTATTTGCTTCTGTTTTTCTCCGGTACAGTTAGCCCACATCACCTGATAAAAGGGGAGGTTATTAGGTAATATATGTCAAGCATCCCATGTGGAAAAAGTTATGTTATGAGTAATTATAAATAGCTGTGTGCCTGGTTCCACACAGTGTATGTGTGTGTGACTTCTGAGTGGAACACAATTTGATAGTCTGTTGGACGTACATGAGTCAGCAGAGAAAGAGGCCTCTAGAAATAGTTTCACTAATGTAAATAAATTATTGATTATACCACATGTTATTGTGAATACTTTATGGAAGCATAGCTCACTGGTGTAGATAAATCAGTGATAACAGCCATATGTGGCACTCCAGATGAAAATGTGGTGTTCTTGAATAATGTAGAAGCCTGAGGCCTCTAGAGATCACAAGAACAGTCTAAACAAAAGAAAGGGGGTTTGTATGTTGGGGCCACAAATAAAACAAAGAAATTATGCTCATCACTATACCACAACAAAATGCTTACCAACTAAATGTATCTGTATACTGAAATAATGCATAGCCACAATACTACTATAATACCAAACCTAATCTGAATGCAAGGGGTGATGGTTGCTAAATTACTTTTATTCTTGGTGGTAAGAAAATACCGCTAGGCCCCAAATCTACACAAAATACCCTACATATTTATGGTGCGTTGCATGCCGGGAAAGTTATCATAGAGCACCTACTGGGCGTGGCAAGTGTGTCTCACACTGCCATCTGTACATTAAAGGGAACCCATTTCATAATAGCAGTGTGTCACTAAAAATAAATTTCAGAATGGCTCAAAGGGAAACCACATTCTCAGACCTAGTGCAATATTTAGAGGCAAAGTTATTCGCACATGGGACGTGGTCATCAAACAGTACCTCAGAATGGCATGACCGCATTCAGGGTGAGGTGCAGAAAGAAAAACTAGACAATATTTTTGCAGAAGGCAGCATAATTCAGGTCTGCCTTCTAAGGTTATTAAATGCAGCCGATAAAAATGCGGAGAAAGACTGTTTGATACGGCTATGCGCCAAAATCTGGTTTATTTTGAATGGGTCCCTGCGAATGAAAGAAAATGACACCCAGCTAATTAACAGGTTAAAGACTGACTTAGATGGGGCAAGTAAAAATCAGGAAATGCTAAGAGCAGAATTGGATGTATGCCAAAAAGACATGCAGTTAAAATGCAGAGATTTTGATGTTCAATTGTCCAAAAGCAAGAAACGATTTGAGGACAGTGAACAAGAATTGGTACACTTAAAAGCATTGGTGGACCACATTAGACAAGATAAAGATGAGGTTGTGTCAGAGATGCAGATTTTACAAAAAGAATATTATGAGAAAGAAAGTGACCTCCAAAATGCGGAACAAGAAATGGTTAAAATGCTCCAAGAAAGAGACAAGAGGAATAAAGAATTTAATGAGTGCCAAATGCAAATGTGCGACATGCAGGAGGTGATTAATAAAATGAGTGATGAAAACAACTATTTGCAAAACAAAGCAGACAGGCTCCTTAAAAAATGTAAGGACTTAGAACAGCAAATGTGCATTCCCATGTCCCAGGAGAGGCGGCAGGGTACCACATTCAATGGAGTTGAGGTGAATTCTATTTCTCACCGAAGCGCTAGTGCCCCAGTGACTGGGCCGGTGACTGAACTTTGTTGCAGCGCCCTTGGGGGATTTGATACTCCCATTGGGGGCCGCCACCAATCCCATACACCTGGAACCAGGGTTGAGTCACCAAGTAGTGCAATTCCATGCATTGCAACAAGTAGCCCCATAAAGATAATGAAATCCATTAAAGCCCTGATCAAACCATTTAAAAAAGGAGGGGAGTGCAGCATAGAGGACCACTTAGAAGCAGTTCATGACATGTTTAAAGCACTCCAGATACCTAAGGAACAGTACAGGCAATATTTTCATTTAACTTTAGATGCCCCGACGGCCAGTATTATAAGAGGATTAAATGAACAGCAGAATATGACATGGGCGGAGTTCGAAAAAGGGATTAGGTGTCATTTTTCTCCTTTCCAATCATTGCAGGAGGCAAAGAAAGTCACTTACACAATCACTGCTGGGCCTAATACATCCACTCGCCAGTTTTTACAAGACTTAAAAAGAGCATTTTCTCACTTTGATGTATCTTTTGACCCCAATTCCAATGAGTTTAAAACTACCTACTTCTATGGGCTGCAGAAAGACATTATATCCCAATTGGTCCGTGAATTTCACTGTGACAAGTCCCTGGAATGGATTGTACACCAAAGCACAAAACTATATGAGGTACTCTATTGTCAGGGTAGAAAAGTGATAAAATGGGAGATACTAGACCTAAATCTAAAGAACCCTCAGCAACAGTGATGGAAATCAGGTCAGCCAAAATGTCCCTTGAGTCTGCTCAAAGTCCAAGTAAAAATAATTTGGCACCTGAACAGAGGGGTAATCAGCAAAGGTCATCACACACTGCACCAATGTTCCAATCGCATTATCCTAGTAATAGAGAGAGTTACATCAGCCCCAGGTACTTAGGAGATAGGCCCCGGGCAGGCTATCGACCTGATATGTCAGGTATAAACAATAACCAGAGACAAAATCAGGATCAAAGAAATGATGGTCCTTATCAGACATTGGGGACACAAAGCAGATTTGATCCCAAAACCATGATATATGGTAATCAGGATAGACCCCGAATTGTGGATCAATTTGCTGATAATGGGAATCAACATAGGGGTCAGTACCCACAACCTGAGAGACAAGACATGAGACAGAACATGAACTACACTTCACGTCAGTACAATGATTCACCACCAGGGGACTACAACCAAAGGATGGGTGGACCCCGCTCCCCTCCACAAATGAATCAAGAGTTCAGGAACCATCCCAATAGAAATCATTCTCCTGAGAGATATCAGAATAGATCCAATCAGGGGGAAAACAGCCAATGTCGATCTAGGCCACAGAGAGAGGATGCTAGAAAGATGGAAAGATTCCAGTGCCTCGAGGCCCAAGTGAAAATGTTGGCTGAGCAAATAGGAGAGCTCTGCACAACACAAAAACAGTCATCAAAGGAGGGGGCAGATGGCCATAGCAATGATCGGGGGGCTTCTGAAAAGTGACTAAGTACTTATGATACCTGCAGTGCCGAAAAGACAGTTTGCTCTGATGTAATTTTGCATAATGACTCTGAGATGCCTAATGATTTAAAAGTGAAAATACCAGTACATGAACATGTAACAGAAAATGCAAATACTTCTAAATGAGAGGTACAGTTTAACCTAGAACTAAATCAAACATTGGTGATATGTACAAATGAAATAGGAAAACCTGAAAATCCAAAAGAACAAAGAGACAGGTTTAAGAAAAATGACTCATGCAAGGGGAATACCAGTGAACCGGGAGTAAGTGGCGATGCTATAGCTCCTTCCCTGGGCAATCCAAACAATGACCAAACACAGGCAGGAAAAATAAATGCTCAAAAGGAGGGTACAGGTCAATCACCTGAAGAATTCTTTGAACCACATATTTTTGAAGAGGTTAAAAGGGCTGGTACCATACTGAATAATCACAAATGCACAGAATTAGACAATGACAAATTGCCAAGTGATGTTGTTACACATGTTCAGTTGGAGGGTTGTAGTGTGACCTCTGATGATACCTGGATGGATGGGCGAACGGTGGCCACATTCCAAAAAACCTCTGAACATGGGGAAATGAATAAAGTCTCTCACACAGGAATGAGCAAAAAGGAGGGAAAAATGTTTTTCCATTTACCGATGTGCTTAGCCAAATGTGAAAAAGGCCTGAGAAAGGTGAGCCCTGAAATCAGTAAGAATTTGCATTTCTTATGTGTGTTAGAGGAAGATGAAGACAGGTATTATGCTCCCATCATTGTGGAAGAAAAATGCCATACATTTGCAATGATTGACACTGGCGCACAGGCCACAATTATGTCTAAAGAATTAATAAAGAGTATCAATGAAGGGAGATCCCCGCAGAATCATTTCACAGTAAAGGAGAATCAAGGTCCAGTGCATAATTTTAACGGGGAGGAGGTGCCTATTATAGGCGCCACCGAGGTTGACATAAAGATAGGTAAACACAGAATGAAACAGGATGTATTGGTCACATCCATTTGTGATATTCCATTTCTAATGGGAACAGAATGCCTGAAAAGATTGTCTCCTCTCATAGATGGGGTGAATGGAGTACTGTGGTCCTTAACAAAAAAAACACTGAGACCTAAGAAACTAAAATCACAAAACAGCAATATAAATGAATGTCACACCGTTGCAAAAACAAATGATGCAGAGGAGGTGTATCTCCAGAATAGTTGCATACCTAGCGTCACTGTTATATTAATGTGTCAAGACAAGATGCAGAGTGAAAATAAAAAAGTACCTGTACAAATATACTTAGACCCAAGAAAAGAATGGCATACTGCCATAGATGAGCACACCTTACATTTTTATTTAAAAGAGAAGACATGCAAACAGAATACTGCTCCTAGAGCAGGTTCAGAAAAACACATGCGTTGGTGGTATAGTGGTGAGCATAGCTGCCTTCCAAGCAGTTGACCCGGGTTCAGTTCCCGGCCAACGCACCATAAATATCAAGGGTATTTTGCGTAGATTTGGGGCCTAGCAGTATTTTCTTACCACCAGGAATAAAAGTAATTTAGCAACAATCACCCCTTGCATTCAGATTGGGTTTGGTATTATAGTGGTATCGTAGCTATGCATTATTTCAGTATACAGATACATTTAGTTGGTAAGCATTTTGTTGTGGTATAGTGATGAGCATAATTTCTTTGTTTTATTTGTGGCCCCAACATACAAACCCCCTTTCTTTTGTTTAGACTGTTCTTGTGACCTCTAGAGGCCTCAGGCTTCTACATTATTCAAGAACACCACATTTTCATATGGAGTGCCACATATGGCTGTTATCACTGATTTATCTACACCAGTGAGCTATGCTTCCATAAAGTATTCACAATAACATGTGGTATAATCACTAATTTATTTACATTAGTGAAACTATTTCCAGAGGCCTCTTTCTCTGTTGACTCATGTACGTCCAACAGACTATCAGATTGTGTTCCACTCAGAAGTCACACACACATACACTGAGTGGAATATGCACACAGCTATTTATAATTACTCATAACATAACTTTTTCCACATGGGATGCTTGACATATATTACCTAATAACCTCCCCTTTTATCAGGTGATGTAGGCTAACTGTACCAGAGAAAACCAGAAGCAAATAGAAGCCTTTACACGGATTGTGATTTACATCAATTTCATTTCAAAATCATACATTTTGCGAGGCAGTCTTTTCTAGAATAAACACAAGAGAAGCAATTGCAAAATACATGGCATTTCATTAGATTCTTCGCAACAATAAAAAGAACAGTGCATCAGTTGACTTAAATTTCTGAATAGCAACATTAGAACGCAGCTATCGCTACTCTGCCTGACTGAAATAGCTTTCATTCACACACCGCATTCTCGCTTTGTGTAAGATAATTACCAGCAAAATTGTAGCAGATCAGCACGCGAACTCTCTGGACAGGTCGCCTTCTTTAAATGGCTCGGGACTTCCCTTTGTAACACCCAGCGAGGACATGCAGTTCCAATCTGCACTCTTTGGTCCTCAAACCGGTGCCAATTGACTGGAATCTCCAGCCTGTGAAAGTCAGCAGTACACTGGAACGACGCCCCTCAATCAGGCAGCCCCACAGCAACTCCCCTCAGGCTTCTCACACAAGCTGTGTAAAAATGTCCACTGCCTTTCTCTCTCCCTGAGATTCTTTAGGAAACCTCCGTTACAGCCCCTAGGGTGACGTGCACCCAATAAAATTCTATCATGTCATACCCTCCTTCTTTAAACAATGGCTTGGTTTATACAGTTTAGAAACTGTATCTACTCATTTCCTGGCATGCAGATTTGCATCCAGCTAACACAGTGAACAGAGAAAAAAAAAAGAATCCAAATGCACGTTTAAAATGAATTTCAGCCTGCCTCATTTTGCACTGAGAAAACATTATATTATGAAGAAGTTAGGATCATGTTAGTACTGTTAATTATATTAGTTCATTAATCCTCAAATGTGTCTCCTGCAACAGAGGCATTTCAGGTGAAAATAAAATGGTGCAATTGCTTGTACCGCATTATAGCAATACATTGATCTCATGCAGTGGTGCTGCACTCCAAAAACACGCTAAATAATCCTACACTCCCCATCATCATCGTCATCTGGAAAAAGCTGTTTGTCAGTCAAGTCTGCCAAGCGTTGAGTTGAGTCAATGCATAGGACAGCACGCCACTCAATGGCATTGTCATCTGTACCATGCAAAAGCACTTTGTCATTCTTTGTAATTGCTGCTTCTAAGTGTATGGTAATAGTGGTGTCTGGTGCTACGTCCATGTGCACTGCTGGTCTGAGTACAAGTTCTGTGGATAAATGGGATGTGTGGTGCTTAATCCTGGGCACCCATCCTAACAGTGTTTGCAGCTGATAGAGGAATAACTCTGGGTAAAGTGGGACACCTCGAGAGCGCTGTAAGTGCAGAATGCTTATATGATTGAAGTGACCCATATATTATACATGCCTGGCGTAGAACACACTATGTCCTTTTCAGTAAATTTAATTGCCATGTTTGTTTACTCATAATATCTCTGCCCAGTATGTTAATCGGTGCCTGTTTTGAATACAAGGGAGCTACAACGTCTTGTGTGCCACTGGTAAGGGGTAAGTCTTCAGTGAAAGGAACTGCTACAACAGCCCCAGAAAACTACTGTGTGTCCATTGTTTTGTCCGACAAAGGAAACCTTCCCTCATTAATACAAGATTTGGTGGCTCTTGTATTGACCAAAGACGTGAATGTCCTGTCACCTATGTATTCACTGCAATCTGTGGTTCCTCTTCTGAGTCTGAAGTCACTGATAGAACTGGCCACGTTAGAGCCCTCTGCAGGCTATTCTATGGAGAAGTCGTGTCTGTGCCTGTGAACATGAAAGTGTTATCTCCCAGCACTGTTACTTTTGCGTAATGTGGTACTGTCCCTTGGGGTAACACATTTCTAGTCCACTGCTGAGCGGGGGCTTGCGCTTGTCCTGGGAGGGGATTCGATGGTGGTTATTGGTGTAACGGCTGTGGTTGGGCAGTGCTTTGTATAGTTTGAACAACGGGGCATCTGGGTAACTGGGGACACCTGCTATGGGACCTGGCCAACTGGTGGCATCTGCTGTGGGATGGTTTGGACATTTGAGGGAAATGAGAATTGCATCTGTTGGGGTTGTATCTGTGACTGTGTGGGATACATTATAGTCTGGTATGTAAGGATGCCACCAGGTTCATACTGGACTGATGTCTGCTGCTACACTCTCACGTAAAGTGTCCCCTTCTCCCACAGATCTGGTATGGTCCTCTGGACCTGGGTCTTACTCCTCCATATCCAAATCCCATTCCTCTTCCTCTCTGAAAGCTGCCCCTTGCTTGTGGAAACACACCCCCCACCAGTGAAAAATACCCTACTTGTGGGATCTATCCCCCTTGCAGAATGGTGGACCACATTACCACAAAAGGCAAAGGAAGTATATCTCATAACAGTGCCTGTTTTTCCTTTATGATCATGTTGGCTTTTGGTTTGTAGAAGTGTGAGGGCTGAGCAGGTCCTTTAGCCTTTACTTATGCTTGTACTCCTGCAGGGAAACAGTCAATTTGTCACAACAAGACACTCAAAGGCACTGTGACCAAGAACAGTCTGCTTTTTTGGAGCTCATTGTTCTGCCACAGGGTGTTGTATTTTATCAGGATTGTTTAGCACTGGTTGCCATGCTTCTAGGATTCTGGGCCTTAAAAAATAACATGACACCGTGCAAAAAAGAAACTCACTCGAGGAAACATGGCCCATGTTAATATTCTGGCTAAAGCAACTACATCTAATGCTTGATGACACATTTGTACCATGAGACGCCTCATAAAATGTCATCCTACAATAGAAACACTGGGAATCTCGGTCTATGCTCTCATTCTCCCTCTCTAAAGTATTTCCTTAATGATATATTAAGGTTACATGTTTTAAGGAATTAAGCTCTACAGTTGTATAATATTATTTATACACTCCGACAATAATTAGGCATGTACCTGCCATTCTCACTGATGGATGGGCTAAGGAACCATGTAACACATTATACATCACTTCCTAACTTGTCCTTTCTGTCAGATGCCTGGCCACTGACTTCACTCGGCTGAACTATGTGTTTCCTGCGCCATGAATGCCTGCACTGAGCCTTTCAGGATGGTTTCAAGCTTCCCTCTTGTGCAGTAACGCTTTGCCAACGTTAACCTTAATGACTAGAACATTTATATTTAGAGCCTTCACTCAACCAATTAGCTGTAAAGAAAAGAGTGTTAGTCGCAAAGCCTGGAGGCTCTGCCGGACCTAAGATCTTGACGAGAGGTGTCAGTCGGACAGAAAAAAAAGCGGCCTTGCCCAATCCTTCGAATGCAGATGATTTGCTGTGTTTATTCTGCGACCCTTGGTGTGAGATGTCACGTCTTGTGCGCCACTAAGAATCTGCTTCAGAATGCTGCCACACACCTCGAAATCACCTTGCCCAAACCAAAACAACCCACCACTTCGTATAAAATCAAGACATTTATATTTACTCAGTTAAACACAAAATCCCATTTTAAAATGTCATGATACATTTTTTTTTACATACATTTCCTTTTTTTAATAATGTATGCTACGCCCACGAACATGTTCACTCCATGGGCCGCATTTAGAGCTCGGCGATGAAACCATATTCATTTGTGCAAAGAGGAACACTTTGGTCTGATTTACAAGGTGTTTTTCAGTGGGATTTTCCACATTGAAAAACGTGTTTGTATATCAGGCCCTTTTATTGCAAAAGTTATATGTGCTAATTTTGTATGATTTATAGTTTCCCGCCAGAACCAAAGACAACAACTGCTTCAAATTTATCCCAAACATGCTTCTGTTTGTTTTTAGTAATGGGTGTTAGCAATTGATGGAATATGACATAAGCACCTCTAAAATAGAGCCAAAAATCCCCTAAAACCAGGGCCGGGCTTTGCGGTAGTAACGCCCTAGGTGAATTGGCGCCCCCCACACGCCCCTGGTCAACAGGGGGAGGCTAAGGCGGGGCAGAAGCGCCACATTTGTTTTTAAACTTCCTACTCTGGCGCCTTAGCCGGGGTTAATCACTGGAATAGGGCGAGCACCCTATTCCAATGCAAACCACCTCGCTCCTTTGTCGGATCACAGAGGTAATCATATGAATAGGGTGCAGATCCTTTGCATCAGCACCCTATCATTATTAAAAGCGCCCCGCCACCACAGGCACATTTAATAACAAAAGAGCACCTGCTGCGCCTTCTTCCACTACGCCAGCGTGGCCTGGGGGTAATGGCGCCCTGGGGGGCATGGTGTCCCGGGCGGTCACCCGGCCTGCCCTGCCCTAAGGCCGGCCCTGCCTAAAACGCAGTTTGCTGGCCTGTTCCATAATTGTTGCTACCCATGGAGTAGCAACTGATGTCTCCATTCAGGCTTTATGGCTCCTATAATATTCATAAAGTATTTTTGTAAATATATTTTATGGCAGATTTCAGTTTGCCATATTAATTTGTGCAAAGAGGAACACTTTGGCCTGATTTACAGGGCGTTTTTCAGTGGGATTTTCCACATTGAAAAACGTGTTTGTATATCAGGCCCTTTTATTGCAAAAGTTATATGTGCTATTTTTGTATGATTTATAGTTTCCCGCCATAACCAAAGACAACAACTGCTTCAAATTTATCCCAAACATGCTTCTGTTTGTTTTTTAGGAATGGGTGTTAGCAATTGATGAAATATGACATAAAGACCTCTAAAATAGAGCCAAAAATCCCCTAAAATGAGGGCCGGCCTTTCCGGTAGCAGCGCCCTGGGTGAATTGGCGCATGTAGTAGCAACTGATGTCCCCATTCATGCTTTATGGCTCCTATAATATTCATAAGGTATTGTTGTAAATATATTTTATGGCAGATTTCAGTTTGCTGTTCTTCTTACCATAACATTTGTAAGTTGTGCTTGGTGATAATATAACTGTAATTGGGCATATTTGCACGTATGATATATTATACAGCAGTGGCAGACGAAAATCACTACCTGAGAAAAAAGTTTCACCTGACGCTTTAGCTCTGCATACAAAACTGCAGCTTGGTTAACCCTCCCCCACTTTGCGGTCTAGTCGGGTCCTGGATGCGTGGGCAGGTAAAGCATTAGACTGCATGGTTACTCATTATGTGGCCCTCCAGATGTTTTGGAATTCAACTCCCCTGTTCCCTGGCCTGCATAGTCAATGGTGAATGATCATGGACGTTGTAGTCTAAAACATCTGGAGGGTCACATAATGAGCAACCATGCATTATAAGGTGCAGGTGTGTGCATGCTCTGTGTTGGTGGAATCTGTCTTAAAAATATGTCTTATCTACCATTGTTACAGTAGGTTGTGCTGTTTTTAGTTAATATCATGGTGTTGTACAGAAGTGGTGAGTAGGTGCTTGGGATAAGAGTTTCTAGGTGCAACAGGCAAGAAAGGTAAGACAAAAGAGGAAAAAAAACAACGATCTTACTAGGCCTTGTGTCAATCAGATTGCGAAAGTGCTGGGGGTGGGGGGTGCAAAGGAATTCATAAGTGCTGCCAGGGAGGTGGCTCATAAGTGCAGATAGTCAGGGGACTGTAGGGTTGCAGATAAAGCCCCTAAGTGGTTGGGAGGCCTGGAGGCAGTGGAAGGGCAACTGGGCGTGCAGGAGCCTGGTCCCTTAGGATCATTAAGTGGCCAGGTAACCTGAATGCGCAGAAGACAGGGGTATCAGCAAGGGAGAGAGAAAGAGAAAGCGGAAGTGAAGAGGAAGGTCTTGAGCTTCCTGAACCTTAGATGGTCCTGCTCAAGATTGAGAGAGGCAGGGAGGCTCATACCTGCACAGTTACTGAATTAGAACAAATGTGTTTTAGTTTGAAGTGCTCTACGGAAGGCGAAGTACTCATCCATGGCTCTTAATGATAGCAGAAGTAAGTTCCACAACCTGCGGGCCATACCTGAAAAAGAACAGCCTCCCAGTCGGTCCCGCTGATACCTCAGTATTTTAAGGGTATACGTGCAAGGCGGAGCGTAGCTCTCTGACTGGACAGTAACGTAGTATCTTATTTTTCAGATACTCTGGGCCAACATTGTGCACAGCCCGGTGGATGACACAGAGTATCTTAAACTCGATCCGTGCCGCCACCGGAAGCCAGTGCAGGCGATGGATGGTGGTGGAGGTATATAAGCAGAGGGCTCGAGAAGGAAGATGTTTAGGAAGAGAAAGTTGTATGTAGTGTTGTCCCTGGCCCCAGGAAGCCTTGTGGACAATGCAGAGGGTCTTGAACTTTATCCTTGCAGCCACAGGGAGCCAGTGGAGAGATTTCAGAGCTGGAGACATACGATCCCTCGGTTTGCGGCCAAGGAAAACTCTTGTAGTCCTGTTCTAGATTAGTTGTAGAGGGCGAAGAGTAGAGGCAGGCAGATTTAGAAAAAGGCTGTTGCAGTAGTCCTGCATAGAAAGGACCAGGGCTCTGGAGACAGTGAGCTTCTGGGGGATAGTGAGAAAAGGAAGAATACCTCTGGTGAAGTGCAGCTAATAGTGTTACTTCTTAGAGACGTCAGAGATGTGAGGAGAGAAGGAGAGGGTGGAGTTGAAGATGACCACAGGGCTCTTAGCCTCACAGTAAGGTACAGGTAGAGGGCCAAGGGTGGACAAGACAGTGAGAGAGGGAAGGCGCGAGCAGGTGACCTAATGAGGAGGATCTCAGTTTTACTGGCATTAAGGCAGAGATGAGGGGAGCCTGAAGGAGAGCTCAGTGTCATTCGCATAACACTGAAAGTTAGAACAGAGGGCCAGAGGTGCCAGGTAGCGGGAAAGAGCCAGGGAGAGAGGTTAGACGCCTGGCGGACACCACATGTAGAGACAGAGATAGAAGAGTGGGAAGACTCAAGTTGAACCTGGGAGGGTAGATCTGAAAGAAAGGAGGTTAACCAGGCTATGGCCTGACCAGAGATGCCCAGGTTGGCACGAAGGCGATTGAGCATGATGGCATTGTTGACCATGTCGAAAGCAGAGGATAGCTAATTACGGAAGAAAACCAGAGGATACAATTTTGGAGACAAAAGGAATCAAGAAATTTAATTGAACCTGATCCATTATTTAAATATCAAATTTTAATCGAGAATTAATCATAGCACTCAATAATTTTACATCGCAGGAAAGAAATTAAGAACACATAATTTCACATAATGTCACATATAATCCATCTCATTCGTACACAGGCATCCAATAACCATTCATACATCCATCACAATAATACATGTAAGGTAAAACTTTATCCTAAAAAAGTCATAACAATTGATTTACTTATTGTCTTCATAAAAAAGAGAGAGAAAGAGATATATAATAAATATATATGAAAAGCCACAACAACAGATTGCTCAAGTGGTCATCAGTTTAGGATGGGTCACATCGATGTCCAAAGTTGACCCCATCACTGGTTTCTCAACCGGTTTCGGCGTATTTAACTTTAATTGCGTTACGCCTTCATCAGGAGAATAACAATTCAACTCTAAAAAGACAGGGAAATATACATATATGAGACCTCATCATAGAGCCACTAGAGAAAACAAAGGGAAATCCCCCAATTATCAACCAATTCATATACATTAAAAGTGATTTAAAATCAAACACAACCTGCCCCCTGCCTTGTACCATAACTCCAAGGGGGGTGCTTTGCATGCTATAAACAGTGCTACCATGATCATTGATGCCCCAAAGTGCAGAGAGAATCGACCACTCGTGGCCATCAAGCGGACCCATTAAGTTAGTAAGAAGATGTGAATTCCCATGTATTAAACTCGCGCAATCTATTTATACAGGCAGTGTGCTATGCGAGCGCTCATGGGTCTAATTTTTAATAACTAACCTTCATGAATGAAGAGAGAGAAGGAGAGACAGCTGAAAATTCCTGATATGAAGAACAGGAGTACCAGCTATACCAATATGTGATGTCCCAACACGTCTGTACTGCGTAACCGTCAGCTGGAGATATGGGAATGGTTCAATCCTGCAGTGGTTGTTTTTCATGCAGGCAGCACCATTTCGGAGGGAAGGATCAATCCTCCAATATAAATGTTCATAGACTCAAGGGGTACAACCAGGGATTCACAACTCTCCCGTTCCCTATATAAATGAGAAAAAGGTCAAAACTGTTGATAAGGTCGAGTTAGGACGAAGCAAAAGTCGCGCGAATCTCAATAACAATTCGGGTAAAACTCCCGAAGCGAAGATAATCAATCGCCAGGGCTCACGTTACTAACGGGAGAGTGCCCGGCATTGGAAGGGTGTCAGCGGCCGGAGGCATATATAATTCAACAGGGTCAAAGACTCACTGTATGCAAGCCTAATAAATACCGGGCGACTCGTGGCTGAAAAAATAATAAATGCTTTCTAGCAAGAAAAGGGGAGAGTCTACTTACTATTCCGGGACGAGCTGTTGAAAATATACTCGCTCGCAGGGTCTGTCTGGTCCATAACCCGACGGCGCCCCTCTGGCAACGTAAGAACTATTCCTACGGCTTCTTAAATACTATACTAGCGCAGTCAGTTGACCGCGATAGGAAAGACCCGTGACCAAAGGACCGCTCACGTGACTGCAACTTGTCAATCAAGGTAAAAAAACGGACTATGAATGGTATGCCGGCCTGTTTTTCTCGTTCTCAGTGGCATCAGAAGGCTCGCGATGGACGGGACCCAAGGTGTTTCCCACGTCATCGTCTCAATTGTGGATACCCTTTAGGAATATGAAAACCCTGGTTCTAGTGTGTTCAAACCATTAGTTAAAGTTTTTAGGTTAAAGATCCATAATTGTTCTTTGTAAGCCAGTTTTTTTGTCATGTGAGCTAAGCAAGCAGAGGATAGTTCAAGGAGAATGAGGACAGAAGGAAGGTTAGAGTCTAGATTAGAGAGCAAGTCTTCACAGGTGTTCAGGAGTGCAGTGTCCCTGCTTCTGGCTGCTCTGAAGCCAGACTGGTGGTCATGTAGACAACCAACAGATTCAGCATGTAGATTAAGCTAGTAGATGGCATCTGTTCCAGGAGTTTGACCAGGAAAGGAGTGAAAGAGATCGGGTGGTAGTTTGCCAGAGAGGAAGGATCGGCAAAGGGCAGAGGGCTTCTTAAAGAGGGGGTGCACAAGGGAGTGCTTAAGGGGGGAGTGGAAGGATCCAGTGGCAAAAGAGTGATTGGCCAAGGCTGGAGCAAGGGTGTCGATGTGGTCCTTGATGAATCTGGAGGAGCAGTGGAGCACCTGCTTTGATGAGACTTTCATAGATTGGGCTTGTCCAGAAACCTCGTCAGGAGTTAAAAGGGAGAAAGCGGAAAAAGGAAGAGAAGACATGGCTGGAGAGGGGCCTGGAATGGTAGAGGGAGAGGGAGAGGAAGTAGAGGAAGAAAATAGAGTGGACAGGATTTCCCGAGTTTTAGTGGCAAAATGAGATGCCAGAGCAGTGCAAAGGGCCTGAGAGGGAACAGGAGAGATGGAGACTGCAGCAGGTTTGGCCAGCTCCTTGCAGATTTTGAAAACTTTGGCCGAGTTGTTTGAGGCTGCCGAGTGGTGTGCTTGGATGTATGCTCTCATCTTAGAAAGGACAGAGAGTCTGTATTGCCCTTGGTGCAGGTGGCAGGCCAGGTTTTTTCGATGACGAGTCTGATGCCCTCCACTTCCTCTCAGCCACTCTACACTTGCACTTAAGGCTAGAAAGGTCAGAATCGTACCAAGAGTTGCACTTAGATGCGGCTTCAGACGGATCCTCATGACCGGGGCAATGACATACAGAGTGTTCGAGATTGAGAGATGAAGGTTGGAGAGGGCTGTGTCAGAGTGTGAGTCAGCCAAAGATGTAGGAGGAGGAGAGATAGTAGCAACGAAAGCTTCCACTGACACATGTTTCATGGGCTGGATGACTGAGTAGGTGGGTTGCAGTGCTGGGGTTGGCTTAGCTGAGGGGCAGAGAATGACAGGTGAGAGGAGAGAAGAAAGTGGTCAGTCCAAGAGAGAGTAGTGGTGAGAGGGTTTGGAGGGGGCGAGGTCTCACAAGATCAGAACATCCAGGATGTGCCCTGCAGAGTGAGTCTGACCAGAGGGAAGAATAGAGAGAGAAATATAGAGTCACAGAGGTTGCAAAAGAGCCCAGAGGAGGGTCTAGAAGCATCCAAGTGGATGTTGGTGTCTCTGATAAGGAGACGTTGAGAGGTAGAGGCAAGGAGGGAGTAGGACATGTCAGCCCACTCAGAAAAGAAGTGGGCAACCTGGCCAGGCGGCCTGTAGATGGTGGCCACAGTGAGAGGCCAGGAGAGATATAGAGAGCCTGCAGACCAGGCATTCAAAGGAGGAGTAGGCCTGTGTAGGAATGACAGAAGCAGGGATCCACTCCGGAAGATCAGGGCTACTACCCCTCGAGGATGGTTGGTTCTGGGTTCAGAGAGGAGTTGCCAACAGGGAGTAGAGTGACAAAACCTGTGACAGAGTTGGCCATGAGCCAAGTCTCAGTGAGAATGAGTACATCCAAATCAAGCTCTTCAGGGAGATGGCAGATGTCTGAGGAGTGTTTGACAGCAGAGCAAGAGTTAAGAGTAGCAACATGGAGCAGATTGCCACCTTTACAAGACTTACCTGGAGGGATGCGGGCATGAGATACACCCTGTGGAAGTGTTAGAACTAGTAGGGGCAGAAGAGGAAGGAGGAGATGGCAGAGAGGGAGAAGAGGGTGCTGGAGGAGTAGCAGGGGAAGGAGAAGGCAGAGCGGCCAAAGAAACAGCAGAGGGTGCCGGAGTGAAAGACCAAAGAAATATCAAGGCTTCGTACCACAAAATGAAATATGCCAATCATGGGTTGAAAAGATACAAGTATCTTTTATTCTGTACAGATTCAAAGCAAACAGAGAGCTATCTGGCTCCCAACCCCTCGCAGTGTGTACCAGCAGACACAGCGAGGGGTGAGAGTGATGAACATCTTAACACAGATGTTTTTATACAATTTTCAAAACATTGTCCAGCCCCTCTCCAAACTAATAATTTACATGCTAGCGTTCCTGCCCAGTTCACATGACAAATAGTATAATATTGTACAACGGATTTAAGAAGTTTGCATGTCCATGAAGTTACAATGCTGACATTGGTTCTCTTATCCATAGTAAGCCTAGTTTCAAGAAAGAACACAATATATTACAACCAAAGCACACGGTTTGAGTTTGCTCTACATTGTCTCATTGTTTATATGAGGATGAGGCTTGTGAGCACAGACAACACTTGGTCTGCAGTTCATACGAGTCACAAGGTTTCTTTGCATAGGACAAACAGTCTGATCTCGGTCAGCCTAAATGTTGACACAACTCAAAGGTCGTTGAGCTCGGCTGCAAGTTGAAAACACAGTCCACCATTTTAGAACACAAAGCAAGCGTTGAAATCGAAATGGCAGATGATTCTTAAAATGGCGGCGAAGTTGATCAAAAATTGAGACATTTCAGATGTGGTTTTCTGTGGAACGCGAATGGGGTTAGGCCAATATTCATAACAAGGAGGTATTATACAAATACAGTTTAAGAAAACCCTCCATTTGGCCTAAGCCAAGAGCATTACTCAAACATTTGCTTTACTCCAAACCCCCTCGTCTCAATGTCTGTACATCCTGAATCACATTCTTCAGAAATATCGATCGCCATAAATTCCTTGACAGTTATATCCTTAATTACAAAAGCGTTATCAGTTTTCTTGGGCGCATGTACTTTTGGTCCTAATGTACCTACAGTTTGTGCACAACATCCTCCTAACATCAAACACATGGCAGGAAGGCATTGTACACAACAACAAAACAATTGAACACCAAGAACTATCAATAAGACTGCAAAGAGCTTCCAACCCCATGAATGTAGTAAGTCCCAAAACCAAGCACTAAGATCCTAGTTTCCCTCGGGGGCATGTACTTCCGTACTCAAGGTATAAAGATTTTGTATTGCCTTGATTATGGTAGGGGAGGAGTCAGGGTCGGAAATACAGTGCACAGATCCCACCAATTTTACATACACCACCACGCTCAGCTAGGATGACGTCTAACACCATCCTATTTTAGAGGGCCACTAATCTAATGGCCTTTTGCTCTAGCATCATGTTGTACAGAATATCAGTGGTTCTGTTGATGGTTTTCTCCAGTACCCTTGCTAGTCTTCTGATATCCTCAGAGTTCATTATCTGTCCCCAAAATGGCACAAAGGATTTTGCTATGTCGCCCATGACTTGTGAAGGAGTATCACCATTCTCATCCCGCCTTGGACAAGCTCTAGAGACTTCAGAAGTGGTAGCCACATATACCCCTGATAACAAGATACCCAAATAACAAGTACCCTGCCAATCTCTAGGTAACCAAGGATAAGCTTCATTGCCACAGACAAAGTAAACGGGGTCTCCTGCGTACAAACGTCTGTCCTCACTGGACTTGCAATGTTAGTACAACCCTCGAATGTACCCATTAGCTGAGAACCATCCCTTTGTATACAGAAGGAAACAGAGTTGGGGCTATGATTAATAGTATAGAAAGGAGGCATGGCATCCTGGTTGCCTACGGGAGCCATCTTGAAAGAAATCAATGACTGAAAAGGTCTAGAGAGTCTATCGGAAGGCCTAATAGAAGCAACATTGAGTTTGCTTCTTTTCGCAAAGCGAGAACATCCCAAAGGTGTTAAGACTCGTTTTTTGAATTAATTCAGATTTGTTCCATCAAAGTTACCAGAAATACTATCATTCCAACGACCAAAAAATAGTTCCCTGAGCGAGGCATAGCATGCAGTAGTTAAAGAAAGATGATGAATATACCAGCCCAATCCCTTTTCTCTGTGTTGTGGCAAGTGTGAACACACCCAGCAATTAGTTCTGTTTACAATCGCATGGGTTGCATTCATAATCATTAGGAGAGCGTTATTGTGATAACCATGTCTGTGTTGGGAGTCACGAGAAGGAAGAGTGTGCAGATGCACGAAAGGTGGAGACACAGTGGAAATAATTTCAGTGGGTAACACAGTCTCAAGTGGATGCACTCCTTCCATATACCAGAACCCAAGCGAAAATACAATTACTAAACAGACCAGTACTGTGATTAGAAAACAATGGGTCCTGAGGGACCATGATCTTTGATGAACTGCTTCTTTGTCAGCCACAAGACCAATAGCTTTCTCTGCACGAGTATATTTAGGAAAGGACATTGTTTCTCTGACTCTGTTTAGAAGCATCTCTGTGTTAGGCTCTTTTAGTTAATCCGTCGGTGGCTCCTGACCACGTGGCCTATCTTGCTTGAAGGAAGCTTTGCCGGTCCCCGCCTCTTGTTTATTTTTCAGCGAAAGAGTGACAAGGGACTGGCTCAAACAAGGATTCCTTGTGGGCACAGCTGATGCTGTGCTGTATGTCTAATTCCTCGGACGCAGATCGTACCTCAAGACTCCAGGTACTGTGTGATCTGTGAACAGAGTGTCGTTGCTTCCTGAAGGAAGTGATGAAGTAGAAGCAAGATTGCTCAATGGTGAGGAAAGATCCAAAGAAGAACTTGAAGGTAAAATAGCAGTCTCCCCAGGCCCCACAGACTCAGGAATGATTTCCGGGACATCCTCATTGTCGGCCAGAACAGACTTGTGATAAGGAACAGAGTGAACAATCTCCTTCTCTTCCCCTTTGTCATGGGGCAGATGAAAATGTATCTTCTTGATGTGGTTTGTGTGGATTCAGTGTGGTTTTCCTTCTACTCGTACAGCGGTCTGTCTGGCAAGGAGGACTTGAAACGGACCTTTCTAGCGAGGTGCGAGACAGCAGGCTCTTTCAAATGATTTGATGACCTGGACCCTCGTATTTTACTGGAAGGGCTTCTCGCACCGGTTGTTAAATTAAATACACAAGTTTTGAGTTAACTGGTCACAGTACTCAGAAAGAAGCAAATGCTCTACATCTTTTAACCGCTTGGGTTTGGGTATATTCCAAATATTGGTTGGTCTCCCCATGATTATCTCACAGTAAGAGAGCCCAGTTTTCGTTTGTGCGGTAGTCCGCATGGACAGTAGAGCTGTAGGTAGAGCTATAGGTAAGGCATCTGGCAATTTCAAATTACTACTGGCACACATTTTAGCCAATGTATCCTTCAATATACCGTTGTGGTGTTCTACTAGTCCGGCACTCTAAGCGTGTCTGGCCGAATGGAGCCGTTTATCGATCTGTAATCCTGTGCATACTTGCAGGATAACAGTAGAGATAAAATGTGGACCATTGTCCGACCAAATGACCCTCGGCAAACCAAACCTAGGAAAATATTCCTTCAGGATGGTTTTCGCCGTTCTCATTGCTGTGGCATCTTTTAAAGGAAAAGCTTTGAGCCATTTGCTAAAAGCACAAATAACTAACAGAACATATTTGTAATTCTGACAACGCTCCATTTCAATGAAATCGAAGTGTGTAACCTCAAAAGGCACAGAGGGGGGACCAACACTACCCCTATGTGTCGATGTACCCTTCCCCACATTATGCTGTAAGCATACCATGCAATTTTGGACCAAACTCTCACCAGTTCTCGGGATATTTACATTCACTCAGACAGGTTCTAATAGTTTACAAAACTTTCTAGCACATATATGAGTTGGACCATGAGCTATCGTAACCATAACAGTGACATAAGCATCGGGCAGCATCCATCTTTGCTTTGCATTATCTATCCAACAACCTTCATCGTCTAAACTTGCTAAACCCTCAGCCCATTGCTTAAGCTCTTCTGAAGTGGCATCAGCCTGAATGTCTTTTATACAACCAATTCCTTCATCTATTATACAAGTGTTAGTGGCTTCTGTTGTTATATACATTTCAGAATACAAATCAGTGGCAGTTGGTTTGGCTATTCTGTCAGCAAAAGCATTTCCTCTCCCCACATCATCTGTTACTTTCTGGTGTGCTGCACACTTCATTATTGCTAACTGAGTAGGAAGTGCAAGTGCTGAAGGAAGCCGAACTATCAAAGTGCTATGTTGTATCTTAGTTCCATGCAAGGTCATGAAACCTCTCTCTGCCCATAATCTACTGAAGTTGTGAACCACCCCAAAGGCATACTGATTGTCTGTAAATATATTCACACTAAGCCCTTTGGAAAGTTCACAAGCATGAATCAATGCAATAATCTCTGCTGCCTGCGCAGAGTTATGCGGAATTCTTTTGGTTTCCACAATAGTGCTTAATGTAGTGATGGCATAAGCAGCAGTGGATGTACCATCCGGAAGTTTGAAGCAGGAGCCATTTCAAAACAGCTCCCCTTGTGGATCTTTTAACGGTGTATAATTTAAGTCTATTCTGCCTTTAGTCTCTTGTTCTGTGGTATAGAGGCAGTCATGTAACCTCTTGTCACTGCAAGCAGTTTCTTGCAGAAGAGGCAATAGTTCGGCCAGATTGAATGTGCAACATCTCTTAATTTGGATATACAGTGCAAATAGAATCAGCTCATATCTTGTTAATCGTGCTGATGTGTGATGTTGCGTTTGTGTTCTGTTTAATAGAATGTCATCAGAGTGAGGTACTATCACGGTTAAGGAGTGACCCAGAACCATACCCTCACTTTGTTGTACAGATGCAGCGGCAGCAGCAACAGCTCTCAAACATCTCAGCAAAGCGCATGCAACAGGCTCAAGCATGGAGGGAAAATAACCGCACAGTCTATTCTTTCGTCCATGTTCCTGCATCAACACAGCCAAAGCACATCCATCACATTCATGCACATACAAAATGAAGGCCTTGTCATAATTTGGTGTGCCCAAAACCGGTGTTGAACACAACGCAGCCTTGAGCAGATCAAAAGCTTTCTGGCAATCGATGTTCCACGGTAAAGGCAAAGAAATGCCCTTCTTTGTCAATGGCAACAATGGTTTTATCATTAATGAAAAATTAGGGATCCACTGTCTACAGTACGAAGCCATGCCTATCAAGGCTCTGACCTCATTCTGTGTATTTGGGACAGACATGCGAGAGATGCTTTGTATCCATTATGGTGTCAATCTTCTCCCCTGCTTTGATAGGAGATAGCCTAAATAGGCGACCTCCTGTTGACAATATTGAAACTTTTTCAATGATACCTTATGCCCATGCTCTGCTAGATGAATCAGCAGCAACACGGTGTCCTCCTTGCAAGCAACTTCTAAGTCAGCAGCTAAAAGAAGATCGTCAACATACTGCAACAACGTACAAGTGGAAGGCAACTCAAGTGTATCGAGCTGTTCCTTCAAAGCTCGACTGTAAATGCTTGGACTCTCAGTGTACCCATGAGGCACACGAGTGAATGTAAACGAGCGTCCCCCTAGGGTGAACGTGAACAAGTATCTACTGTCAATATGTACAGGAATACTAAAGAATGCATTCTTTAGATCCACAACACTAAAATGAGTAGCTGAAGCTGGAATCATTGTTAATATAGTGGTCACATCAGGCACAATTGGAAATTGATGATCAACAATCTTATTGATAGCACGCAAATCAATAATTAAACGGAAAGGAATCGCATTATCCCCTTTCTTATACACAGGTAGAATCGGACTATTACACAAACTTCCTGCAATTTCTTCAATTACTCCTCAATGTACAAAATCAGAAACTATACTCTTTAAAGCTTGCTCACCGTCAACTGAAATCTTATACTGTGGAATACGTGGTAGTTTAACACGTGGTTTCAACACAATTTTAACAGGTTCAATTTGTAAAATACCAACGTCATTACCATCAACCACCCATAAACATGCCGGAACTTTATCCAATTCAGTCGGTAAAGGCCTAGTCAAGAATTGTGAAACAGAAGTTCACTGAGGTGAAATCAAATGCACTCCCATCCGGAAAACAATAAATTACTGCATTGAATTCTTTCAACAGATTCAACCCCAACAAATTTTAGCCAAAATTCGTCGTCGAAAGAAATGGACATGAATCGGTGAATGGACCCAGTGAAATCCATACCGGCTGAGAGACCAAACTAACCACTGCCATACCAGAGAACCCTACAGAAATGTTGTTCTGCCCTGACAGTGGAATATCTAGAACCAACAAATGATCAACGGACCACTTCTGTGCTCCTGTATCTATCAAAAATAGATGCTTCCTATTCCCCACCTTCATTTCTATGTAGGGCCCTTTCTGATTGACGGGAATAGGTACTGGTTCCAGACTCTGCTTCGGGCAGTCCTAACAGAATAGTACATCATCAAATTCAAGGTCCTCAGAAAGATAAAGAGTCGAAGGATTATCAAAAATGTTCCCTTTATATGCACTATGCTGCTGACTATCCTGTGACAATGGCTGTTGATTCTGAGCAAACTGAATTCTACCAGGACCCCCTATCCCACGACGGCCTCTGGATCTTCTACCCATGGTACCATATGTGTTATTCGATCTCTGCTGAAGGATCGTGCATTGTGCTCGCCAATGAGCTTCATGTCTGCAATAAGCACATTGGTTCATGTGTATGGGACCCATTTGCGCATTACTCTGTGGTGCAAACTGTCTTCTAAACTGTGTATTCCCACCTCTAATTCCTCTTACTATCTGCTGCAACAATACTTTTGTGTTTAAGTCTCCCTTCTTCTTTTTTATCCTCTCTTTTTCATTATTGACCCTATTTTCATAATACTGAGCCATGTGCAATACTTCAGATTTTACTTGCCAGGTGCTTTTGGAAACCATCATTTATGATGGGATATCAGGCAACAACCCACGCACAAATTTGTCCATAAACAGCCTTTTTCCTGACTTAGTACTTAAGTCCTGACTGCTAAAATCCGAAAACACTTGTTCGAACCGATTTAAAATTCGGTAGCGCCTTTAGATTTCCCCTAGATACAAGCTGTAAGCTTGTCCCAAACTATTCTTCTCTCTGGAACCAAAGTCTTCAATTTTGTTACTATTCTGTCTGGCAGTGTCAGTATCACCTGTGGCGGTTTCTGATCAGCATTCCTTTCTCCATCTACCTGTACCAAGTTAACCCATGTGTCACCCAGTCCTGCCAGATCATCTATAGTTCTAATCTGTTTCCATAAATCAGCAGGTAGGATCACAGGGAACAACAAGTCTATATCAGCAAGCATGAAAACGGACAAATGCAAGACAGATTCTATTTCTTTATAAAATCCTGTTGGATTTTTCCTAATATCTGGAATCGTCTGTTTAATGGTAATCACTTCCTGCCTAGAAAATGGGACATGAACAAACTGTGCAACATAATGAGCTTCAATAGTAGTGGCTGCTGCGGCCTGTTGCAACATTAGCTGGAATTTCTACTTTAGGAGCAAATGTCGGAGGAACCTCCCTCATCAGCAAATGAGAAGTAGACAATTCTGAACGTTCATTAAGCAACAAAGCTAAATCAAGTGACAAAGTAGTCAAAGTAGTATCGGGCGAAAATGCTCTCTTCAAATCTGCTGGACAACAAACCTTTTTCTTCATAAACTCATCCTGCAGGTACTCTACCATTACCTGTAACACTTTCCTTTGCATCGCCGGAGCATACTGACTAAACGTGTCATATACTTCAATGGGAGAAATTGAAACATCCGAAATACATCTAAGTGCGCCCCATGTGCAAATACCCGTCTCTTCACTCATTGGTTTACAAAAAGGAAGAAATTGTTTCTGCACATGCGAAGCGTGGAATCTATTACTATCTACTTCATCATTCTGTAACTGATCTAAGTCCCTCTTAAACTTAAAAACCCTCTCAACATGCTCATGTTCATTATCTGCAGTGTACCTTGAGTGAGCTAAGACATTAAAATCCCTCAACCCTTGTGGGACATTCATGTTCGTAAAATCACTCCAAACATCAGCCAAGTGCATTCCCATCCCCTCTATCAAAATACGCTGTTTGGGAATGCATTCTTGGTCAGAAATGGCAGTTAAAACAGCCCATGCATACAATTTTCTTTTTCTAGCTTTAGAAACTGTACTACGAGTCACTACTTTTGAATCAGCACCTGCCCCTTCAATTGCTACATGTGGAGCAGAACCACTTGGAAAAGAAAGTTCAGACAAATCTTGTACAATGGGTAGTGGAGACACCAACGCTGGTGGTAAAGACGGAGATAAGGGCACAGCAACTGTCGGTAAGGATGGAGATGCAGAAGGGGGAACAACAACAGGAAGAAGAGCAACAACTGGAGGAGGAGGAACAACAGGAGTAACAGGAACAACAATGGGAGGAGCTGTAACAGCGGGAAGAGGTAAAACAACAGGGAGAGTCACATAAGGCGTTGCTGCAGTGGCAACAGTCCTACGCTCATTTAAAAGCTTATCGATTAGCTTGTCTGAGGCATGAAAGTCCTGAGACGGATATATTTTCGGTACTCCAAGTTGAAAAGCCCTATCCATGCTTCTAATAGACTCCGACTGTTTCTGTTGATCATACAATAATGCAGAGTTAGACATATGTCGACGTGAGTGTTTCTCTTTAATCTTAAATTGCTGCATAGCTTCCTTTCTCCAATTCTTAATTACATCAAATGCTACATGCATAGCCTTTTTCTTTAACAATATAGACTCTAAATACTCTATACGGGCAATTTCAAAACTACCATGAACTGGCCACGGAAATTCGGAAGCATGTCTACTTTGTCTGTGTTAGGGAGAATTCTCCAGAATTGCTAATTTCCCTTACCCACTGAGTCCCTCAGCAGCTTTGCTGGATTTCTAGGATTAATTTTTTTCACCTGGTAAGAGTGTGAGCCTTTTTCCCCACTCTTGCATGTGTTTTGCTGTGTGTATTTAACATTTTCTTGTGTTCATAGACTATGGAGCCCACCTACTCCATAGGCATCATCTTTTTACTGTGTGTTACACAGCACCCTCAGTGCAGTCACACAGGGCTGTCTTTTAGAATTCCCAATCCCGACTCCATTTTTCTAGGACTGACCACTGTCTCCCAGAAACATGTAAAGTTGCCTTTGACTTTATTAGTCTCTTTTAAAACTCACAAACCCAGTAAAAACTATCTTAAATAGAGTTCCCGAAAGGGTTAATACGTATCCCTTTTTGTTTGTTTCTCTTGGAGCATTGTTTCGCTCCCTTTTCATTAAGACTTGGCTAGTGGCAGTAGCAACTACCCTATTTTTCCTACCGCAGTTATCTTAAATAACCCTGGTGTTGTTTTAGGCTATCTTGGTAGCCTCAAACTTAAACCCGCTAGACCATATACATTTTTATATGGTTCCGGTTGGGTATATTCGCCATTTCTTTTTGTAAAAGTCTTTCTCGTGTTTTACTCTGCGCGACAAATCAAGTTTGGTTCCTTTGTTCGCTGACCTTTCGCAGACTTCTACACAGAAGCCATCCTTAGGCGCCTGTATGTCTGGGGGGGACAGGATGTGAGGGAGGGGTTTAGGACTCCTTGTACAGGGTCTTCTTGGAGACCCATGTCGCACTCTGATCTGATTCGCTTTGGTGACTGTCCCGGCGGGACAGCCACCCTGCTGTGTGATTGACAGCCAGGCTGTGTGAATGGGGGAAAACTACATAAAAAGCACGTCTCTGGGTCTGGAAAGGCAGAGTCGCCACTGGAACAAGAGAATCGAAGAGGAGCTGACAGAAGAGGACCCGATACAATGACTGAACTGCCCGTTGAAGCCCTGCTGCAGGTCCGAATCTTCATACTCAAACGACAGGGAAAATCTGCAAGGAATATTCTCCCCTTGAGCTGGTGGGAACAACCAGTTCACCCAAACTCCCAGCAAGGCTACCTTCTCTGGTCGAATTTGCTGTACAGGGCTACAGTGAACCGGATAGCCAGGAGGAACGGACCCTGCTTGTGTTTTAAGCAGGGCACCTTTTATTCGTTGCTTTGCTCTGATGCTGGTTTCTTCCCTGGGAAGTGCAGGACCCTCCAGTATTTCTACTTCGTGTCAGTCCGACCGCCGCTTCAGGAATCGTGAGCCTGCAGGACCTGCCAGGAGCGTCCACCTCAGCTACAGCCTTCTTCTACATTTAAGGTACTGTTCAAATCCGGTTGTTTGTTTCGTCCAGCCGCAGTGAAAGTGTGGGAAACCTACTGCCAATCCAAGGGCTTGTCCTCCATTCTTTAAACTAACTTTTCTGCCAACCAACTTTGTCCAGAACTCTTGGGAAAGACTTAACCGCAAACTACCCTGAACTGTGTGATCTTGAGCAAAAGACTCTGACCCATTGACTTTGGGCCAGGCCCTGTTTCAATCTGATTTCCTCACTGTAGTTCTTTTTTTTAGATTGCCCTGCTTTCTTGCTTGTTGGTGTTACTCAATTTCTGCCTAACTTTGCCTTTCCCTCCCTTTTGAATTTCTGAAGTGCCATTTTGCTCACACTTCATTTTGAGCCTAACCTGTCCAGAATCTATGGGGAGTGGTGTAGTGTATTAAGAGTGTGTTTTGTCAACTGCTTTCCTTTAGTGAACTGTTATACAACTGATGTGTAAACAAATGTATATTCTTTTACTCATAAACCTTGAGTCAGTGTTTGTTTGAATCATAGTAATTGCTGTCCTTTGTGTAACTATTGATACTGCTCACTTACTCTTGAGATAAGTCTGGCTTCTCAGCCATCGCTACCGCTTTACTGTGTAGTAGAGGCTTGTACCAAAGGTGAATTCGTACTGTCACTTGTAGTCTTAATTGTGTGTGGTGTTCCCAAAGGATATTGCATATAATTCTGCCTAACAGTCTGTGCCAAATATCGTTGAATACTATACTACCAAGGCTGTACTTACAGTACATAGTACACGCCGGTGAACCTTCAGGTGGCGCCGGTCGGCCGTATTTCAAAGATTGTCTGTCTCTGCACAATAAACCCCAGACAATTTCCCAGGCATATCAGATCACTGGTGTTACCTGGCATAGTTTGAACTCGCAAGTGCAAATCTACAACCAAATATCAGGATTCTTAGGAATTGGGGCACGACTCACCTGATTACCAAATACAAAGGACGTCCGATTGGATTACAAATTATCCTTGTGGTTGGCGATTTTGGCAAAGAGCCCGCCTCGATATGGGGACCCTCGTCAAGATGCACTCTCGAACCGCATGCTCACCATTCAGGGATCGGATTGTGCAGTACTGTCGAGGTGTCATGTCTCATACAAAGGGGCCCCCTTTTCTCACTCTCCGATCCCGGTACGATACAGCGACGTGACACCTTTGCAAGACTTCCCTGGAGGGATACAGGCATGAGATACACCCTTTGGAAGTGTTAGAGGGGCTGGAGAATGGGCAGAAGAGGAAGGAGGAGATGGAAGAGAGGAAGAAGAGGGTGCCGGAGGGGTTGCAGGGGAAGGAGAAGCAGAGCGGCCAAAGAAGCAGCAGAGGGTGCCGGAGTGGAAGACCAAAGAAATATCGAGGCTTAGTACCACAAAATTAAATACGCCAAATACGGGTCGAAAAGATACAAGTATCTTTTATTCTGTACAGATTCAAAGCAAACAGATAGCTCTCTGGCTTGCAACACCTCACAGTGTATACCAGCAGACACAGTGAGGGGTGAGAGTGCTGGACATCTTAACACAGACGTTTTTATACAATTTTCAAAACATTGTCCAGCCACTCTCCAAACTAATAATTTACATGCTAGGGTTCATGCCCATTTCACATGACAAATAGTATAATATTGTGCAACGGATTTAACAAGTTTGCATGTCCATGAAGTTACAATGGTGACATTGGTTCTCTGATCCATAGTAAGCCTAGTTTCAAGAAAGAACACATCATATTACAACCAAAGCACATGGTTTGAGTTTGCTCTACATTGTCTCGTTGTTTATATGAGAATGAGGTTTGTGAGTGCAGACAACAATTGGATTGCAGTTCATATGAGTCACAAGGTTTCTTTGCATAGAACAAACAGTCTGCTCTCGGTCAGCCTAAATGTTGACACAACTCAAAGGTCGTTTGGCTCAGCTGCAAATTGAAAACACGGTCCACCATTTTAGAACAACAACTAAGAGTCGAAATTAAAATGGTGGATGATTCTTAAAATGGCGGCAAAGTTGATAAAAAATCGAGACATTTCAGACGCGGTTTTCTGTGGAACGTGAATGGGCTTAGGCCAATATTCATAACAAGGCGGTATTATACGAATACAGTTTAACAGGGGAAGTGGCAGAGGTAAGAGGCGGCAGAGCGGCCAAAGAACCAGCAGACGGTGCCAGAGAGGTGGCAAGGGAAGCAGGTGGAAGAGGAGCCAGAGAGGAGTAGGTAGGAGTAGCAGGAGAAGGAAGGACGTTGATAAGATGCAGAAGCGTCTATCGAAAAGGAGGAGATTGGCCTGAGGGCCGTGGACCAAGACAGTGCCATTTAAGTAGATGGTCTTGGAAGAGTGGAAGGGGCCAGGAGGGCCTCCCACCTGGTGCCACCATTAATGGGAGAGGGGGAAAAAGGAGAGGGAACAGAGACCATATTTGGAGTCCATTGGCCTGGAGAGGGAACGACAAAGAGGATGTCGGTGAGAGTTTGTTTGGAGGAAGCACTGGTGTAGGTACCAGTGAGAGGGAGGCCTGGGTTGGAGACCAGGATTTGCCTTTTAAGCTTCATTCTACCAGACTTAGTGAGAGGGAAAGGCTAGTTGATAGAATAGCAGTTAGAGAAGATAGGGGAGATAGTAAGCACCATAAAGGATGCAGGGTGGGGAGGGAGTCAGCCCAAGCAGGAGGGGGAGGGGATCACATGCTAGGGGCAAACAGGGGGAGGCACACCTGGTAATCAAGGAGACCAGGAAGTAAGAGGAGAATGCAAGTGATGCAGTGGAATGACAATACAATGGTCACAGTACAAACAAGCATGGAATGCAAAGATATAAAAAGGGAACAATACACTGGACACGGTTCAAGGGAGCATGAAGAGGAAGGTGAGGAGGGAAGAGGGACTGGGTTGTGTGGGAGCAATGCTCAGAAGGATGTGCAAGGCCGGGGGAGCGGGGACAAGTTGCATGGGGCGCAATGCAAAGAAGGGATGCGCTAGGTTGGAGGAGTGGGGCCAAGTTGAGTGGTGCACAATGCAGAGAGGGATATGCTAAACCAGGGGAGTGGGGAAAGGCTGTGTGGGGTGCAACACAGAGAAGGAAGTGCTAGCGATGTGCAAGGCCAGGTTGTGTGGGTTGCAACGCAGAGAGGGAAGTACTAGGCCAGGAGAGAGGAGCCAGTTGCGTGGGGAGCAATGCAGAGAAGGGCTCACTAGGTCAGGGGAGAGGGACAGGTAAGGTGGGAAAACAGACTCTCACTGAAATGCTCTTTGTCGTTCCCTCTCCAGGCCAATAGACTCCATATTTGGTCTCTGTTCCCTCTCCTTTTTCCTCCTCTCCCATTAATGGTGGCACCAGGTGGGAGGCCCTCCATGGCATGAAGATAGGGGGTGCTAGGCCTAGGTTGCGAGGAATGCATGAGGCCCGAAGACCGGCGGGCTGGGGATAACTTGCGTGGGAACACACGTGGTGTGAGAATGGGGGAGCTGTGCATAAGTTGCGACGAAACATATGTGGCATGCTAAAAGTTGCAAGGGAGCGCATGTGGTGCAAACAATGGGGGGAGCAGGGCCTAGGTTGCGAGGAACTCACAAGGCCCGAAGACAGAGGAATGCTGGGGCTAAATTGCGAGGGAACACACATGGCGTGTGAATGGCAGGAGCTGGGCCTAAGTTGAGAGGGAACACAAGTGGGGAAAGGGAGAGGGGATGGCTACACAGGTGGGGGCAGCAGGACCTAAACTCGGAGGGAGTAACCATGGGGAAGGGAGAAGGGTGGAGAGGGAGAATGGGACAGATGGGCAAGATCAGGGAGTTGCGTGGAGTGCAGCAAATTCTACTCTCCCACCCTGCACCTTCTTAACTTGCGGATGCAGATGAAGGGTGAAATCATCAGCGATCGCATTCTGTGCCGCTACCTCTTTGTTGCCTAACACCTGTGTCACACAACACAGAAGCGTTGTCCTGCGAGGGCTTTGATGCAGAGGGTCCCATCCTCGATTCTTAGAGGCTCAGGAGCATGGAAAGTTGCGTTGCGTGCTACGTATCATCGGGCAGCGTCACCTGCGTACCCGCACCGGACAACACTGCAACCTTGTCCTGCGAGGGATTTTCCCTGATTCCTGGGTCGACAAAAAATGCATCTGTTGTTTTTACCACTGCCTAGTAAGTCAGAAGGGCGTGGAAGCAATGCCAGTGCTGCTTGTAAGAGGTTGAGAACTGTGCCTCCGCCAGTATGAAATAGGTGGCATAATTATGCAAATGATGATTAATTGTACTTGTCTTTTATTTTGACAGTGGATTTTTGTATTATTTATATGATTTTTTTTAACTTCAGTTGTGATTCAATGAATATTTTTAGTGTTTATTCTTCTTGGTTAAGTTATAAATGTGTCTATATGTCCACACAAGGGTTTCAGTAAAATGTGAGTTATTTATGTTTATTTTTTTTTAATTTTTTTAGACAATTTTAGTTAAAGATTTATCAAAAGAAATACATATCATTCCAAAACAACAATTATGATAACAAGAAAACGACAAATACAACGAAAAAAGCATTATACAAGTTGATACAAATAGTACAGAATAAATAAGAAAAACCTATCAATTATCTCTACTAATCGCAACAAACCTAATTTGAAATAACTAGCCAAAAATCAGAGGAAAACAAGAGAAAAAAAAAACACAAACACACAACCACACAACACAAGACAAACACAATAAAAAGAACACAATAGTAAATTAACCACTCTGAAACAAAAACCATCGCCCATCAGCACTTAATTCACACATAGAGTTAATTAAAAGCCTCCCACTGTTCCTTATAAAATTCTTCTTTATGTAAAGCATAATACTTAATCCTCTCAAATCTTGAGAGCAACTGCACCTGCGATAACCATTCATCAATACTTGGTTTCTTTCTCGTCTTCCAGAGGCGTAAAATTTGACGAGTCGCAACCAAAAACACCTTATTAGCCCAACACAGAGTCGCATAGCTAAAGTGACGAGTGCCCACTGGTGATTTCAAAAGAACTGATGATGGTGTCCTTGGAAAAGAGATGTTCCCGACCAAATCAACTCTATCCAAAACTTCACTCCAAAAACCTTTAACCCTCAAACAATTCCATAACATGTGAAGCAAAGTGCCTTCCTCCGTAGAACAACTCCAACACATACTATCCTCTCTTAAGCCAAATCTGTGCATTTTAACTGGAGTCCAAAACAGACGCCCCAAAATCCTCTGTTGAATATATCGTAAATTTAGATCAATTTTCATCCTAACTGGAACCTTCCATAGAACCTCCCAATCCTGCATAGAGATATCTCCACCCAGTTCAGCACACCACATAAGAAGAGCATTCCATGAAGATCTAAATTTCTCTTCTACCGGGAACAACCTCAAATAACTAGACACTGCACGAGGCGCAACTACAATAAAACTACACCTTTCTGGTCTTTGTAACAAAGGGTCAGTAAGCATTTATACTCTCTCAGAAATCAAATCTCTCAACAATCTATATCTCCCCATTTCCCTATTATGTAGCATAAACTTCCGCTTCAGAGACTAAAAAGATACCATACCGTCATCATCCCATATGTCTCTAATTAGTAATATACCCTTGTTCATCCAACTCCTCCAGCATAGCATCTTATTATTGATCTGCAACCCCGGATTCTGCCAAATGGAGGCCTCCCCATAGAAATGAAGTCCCTGCCCTCCACTTACAATCAATGATGTGACTGCATCTTTGGAAGCATGGACAGCCTGCAATGTACTGACCGATTTAGGTAACTTTCCAAGAGAGTACAGTGATTCAATTCGGAAGGGTCTCATCTTAAACTCTTCTATCTGAGCCCAAACTGGAATGTCTGATTCATTCAACGAGAAATAGGATACACATTTTTTAATCAAAAAACTTTTGTAGTAATTTTCAATGTTAGGATAACCAAAACCCCCCTCATGTACACTCCTAACCATTAAATACCTGGGTATCCTTGGTTTCCTTGAAACTCCCCATAGAAACTCCTGAAACACCCTATCCACACGGCCCAAAACTTTTTTCGTAAATCTTAAAGGTAGCGATTGAATGATGTACAGAACCTTAGGTAGGAGCACCATTTTAATAGCATTAACCTTTGCCCAGATGGATAAAGAGAGTCTACTCCACCTACGGAGCATAGTCCTCATGCTTTCCAGAACTTTATCTATATTGAACTCCGCCACACAACCATGTACACAACCCGGTTCCCTCTCTAAGCCACATACCTCAATTAGGGATAAAAAGTCTGTACCCAGCAACAGCATTTGAAACCTGGTACACTGGGACACTGGAGAGGACAACCTTGAGTGTATTCCAAATGGCAATGGCAACTCCCATGGCGTGTGTGCACATGAGCAAGTATAAAAAATAAACGTGCTTCCTTGGCAACGCAAAGCGGAAGAAGCAAACGCTTGTCCTCACAAACACGGGACAGAACGTTTCAGACCAAGCCACGCGCGTCGATCATTCACGGGACCCGACACGTGATGAACGAATCTAGATCACGTGACCCAGGTATCATAGCAACAGTGCTGCAATAACGCCTTAAAACAACAGCGTTTCCATTGTTCAGCGCTTTTCAGCTGTTTCGAATCAGCGTTTGGTGTTCGTGTTACTTGGATCCTGCTTTATCGAATTTCTGACCTCGGACAACTTTTCCTGGATTTCCTCTGCCACTTCCTTGTGCTACGCTTCATGCTTCTGCTAAACTCCCTCATTTGACCTAGGATTTCTACCACAGACTAATTTGGCTCTTCCTACTGATTTGTTCTATACCTGGACATGAAACCTTGCTTCATTGTTTCCATGGACGGATTTGGATCCTCCATCGAGTGATTTGGACCTTTTTCATTGCTTCTGCTCCTGTGAATCACGAACAGTTCTGAACTCTCCATTCAGCAACCTTGTACTACTTCAGGTGCTCCCAGTGTGTTACTTCAGCATACTCATACCTCCTGGTATTTTGCCCTACTCTTTGCTGCCTGTAGCCCACTGAGGGAACAGGCTGGTTATCCTTGAACATCCTGTCACACTCCAGATTCCTCCACTCCTTCCATCTGCATTTCCATCTCATGGTCGGTGTCATTATCTGTACTCTATCACTATATCCACTGCATACAGTCTGTTCATGCTCACCTAACCTGCCCATTCCTTTACATCAGGCACTCCGAGGATCTGGAGTTCCTGTTCCTGCCACCTGTGGCCTTAATCCTCGAACAGCAAATGTTTTGTGTCTCACTGTTGGTTGCTTAGGGACGGAGGTATTCATATTTCATGTGAACCTCGAGTCTTGACAGAATGAGAAGCCCTTATCGCCTGCAGTATATATCCCTTCACCGGAGACCCAGTGGCTGCTTTAGTACAAGCCATTACTGTCTTTGCTCTGATATGGTGGCAGCAACAGCAGCTATCCATCAGCGCCTTGACACCATTCAGAGTGAGTGCCATGCTTTGCCCCCCCATCCTGAATTTGGGGATCCCTTGCCACAACCTAGCACTCCCCAGGTTGCCCCTTCTGTCACGACACAGGTGATTGTACCTACTCTGTTCCCTTTGGCCATACCCGAGAAATTTCAGGGGGACCCCCGTAAATACTGCACTTTCTTAAACTAGTGCAAACTGCACTTTTTGTGTAAACCACAAGCATTTCCTGATGCTACTACCAAGGCGGCCTTCACCTTGTCTCATTTGGGTGGAATTGCTGCCACTTGGGTCAATCCCTTGCTTGAAAGTAACAGCCCTGCTTTGTATGACGTCAACCTTTTGGTAACAGAAATGACCAAGGTATTAGATATACGACACAAAGCACAGTTCCAGGATTTGGAACTACTCAATCTATTCCAGGGAAAAACTTCTCTTATCGAATACATCACTGATGCAATCAACTGGCTGTAGAAACCGCTTGGTCAGAAGATAAGAAATCCGTATTTTTTTTACAAAGGACTGAGTGATTCCATGAAAGATGCATTAGCCATGGTCCCTTCCTTACCTGTCCATTTCCACAAATTGGTTGATCTGGCTCTACAAGTCGATGCCAGATGGGCTGCACGTAAATCAGAGTCTGGTTTTGCAACCGCCCAACCTACCCGATTACTGAGACACAGAGTGAGCCTATGCAGATAGAGGGGGTCCGCAGTCCCATCACTCCTACAGAAAGAGAGCGTAGGAAGTCGACAAACGCCTGCTTCTATTGTGGCCTCAATGGTCATTATGTTAAGGAGTGTCCCCGTCGGCCAAAGCTCAGGACTCTGATTTTTCAGAAGGCTCGTCGCTAGACACAGGGGCATGGATGGGCCCAGAACCGACCCCCTTACTGGCCACACCCACATACAGAGTAATGAAACCCATATCTGTTCAAGCCACCCTGTCATTCTCTTCTGACATTAGACATTTGGCACATCTAGTCATTGATTCCAGGGCCACGGTGTCAGGATTAGGGGTTGGCAGGGACGGAAACGATGCCAGAAACGGAATGAGTAGTTAAAACTACATTTCCCAGGAGCCCCGGGGGAGATTGGTAGTTCTCCGCCGTGCGCGCGTGCGCCAGCTGAGTGTGATTAGGAACGGTTTATTAAGGCCACACGGTGCACCTGCACCCCGTTGCTTTCCATTCACGCAAGTTCAATAAGTCAGAAATGCACTACACAGTTACTGAAAAGGAGCTCTTAGCTATAAAAGGAAGCATTCCAGGCCTGGAGACACCATCTCTTGGGAGCAAGTCACCAAACCACAGTATATACTGACCATCGGAACTTGCAAGACCTGGCTTCATTGAAGTGCGTGAACAGTAGATAAGCTTGATGGCACCTTTTTTTTCTGCTTTCGATTTCATCACTAAACATAGACCTAGAAACACACAGGGGCAGTTGCACTTCCATCATATCCTGAAACAGTGCTTGACAAAAAACATTTAGTTTCCTTGTGCACACCCTAACCTGACCTTTTGAATACCATCCGATAGTGGATAGCTCTTCACCCAGAACAACTGTTGGACTGGGATCTGGTTTTACGAGAGGGCTTGCCAGACTTCCAAGAGAGACTGTTCCTGCCCACCCCAGACATCCGCAGTCAGGACCTGGAATGGTTCCATGACGCCCCAATTAATGGCCACCCAGGCCAAAAACGCACACTGAGCTTCCTCCAGCGCTGGTGTTGGTGGCCATCAATGCGGAGGGACGTCATCGCTTATGTTAATACATGTTCCATTTGTGCACAATGTAAAAACAGGAAGGGACGTCCTCTTGGTTTACTCCAGCCCTTGTCCATCCCACCTCTACTATGGCACACACTCACAATGGATTTCGTTACAGACCTGCCCAGGGTAAAGGGGTTTGACACAATATGGGTGATCGTGGATTCATTTACTTAAATGGCTCATTTCGTTCCATGTTCTGGTATTCCTATGGCCCCCCAAGCTGGCTGGGTTGTTCTTCAGGGAAATCTTTTGTGTTTTTGGGCTGCCCTCGGTCCTCATTTCAGATCGTGGATCTGAATTCACGTCCAAGTTCTGGAGGGCTCTCACCAAATTGCTGGGTATAGACGCCAGATACTCCTCCGCCTATCACCCTGAGACGGACGGGCAGACCGAACATGTGAATCAAGTAATGGAACAGTATCTGCATTGTCTATCCCTTCAGAATCAGCAATCCTGGTATCAGTTGTTATATCTAGCTGAATTTGCCTATAATAACGCACCCCACTCCTCTACTGGTTCTTCTCCTTTTTATGCTCTTTATGGACAACACTTCCGCACCCTACCCATCCTTGATCTTTCTGTCTCTCAAACCCCTGCTGCCTCGGCTTGTGTACGTGACTTGTCCCTAGTACACTCTCAAACACTCACACATCTCTGTGAAGCTCAAGAGGTTATGCGTGATGCCGCTAACAAGAAGCGTTCACCTGCCCCGCTTTATGCTAACTTTGTGGGACCGTGCAAAGTTACCAAAGCTGTGTATCTGGCGGCTTTCCGGTTGTCCCTTCCCCTTGCCTGGCGGATTCACCCCGTTTTCCACACATCTCTCCTCAAGCCATGCCCTGCTGCCACAAGGGTGGTTCTGCTGCCTTCTCCCGTTGTATAGGAGGGTTCCTGTGAATACGAACTCAGTGCCATCCTGGGTTCTCGTGTCTCTAGGAGCCAATTGTATTATCTGGTTGACTGGTTGGGTTATGGCCCAGAGGAGAAGTCCTGGGAACTCGCTTCTGATGTCCATGTCCCTCTTCTAGTGTCTAGATTTCATCGAGATAATCCGTCCTGCCCACGGGGTCGTGGGCCTTTAGGGGTGGGTTCTGTCATACACACACAACCATGTACACAACCCGGTTCCCTCTCTAAGCCACAGACCTCAATTAGGGATAAAAAGTGTGTTACCCAGCAACAGCATTTGAAACCTGGTACACTGGGACACTGGAGAGGACAACATCGAGTGTATCCCAAATGGCAATGGCAACTCCCATGGCATGTGTGCACACGAGCAAGTATAACAAATAAACGTGCTTCCTTGGCAACGCTATGCGAAAGAAGGAAACGCTTGTCCTCACTTTCGGACCAAGCCACGCCCATCGACCATTCACGGGACCCGACAAGTGACGCACAGGTCTAGATCACGTGACCCGGATATCATAGCAACGGTGCTGCAGTAATGCCTTAAAACAATGGCGGTTTCCGTTGTTCAGTGCTTCTCAGCTGTTTCAAATCAGCGATTGTCGTTTGTGTTACTTGGATCCTGCTTTCTCGAATTTCTGACCTCGGACAACGTTTCCTACCACGGACTGATTTGGCTCTTCCTACGGATTTGTTGTATACCTGGACATTAGACCTTGCTTCATTATTTCCATGGACTGATTTGTATCCTCCTTAGGCATTTGTTGATTTGGACCTTTTTCATTGCTTCTGCTCCTGTGAATCACGAACAGTTCTGAACTCTCCATTCAGCAACCTTGTACTACTTCAGGTGCTCCCAGTGTGTTACTTCAGCATACTCATACCTCCTGGTATTTTGACAAACTCTTTGCTGCCTCTAGCTCACTGAGGGAACAGGCTGGTTATCCTTGAATATCCTGTCACACTCCAGATTCCTCCACTCCTTCCAACTGCATTTCCATCTTGTGGTAGGTGTCATTATCTGTACTCTATCACTATATCCACTGCATACAGTCTGTTCATGCTCACCTAAGCTGCCCATTCCTTTACAGCAGCCACTCTGAGGATCTGGAGTTCCTGTTCCTGCCACCTGTGGTCCTAATCCTCGAACAGAAAGTGTTTTGTGTCTCGCTCTTGGTTGCTTAGGGACGGAGGTATTCACACTTCACGCGAACCTCAAGTCTTGACAGGAAATAAATGGGGAAACCTGATCTAGGGTGGGGTTATCATCGGAGTAACGTGCCGAAACGCAGTGCGTGGACACAATACTATCTGTACATTCTTTGACAAATCACCGATTGTGATAATGAACATTAATAATCCCACAGAAATTAAGAGAGGCAAAAAAGAGTGACACAAAGGACAGTAGGTGGGTCTACATACACGAGGAACCTATAATAGCAGAATGACTGTATAGAAATACACTGTCTCGGATTGCAAGGGAAATAGTAGTATAGTATTTTGTTCCTCTTTTTTGTTTCCTGTCCTCTGATAATAGATGCTCGTGAACTATTTGCACATCTGTCACTGTTTGTTTTGTTTGTTAAGTTTTCTCGCTATACTAACCCTTGATTGATGAATTAAAAGTATGCATTTCATCATGTATTGCTTTTGACGTGATATATGTTTTGACATATGTTTTTTTTTATATAAAACAGTCTCCAAAAAGGTGGTGTCTATGTAAATAAATCAGTCTAAGTTTTGTATGAAAAAGTTACTAGGGTCGGGGATCTTTTATTGTGCGTGAATGTATACATCAGCATACATGAGCTAATTTTGGCCTTAAGCTACAAGGAACAGTAGGAGGGGGTGGTCTGTAATTTGTGACATATTATCAAGGCAAAGTTAAAGTCTTACTTTTACATTGCTGCAACCAAATTATTGTAATACAAGAAGGGGACCTATTTTCCCAAATAAACTGTGAAAATACCTCCTGAGCCTGGTGGAAGAGTATACATACTTCAGCCCTACTGTACGAAGGTAAAGGGGCTTTGGTCTTCCTTTACCACCCTAAGAAAACAGGACAGGGACAAACAGCACCTCCCATTCCCCAATGAACAGGAGTCCCAGGTAAACAAACCCAATGACAGTGGGCAGCTAGCTATTAGCCCTGACCTTGCCAGGGACCAAAGCAAATGTTCTCTTTCCTTGCAGTTCACCATGATTTATTTATGTATTTATTTATTTATTGGGTATTTGTAAAGCACCTATACAGGAAATGGTGTTTCAAGGCCCACAAGACAAAAAAAAGGAGCGGGGGCAGGGATGAAGAATAACAAAAATGGTCCTACTAGGCCTTGTGTCATTTGGATCGTGCAAGTTCAGTAACTAGAAGTGCAGGGGAGTGGGAAGGTGGAAGTGCAGGTCAGAGAGGAGTGCGCTAATGCTGAGGTGGCAAGGGAAGTGCAGGAGGGAGTGGAGAGCATACAAGTGGTGGGGGGAACAAGAGAAGGGTAAGAGGGACCCTGGGCTAGGCGAGTGCCATGGGGAGGCACAGTGGACAAGTGCCATGGGAATGGATGGGGTGCAGAGATGAAGTGCGGGGACAGGGTGGATCGAGGTCAGTAGGGGTGCAGGCTCCACCAGCCTAATACTGTTGTTGGGAGCCCAGTGGGGCATTTGCAGGTTTGGGGGGCAGGAGAGACTTAAGTGCTGGGGTATACTGGGCGAAGAAGGCCTGGTGCCCTATATGACCCAGAAGGAAACAGGCAGTCAAAAATGAGGCAGAGTGGGGCATGAGCTGGGGAGGGCGAGAGGGAAAGAGGAAGAGAAAAGGAGGGTCTTCATAGGCTTCTGGAAGTGAAGGAGTTTCGGTGCAAGCCTCAGAGGGGAAGGAAGGCCATTCCAGGGAGAGGCTCCTGCGGATGAGAGAGATCTACCCCCCGCTCTCTGCTTGGAAAATTGTCTGATCTGCAAAGAGTTGGAGCAAGAAGACTAAAGGGCTCTGGCAGGGAGATATTTAGGGAGAGTTAGTTGGATGTAGGTTGGTCCCTAATGGATGAAGCAGCGGGTCTTGAACAGTTCTTGAACTGGGTCCTAGCAAAAACCGGGAGCCAGTGGAGAGATGGTAGGGCTTGGAGAGATGTGGTCTCTGGGCTTGAGGCCAAGGATAAGTCCTGCAGTCCTATTTTGGATTAGTTGAAGGGGGCGAAGGGGGTAATTGGGCAGAATGAGGAAGAGGCTCTTGCGATTGTCCAGACCTCAGAGGACTAGAGCTTGGGAGCCATTTATTTTCTGGGGAAGGTGAGGAAAGGAAGAAACCTCTGAGGAGGTGCAGCAGCAAGTGGGCCTTCTTGGCAAGGTCTATGATGTGAGGAGAGGAGAGAGAGTAGTCGAAGATGACATCAAGGTTTTTTCCCTCACAAAAGGGTGAGGGCAGGGGGCACATGGAGGGCAACCAGAGTGTAGGAGGGAAGGAGGGAGCTGGGGTCCCAATGAGAGGATCTCATGCTTACTGACATTAAGGCAGAGATAGTAAGCAGCACACCATGCAAGAATAGCAATCAGACAATCAGGAATGAGAGAGGAAGAAAAGGAGGTAGTGGAGGGAAGCTTGAAGGAGAGCATGTTGAAGAGCCACAGTGAGAGGATAGAGACTTGAGGGATACCAAAAGTGGCAAGTGAGATGTGGGAGAGAAAAGGGCCCAGTTGAATCTGGGATGGTCGGTCAGAGAGGAAGGAGGCCAACCAGTCAAGTTTCATGTCTGGGATGCCAAAGGTGTCACAGAGACAGTTTACAAGGGTGGCATGATTGATTGTATCAAAGACAGATGAAAGGTCAAGAAGGATGAGAATGGAAGGAGAGTTTGATTTAAGATTCTGAGAGCAAGTCTTCACGGGTCTTCGGGAGTGCAATTTATGTGCCTCTGGCTGTTTTGAAGCCACACTGGTGATTGTGGACACAACCAACAGATTCAGTGTGGTGGATCAGCTGGGAGATGACCAACTTCTCCTAGAGTTTGCCCAGGAAGGGTTAATGGAGATAAGGTGGTAGTTAATTGGACAGATGGGGTCGGCAGAAGGCTTTGTTGAGGAGTGGGTGCACAAGGGAGTGCTTGAGCGATAGCAGGAAGGAGCCAGTGGCAAAGGAGTGATTGCAGAAATCAGCCAAAGGTGGAGCAAGGCAGGCAATGTTGTCCTGGATAGTTCTGGAGGAGTAGGGGAGCACTTGTTTGGAGGCGACTTTCATAGAGACTGCATCCAGTGGTTTGGGTGAGAAAGAGGAGAGTTGGAAGGAAGGGAGAGGGAGGCCAAGGGTGCTCTAAGAGCGGGTGATGGAGAAAGGAGCTGATTAGAGGAGAGTAAAGACAGGCTGTCCTGAGTTTTGGTTATGACGTGAGAGGGCAGTGAATCACAGAGAGTCAGAGATGGCAGAGGAGAAGCTGAGACTGCAGTAGGATTGGTGAGTTCCTTGCAGATTGTGAACAGTTCAGCGTGTTGTTAGTGGTCCCAGAGATGCAGGCTTGGATATAGGCCTTTTTCTTCAAGCAGATAGAGAGTCTGTATTGCTTTTTGGAGCAGACGGCATGCCAGTCTGTTAGAGGATGTGCTTGAAGCCTGCCATTTCTTTTCAGCATTTCTGCACTTGCATTTCAGAGAGGCTACGTCAGAATCATACCAGGTGTTGTGCTTGGAGGTGGGCTTCATGCGGATCCTCATGACAGGGGGCAAGGATGTTCATAGTGTTGGAGATGGAGAGGTGAAGGTTAGTAAGAACTGTGCACGTGTGAGTGTCATTGGCTGGAGTGGGAGGGGGAATGAAAGTGTCAGCAAAAGCAGCAACTGACACTAGTTTTATTGGTCGAATGATGGAGAAGGAGACTGGCAGTGCGGTCAGACACTTAGTCGGGGGACCCAAGAGATCCAGGTGAGATGGCAGGAGAGCATGGTCAGACCAGGAGCCAGGAGAGAGGTGTAGTGGGAGGGTTGGTGATGGGCATGTCTGCTGATATGAGAGCATCTAAGGTGTGTCTAGCTGAGTGTGTCAGTCTGGAGGGAAGAATGGGGAGGAAAACAGAGTCACATAAGCTGTGAAAAAGTCCAGAGGCTGCACCAGGAGAATGAATCAAGGTGATTATTGAAGTCTCTTAGGAAGAGAAGCCTGGATATGAAGGCCAGGAGAGAAGAGATGAGGTCAGACCACTCCGAAAGGAAGAGGGAGACCGGACCAGGGGTCCTGTAGATGGTTGCATGAGTCAGCGAGAGGATTGGACAGACACCAAACCTGCAGACGAGGTATTCAAAGGAAGAGTAGGTTTGAGTGGGTATGATAGTAGAAGGGACCCATTCAGGGGAGATTAGGGCCACTCTAACCCAAGCCGGTTACGCCTGGACTTAGAGAGGATCTTGTAGCCCTCCGGAAGGAGAGTGTCAAAGATAGTGACAGAGCTGGCAGTGAACCACATCTCGGTGAGGGTGAGGACATCAATGTTGAGGTCTTCAAGGAGGTTGCAGATGTCAGAGGAGTGTTTAATGGCAGAGCAAGAGTGGAGGGTAGGAAAGTGGAGCTGGTTGCCACCTTTGAAGGTCTTCCGAGGAGGGGTACAGGAACTTGGTATGCCTGTCGGTGGTGGCGAAGAGGCCAGAGGGGTGGCAGAAGGAGGAGTAACAGAAGAAGGGAGGGAGTTGATGAGAGACGGAAGACGCCTATCAAGAAAGAGGCGGTTGGGCTGAGCGCCCTGGGCCATGAGAGTGCAATTCTGGTGGATATTAATGATACCCCTAGAGGATGACAAGTGTGCCAAGAGTACTTCCCATCGGGTACCACCATTAATGGGTGAGGAAGAGAAAGAGGAGAAGAGTGAGACTATATGGGGAATGCAAAGATCTGGTGAGGGAACAACAAAGAAGATGTCAGTGACGGTCTGCCTTGAAGAACCATTGACGTAAGTGTCAGTGATGGGCAGGCCTGGATTGGAGCCCAGGAGATCTTTCTTGAATGTATTTCTTCCAGTCTTCAAAAGAGAAATAGGATAGGTGATAGAGTAGCAGTTGGAGTAGATAGGGGAGATGGAAAGCACCATTGAGGGAGAGAACAGAGAGATGGAAGGGGGAGAAAGAGAGCGACGAAGAAACTGCACAATGCACAAACTCACCAGGCGTCATAGCAGCAAGACATGCGCAGGCAAATCAGGTGCACAGAAGGAAGTCCATGCCATTGAGGAGAGTTCTGCCGCAGGCGGAGGGCGAGCACGGCGAATAGGCTAAATCATTGCCAGCCTTCAATTTGCTGAATTGCCTAATACTCAAAGAATAAAGGTCCATTTAACTCGGTATCTGGGACTGGAGAATGATGGAGAATGATGGTTTCAGATTTTGGTCTTGCCTCCTCTCAGACAGGAGGTCTTGAACTGATCTATTTCCACTTGACTACAGGACAACAGGTAATAACTAAGACTCAAAACCATGTTTTAAGATGATTCTTTTGGCAGAGAATATTCAGGCAAATCTTGTCCAATTTGCCAAACAATCTTTTATAACGATGCAGGCCGAGTGCCGCTGCAGCCCATTCCCATTTTTTATATTCCATTTCCCTTAGAGGGAATGGATATAATGGAACTTCTCAGCCCATCCAAAAATAGGAAGAAGCACATGGTAGTAGCTGTAGATTATGTCACCATATATCCTAGGACATTCAAAAGCATTGAATACTTTATTTCTCCTGTGTGGCTTTTGCCAAATAGATTTTAACTGAACATAGATTCACATTTATGTCAAAGTGTCACGATTGCCCTCACAGATCAGGGAGTAATATGGGCCAGCGTGTGGCATGCCTGCCATGAAAGACATAGGTTTGCATGCCACACACACAATGATAGTGAAGGGTCAGACAGGTCAGGAACACTTGATGGACAGGGCAAGCTGGAGGTGGAGACAAAAGGTGATCTCGGGAAAACACGTGAGAGTTCAGCAAACGTGTGAGATATCACTCAGGATCTAATTTAAGGCCCCGCCTGGCAGGACATTGGGCCTCATTACGAGGTGGGCGGTAAGGGGTTAACGGCACCGGTAAAGGCGCCGGAGCCGTTAACCCCTTACCGCCTTATTACGAGGTCTGCTCGCAGGACTCGCTAAGGACGCCTGGTTTTACCAGGCGTCCTTAGCGGGTCCCGTGAGCAGCCCAGCATGCTACCAATGGGTCTTCATTAACAGGCCCATTTTTAGCATGCTCCCCATTCCCATTGAGGCCTATGGTGGCTCAAATGGGAATGGGGATGGTCCGGGTTCCCTGAATGGGGAAATACCGGGCCCTCCAATGTCAGAATGGCCCAGTATTTCCCCATTCAGGGAACCCGTACCCACACCCGAGTTTGGGAGTAGCTATGCCCTTATTAAGGGCATGTCTACCTCCAAACTCGTAATGAGGCCCATAGTGGCAGTTATTCCAGGAAGCCGCTCTGGAAACTACGTTGGACCTAGACTTCTCTGAGGGCTTTTTCGCACAATTTACATCCAGCTGAGGTGTTTCCTGCTCGCCAGCAGCACTCTGCATCGAAAGATGAGAAGATAGAAGACAGGTTAATTTTGGCATGAACATTCCACATTACCTTTCACTGCGCCCAACTCACCAGTAAAGAATCTGGTCTGCTGCACAAAAGTCCTGCTCGGAAAGGTCACAAGGTCTGAAAGGAAGAAAAGAAGACAAGGTTAGAATTTCTTTTTCCAAAGACTGCCCTGCTTTCTAAGCTTCTGCATGTATGCTTACCTCATATTTACCCCCAGCTTGCCACATCTTCCATCCAGGAAGGCGTGTCTGTGTCTATAACTCAAGAAAGACAGAAGGTTAACTTTACCTTATTACACCAGAGTGCTAAAGGGGGTACTTGAGATGTTTCAAACTGTGACGATAAGAAAAAGAACCCTTGCTATCCAGTTTGGGGTGTAACACAACCACCGACTATCAGAAAAGGAAACTGCAAAGTGTAGCAACTCTTCATCCAACCCTGAGGAATCATTCACTGCCATTGCTCACCTCCAACCATTGAAGGTACAGATAGGGCATTTGGTGAGTAAGGTGGGTTGTGGAAACCTACACACAAGGACAGTAGGCTAACATTTAGTTTTTGTCCATAGGATGGTGTGCAGTGCATATAACAATAACATCTTTATTGGTAAGACATCCACTCTCCCTCACAAAGAAACAGAAAACACAAGCCCCAACCCCCACTGGGTACCCACCAGCTGTGTTTCTATCAGCTAGTGGTGAACCAGTCGGAGAAGACAGGTGTCAATCACCATCTGCAAGATCCGACCAGGAGACCAGGTAGGACATTACAAAAAGCTCATGATGTTCCTGACAAATCTACAGATAGATAGCTTACGTACTTTCACCCATCCGCCCCAAACAGATGGCTTAGTTAAGCGGCTCAACCAAAACCTTGCTGCAGAGGTCGATGCACCTATACACCTGGGAAAATCGGGTATGGCACTCAATTAAACAATTGCTGACCTTGATGGTTTCTATGTGGAGCTCCTGAAGCAATTTTACAGAGCTTCACCCAAACCTTCCAGAATCTTCTGCATCAGCTTGTTGATGAAGACACCCACAATTGGTATGAGCTAATGCTTTGTGAACCTTGGGATGTGAGCTCATAATTTACATCCTTTATTATTATTATTATTATTATCATTATTATTATTATTATTATTATTATGGTAATTATTGAGAACAGACCTAGCTTTGAGAAGCAACGGAGTATTTTACAGCAGCATACAACAATACATATACATAACAGAGCGTTTTACAGAGGTATACAACAACTGAACAGATGCATAACGGAGTGCTTTTCAGATGTAACAACAGAACAAATATTCAGCAGGGCTATCCTTTGTAGAGTCAGCTTAGCTGTGTGACAGGGCCTAATGTTGAAGATTACCCTATATGTGGCTGTAGAGCTGCAGGCACCAATACAGCTGGAAGAATCAATGGAAACTGCCACAGCCTTGATGAATACTCTGTGGAGTTCCTGAAGCTATTCTACAAGCCAGTACTGTAGCTGCTATCAGGCTCACAGACAGCCTCAGGTGCAGGAACACACAATAAATAAGGCCAGAGACTGACTGCTCGAGCTATAGCTCAATTTCCCTATTTAATGTAGATGCAAATCTCTCTGCCAAGGTATTCACCAGCACTTTTTGGTCAGTAAAGAAGACATCGGGCCTCATTACGAGAAGTGCGCTAAAAACGGGGTCATTACCTGCATGGAGGAAGTAGCGGGTCTGTGCTCATTTGACGCCGCTAATAGCAGCTGATTACAAGTGTGCGAGCACTCGTGAACTCCCATGCCGGTAATGGCCATACTGCCGTGCCGCTAAAGGCCCTCCAACCCCCCGATAGCGGCATCACGGGACCCGCCGATACCGCCTCCGAGTAGGATGCACCCCTTAATACTGACCCGGTAATAACACCATGTAAATACCGGACCCGGAAGTAATGTCATCGAGTCGGAACGGGAAATTCACCGGCGGCCATCTTTAAAAACACAATCCATTGCAATCCTCCAAAACACCAGTGTTGCATAGTAGAGACCAGGGCCATTGAAAAGAACATGTCTAAAGCAACCCGAAAAACTAACCCCCCCCTGCGCAAGAAGCGTTTCTCTGATGAGGAATTAAACATGTTGGCAAACACCCTTGCTGCCCATGCTGATGAGATCAACACCCATAATCTCAAAAGGGAGGCGCAGCAGAGGAAGAAGGAGATATGGGAGGAGGTAGCCCGCAAGGTGTCTGCAGTCGGCACCACCCCACGCACAGTTAAAGACTGCAAGAAAAGGTGGGATGACCTCTGCCTCAGGGTACACAACATCCTGGCCAGCAATCGTCGGGAGGCCATGGCCACAGGCGGGGGTGTCCACTCCCCGGTCAAACTAATGCACTGGGAGGAGACATGCAGCGCTACCATCCAGATGGAGTCGATCGAGGGCTTCGGGGAGATGGAGACGGGTGCCGCAACATCTGGAGATGGAGGTGAGTGACCCTGCAAATCCCAGTAGGGCAAACTATGACATAGCACAAGTGATGTTGAATAGAGCCTATGCAAGGCAATGCATGTCCCATCACACATGCATCAACATATCCATGTCCAGATGGAGGCCCAAACCCTGCCACACTGAAATGCATGCTGAGTGCCAATCCCATTACCAACAGACAGCCAACACACATGGATCATTTCCATGTCATACATCACACAAACCCCAATACAACGGCATGCCACCTGGCATGCAGCATTTCTGAATTGCGACGTCACGGCTAATGCCAAAATGCCCCCTTAAAACTACCCTGTGTGTCACACCTGTAAGATATGAATGCATGAGAAATGAAAAACTCCACAGCACCATTCCATGCATCTTGCATGTAACACCATCACTGATGCCCTGCATCTCTTCTTCCCCCCCAGGCACCAATGGAGAAGATGGCAGTCAAGACCCAGCCACAAGGCCATCCACGTCCCGGGCCAAACCACCTGGCACTGGCAAAACCACCTCCGGGGCAGCATCACAGACCACAGTGCAAGCCAGGGCAAGTGCACAGCCATGCTGGCACATGAGGGCCCCACAGCTGCGGATGAGACTGCAAGCACAGAGCTGCCAACAACAGTGGAAGGGGAGGCCAGTGGTACCCATTCTGCTGTAACAAGTTCCATGGGTGAGGCAGCAGCCACAGCCCCACTGAGTGACACTGACATAGGAGCGGAGGAGTACGTGGACCAAGAAGGCGCAATCCATGTGGCATGTCCACACACCCCAAGCCCCCGTCCACCCCCCAACCCCACACTCAGGCCACACTCTCCAGCCCCATTGCGGATCCTTCACTGCACAGTTCCGACCTCAGTACCACCCCCGATGCCAGCCCTGCAATTGCACGCCCAGCCGCAGCACACTCAACCTCTGCTGCTCCCACTGACTTTGAGGCACGGCTGTCAAGGGCAGACGCAAGGCAGGACTCCATGTTTGAACTTGTTCACCAATATGTGGCTGACAGAGGGGACACAAGGCGAGAGATCGCTCAGGCCAGTGCAGGGAACACTGCCGCCATAAATGCCTCTGCGGTCATGATGCGTGACAGTTTGGGGGCCATCACGCAGGTCCTGACCAGCATACTGCAACACATGCAGCAACAACAACCTGCACCAGCCGTGCCAATCCCTACGGCATCCACCCCATCCTCCACACCCGCATCCCCTGCACCCTCCAGCCCTGTGCGACTGACAAGGTCGAGTGCGAGGCAGTCTGAATGATGCCCCCAGACAGAAAGAAAGCATGCAAATAGTGTGGGACAACAATGGGAGTGGAGGAGGTGGTGTCGGTGGTGTATAGGGGAATAAGGGGGTGTACATTGGGGGAATGGGGAGTTCATTGGGGTATGGGGAGTTCATTGGGGCATATGAGGAATTTTGGTGTGTTGGTGGGGAGGCCAGAGGCAGGAGGCAGGAGGGGGGAGGGCATGTGAGTGGTGGAGGGGTGAGGCACTTTTCTGTAGTTTTCATTAATACGCCCGTTGTGTAAAAAATAATTTAATGCCTGGACATTGTTCATTTTGTGTGTATTCATTTTATTCATGAAAGTGCACAGTGCCCAACTCCCCACATACCCTGTGTGCATGTCCACATGGACCCTGTGCTCAGTGTAGCACTGACACATATCAATCAATGTCCCTGTGGTTCAGAAGTATTCGTCAATCAGTGATTGGCGTACAGCATGGCCATCTTGTGCATCACGTACTGGCAGGGGTGCTGCTTCGCCTCCATCTTCATTCTCATCATCCTCACCCGGTGCATGCATGTCAATGTCAGGTGGCAGTAGTACATTTCTCCGGATGCACATGTTGTGCAGCATGACACAGGCCATGGTGATCTTTGCCACCTTCTCAGACCTATAAAGGAGTGCTCCACCAGACCTGCTTAGGCAGGGGAACCGCGCATTCAACAGGCCAAAGGTCTGCTTAATCACGACACGGGTACAGGTATGAAACCGATTGTACTCCTCTTCATGGCTGTTACGTGGGTTCCGCACAGGGGTAAGTAGCCACGGCTTCAAGGTATATCCTCCATCACCTGCATGGGAGTACAAAGAGGTCTGTGTGAGTCATTCTGAGCTGCCACCTTCAGGATTCACAGCCATGTCCGCAGCTATTTGCTGTCGACATGCACACGTCCCTGTACATATGCACAAAGATTATGTGGATGCATTGTGTACTGCAATATGGTCTGCTAGTCTGGATGGCGTTGTACAGATGATGCACGGTGTTAACTTGCATGCTGATGCGGATGTACTGTGGATGCGGAACAATGTCTTGCCTCCCATGATTGCAGTGTATGCTACTCTGTGCCTAATCACACTAGCTACATTGGCACAGTTGTAATCATGTTTAGTCATGCATCGCTTGACATACCTATGGTGGCCTGGTTGTGTATCGTACATGTTGTCATTGATGTACGGCATTGGTCCAATGTGTGGAAGTGATGTGTCATGTTCGGATTGGGAGGTTCAGGTCAGAAGTGTTTAGCTCTGAGTGCATTGTCCACCCACCGCCCATTCCCACCCAGGTGGAGTATGCATTCCCCCCACATCACAACCCTGATGCACTGCCATGGGCCAGTCAGGCAACTCACCAAGCAGCCAGGCACGTCGTCCAGCATGTCGCTCCATGTGACGGGGTAGCGTGGAGTTACGCAGCACCATGGCATCATGTGTCGATCCGGGATATCGGGCACAACAATGTGTGATCATCTTGCTGGAGTCACATACTTTCTGCCATTGATGGAGTGGTATTGCTTGCGATTGTGGTACATCACCTCTATGGCATGAGGGACTACCAATTCGACCTGGGTGCAGTCGAGGGCACTGACACATCTGGACATGCCTGCCAGTGCGTGGAAGCCTACTTTGGTGTTGGCAATCTCCTGGGCTTTCCGTGGTAGGGATATGTGGGTGCTAGCATGCTTCAGGAGGGCATCCAGCACTTGGGGTAGCATGCGTGAAAAGAGTGGTTGTGATATACCATGCAGCTGGCCCACTGTGTGCTGGTAGGTGCCTGTGGCCAGGAAGTGGAGCACAGACACCACCTTTAGTAGCGGGGGGGATGGCAGTGTGTATTTCAATGAGGCTGACGATGTCGTCATGTATCATGTCCTTAATGGTGGTGATGGTGTTCCGGTCCAACCGGTACAGGGTGTGGATCTGCTCAGGGGTGAGATTGAATGGACTGGGTCTGATGCAAGGGATTGGTGGCTGCCTACGAGGTACTACTGGCTGCACTGGTGCTAATTGCTGGGCCTGTCTCACCCTCCCTGTCCCCTCCTGCGTCTCCTCTGTGCTGCCTGTTGTTATGGCTGTAGTTGTTGTAGTTGCTGTTGTTGCTGTAGTTGTAGCAGTACAGGCATGTCCTTCAGCCCCATGATTGCAACAGCTAGTGGTATCATTTTGGTGTGGGAAGGGGTGTGGTGTGTGGATGTACACCTTTTATACTCGGACAGGCTCCATTGACTCCACCTGTGGTGATTGTGTGCACCTGTGGCAGTTGCCTTCACTGCAGGTTGCTATTTACGGGTGGTCCGCGATACCTGTATGTCCGCCGTCGTGCAGGCCCTATTTACCGCCTTCGGGATGCCGGTAAGTGCATGCCTGCATAACTTGTGATGTTCTCCTATTACCAGCATCCCGGTATTTCCTCCGCGAAGGGGCGTGTGTAGGCGCGCAAGCCAGTATGAAGGGGCACGGTACAGGTGGTGGCGTGGCGGTATTGGCGGGTTGTCGGGTCGTAATGGCCCGGACCCATTAAGGATGCCGGTAATACCATTCCGCCTTCCTATTTTCATTACCTCCCTTCTCGTAATGAGGCCCATTGATTAGTAATTATCAAGTGGGCTTCAACAAGGAGAAAGAAAGAATCAATAATATTAGGCCTCTACCAGACTAGCAAACAGTCGCTGTGCAACATGACTCACATGCTCCAGTATTATCTCTCAATGTTGGGAAGGCTTTCAAAAGGATCAGCGGGCACTTGCTCTTCAGATCTCTATCAAACTATGGGTTTGGTGAAATGTTAATCAAGATGATAAAGGGGTTGTACACAGCAGGGGAGGCATGAGTACAAGCCAATGGTCCCTATACACTTTCTTCAAGCTCTACTGAGGTACGAGACTTGGCTGCCCTTTGTCACCACGGCTATTCACACTGGCCCTGGAGTATCACACGTAATACGTTAGCCAAAGCTTGAAAATGACAGGCGTTAGATAAAGACGACAACGTTGTGAACACAATATGCTGATCTTTGCTTTAGACTTGGAAACCGAATTGCCTGCACTCTTCAAAGCACTTAACGATTCAGCAAAGCTATCGGTTCATAGGTTTAATCAGTCCACATACAAGTACTCCCTTTTTCTCAAAATTGTTGAGGGGAATCTGGCAGAATGGCATTTGAGGTAGGAGCTGGGCATATTCTAATATCTGTGAAAGGTTTTCCCAAGGGAAGAGAAGGGAATTGTGAAGGCCATCCTTGACCCACTGCTTGCAAATATGAAGATGACAATACAAAGAACGGAGGCTTGCATACTGTACTGGGCGGCAGAGGAAACCACATTAAGATGGTGCTACTGCTCTGAATACCGTACAAACTGAGGGTGCGTGCTTTTTGAACACTGAGCTTGTACTGGAAAAATTGGATAGCTCTGTAAAGGAAAGTTGTGTGCTAAATATGCTTGGAAAAAACAGCCTTGGCAAAAATAGCCTTGACACTTAAAAAGGGGTCTTCAACTAAACTGACTTAAGGTTGTATCATGAGGATGCAGTAATGCATCAAGCTGGCTAGCCTCAGTTAATGTGCTCTTGACCTTAAAACTTCAAGACAGGTAAATCTGCAGATAGATGCACTGGGAGGCTGTAAACAAACTAAACATGTTGTGGACTTTGCAACCTAACATCAACCCATCAACCTAAGAACAGGTGGATTGCTATGACAAGTCACTTCCAATAAGACCCCTTCATTGATGTCAAGGCACCGAGTCATAAACCCACAGCTAAATATAAGTAAGGCAGCCAGTAATGCATTGATTTCCACGTCAGGTGGGCCCAGAAGAGAAGGGGACTTTGCCAGTTGCCCTGGTTTGTAATATGTGAAATAACTAGATAGAAACTGAATATATTGGTGAAGAAGGACAACTGATTCCATGAACATGGTTCTTAGAGTCTAGGAAATGTATTTGAATTGCTCAGAACGGTAACTACCCTGGCACTTGATGCAATCACTTGCTGCAGCCAGTCTCAAGCTGTGTTATGCTGATATGCTTATGGTGAACTTTCAATGCAAATGGAAGAAGACTGGTCAACCCTTGAGAAGAAATGGGAGATTGAACTGGGCTTTGAGTTCACTGAGAAGGAGAGGAGTGCTTCAATAAATGTGAAAGATATCCTGGTAACCCGAATATAGGAAGAATATTATTGCTGTCGGTGCTGTGGGCTCAACGGTGTGAACCAGCCACATACGTGTTGATTTTATTGGAAAGTAATAATCTGTTAGAAGGATGAAGATGAAATAATCAAATTGCTACTTGGAAACAGACAACTCTGTGAGCCTCTCTGATAGGTGTACTTAATGAAATAGCAAAAGGTAAGCTTCTATGGGACTTCCGCGGGATACACAGAGTTCCTAAAACACACCTATATCAATAATAAGAGGGTTTAAAATTTTAAAGATGATGCTAAAACCCAAAGGCACCATCCTTTATTACAATGTTCCCTGTGTTGTCATTCTGCCTTTCTTAAATCTGCTTCGGAGAGAAATTACTTTTTTTATTTGTGCTAGTAAAAAAAACAGTAGTTGGAAAAATTGATGGAAACCAAAAAATCTGGGACTTTTAATGGAGTTCCATGCTAAGGAATCATCAAGGCTTCTGAAACAGTAAATGTGAGAACAAATATTAAATATAAATAGATCAAGAGCAGAACTTAACTTTTGATCTGGGTGGATTTATTTTTAGGCTGGATTCCTTCTTGATTGACTGGCGAGTGACAAGCCATCCTCCTGCCCAGATGTAGTTGACAGTGTTCCCAGTATTGATGCTGATTCTTTAAGTGACCCACCATCTTGGAATTAGGCAGCCTATCATAAAGTGTGGGGAAACAGCAGTAAGATGTTTGAATTTATGAATCTCACAATACTGGGGTGATTATGGGAGAGATACAAGGCTATGCCTAGCATTTGACTAATTGCTTCCTCTGGAACCTATGACATTTTAAAAGTACTGCATATAGGGACACCCGACTCCTGTTCAGAAAAACTCAGGATAAAATCACAGAAATCAGATCCCTGAAGAAAGAATATATTATATGATATGACATTTATAACGTGCCTGTACACAAGTGTTTCTAGGCGTGATTTAATAAAAACATGAAATTGCTTTGTAGGTTAGAATCTCATGAAATCTGGGTACAACTTCATGATGCAATATCTTCTGGAGTCAATATTAGGTTCTGGGAGATTGTGGATAGAAATACTGGGAACATGGAGATGGGTAAGCTCCATCAACATCAGTGGAGTTGTGGATCTCCTTTACAGGGTTATCATATTAATGGCTCAACAAAGACTATACATACATTAGAAGGCTAAGCCCAAAACTGGGAAAAGTGCCCCTGCATAGGTCTTACTTTTAAGTCCAAGTGGCTACAACATGTTTAAAACCTTCAGGAGTTTATGGCACACAGGCCTTTTGATTACACAGTTATCATTAAAGCATGCCAGTCACAGAGACATGGCAAGAAACTATCATGGTGTCAATGAACAGAAAGATGAAAAACTTAACACTGCCAGTTATTGTTTATTTGCACTTCTTGATATCAAGGGCAAGACATCTTCTCAGATACTATTAAAAGAAATAGAAACTTGAGCTTTGACTTTGCATCTGATCTGGCCACAAACGGGTTGAAAATGGTGCCATTTACTGTATGCCCCTTTGCTATCTAGTCCAGAAGACACTTAAAAATACCAAGGTTTTGCTGGATTCTCGTTGGGGAATTTGGTAGAAAAAGATCAAAGGTGTAAGGAATTCCGATACAACTATCAAAATTCCTAATGGCACCACACACTGGGACATGTTTTGGAGTTAAACTATGACAGAAGTGTATAAGAAAAGTCTTAATCTACAGAGACCTTCAATAAGGATGCCTAAGACTCTGATTTTGTTTAATTTATATGTGGCTGCTATTTTGTCCAACGTAAGGGTGGTCAGACTATCACGCCTAAGCTCAGCGGGATGTGTATCTCCCTGCTTATGCCGATTACCTTTTGCACTATAATTCTCCAGCATTTGGATTTTAAACAGCTTTAGATTCTCTTATAATAAAAAGAAAGCAAAAACCATATCATTCACCCTAAATAAAATTAATGCTTTGGACTTGTTTCTATAAGGCCTCAAATTAGAAAATATGAATTTGTATGTCTATCTTGTAAATTAAACTAAGACTGAGTACTCTATCTATCCCTGCTTTCAGTTTATGTTGGAGCAGAGGCTCTGTTGATATTTTACCATTATTGGTTGACTTCCAATGAGGACATAGACCATTTTCTTTTTCTTTCATTGTACCAAGAGCAAGAATTACTTGGCTAAACAGCTATTGGGAATTTTTTATCTACATTTTTATTGTATATTGGTTCTTAATCATAACCTTTGATTCAAAGAAATCATCAGTTAGAACACTTCAATCCAAATAGTCTAAAAGGACGAAGATAAGATGAGGTGGAGGATTGCTCAATCTGGGAATATTCTGTCTTTTCAAAACACAGAAATGTTGGACTAATAGTATGAACAGTGCTCTGGGATTTCTTCAGTGACACTGTATGCCGTGGTCTTTGACTTCCTCGAGTGCCTGCAGACTTCCACTTTAACCTCTTTTTCTGTCTTTTTTGAAACACAGAAACAAGGTTTTCTAGCATCAACGGTCCATTGTGACTTTTTTCGGGACCTGTTGTAGTGGCTTGGAAGGCTCCAAGCTTTGAGCAGTAACGTCAACTCTATTTAAACTTGTTGCAGCAGCAGTAATTATCATAACTGCAGACAGATCGGTAAGGTTGTTTTTGGCTCTGTGATTGCTGGCAACTCATGGCCTTTGGCCTTTGTGCCTGCAATTTCCTGAACTCCGCTTCCCTCGTATTTTTTTTCATAACTTATATTGTGGGAACACCAGACAGCATTGTTGTTGTTTAAAGATTGCAGGCGACTGTGAACTATGGGCCTTTGTGCCTGCAAACTGTTTTGAATTCCGTTTTGCTAATATTTCTTTTCTTTATAACTTGACAGTGGGAACCCGGACAGTATTTTTCTTGTTTAAAGATCGCAGACAACTGTGGCCTATGGGCCTTTGAGTCTGCAATCTTTTAGTATTCGGACTATAAAAATGGGAATACGTGCAAAAGTTCAAACTAAGACAAAATCACAACAAATTAGTAGGGCCACATTACGTAGTGCTGTAGATGGTGCAAAACGTGCTTGAGAGAACATATCTCTAAGATGTCTAACAAACAAAGGCAAATCCCACTGCATAAAAGTCTGCTTGTAAACACACAACCTGCAATTTCTGATTTTTGTCAGCAGGGAAATCAAAAAGAACCACAACACATACTACCGTACAACCCTTGCCTGTTAATACTTTTGTGGAGTCAGAACATTTTGGATCAATAGACAATAGCAACTCATTACTCAAGCTGGTAGTAGGTTTAAGACGGGGCGTCCGATGGTAAACAGAGTACGCAAGAATTGATACAAGATGATAATGTCATTGATGTAAATCTTTCAAACTCTCCGTACCTCATGGCGCTGTTATCTAACGACTCAGAGGACAGCTCGGATGAGACAAGCTGTGATGAAAAGAAATGAAATAACGAACACAGAGTAAACAAACAAGTTAGTTTTGAGGAGATGTTATTTAAAGGTCTAGATGGCATCTTAAAAAAGGTTGAAGTGTTGTCTACACTGGAATCAACCTTAGTGAAAGAGCAGTCAGACTTTAAGAAAGTACTTGGTAAGTAGGTGGCAAGTATGGATAAAGTGGTACTAGAAAACAGAAAGACAAGTAAACTGGCAGAGAAAATGACAAAACCAACAATGTTATCCTCATTATTGATAAAAGATGATGAAGTTTCCACAAATCTGGCCCCATGTCCGTTTATCCACCCTCAGAAGCTAATAACAGATGGGCCGACTTGGGACTATGAGGAGATATTTGTCTACCCCTTAAGCACATTAGAAATAGATAGACCTATTGCAGAAGAGCCAAAAAATCAGATGCAAGGAGGTCGGAAAAAGTTACATTTTGACAATGAAGGGCAAGCAAGGGCCAATAATAAGTTGAGGGTTTTGCCCTTTATTAAAAAGGTAACATTTGAACCTGTAGTGTCTAAGGTAAAGAACATCCTGCAAGATGAAACAGTACAAAGAACGATATTAAAAGTGCCACAGAAAAAAAAGATTGCTCCAATAATGCAAATTGAAGAAAAGAGTGTCGGTCAACATAACTATGGTCCAAAGGATACATCTACTTTTGGTGTCAAATCTCTGGTTAAAGTGAACAAAGATAAAGGGGAAACATAAAAAACCGTACAGTGGGAAACGAAAACCGATTACTTTAAGGATCTGGGTTCAGGGGAAATGTTTGAGGAAATAAATCCAGCTGCCAATAGACCTTTTTTGAATAGAACAGAGATGGTGGCAATTTTCCTGGAGATTCCTGAATTGAGTATGATTGGATAAGCAGACATGAAAAGAGTGGAATGCCAAGGATGGGAAGCCCAACGTATTGGGCATTGATCAAATTCTCCTCTATCGTTTTTACTGCACTCTTGAAGTCTCATGCTCAATTGCTGACATCTAAGAGTTTGTCTTGATCCTTTGTCATAAAAAGAAAGAATTAGTGCAAATTTATAAAGGAGAAATTGAAAAAAAGAAAGAAACAAAGATTTTGATGGATGTTAATTCAGGGCGAGGCTCCTGACTTGCACTTCAAAAAGACAAAGACTGAGCTATTAAAAATATTTGTGCAGAAGAACGATGGCAACAAATGCGAATAAGTAACGGAGCAAACTTAAATGCATTGACAGAGGATTCACTTTTGGTAACTTAGAATACTTGTGGCTAAAATTAATTTCTTAACCACATAGAAGGGGTTGACATCTTAACAGCAAATGACATTTTCTTGCTTCAAAAGACCTGGTGTACTGAGCCTTTTTATGCAGATGGATTTCAGATTGTACATAATTTGGCAAGGAAGTCACTACATGGTAGACCTAGTGGAGGTTCAGCTATAGGAGTAAGACAAAGGCATTCTCTTGAAGTAAGGAAAATTGTGTCTCACTTGCCATATTTCTTGACATCAATTTTAAGGTTAGCAGGTGATCATTCAAGTCCAATACTGTTAATCAATATCTATGATCTGCCGGGGGGGGTAAGAATACAAAAATGATTATTCAATTTATTGAGGAAACCCTATTACAGTGGTTTATTAACTTTAGATCATGTTCTGTTGTATTGGCGGGTGATTTGAATATGAAAGACTTGCATTGCAATAATCAGCGGCCGGGAACTTCGGCAGATAATTGGGCAACATTTCTGTTACAACATGATTTGGTTTTGTTGAAATGTAAAAAAATGTCAGGTTATAAAGACACATACACCTGGTCGAATGGTAAGGCAAAATCGCACATAGATTACATAATAACCGATCTGAACGCAAAGACAAAGTGTGAAGAAGCAGAGATTACTACTAATAAGTTGAGAGATCATGCGACCTTGAGTTGGTAAATGCCTAGGGCGATCGACAAACAAAATGATGTAACTATTGTCGATGCATGTACTGATGCTAAAGGTTTACGATTGAATTGGTCAGCCAGTACAATTAAGATCATAAATGAGGCAATGAGGAACTTTACACAGATCTGGTCATAGTAGATTGCGACAAAAGTAACTTGATAAATGTCAGTTCAGAACAATCGCCAGAGAGATTAATGGTGAAAGGGCTTACAAAGATAATAATATAAAGAAGGTTAGACAACCTTATGATGTTAAGATATTACGTAAAAAGAAGGAATACTACCCACAAAAATTTAATTAAAAAGGACTTGGAAATTAGTTATAACGAAAAACTGGTAAGGCAGAGGAATCTGGCAACAGAGTATAAAAATTGCATAAAACAACACAAATTAAGTATGAACAATTCAAATTGGCTTTTACTGTTCGGTTGTCTGCAAAGCCACGATAGCAAGTGCTTCAGGTCAAAATTCAACAAATTCAAGAAGGACTTGGCACCCACAAGTTGAACCCTATTGCGGAATCAACATTGCTAAAATACATTGCTGAGCTATATTATGATGCCACCGCTAATATAGCACCAATAAAGAGGGAGTACACAACAACTTTTAGCACAAGTAAGTTCGACATAGATGAAGAATTGCTGGGTAGCATAATATCAAGACAAAAATATTCTCGGGCGCCAGGACCAGACAGGATTCCAAGCATTGTCCAGAAAGAACAACCTTACCGATGCCCGGTATCCCTTACCCCCCTACTCGGATTGAGGGCCAATGTCTCATAGAGATATACAGGACAAGTATAATATCTAGAATATTGTACGGGATGGTTGTATTAAATTTAGTACAAACCACATGGTTTGAACAACTTGTAGGGATAATCTTGCAATCCGTAATCAACGTACCAAAAACCGTACCAGTAGAGACACTTTACTTGGAGTATGGTGTAACATCATTAGATACGTTGTGGTGCATCCAAATAACCTTACTCTATACTACATTCTTAAGTAGTAATCAGGAATCCAATTATTTATTCCTTTTAATGGGAAGTAATATGGGAAATTCATATAAAAATAAATTTTTGGTTGAGTTGAAAATGTCAGCCCTTACCTTTATCGGACTGCTAAACCTGGAAACAGATGTACTAGAGAATGATCCTAACTATGAGGTTAAAATTATGATTATACCAGAGCCTGAGATTTTAGTAGAAATGTGGATAATCTACATGCGAAACCCCATTATAATGAATTTGTTAGGCAAGGATGGAATAGCCAAACATTGGTTCCCTGTTTGACAAAACTAAGTGGAATTGATCTTAAGCGCTTTGTCTTGTATATGCACTTCAACGTACTACCTACGATGGAATTTACAGGTTCCTGGACCAAAATTCCATATGCAGAAAGATTATGTAGGATGTGTCACAAAAAGATCGAACCATGTAGGTACGTATTAACAGGTTGTGAGAAAATAAGACAACAATACATAAAGGCATATGGTAAATTTGTTTATAACATTGAGAACTGTTTAGGAGACCAATTTTGGTTGAGCATATGTGGTGGAACATCCATAGTGTGTTCAGCAGCATGTGGGGTGTTTTTCTGCAATATATATTGGTTGCAATCATGTAGAAGTCATAAATGATGGATGAAAGTACCTGGGCCTACATAACATGTTGTTTTGTTTTAACATAATAGAACACTTAAGAAGTGAGGGGAACACATTTATAGTTTTTCTCCACACTGTTTATAAGAATGTTCTTTTTTAAGTGTTTATGTCAATGAATTTATTGTTCTTGAAATGTACTTATTTTGATAATGATTTTTTGTGTATAAATGTGCTTAAAGTTATGATTATTGAACTAAATGCACAATAAAAAAAAAATTCTAAAAAGAGTTCATAGACTAAAATGACATAGGAACAATTCCAAAACACATTAATAACAGCAGCAGGAACATTCATAGTGGAAAAACTGCATGTTTACCTTTACTTATCACCTTCATTCAACATTTGGAAAAAACGTAAAAAAATTATTAAGGCTAATGATAAGATCAGTTGCCACGCAGCTATAAATCTCGACCACAAAGCCTCAAATCAGACCACATTCGAAGAGTGTACACATTTTCCAAAATATAATTCTTGCCTCACTATCAAGATAGAATATTGCATTATGAAATGATACAGAGTTTCAACTTGATTTGAATTACAGATTCTCCATGTGTAGTCAGTTGGACATCATTTTTATTTGGGGCTTAAAACTTCCATTTTATGCAACAAATTTAAGCAAAATCTTAGAAGCCACATCCTTTCCGCAGGCGATGGAAATATTTTAAGGTAGGCCATAGGGGATTGTAATTTAGTGAGTGCATGCAGATACATTTTATAGAGCTTTAAATTTAACAGTGAATCTCGAGTATTTATATTGTCTAGCTCTTTTAATTTTTAATCATAAGATTGGGATTTTCAGTCAGAACTGCATTCTCAAGATTCATTTCTGCCAATAAACTATCACACTTTTTAGTAAATTGAAGCACAACTGAATCATCCCCAACCAGCTTTGCTTGGTTTATCACTTGAAATAAGGAATAGAACTCCCCTGTTAGAATCTTACAGTATAAAGTTAATGTGTTCCTTAAAACTGTGAAGCACCAGGAGCACATATCAAATTCTAGGCAGATCAAGCTCTCCATAGCTGGCCTTCATACATATTTAAACAGTTTAATTCAATATCGTTTAGTAACTCTAGGCCACAGGTGAAGGTGGGTATCACTTTTAGCTTCACAAATTCTATTAGGGGAAGCAGTGTGTATAGGCAGTGGTTTGACAGTATTATTTTTATTTGAGACTGAAATTACCTATACTTCATTCTTATTTTGGCATTCATTGTTCTCACTTTGTTTTTGCTGGACATGGTAAATCCCAGATAAGTTACGTTTTCTACCACATCCAACCTTGTATTATTGGTTGACCATTTGAACCTACATTTGTTCCGATTGCCTTAGAAGCCAATCGTTTTTCACTTCCCAGAATTGATTTCCAGACTGCTGGAAACTACGGAATCACTAAAGTAATTAAAAACTCTTTGCAGGCCTTACAAAGTCTTGTCCAGTAAGATGATATTGTCAGCATACGATAACCATCTTTTTCGTATTTTTCCAATTTTTGGAGGGAATAGATCTGGTTTAACCATTGCCTCTGCAATGCCTGCCATATAAAGATTAAACACAAAAGGGTCAAGAATATGCCCTTTTCTGAGCCCTATATTAGCCAAAATAGATCTGGGCAGGGTACCCGACATATCGAGTCGCACCGATAATGTGTTGACCGTGTGAAATAGTAGTATCATATTCAACAGTCTGTGAGGAATATTCCATGCCTGTAATTTGCCCCAGAGATTATTCCTAATCACCTTGTCAAATGTAGCTGTCATATCTAATGCAACAGAATATATAGGCACTGAGGATTTCAGTAAGTCTTTCTGCTGATAGAGTCCAAAGACTAGTCCATTCAAGTGTGTACCCATGCGCTTCCTAAACCAAATTTGAAATTTAGATGAACGCCCTGATTTTAGCATCCAAGCTTCTAGATCTTTTAGGACACGCAATGCCAATATCTTAATAGACGTATCGATCAGAGTAATGGATCTATGTTAGATGTGGAAAAATTATCACCTTTTCTGTAGATAGTTATAATATTCTAATTCTTATGGCTTGGTGGAATTATTCCAGTCTCTATTATCTGTGAGTATAGCAACCAGAGTATATTAGATCAAAGAATGGGATCTGATTTATAGATTGTATTAGGGTGTCCATCTAGGCCCCCTGCAAATCAGTCTTGGTCTCATCCCAAAAGGGCAGTCCAGCCGGAACTGCTTGGTCACACCCCTTTTGCACGAGACCACAGTCATCCCCAAACATGTTAAAGCCTTACTGGGCCTCCTCAGTGAAGTGTAGGTTGGGTCTCTAGGCCAACAGGCACAGGACCCACATTTGGGCATACCCATCCCACTCGGGGTGACTACAGCAAAACAAAAGAGGTGATGGCTGGTAGGTTTAGAATTAATCTTAACCTCTAGCATTGCTCTGGGAACCCTCCGTGCCATTGTTATTTTGCCGGCCAAGCCCTTACAAAAGGAGAAATACCATATGCAAAACAGGCTTGATCCCACCCCAAAAGAAACAGTCCAGCCCAGACTGCTTGGTCACATCCCTTTTGCACAAGACCACAAGCATCCCCAAACATGTTTTGGCCTTGTTGGGCCTCATCAATGAGGGGTAGCCTGGGTCTTTAGGCCAAGCATGCCTGTCTCACTCGGGGGGAGCACAGCAAAGAGGTGATGGCTGGAAGGTTTAAAATAATCTAAACCTTTGACATTGCTCTGGGCAACCCTCCAGACCACCATTCTTCACCTGCCATGACATTCCAAAAGGGGAATGACCATATGCAAATCAGCCCCCATCCCAATATCAAAATATTGATTACAATTCATGTGGGATATGTTTGGGCAAAAAAGAAGCAAACTGCATTTAGCCCCGTTGGGCCTAAACATTGCAGGGCATCGAAAACATGCCGAGATAAATGCCAAACTGAAAAGGCAGTATTTCATTTGCATCTGCCATATATAATAATGCTGTTTCAAATAAAGAGAAATCCACTTACTGATTGGGCCTGGCAGGTGATTGCTAAAGCCTAAAAACATTTAAGGATTATTCTACATGAAAAGCATGGGATTTGCAAACAGAGAAACTGCAATCATGGAAGTGGGTGCATTTTGCAGCTGAAATAATAAGCACATGGAGTTAAAATTTCCTTTACCAAAAGGAACATATCATGATGAGAAAATGAAATTGCATTATTCAAGATATTAAAAGGCCTCACAGGAAGAGTAAATGCGTCAGATTGGAAAGCAAGTATTTCTGTTGTTCAAAGCACAGAAGGCTTGTGTGAGTGTAAAGTCTCTTCCCCTGAAAGTTAAGCACAGTGGCCTTCACTATCACTGCTCTTTTCAGGCTCTCCATCTGAAGAACAATTGCTTTGAAGTGTCAGGGCCAGAAAGAAAAGTGGTATTCATGCATGCCAGAGCAATTTTTTTGGTTTGCTGGGTCAACAGGAAAACTGCCATTAAATGGGTTACATTTGATTTGTAGTCAGTCAGCTCAGGGATATTGATCACAGGCTTGTTCCTGGTGGAATTCTCCCTGAGCTTGGAGGTGGGGCCATCCGCTATGCTCTTCAAGGTAAGCAGATCCATGGCTTCATCTTTGACCTTGCAAGAATGCTAATGGACTTTTTAGCAGGAACACTAAGAAACAAAGCTAGTGGCCACACCACTAATTAATGCTTGAAGAGAGATAATATGAAAATTGAAATATTCATGGGAGTATTTTGCCATAGAGTTGTATTGAGTATCATATTTTGTTGATTTTCTCAGGTACTGTACGTAGCAGAAAAACAACTAAACTCTTATTATAAAGCTAACCCAAGGCTGTTCTGTTGCGACAACATCCATCAAAATTCGGTCATGGGAAATCAAGCTACAGATGAAAATGTGTTCCTTAGTCCCCAGAAAATGCCTGAAGCCAGAAGACCGAGGGGTGGTAGCTTATAAAATTAGATATCAGCCTAGAAACATTGGGGTTGATCATTATCACAATTTCGGTGTAAACTGTGAAACATTGCTGCAATCTACTGCAGAGGGAGGAGTTAGTTAATTGTGAGCAGCATGATTAGAGGAACCAAAACATGTACATGTTGTTAGGTGTATGTGCAAAATGAAGAAAGTTGAGATGTAGTGACTTTTTAGTTGAAAACTGAAAATTGTAAAATGAAAGGGTGGAGAGGATTGTAGGGGTCCAATTAGAATTCAGGGCTAATAGGCTAGCAGCGCCTAATTTTTATATTTTGGAGGTGTGGCTTTGAGGTTAAAATGTGGATGCACAAGCCAGAGATGAGAGAGCTGCCTTTCATTCTCATGGGTGCAACTATTAAATAAATGCTGCAGACTTAAGATTGCCTGGTGGCTATCTATGACTGAAGTGTCCTCTTCTTCCCCAATAGAGGGTCCTGAAATGCTGAGGTCTTTCCTGAGCACCAAACCCAGAATTATTTGTAAGTAGTTTGTCCAACAGAACCAAGTGTGGGGATTTGTTTAATGTAATACCTTCCCCTTAGTTAATGGTTGAGGGCTATGGAAGTAGACCCTTGGTATATTTTGATAAATAATAATTAAATTAATTCCCCTATAGCTAATTAACACAGTGATTTTGTTAATATTCGAAATTAACAAAAATTCACTCACAGTGTGAATAAAAATGATAGTATGTTAATGTAATTGGGTACACCTATTTTCCGTATCAACACCAGAATTTAATAAAGGGAAGGAGTGTCCTTGTCTAAAAATGAAATTCATAACTGTCACCATTCCTTAGACCTAGCCTTTTAAGCAGAGGTGTGGTGACTGTAACTAAATGTCAGAGCCTTTGGTGCTGGGCAGAGAAGTGCTTAATAAAGCGTAGTTCCTAATTGAAAAGGGCACACTCAATCCTGAGAGTGAGAAAGTGACCCTGAAAGAAGAGCGATTGTGTATTGCTTCAGGGTTAATAAGAAAAAGGTTCCATGTGTGACAAATGGGCTGTTTTACAATGTTTGATGTCCGTTCATATTGTTAGTCCATTTATATTGTTAGTTTTGACATGTGCACTGTGTGGGAGAAACTGTTTTACACAAAAGTATAATGCCACTGGCATTTGAATCCAACTTCAGAAAAGGATTACCAAGTTCATGATCTTGTAATATTCATTTTTTTTATTTTGACATTATGGTTTTTTTTGTGGGACAGGAGATTTGAACTGTTTGTTTGGCTTGTGTTTCATGTACATGTGACTCAAATGTGAAGTCCCAAACAGTGAGTTTTGTTTGAAAGGTTTGTTTGTGCCACAAAGAAAGTGGTGTGTGTAATCAGTTGGTGCATATATTTATTGAACCTATTATTTAATAAATACCTATTATTTCTGACCCAGGCCTGGTTCTCCGCTTATTGGTGGCACAGAGGGAGGGATTTATGTGGCTCTATATGAGTCATAGACAGGGCTAGACTGAATCAGACAAATGTTATATTGTTTATGGCATTTCACTTGGGGTGGGGGATGAACTCCCCATGTTAAGGGTAGTCTCTAAACATGTTGTTACAAGTGGGGGCTCATAACCAGATTTTGATTCATGATAAATGCTTTTTTTATCGAGCCAGTCATTTTTTTTGCAAAGTCAGTGGGGTGTATTTCAGGTTGTTCATGCTTTGTTGAAGAACCACTGTGGCTTGACCCCTGAGAAATCACAGAGATGTACAGATGAATACAAGTGTGCATAGTAATGCAAAAGTAATCTGATTAGATTTGACTAGGATTGTGGAATTCCAATCGGAATAAAGGTGCAAGGTTTTTGTTACAGTGTAAAGAGAGATTAATAAAGCTGCAAAAAAAGTGCAAGGTTTTAGTTATGGTGCAAAGAGAGTGTACACAGTTGCACACAAAAAAGCCACTTTTAAAGTGAGTGATGTTGAAATGGAACAGACCAGGAAGCATCTTCTAGCCAAGTTATTCATTCATGGTGAGAGGCCAGAGATGCATGCTGGGGGACGGCAAGCCAGAACGGTACAGCAGGTTACCTTAGTAAGCACTGACATTCGGCTTGAAGGTGGGATGTTACACAAAGCTTTAGAGTGATTCTACATGACCCAACATATTTGGTAGGAAAAGATTAAAATGGCTCTTCTCACGGCTCAGTCATAGTTTCATTTGCACTTAGTTGACGAGTGATTGCAAAATAAAGAAGCCAGTATGCTGAATCCGACTGGAGACCTGGAATAGGCCCAGAAATCACTTCAGCAATTAGAAGATCTCATTAAACAACACAGAAATGAGCTAGAAATACATCAGTAAGAAAGTGTTGAGTGAGAACTGCAGTTCTCTGGACTGCAAGACAAACATAAAGAGAGTGCAGAAACAGTGAGTCACCCACAACAAGAATTGAAGGATCAGACTATTCACAATAGAGTGTTGTTGGATGAGATTATGACCTTTAAAGAGACCATATATGAACTAAAGAGCGAAAACAGTCAATTAATTATAAAAGGATTGATTCCCAAAATGACTTTCATCAGATAAACCAAGATGTAAATACTCTGAATCAACAGAAAATGCAACTAATTAGGGACAAAGACCCCTTGAACCAGGATAACAATGCCCTATTACAAAAAGTTAATCCGTTGAAAATGGATGCAGGAAAGGGACAGTCTGGTTCTCATGAACTGACCAGAATTAGGGAAGAAAATATAGAGCTTTTGGAGAATTTGAGGAAAGCAGAAGCTGACCTATCACAGTCAGCACATTGTAGAGATGCTCAAGAGAAAGAACGTGTTACCTTGAAACAAAAAAGCCCCTTGAATATGTCCCCGTTACACAAGACGACTCTCAGTGAGAAAATGAAGTACTTCAAGATGAAGAACAGAAAATAAAGGATCAATTGGTGGCTCAGAGTAGAGTGATGGAAGCCAGTCAGGCTTTGTGTCAGAGTTAACAACGCAGCTCTCTGAATATAAACAGAAAATCAGGAAAGAGGGAAACACATGTGAGAGTTTACTCAATGAAATAGAGAAATATAAGCAGGCATTAAGACACCCTGATCAATCAGGGTGTGGGATAGGGCCCTCTGGTCAAGGGGAGATGCCCCTCACATGAGGAACCCCATGCCAGCTGTCCACAACCTCCCATGTACAGACTGGAACTTACCTCATGCATATCACTTATAGAGTTCAGGGACACATGAGGTAGCTGGATTTACCTAGGCTTAACCAAACTGATCCAAAAGGCCAGTCCTTATCAGACACTCTACCTTTGGAGTTGGGACAGGAAGTCAATGTGTCCTCCATCAGCAAATCCCTGAAATCTCTGCTATTCAGCTGAAGGGTGTTTTGCTGTAGGATTTTCTGAGATGTCTGCCTTGTCCTGTCATTGATGTTTGTACTACTGTGTTTTTGTGCATCCTGATGCCTGCAGCTTTTGGCATGTTATAAGTACATAAATACATAAATAAATGGATAAATATTCATCTCTACCAAACAACAGGGAAGGTGGCCTGACCTGTGTGTCCTGGGAGAGCAAAAATAATCCTCTGAGCAGATTTAGACTTGGAAAAAATGACATTGCAAAGAGACCACCTAGCCGCTTCACTGAAAGACAAAAACAAAAAGCATCAGCCTAGGAAGGGCATTCCCAAATCCTGCACACATTCAGTTGAATCAGGGGATTTCCCCAGACTACCTGGAAGGGGAGATAGCACCCATTGGCAATGGTCTGAAGTAGAGATTGCGTTCTATCCTGTGCCTAAAAGTGATGACAGGGAAGGTGACCCCGAGAGTTCACAGCGGCACAGGCAAGAAGAGTCCAGACCCTGTGATTCTGGGAGTTATCCCCAATCTCACAGAGATGGTGTGCGCTTAGGAGACAGGGAATGGAGTTCAAATAGTAGCTCTGAGTCAGAAGGTCAATTGACTCAAGTGCAAAGGCTCAGAAAGACAGCAAAACAGTAAAAGGATTTTGTTAAAGACCCATTCAGACAAATCAAAGCCATAAAGAGCTTCCTGGCTGCATACCATAGGAATGCTAAGTATTCAATGTGGGAGCAGTAAGAACTTAATGTGTTTGCAAAATGAACATTTTCACCTGAGTACTCCAGTTTCTTTGCAGGAATGGAGGACCAGGATCATTATAAATGGTCCGCATAAAAGGTGGTGGACATTTTGAAACACTTCTATACTCATAGGAACCCACACAAGGCCTGTAAGGCTGCATATAACTTTCAATATGTGGAAGAACAGGTACTTGGGGAGTTTGTACTTGAATTAAAATGAGCATTTTTACAGAAATCCAGGCGGGTGAACACAAATAGTAAGGCATATATGACCACTTATTTCCCTGCACTTCACAAATATACAATTACCCAGTAAATCCACGATTTCCATGGGTGCAGGACACTGGATGAATGTATTAGAGCAAGCAAACAGGATACATGAGGTCCAGAATCCCACTGACAATGAAACCACAAAACCATCTACCACACCTGCTGCTGAAAATGTGCCGGAGGTGAAAACTACCCTTCCTTTGGACCTGGATATGGGGGGGCTAAACATACTCCTCCTGCCAACAAGAAGAATGAAAGGCAGAGGGGGCCTTCCGCCCGGCCCAATTGAATGGTAGTCAGGTAGGATTCCAGAACAATGACGCCTCCGACCCTGCTACCTATGTAAGTCCTCAGAAGTTGTAAATGGCATTCCACACTGGAAGGGAACACTTTGAAATGTTATACCAGTCAAAAATAGGAAGAAACACAGAATTCCTTGAAAGCAAAAGATGAAGAACCAGCTCAAAGCCTGACCGATGTTCAGAAAAAGGGCAAACAGCTGATTTTCCCCATTCAGATAAATGAGGTGGAGGAGCCAGTGCTCACCAGAGTATGCCTGAATAATGGAAATAGCTTCATCATCAAAGGCTTATACAGGAAACACCAAAAAGATCAGACCATTCCCACATTTAAATTGATTGATAAATGGGAAGTGGGTCTTGAAACCCCAAATTCCAAACATTTCCTTCCTAGCGTACAACACAATTGTTCGGTCGTGATAGATGTCACTTCCACCTTTTATTTCGGTAGTGACCTTCTCAATCCATTTGCAATCAATCCGGATCTAATCAACATAAATGTATGGGTCCAACTGGGGGGTAACTCCATGGGCTTTGGCAACCAAGAAAAAGCACATTGGTCAGAGCAATTACTGCTTTATGTCGTTGAAGTTCAAGTGCGTGGAGAGATTTCCATTCTAGCACAGGTGCGACAATTCACAATTAACCTCAAACTTTAGCAAGGACAGAAGCTCAAACATCATGACACCCATATACATTTGAATTCTCATCTCCAACAACAAGGTTTGTATTTACATCTGACACTTCTAGTGAATCTAGAACATGACACCATCCGAATATTTGTGGATAACAGCAATCCTCAAAGTATCATTTGGCCGCAGACACCTTTATTGGAATGGTGGTTGAAGCCCAAGATTATTCTATTGATGCAGGTAGTGAAACCATCAGGCCAATTCCTCACTTCTGTTTTGACATCAAGGAAGATATTCCTCCAGAAAATATGTGTACCTGTCATGGGGTCAATTTCTTGGGATACTCTTCATGCCCTTGTGGGGTTGAAGAAGTAACCTGTCACATCAGGAAGGATGAGGTGGTATTTACAGTTAATAGTAATTACTTCAAATCCATGGAGCCCCCTGTCCAGGTGAACACCATAAAAAGAAATCTCTCCACCCAACTGGAGGATACTGCTGAAATTGCCAGGCCCAAGGACTTTCCAGGTTTCAAGCTGATTGTCAAAAAACTGATCAATCCTGCTGATGCCTGTGAAACTGAGGTGCAAACACAATAGCTGAGACAGGTATTCCTGGACTTCCAGCACATCTATTCAGTAGACTCATATGACTGTGGCTGTACATCTATTCATTCAACCACCATACCCATGGAACCAGAGATGGCTCCAATATTTGTTAAACAATATTAGTTACCTCTTGTGTCCATGGAGTCACTCACAGAGATTATTAAGAACTTAGAATCCTGTGAGATAATTGTACGATCCACAGTACCTTTAACAACCTGGTTCTGGGAATACTAAAACCAAACGGCCAATGGAGACTATGTGCAGGCCTGAGGGAGTTAAACAGGTCCACATGTCAAGATGGCCACTTCTCTATATCGATCAAGGGCTGGCACAGATCCAAGGGTCAATAGTGTACACAGCCATTGACTTGACCAACAATTACTGGATGTTACCCATGAGTAGGGAAGTCTGATACAAGCTTACCTTTACCTTTGGAACACAGCAATGCATGTAGACTCAAACCCCCTTTGGATACATAAACGCCAGCATTGAGTTCAACATCTTTTGGCATAAGGCCGTGCCTGATATGGGCAAAAGAGGAAACCTGACCAATGTAGATGATGTCCTGATCAAGAGCTCAACTGTGGAGGAACATATAGCAGAAATCCGCTATGATCTGACCCAGTTGCAGAAAGTCGGAGCATCGCTGTCCTTTCAGAAGGCACAGTGGTGTATGACCGGGGTAAACCTCTTAGGATACAAAATACCCCCTGATGGTCTCAATGGCCAGGCAAAGAAGGTGGAAGCCTATTTAAAGACCCTACTACTCTGTGAGAATTGAGAGGCCTTCTTGGACTCACTAATTATAGGTGAAAGTTCATTGACGATCATGCAGAGGTCACTTGACCCTTGGTCCATTTATTAAATGCTAAAGTCAAGTGGGAATGGGGTCGAGAACAATCGGAGGCAGTTAAACAACTGAAATGAAGCCTTTCCCAAGCACATTGTTTGGATTACCCCATCAAGAAAAAGGAGTTCTTCTTGGAGACAGGGTTTTCAGATACCTGCCTAACAGCGGTATTGCACCAAAACCACAACTATGTTAACAAAGTTATCTTGTAGGCAAGTAAAACTTTGTCCCCTGTGAAGGAAAAATGCTACGACTGTGAACAGGTACTCCTACCAACAGTGTGGCCATTGAAAAACATTCATCCAGTGGGAGCACATCTTCTTAAAGACTCCACACCAACCCTTGCAATACTTACAAAGTGACAGGATATGGGCAGGGAATTAAAATTAAGGTTATTAAAGTATTACTTCCTGGATTCTGTCCATGCAAGGCTTTCCTGTGGAGGCCAGATATGGCCAAATCAAGAAGAGTCCCCTCGCGCAAGGTCTGGCTGACTTGCATGATTGTGCTGAAGAAAACTGCCTTGAGGACGAAAGTCTAATCACTAAAGACAATATGGAGGCATACCTAACATCAAGAAAAGCCAGAATGGCGGGCACCACCTGTATATCAGTCTCTTTCAATTATTTCATTATTCTCCAATAGATAATTACTTCATCTTTTGAGGTGCAGACCGTAAAAACACCCAGAGATACCTGGGTACCTAAACAATCTGTTGCGGAAAGCAGGGTGAGTTACACCCTACTAGACGGTCGCTCTCTTTTACTTACCTCTAAAAGAGGTTACTGATAGTTAATAAATGAATTACTGCATGTAAGGCATACACCGTGAATTTAAGTTCAAGTTAAGGAGGTATATTTCCAATTAGCTATTAATTACTAAGTCGATTCGTACTGTTACTTAGTATTAGTGATGCCGTTTTGCCATAATAAGGAAGATACAAAATTACCATCTGTAAGCTCTTCTTCGTGTTCTGCAGAGCTTAGAGACGCAGGAGCAAGAAGGAAGAATAAAGACTCAAAACTCGTGCACCTTCTCCGTTATACAAGCAAGGCAGGCACATCTACTTGGAAGAATCCTGGTTTTGAATGGACTCCAAACATACAGCACACTACGTTCAGTAGAGAGAACAACCCTGATGAAGGAGATGATTTTCTCCGAAATGCATTGGCAAAATTAAAGTTCTCATGGATATATCAACCTAGCATGGTCATTTGCTATCTTCCTTATTATGGCAAAATGGCATGACTAATACTAAGTAACAGTACAAATCAACTTAGTAATTAACAGCTAATTGGAAATATACTCACTTAAATTCACGATGTATGGCTTACATGCAGTAATTCATTTATTTACTATCAGTAGCCTCTTTTAGAAGAGAGATCGACCGTCTAGTAGGGTGTGACTCACCCTCCTTTCCGCAACAGATGGCATACCTAACCTCCCCACACAGGTTCTATAAAGAATAAATGCATCAGGAGATACCCACAGTTTATGTGGATGGGTACTCCTACCATGTTGGTAATAACGGGAAACATAACTAGTGGCTGGCATTGGGACTGCCTGGGTGAATGCTACCTCAGAGCACTCAGCGGGTTACAAAATAGGACCCCGAAGTAGTCAGGTGGCAGAGTAGAATGCCGGTCATTAAGCTATCCCCACTGCAGTACACCACCAACTCAAAGAACTGGTCATATTTATTGGCTCTGATTATGTCAGGAATGGGTTTGTGGAACACCTGATTAACTGGAAGAATCAAGGCATGTTTTGTGAGAACAACAATTAAAACATGGGAAACTGATCCAGTTGATTGATGATCTGGTGACCTCTAAGGGGATGACCATCTATTGGAAGGAAATAAGAGGTAATTACAAAATAGAGGGGCCGGAATAAGACTGGGAATGACCTGGCTGGACAGCTGGCGAAAACCAATGCTTTTCAGGGGGATTTCATAGATCCCTGGAGTGAGAAATCCTAGTCACCGCTGTAACCAGGTCTCATACTCGAGCCAATAGTGACCTCTCAACTGCTGATTGGGGTAAAGATACCCTGGATGTACATTTGATCAGTGCACAGAGAGAGGTACTGATTATAGGAACATTCTATCGACACATTGAAGACCCTATGTGTTGTCCTCTGACAGAAACAGATTATCCCAGTAAATTCTCTGGGTGTTGAAGTTTTTCAAAATGTTCAGAATCCAGGATGGTTTGTTGGTACCGAGATCACTATCTGGATGTGACCAATTGGTGGTACCTACATCATTCCGGAGTCTGATGTTGAATCACACCCATGATGCGGCGACTGTCGGTAGTAGGGGGTTTCATATGACATTGAAAATCTTGTGTGAGGTTGCATACTGGCCACACATGCAACAGGAACTGAACATAAAGGGATGTCTTGTGTGTGGATGATTTCAGCCAAATTTCCCCACACACAGATCTCTCCTACAGAAAAGGGGAATGACACTGTTTTGATCCAATATGCAAGTCAATTTCTTCGGGCCAGTGTTTCATTCCTCTAGAGGAAAGAAGTACAAGTTGCCTGTAACATGCTTGTTTATGAAGTAGGTAAAATGTCTTCCTGCCTCGAATATGATATGATATGATATGATATGATATGCTATGGCATTTATAACGCGCCTATACACAAGTGTTCCAAGAATAGTAAGGCTGAGACAGCAGATACACAAATGATCAAGCACATCTCCTCTCATTTCGGCTTCCCGAAAAGGATTGAGTTGGGCTATGGAAGTCATTTTATTAGTGCAGTTATCATGAAGATGTGGGAGATTCTAGGCAGAAAAAGAAAACTCTACATTGCCTACCACCCATTTTCAATCAGAGGGGTTGAGAGATCCAACAAGACAATTGTGAGCATACTGAAGAAGTTTGTGACAGACTCCAGACCCAGTTGAGACATTTGATTACCGCTTGTCCTGATGGCTATTAGGTCTACACCATCTTCTGCAACTAAAATCTCTCCATTTGAGCTTATTACTGGCCAAAAAATGGTGTTACCTCAGAATCTGCTCCATAGATCTCAGGAGCAGACACTGATGAACACGTCCACTACTCATGAGTACATTAGGAACCTAAGGAAGCACCTCCAGCATGCTTTTGCTTATGCACCGAGCATCTTAGAGAAGTCGGCTGAAGGAATGAAATCATGCTACGACCTAAAGACAACGAAAAAGGAGTATGAAGTAGGTGACAATGTTTAACTGTACAATTTTCAGAGTAATCAGACCAAGTAACAGAAATGTCTTCCATCTTGCCGTGGTAGCATTGAGATTGTGGACGAAATATCACCTTTTGCCCAAATGATCAGCCTCCCAAAATGAGAACAGATGGAAGAAAAATGGGACCATATCAATCAGTTAAAAGGCTGTCATCCCAGACAAGCTTACGACTGATTGAGGAGCCCCCTGAAGTTAGAGCTGTGAAACCATTTGAGGAAAGAAGGTAAGGCAAAAATTCCAGATGTAAATGAAATGTATATAACAAATGAGTAGTTTAATTAATATTTATTGGAAATGTTAAAAAAAGGTCTCACACTTATGTGATAAATGTCTCTTCATTTATATGCAATATTGTCTCGATGTCTATTCAATGTTGTCTTTCAAATTCTATATAATATTATCTGGGGAATGCAATTTTAAACCAAAAATACATAACAATTCTTTTTACTCCTCTCTTTAGAATCATTAATGTCCCTGAATTCCAGCCTGTGGTCCAGGAAATGGAAAGGGAAGAGGAAAGTGGAGATAAAGGAGGAGAAGGGACCTTCCAAACACCGGGAACCTGGAGGAAGGAAACAGAGACCACCCAGGATGGGCTGTTCTTGACCAAATGGATGGAGAAACATTGATAATGCAACTGAATAAAAAAACAATCCAATACTTTCCTGCTCTTTCCTGTGAGGAATCAACGGAAAAGAGCAGGGATTGGGGCTTGTGCTATATATGTGGCCTAATAAGAAGGAAACTGCATTTAGCCCTATTGGGCCTGAACATTGCAGGACATTGAAAACATGCTGAAATGAATGTCAAACTGAAAAGGCTGTATTTCATTTGCACCTGCCAAACATCATAATGCTGTTTCAAATAAACAGAAATCCACTTACTGATTGGGCCTTGCATGTGATTGATAAAACCAAGAAACATTAAAGCCTTATTCTTCATGGAAAGCATGGAATTTGCAAGCACAGAAACTGTGATCATGGAAGTGGGTGTATTTTTCAGTTAAAATAATAAGCACACAGAGTTAAAATTCCCCTTGCCAAAAGGAACATATTACGATGAGAACATGAACACGTGACAGCATGATGTGAGATATTAAAAGGTCTCACATGAAGAGTAAATGTGGCAGATTGGGAAGCAATTATGTCTGTTATTCGGAGCACAGAAGGCTTTTGTGAGTGTAAAGACTCTTCCTCTGAAAATTAAAAACATCGACCTTCCACCATCACATGCTCTGCTCGGGCTTTCCATCTGAAAGACAATTGCTTTGAAGTGTCAGGGCCAGAGAGAACAGTAGTTTTCCTGCATGGCCGGGCAATTTATTGGTGTGCTTGATCAATATAAAGACTGGTTGAACACTTACAAATATATGAATTTAAATTTGATTTGTGGACAGCTAAGAGACACTGATCACAGGGTTGTTCCCATGGGAAATTTCCCCTGAGCATAGAGGTGGGGCCCTCTGCTATGCTCTTCAAGATAAGCAGAACCATGGCCCGATCTTTGAACTTAGAAGAATGCTAAAGATCTTCATGGCGGGAACATTAACAAAGGAAGCCGGTGGCCAGATCACAAATTAAGCCTTGAAGAGATGTATTGTGAAAATTTAAATATTCATGGCATTATTTTGCCATAGAGTTCAATTGAGTTTCATATTTTGTTTGCTTTCTCAGGAACCGTAAATTGCAGAAAAACAACTTACTATTATTTTAAAGCTTATCCCAAGGCTGTTCTGTTGCCACAACATCCATCAAACTTCAATCTGAGAACTCAAGCTGCAACCTAAAATGTGTTACTAGCTCCCCAGAAAATACCTGAAAGTCAACGAGGTGGTAGCCTATTAAATTAAATATCATCCTAGAAAAGATCAGGTTGATAACTATTATAATTTTTGTATAAACTGTGACAAATTGCCGTTCGCACCTGCAATCTCCAGGATGGGAGTTAGTACATTAAAAACGGCATGATTAGAGGAACTCAAAAATATATATGTTGTTAGGTTTATGTTTAAAATGAAGAAAGTTGCCAAGTAGTGACTTTTTAGGTGAAAAATTGAAAATGGAAAAATGAAAACTCCAGTGGGTGGATACATCCATCCCATCATTTCAATTGCATAACTCCAGGGGCCTATCCACATAGAGGGGCAGGGCCTTGGTTGTGCTGAGGACCATAGCGGTCCAATTAAAATTCAGGGCTTAAAAGTTATGCACTTCTAATTTTAATATTTGGGAGGTTTGGCTTTGAAGTTAAAAAGTGGATGCACACGCCGGAGAGGAGAGAGCTGCCTTAAAACCATCTGGCTGCACCCATTGAAGAAAGGCTGCTGACTTAACAGTGCCTGGGAGACAGCAATTGGGAAAGATGAAAGAGCCTGAGATATGTACAAGGAGAGCAAAATAGAGTGATGAATGCTGGTGGCTATGCATGACTGACGTGCCTGACCAGATACCTGTGCTTCCCCAAGAGACGGTCATGAAACGCTGATGTCTTTCCTGAGCATCAAACCCAGAAATCCAATACAAGTCGTTTGTCAAACATTTGTCATTTGATTTAATACCTTTGCCTTACTAAATGGGTGGGAGTATGGAAGTAGACCACTAGTATATTTTGATAAATACTAATATAATTAATTCCCCCATAGCTAATTAAAACAGGATTATTTTGTTAACATTCGAAATTAACATAACGTACTCCCAGTGTGAATACAAACGATAGTATGTTAATGTAATTGGGTACACCTATTTTCCTTGTCAACCCCAGAATTCCCTAAAGGGAAGGGGTGTCCTTGTCTAAACTCCTAACTGTTACCATTCCTCAGATCGGGTCTTTAAGCAGAGGGGTGCTGAATGTAACTAAATGTCTGGGATTTTGGTGCTGCATATAGAAGGGCTTTGCTCAAAGAAACAAGGTGTCGTTCCTAATTGAAAAATGCACACTCTCTCCTGGGGGTGAGAAAGTGACTCTGATAGAAGAGAGATTTTGTATTGCTTCGGGGTTAAGAATGGAAAGGTTCCATGTGTGACAAATGGGCTGTTTTACAATGTTTGATGTCCTTTCGCATTGTTAGTTTTGACATCTGTGCAGGGAGATTATAAGTCAAGCACACTGCATTGGACAAATCTTTTTACACATATGAACAATGGCGCTGTGATTTAAATAAGAAAAGGATTACCAAGTTCATGATCTTGTAAAGTTCCAATATATTGTTTATTTTTGACATTATGGGTTATTTGTGGGACAGGAGGGTTAAACTGTTTATTTGGCATATGTGCCATGTACATAAGACCCGAATGTGAAGTCCCTAAAAGTGAGTTTTGTTTTAAAGATTTGTTTTCGCCAGAGGCCACAGAGAAGGTGGCGTGTTTAATCATTTTGGTGTAAATATTAATTGAACCTAATATATATATATATATATATATATATATATATATATTTTGTTTTCTCTTTCTGTACTCTGGCCTGGCTCTTGGCTTATTGGGGGCACACGGGAGGGATCTACATGGCTCTATATTAGTCATAGACAGGCTAGATTGAATCGAAAAATGTTATATGATGTGGCGTATTAACTGGTGGGTTAACTACCCATGTTAATGGTAGTCTATAAATATATTGCTACATTCCTGCCCACCAACGTTCTCATTTTGCCAAAATAAGTCCATCTAAATTGAGTAAAACTGACAGATGTTCCTAAAGAACCTGGCTTTCTTTTTTTTAACCACTATGCCAAAGTCTGTGGCAGCAGAAATATTCCTGCCAACATTAGGGAGTTATAAAAGAGGGATATGTGTGTAATACAGTCAAGGAGATACAAGCTTTCCATTTAGAAACATTGAACCAAATGGAGGTAAGAGTGAAACAAAAAAGTAAAAATAAACATGCACATACCAAATAAAAGGTCTGAAAAATAGCACTACTGCTTGTCTACAGGCTCAACAGAGGACCATGACTCAGCATTCCCTATATATTCTTCTCTGGTGTCTTTTACCATGCCCCAAGTCACTACAAACTTACCCCACCTGAAAAAGAAAGAAACATACCCTATTAATGAAAAGACATTTTTCACATGCCTCATCCCCCATGGACTGTGTCAGATGACGAAAAAACTGAGTTGATCATCCTGGGCACTCATGCCAAACTCAAAAATCTTAATCCCTCATTCAAAGCCTTTACTATTGATGGCAACCTCATCCCTGTGTCAAATAACACTAAAACCCTCGGTATCTACATCGATGCCACCTTATCCTTCTCCAAACAAACCAATGCAGTAGTATCATCAGCCGCATACACCTGTAAGCTGATCACTGCATGTAGACCGTTCATCTCCGCACCCAATTGCATTACTCTTGCCCAAGCATTAGTCCTATCCAAAATAGACTACTGTAATACTCTTTACTTGGGCACTAGTCACAAAAATATCAACGAATTGCAAGTAGTCCAAAACAATGCCATCAGGGCTGCCCTCAACATTCCCAAAAAGGCACATATATCTGAGACCAGACGTAAACTACGCTGGCTCCCTGTCGAGCATAGAATATCCCTTAAAACGCTGGCCCTTATACACAAAGCCAGGGCCAACCTTGCGCCAGCATACCTTATGAACCAACTTAAACCCCACACCTCTTTAAGACCACTCAGAGCAGCACAAACTAACACCATGACCATACCGAGATTCAAACTTCACAACTCGGGTGGAGCTGGCTTCCCTGTACAAGCTTCCAATTTATGGAACACTATCCCTGCACCCTTGCGAGCAGAATCCTCATTCAACCTGTTCAAACACAACACAAAGTGCTGGATTCACAATTTGGTTTCTATGACAGCCTAACCTCCTGACTGCCGCCGGCACACCTTGTAATTTAATGTATATTTGCACGCACTTGCAATACTATGTTTACCGATCTGTAACTGTAACGTAACCATTGTTGACTGTTTTAAATTGTAACTGTAACCAGATCTAACTTACGCGCCCTTATGCCCCCGGCCTGGCTGCGCTTTATGAATAAATAAATACAAATACAAATGTACCACAGGTAGAAACCATGACTTTGCCATCCCAAACATTTGTATGCAGTATCATGTACAGTACAATAAACTACAGTATTAGGCCTGGCTAGGGAGAGGAGACAGAGATAGGATCAGACAGACAGACTTGCTAGGCCTACTACATGCAAGGTTGTGCAAATGCGCAGAGGCAGGAAGTGCAAGGGACGGGAAGGTGGACAAGTGCGCCCACTTCAGCCGGAGCCAGGGTTAAGTGCAGAGTGGTTGCCCCTCAAATGGAGCATAATGCAGTAGTGCCAAGCAAGGTGAAGAGGCCTGGAGGCAAATGTAGGACTGGCGGGGGAGGCTGGGACCTGTAGGGCTCTAGAGGTGCACTAGGTGACCAGTCAGCAAGCTGAGCAGTTTGGGGATCAGAAAGGAGGGAAAGAAGCGAGGAGGGAGGAGATTATCAGGGGAGAGGGCGAGAGAAGGAGGATGAGAAAAGGAAGGCCTTGAGGATTTTCCGGAACCTGAGGAGGTCCGGTTCAAGACAGAGAGAGGCAGGAAGGCTGCTCCAGAGGGAAGCACCTGCAGAGGATAAGGATCTACTCCTAAATCTCTGCTTGGAAAAGCGTCTCACCCGCAGAGAGGTGGAGGAGACTATGTGGAGGGCTCTAGAAGGAGAGTATTTGGGAAGAGAGTATTGTAGATAGTAGGGGCCCCACCCCCAGAAAGCCTTGTGGACTATGTAGAGGGGCTTGAACTTGATCCTTGAAGCCACGCAGAGCCAGTCGAGTGATTTCAGTGCCGCAGAGGTGCAGTCCCTGGGCTTGAGGTCAAGGAGAAGTCTTGCGGTTCTGTTCTGGATAGGTTGAAGAGGTTGGAGAGAAGAAGCAGGAAGATTGAGAAAGAGACTGTTGTAGTAGTCCAGTGTGGAGAGGACCAGGGCTCTGAAGCCAATGAGCCTCTGGGGGAAGGTGAAAAAAGGTAGAATACCTCTGATGAGGTGTAGCTGGTAGTGAGATTTTTTTGGACATGTCTGAGATGTGAGAAGAGAAGGAGAGTCGAAGATGAACCCCAGATTCCTCACCAATGGACCAAGAGAGGCCGGCCAGAGTGAGATTGGGAAAGTGGAAGTTGGTGTCCCAATGAGGACGATCTCTGTCGTGCTGGCATTAGGGCAGAGATCATTAGCAGCACACCAGGACTAAATTGCGGACAGACAGTGTTGAATGACGGAGGACATATATCACAAGACAATCTAGAAAGACTGGGACAGACCTATCTCATTCCTCTTTGGATGAATGATTCTACTTCGCCTACTTTCATTTTGCATACATTCATCTTTAGGCATTTACTTCTCTATACCTTTACTTCTCCTACCTTTCAATTCTCTTAGCATTCACTTTGTCAATACACAGAGAGACCTCCCCCTGCACACCCACCTCTTCACTCCTCATATTCTTTGCTGTGCCCCCCCTTTGACCTCACCCTTAACCTTAATCTAACCTTAACGACATCCATTGTCACCTTGGAAACGTGAAGATGCAGGTGAAGTAAAAGCAAGAAGGAGTAAATGCATAAACAAGTAAAGGTCTGGCAAGATGAATGTAGGCAATGTAAGTGCAGACAAAGGGCCTGATTCACAGAGAATTTTCCTATGGGATTGCTTCATTATAAATTTCTTCTGTGAATCAGGCGCAACGTGTTCTGGGTAAAGTATATCCTCTTGTATCTCCCTAAGCCTCCTACATCTGGAATTGATCAGTGCCAACAGATCTAATGCCAGATATGCTGTCTTTGCAATAAAAGGCATTGGCCCTCATTACGAGCATGGTGGTCTGGGAAGTACGGTACCGGTAAGCATGCCGGTACCGTACTTCCAGGATCGCCATACTACGGGCTCTGCTCGCTTGAACCATTTCACCTGCCAATTTTTTCCTGGCGGGTGTAACAGCACCCGCGAGCAGAGAATGTTGGATTCACCAGCACCATTCTGAATGGTGCCGGTGCGTCCGACGTTGCCATCCCCATTCAGCCCTATGGGGCAGAATGGGATGGGGAGGTCCTTGATTCCGGCACTCGAAAATGGGCAATTACCGGGTCCGCCGAACTCGGCATGACCCGGTTCTAGCCCATTCACGGGTGCCGGAAAAAATGCAACTCCGGTGGCAGCCATGTCATTTTTAACGGCACGGCTACCGCCGGAGTTCTAATGAGGGCCATTATGTTTTTTCAAACTTTTGCTCTAGTAGTTTGTTACCGGCCAAATACACAGGGTTTTGCACACCTTGATACAATTTTGGCAGCACTTCTTGCTTGGTGTGTTTTACCACGGTGCAAGGTCCCTACACTACATTTGAGTATGTGGTACACTTTGGTATGTGTACAGGCCACCCTGCTGTGCCCTGCTACCTCACACACTGACAGGTATTCACATGAAACAAAACTATGATATATTTTTTTCACTTTCCTTGCTTGAATATTACATTATTTTCTGAATGTGCCTGACTATCACCAAGATTTGATACATTGCCGAGCTCCCGTCGCAAAGGTTGGCGCTCGCAGGCCACAAGAGACATGTAAATACACCCATTTTATCTTAACTACGCATTTAGGCCCACTTGCTAAAAAGTACGCCCTGTTGCCTTTCCATCTACTATGCAAACCATCGTGACGCACCACCAGGCTTCTCTCAAGAAGAACATAAACACAATAAAATAAAATCGATACCACCCACCACCTTTTGGTTGAACCCAGGCTAGTTCCTTTGATCATTTAGCACGTCAAAGGGGACTTTCCTCTCAAAGTAGGGCATGCATCTGCACTGGCTTGGACTTGATTTACGTTTATTACCTTAACTGGAGACATTTACGCTGGAAAGAGTGCGGAGGCCTCCTTCTGCTACACTGGTTTTATTGACCGAGCAAAAACGATTCCCACACAGTTAAGGAGAAAGCAAATCCATGTTCTCTGAATGTTTCCTGTCACCGTGGCTATATTTCTTTTTCACTTATATCCCAGTCAGCCCTTACAAAGCAATGCCGCGGCTTCAAGGGGTCACATGATGAAGTGAACCTGGAGAGGTGGGAAGAATGCCCCAGTCATTTTATAGTGGGTCGGTGCAACCCATCTAGGCCTGGAATGAGGCCGCAAGCAATGGCTGATGCTCCACACTATGGGCCAGATTTACAAAACATTTTTCAATGGGATTTTCCCATTGAAAAGCGGGCCCTATGTGCCCGATTCTCAAACCGTATGTGGAAGATGCAGGAACGCGCGTAAACCGCAAAAGCACGGTAAAAGCTGCTCACGGCCAACGACTCTGCCAGGCTGTAAGAGAAATGCAGAACTGTGTATTGCACATATTCAAACTGGCCCACAGCCACATGTGTTTTGTGGGGCCACTCCCTGGTTTGCGATACTTTGGAGGATAACTGGCCACTTTTCTTGTGCAGAGTCATGAGATGCACCTGTTTTTGACGCAATGCGATGAGCATGACAGCATCTTCGTGGAAAACATGTGACATGCATCATTTTATTGCGGATTTAGCATGATGCATGTTTTTCTCTGTACATCGGCTCATGTCTGTTGTTTGTAACGTTTTGCGCATGCATTTGCTCAAGAAGTTGTGCTCCGCACATTTGACACATGTTTCTTTGTGAATTGCAACATGGCAGTCAGGGGCCAGATTGCAGAAACTTTGCACCGGTGCAAGTGCAAAGTTGGACGGTATTAGCACTGAGGCAAATTTGCCCTATTTTTAAAAAAACGATAGGACATATTAAAAAACTATTGCACCATGACAGCTGCACCTTGGCATTGTATGAGCACCTGGGCAAAAATTGCCCCAGTGCAAGAAAAATGCATTTTGGTTGCGTTTTTTCACCAGAGCAAAGTTTGCCCTAGTGCTAATAATACCATTCAGTATTAGCACTAGGGCTAACTTTGCCCTGTTGCAATAATGCAGTGAAAATGTATCTTTTATGCCCTAGATCAATTTTTGCCCTGGTGCTTTTAATATGCCAAACTGTGCTTGTCATGGTGCAATAGTTTTCTAATATGACCCAGTGTTTTAAAAAATAGGGCAAACTTTGCCCCAGTGCTAATACCGTCCAATTTTGCACTTGCACCGGAGCACATTTTTCTGTAATCTGGCCCCAGATGCACAATCATACATCATTGCATGATTGCACATTTCAAAGTAATGTGCAGGTTTTTAAAAATTGAGCCCTACATTAGTAAAATACCAATAGCATAAATTATAATGAAATTATGAGTGTCATATTGGTTACATTTCATCAACTTTGCAATAGTGCAGCGTAGTTAAGTGCAGAGGTAGTTAAGATGAGTATTGAGATATATACATAGCTACAGTATTTAGTCTATTGGCTTCAAATGATTCAATGGGCCTCATTACGACCTCAGCGGTAGTCATGCCGATATTGGCGGCATGGCTGCCGCCGAAATCGCCTCCCGGTCTAGGTTCCCAGAATGAGGAATTACCGGGCCATTCCGAGTTCGGAGGGCCCGGTAATTCCTCCGTCCAAGGACCCGGACCCGGACCTTCCCCATAGGGCTGAATGGGAATGGGAGAGAGAGAAAACAACGGGCCGATTACGAGTTGTCCTGTTGTTTGCTCCCTCTTCCCTTCGGGGGACCCGGTAAGCACGCCTGGTTTTACCAGTCATGCTTACCGTGTCCCGCGAGGGGAGCTCGTAATGTGGCGGAATGGGTTTAACGGGTCCGCATCCTTTTGCGGTACCCGTTAACCCGTTCTGCCAGGGTCGTAATGAGGCCCAATGTCTTCTCTTAACATGCTTACCTCCAGTGTGCTACAATTCCTCACACTTTGTATGTGGCAACGCTTTGACATTCACATTTAGGATGCATATGATCCCTGCTCACATTTCTAATCGAGGCCTTTTCCAGATGTGTCCCTGGCACAGACAGGCTAGATATCTTTGACAACTTCATTCCTCCCAGACAGACTCCGCGCCTTCCACCAACCTTCCAGAACACTCACACAATTCATCTGCTGTGTGCACAAGTAGTTGCACTCAGAGGGTTGTTGGCGGGTACTGGGGGGCTATAGCCCTGGGTCTTTTGGCTGTAGACCCGGATAGAATCTCAGGGGCTACAGCCAAAAAGCTAGCTAGCCCCGAGTCCCGACAGTCCCGACATTAGCATAGCCCCAGATCTTCTCCAGACATAGCAACACCCTTGTGTGCTCTCTACAGATTGCATGAACATGGGGAATTACTCTCATTAAAAATGACACTCTTCCCCCATCGCCACCTTGAACATACACCCAATCTACATACCTCCAGGCCCTGAACTCTCATTCGAGAACAATGTAGTCCAACTCCTTTCGTCCAACACCAAACCTGTCTCCCAGACCATCATTCTGGGTGACTTTAATTTAGGCCTTGATGAACCTCTAGACACAAAGGCACTTTCCTTAGCTAATATGATATCAGCCCTTGGCTTCTCGCACCACATCCAGAACCCCACCCACACCAAAGGCTGTATCCTCGATTGGATAGCGGACCTGAACTTAACACAGCCATTACCGCAAACACCCACTGGTCTTGGTCAGACCACCACCTCATAACTTTCAATATTACTGCAAAGCTTGGCCTTACTAACCCCCCGCAACTGGCCCCTGCTACCCCATTCAGAAACAAAAGGAGCATCACAGTTAACAATATCCTACCCCTATTACAACCTATCCTGGCACCCCAAAACCTAGGAACAAAAGACCCTACCACTATGGTAAAATTGTATAATGAAACTGAACTCACTGCTACTGACAAACTGGCACCACTCTCCCTGCGAAAAGCTAAACCAGCAGGTCATCTTAATGTATGGTTCACACCTGCCCTAAAAACTCTACGGAATGCAGATTAGACTAGTTGGAAAAAAATGCCAAATTAACCAAACAAGGTAGAATGTACCTCAGCCGCACATGTGTTCAAACACCAGGCTAAAAGCACCTCATACAATGAAAGAATAACCATTGCCCACTCTAAGACTAAGGAGCTCTTTGCCATCCCTAGAGAACTAGAGTCCCCCCTAACACCAGTGGAAACCTGCAACAAGGACACAACCTGGTGCTCAAACATCAGAATGCGCTATCTGATAAAATAGCACTACTTCAATCTAAAATTGAAGCAAAAAAAACTACTATCCAACCCACACATCCGCATCGCAGGTTCATCCCTGCCCTAGATACTAGCTCAGTGCCCCAATTTGAATTTACAACTGTCACAAACCTAGAAATCCTCAAAATTATCACAAGCCTGAAACCCTCAAGGTGTCATGCCGACTGCGCCACTGAACTCGCCCCATTTATCACAAGCCTAATTAACGCATCTTTTGCAAACAATATTGTCCCAAATGACCTCAAAGAAACGTGGGTATTCCCGCTCCTAAAAAACCTTCATTGGACCCAAATACACCTACAAACTACCGGTCTAGCACAACAGTGCCATTCCTATTGAAAATACTAGACAGAGTGGCCTACGTACAAATACAAAACTATCTGGAAGTCAATTACCTTCTTGGCTTACGACAATCTGGCTTCCGCCCTAGACATGGGACAGAAACAGCTCTCTTGGACTTAAAAATCCAAATGGATGCACTAAAAGACAAAGGAAAACTAGCACCACTACTCCTGCTTGACCTTTCTGGAGCATTTGATCTTGTTGACCACAACATCCTACGCAAACACCTAGCTCCGGCGGCTTACTTCTCCCTTAATGCTATTCAATGCATCAAATCATTCCTGACAGACAGAACAATGAGAGTTTTTTTCCCCTAGTAAGGAAGCACAACCAACCCCTGTCACATGTGGAGTACCTCAAGGTTCCTGAGTCTCTCCAACACTATACAATATGACACCCAAATCCTCATCCCCATCACAGGTGACCATGACATAGCCTCAGCCACGCTCAATGCCATTAATTGAACCCTCCAAGCCTGGATGACCCACCATGGTCTATGCCTTAATGATGAAAAGATGGAGCTGTGTCATGATGCCTGCCCCCGGAAGACCAGACCAGGCCCAGCAGCCCCGGAAGCAGCCATCATGCCACTTGGAGCATGCCGAAAAGCCCCAGTTAGGGGCTGTTTGGGTACAGTCCTGGCGCCTATGGCGCCAGGCTCATAAAGATAAAGTCAGTCCTGGCGCCATGGGCGCCAGGCTCATTATTGATAACTTACCTGAAGCAGACCATGCTGCATACTCACCTGAGGCAGACCATGCTGCATGAAGACTCAAGCCAAATGAGGTTTAGGAGGGACTATTTTACTGAAGGGACTATTTTGTTACTTGGGTGGGGCTGTGGAAGTATACTTACCTGGATCTTCTTCCAAGGCTATTTAAACCACGCCCGGACAGCCACACGTGCTTCGCGTTATTCTGCTTGCTGCAGCGTAACGCTCACCGTGTTTTCAGCAGCTCCAGTCTTCAGCCACGCCCGCTTCAGTCCTGGGACTCCTGAAACAAGAAGACAAAAAGGATAAAGGTTAGAACAGGAGTTTTAACTTTAATCCTTACCTGAATCCTGATCCATTTCGCCACAGAACAGAAAGACAGACATTTTTGAAGCATCGCTTCGCATTCCTACGGCGCCGCGCTGAACTCACCTGCTTGGCGGTACTTCAGCATTCCATCACGCTCTCTCCATCTCGCGGCCGCCCTCTGACACCTAAGGAGACAAAGACAGCAAGGTGAGCAAGGGGACTCTCTAAGGCCATACAAGCTACCCCCAAGGACTTACCTGAGTTACCACGGGAGGTACTCACTTCATTTCGGGTCGGCGCAGTCAACTCTGCTTCATCGCCGTACCCCGGCCCCTAAGGGGAGAAAGCAAGGACAATACCAGTTACCCCCCACAAAACTTACCTGATTTACCACGGGGGTCTCACCTCATCTCGGGTCGGCACAGTCAACCCTGCTTCATCGCCGTACCCCGGCCCCTAAGGGGAAAAACACAATAGACTTACCTTAATCTTACCGAGTGCCATTTGGAAATCTTCGAGTGGATTAATCAGCAATTTACAGGGAATCTGACAGAGTGAAGAGCAGACATTTGAACTCTTATGAACAATTGGACTTTAGAGTCAATACTGGAACTCACCAATTCCTCTACGCCAGTGAAGTAACTGGTCATCAACGCGCCCCTGCGGTCGACGCAGGATGGAGAGCTCATCCTTCCAAACCATCAGGTGAGACTAAGGAGGGGACATCAAGAGTGATCAGTGGGAAGACAACGGGAGTGGGGAAGGTGGGTTGACACTCAATTCCACGGGTGGTTAATTCCTCTTCTCCTTTGCAGAAGAATATTCTTGCGAGCCAGACAAACTAGGCTGAGCGGGCCAGTCCAGTCAGTCATCTCGGCGCTACACGTCACGCTGGTGGAACTAACTGCGGCCCAGTTCCGGTCGATGCCCCCGTGGGAACCAGGTGAGCGTAACAAGCTGCTCCTCATAGGTTCACAACTCCGCTTCACTAAACTAAACAATGCCTTTAAAACCTTCAACATTGACAGTAACTTCATAAAAGTGTCCAAAGAAGTGAAAATCCTCAGTTTTTACCTGCACTCATCACTCACATTATCGAAACAAGTGAACGCCACTGCGTCCTTAACAGCATATATGTGTAAGCTCATCAATGCTTGCGGATCTATCCTGTCATCCGACAGTTGCATTACGCTGGCCAGAGCCCGCATTCTGACCAGATTAGATTACTGTAATGCCTTCTATACTGGCACGAAGATCCGAAACATTACAAAACTCCAGGTACTACAAAACAATGCCCTCAGAGTGGCACTCAACATTCCTAAAGCTACACATATATCCACTAATACACAGAATGCCCATTGGCTACCTGTGCAAGAACGCATCAAATTCAAACTCTCATGCTGACACACAAATGTCTGTCCAAAGAGGCGCCTAAATATATCGCAGACAAAGTGGTCAGATCTCAATCCAACAGGCCCACGTGCTCAGCTAACATGAACTTGCTAGCTAGACCTAGATTCAAACTGCAAAAAGCCAGCGGCAGTATCTTCCCACAATAGCCGTTAAACAATGGAATGCCTTACCAATTAAATTGAGGGCAGAAAACTCTTTCTGGACCTTTTCGTGAACAACAAAAAACCCACCTCTTTACACAGGGAACCCAAAACTAACTTGTTCCACATACCTAGTAAAACACTTAACCCTAACTACTGAACCTTTACTTCCAGGTTGACCAATCTGCAAATGTGTGTATGCTAATAACTGTATTGACTGAACTTACTCTCCTGTAACTGTGTAATTACTGATCTATATGCCAAGAACCCTGTACTATGTACATATATGCAACTGATTAATACATGTACTGACACTCTTTAAGATAAGCGCTCAGATGCCTACAGGTTAGACACGCTATACAAATGGCAAAATAAATAGATAAATAAATATACATTCCATACATTTTTGCAGTTCACCTGCATGCACACTTTATGCTGTAATGCTTGATCGAACTTCCCCAACATTTCACTCACATGCTTTGACTTTCACAGCGATTGCGCTGATTAAAGTTTGTGTTTTAAAGTACTCAAGGAAAATGACTGGAAAGAAGTACATGGTATTAACTACCGTGTAACAAATGTATAAATGAGATTGTGTGATGTCATTAGTGGCACAGGCTTTGGACATGATAGGCAAACTACCACACAACCTAGGGAATTAAGTGTGATTCTTAATGTGTGATTCGTAAAGCATGAAATAGAACCATAACAGTGCAATGTTTTTATGTCTTCATTTCCTGCAGCAGTAACTAGTCAGAGGAGAGGCAGAGATAATGCAGTTCTCCTCTGTCTTGGTTGGTGGGGTGGCTGTACATCTGCTTGAGATTTTCATGCAGGTGTACAACAGACGGATTCCTACCGAATCTGACTTGATTTTGCCCCTGGTCAAGACGGGGTGGATTCCATAGCAATCCATTCATAAAAGCTGCCTGCAAAGTATATTTGCCTGCAGTGTTCACTGTTCTACCTACTGAGTAAAAAATTAAAGATTAAAAGCAAGTTTGCCCCACTTTTGCTCTTTCCTTGACCAATCCACCATGTGGACCTGTAAAATTGCATGCAGGGTACCCCACAGCACAAAGGTGCTAACATTACAACCCACCCCCATCTTGCATACAATTTACATTTCTTGTAAGATACCCAACAGCCTACAAACCAACGGTGTGGGTCATGTATGCTGTATCTCAATGCACAACTCAGTCTCACCCTACAGAACCTGCAGCATTCAGCTAAGGCTCATGTGTGTGCAGGTATGGGATATTCACATGACAAATACGGCATCTGTGCACTATGTGGAACCAACACATTTAATTCAAAAATTCATAGTCAAATTCTGTTGCAGTAATAATTGTTATTCCTATATAGTGTTTTATGTCCTATCCTCCTACCTCTAGACATTGTAATAAAGGATGTTGCAACAAATTTTGAATCCGCCAACCAGAACACAACTCAAACACTCCCGCAACAAATGCAAAATAGCCATAAGCAATGCCTAAGACACCTATAACCTCCAAAAAGTCCAATCGTCCACACATTGTAAACTGCAACTATTCAACATTGTCAAATCCCCCTCCAAACCACTATCCACACCTGCCACAACCCCGTCGACTGCAACATGCAACTCCCTCCTGCACTACTTCAACTCCAAAATACACAACATCAGGCAAACCTTCCCATCTGCTCTCCCACTCCCATCCAACACTCCCAAACATTTCAACACATGGGGCTCCTTCCACCCCATCAGCACAGAAGCCCTCATCAACATTATTACCAAAACAAAAGTGCACACTTCCTCGATGATGCATGTCCATGTCAAGCCACATCCAACAGCATTATTATGCTTGCTCCCCACTGGCCCAACATCGTGAACTCAGTCTCTCACATGGTACAATCCCCCATGCACTCAAAACTGGACAAATCTCACCCCTCCTAAAACATATTCCTCAACTACAATACTCCTTGAACATAGCCCCCCAGAATCAAGGAACACTTCATCACTACCCAACTGTAACAACACATCACCACAAAAAACCTAGCCAACTCGTCTCAATCTGGCTTTACACCTGACTTAGCACAGCGGCTGCTACATTTCACATCCTTGATGATTTCCACAACATCACTGACAAATGACCCTAGCACTACTCATACTCATTGACCTCTGTGCAGACTTTCACACCATTGACCACACCATTCTAATCAACATCCTATCCCACAGAATGAAACTCTCAGGAACCATCCTTAACTGGCTCACCTCCTTCCTTACTGGCAGGACACACTTTGTCTCCATGCCCCCTTTTCGATCCAATCCCACCAGAGTCAAGTTTGGGGGCCTGCAAGACTCCTCCCCATCTCCACTCCTCTTCAAACTATATGTTGAATCCCATTGACAGATCCTTTGCAAACATACCATCCATTGCCACCAATACACAGACAACACACAAATATACTTATAAATCACATCCCACTCACAACTCTATATCCTCAAATGTGGTCTCTGCACCATCACCACCTGGATGGCCACTCAATTCCTCAAGCTCAACTCTTCCAAATTAGAATACCTCTTTTTCTACCCCCTAGACACAAACCCAAACTCACCCCCTGAATAGAATTCTGCACAAACAGCCTATATATTTCTCTTCACACCTGTCAAATACCTTGGCTTCACTGTCAACCCCCCACCTTTCTTTCACAGACCACATAGCCGCTGTCACCAAAACATGCAATCTATAATTAGACCTCAAATGAAGGATCAGACACACCCTTCCCTCCTTGTGATGTCTGCTCTGGGTTCCAAACACATGTTCTCTCCCAGCTGGACTATGACAATGCTCTCCTCACTGGACTCCCCAACAACACCTTTGCCACCCTGCAAGCCATAGAAAATGCAGCACACTCATCCTCCACCTACCCAAAAATGCATACATTTCCCCCTGCTCTCGCACAGCTCTACCGGGTACCATAACTTAAATACCTGCCTTCAAAGGACTCTGCAATGTTTTCAAAGCAATCCACCCCAAAGCCCTATCTTACCTTCAAGACAAATCCAAACCTTTCACCCACACAAACACCAGACAAGCAACAAAATGAATGGCCAGGTACATAAAAGTAAATAGTCACATATGGTAACATTTGAGTGTAACAGAAAAGATTAGAATGTGCATGATAGAAGTAGTAGAATGAGGGAGGGCAGTGTGGCACAAGGAGGAACATTGAGTGTGAAAAGGTGAAAAAAAGGTGCTTAGGGAAACATGGGAAGAAGAGTGGGCAGGGGCAGCTTATCCATAATGAGCGAGGGGGCATCGACCCACCGGGTCTTGGCCTCCTCTCGCCCATTATGGAGGGTCCAGTCCAGTGAAATACTGAGCGTTCCATCAGCTGTTTTTTTCAGCTGAGGGAGCATTCTAACTTTGGAACGGAAATTCTGTTTCCCTTTGACAGTTTAGTTCCCCAGCCGCGCAAGCTCTATGAGTCATGCAAGGCTGGGGGGCATTTTGCTTCCCCAGCCTTGCATGGCTCATTGGAAATATTGGCTGGGGAACTGCATGTCTTTATGTGGGTGGAGGCTCCAGAGCACCCCCTTGCACATACAGACATGCAGATCCCCATACGGACAGAGCATGCTGGAGTGGGGCATCTGCTCACCCATACTCAGGCCCCTGCATGTATGTGCAGGAACCAGGAAGCTTCCTGTTTCTTGTTCACAACTGACAGGGGCTGGAACGCTGGAGAGGAAAGACCCATGGCAGAAGGTACGTTTGTTCATGTTCATGTATTTTTTCATTTAAATTATGTTTATGGATGCATGCATGCTTCTGTTGTTAGCTGAATGTATAATGATGGATGTTGGTGTGAATGAGAACATGCTTGCTGTGTGTATGTTGTATACATTTGTGTGTTTGTATGTTCATTTCTCTATTATTTAAATGTGTCTATGGATGTGTGTATGCTTGAGCTATGAGTGAGTGCATGATGGGTGCTCGTGTGAATGAGACAGAGTGCTTGCTGTGTGTATGTTGTCTAAATGTGTGTGTTTGTATGTTGATTTATTTATTATTTAAATATGTCTATGGATGTGTGTATGCTTGTGCTATGAGTGAGTGCCTGATGGGTGCTCGTGTGAATGAGACAAAGAGTGCTTGCTGTGTGAATGTTGTGTACGTGTGTTTGTGCTGGTCCAAGCTGATTTTGGCGAGTTTGTTAGGAGGTTTGTTGCACAATCCCCCTCCCCATCGGCCAAAGTCAGCTCTCTTTCTGTGGTGCTGTGGGACCCAGGGAACAGGGATGGCATTTTTTTACAGGACATCTATGATAGATGGCTAGTAAAAAATACCATACCTGCCTTCCTGGACCCCACAGCGCCTTTCATACACACATAATCACTTTAACTGTGTGCATGTGTTTGGCGCTGTGGGGCCCAGGGGACAGGGATGGCATTTTTTTACTGGACATCTGTCACAGATGTCTAGTCAAAAATACCATGGCTGCACCCTGGGCACCCCAGCACCTTGCATACACACATAACCATGTTGATTGTGTGCATGTGTTAGGTGCTGTGGAGTCCAGGGGACAGACATGATATTTTTTTACTGGACGTCTTTGATAGATATCTATTATAAAATACCATACCTGCCTTCCTGGACCCCACAGCGCCTTTCATACACACATAATCACTTTGACTGTGTGTGCGTGTTTGCCGCTCTGGGGCTCAAGGGAGAGGGGATGGCATTATTTTACTGAACATCCATCATAGATATCTAGTCAAAAATACCAACCCTGCCCCCTGGGCACCCCAGCAGCTTGCATACACCCATAATCACGTTGATTGTGTGTGTGTGTTTGGTGCTGTGGGGCCCAGGGGACAGGCATGGTATTTTTTTACCTGACATTTATGATTGATGTCCAATAACAAAAATACCATGCCCGCCCCTTGGACTCCCAGTGCCTGGCATACACACATGACCACATTGATTGTGTGCGTGTGTTAGGAGCTCGGGAGCCAGGGGACAGGCGACAGGTGTAATTTATTTTTACTGGGCATCTATGATAGATATCCAGTAAAAAATACCATTCCTGACCCCTGTGCCACCCCAGCGCCTCGAATGCACACAATCACATTCATTGTGTGCGTGTGAAGCACTGCGGCCCAGGGGGAAGGCATCGCATTTTTTACTGGGTATGCTCAGTAAAGAATGCCAGTCCAATCCGCTGGGCTTCCTAGGGCCTTAGGGGGAGTGCATGGAATTTTGAGTGGAAATCTAATATCATGGCTGTACCCTGGGACCCCATCTCCTAACATGCATCTGCCCCCTGGTCCCTCCAGTGCCTCGCAATCACACATAACCATATTCACCATTAATGTGATTATGTCTGAGTGCAAGGTGCTGGCGCACGATGGAGCAGGCATGGCATTTTTTACTGGGCAGAGTTGATAAAGCAAGCATGATAAGTGTTCTTTTTAGGTCCAGGTTTTAACATGACTTCTAAAACAGGGTTCAGTTGCTTTGCTACCTGCTTTGAAACGGGTGCCTCACATCTGCTCTACTGTTGCTCAAGTGTCTCTCAGGGTGTAATACATAAAGGGCCTCCTTATGAGTTTGGTGCTATCTCAGCAGTAAATCTGCTGAGATACCACCAAATTGATTTACTGTCACCGCCACTTGATCTGGCGGAATTACCGCCAGATTACAAGTGGTGGGATGGCAGTGTTAGTCCCCATTTATGGAGTCAGGTCTCCATGAGGATTTCGTAAGAATTACCGCTGGTCGAAATGGACGTTTATTGGCAGCAAGGAGGTGGAATTACCGGCAGCATTTCCTGGAGGTTTTTCCTCCACCTTACCTCCAAACCCATATTTTGTCGGTTCCATAATGCAGCGGTGATGTTGTGGTAACCACTGCATTACCACCGTTTTTGGCCACACCACCAACCTCATAACGAGGCTCATACAGAGAAATAAGGAATTTTGGTTTCCATGTTCATTTATGTATTTATGTTCTTTTAGACGTTTGAAGGGGTTGCTTTCTGACCATGCCAACACACTATTTAGAGAAATACTTTGAATCATGTTTTCTCCCTGGAAGGGTGGGGGGGGGGTATTGCAGCTCCCTGATTCTCGGTCTGGCTTTGTTTTATGCCCACTTGGTGGTCTACGCTGTCTGGAATCCAGCAGCAAGGGTTCGTAACTCAACACTGATCTCTCCATCTCCAACGTTTAACATTGCAGCTTTGTAAAGCTTTTCAGTGTGGCTGATGCCATTCCTAATGTTATGTGGATTTCGATTAGATGGATGAGAGGTTTCCCAAGCCATCATGAATGCTGCACACTTCCTTCCTGTGAGGTGGTAACCTGGAACGATATAAGGATAATGATTACGAAGGAAGTCATGTTGCAACCCTTTCTTTTTTTTCATCTCCATGCTTGCTTTGCTGTGATATTTCTTGTTGTCTCTGCTGGATCAGTCTTTTCATTGTAAGCCGATGTCTGTAGACAAAAGCGTTTGGGGGTGTGGGGGAGGGTTACTGACCCCTTATCCTACAGTTATTATTAAAATAGTTCTTTTATAACGCGCTTAATACCAGAGATTGGTATCGGGATTCCGACCTGTGTTGATCGAACCTGTGTTGCTGTTGCGTTGTGTTGCTTCCCAGCCAAACGCACTGCCCCAGAGCTATTCCCCTCTTCTTATGGCTTCACCAATGGGTCACCTTTCATACCTCTCTGCTTAGCCTACGAGTAGAGTGGTCAGGGAAGGGTCACCGGTTTGTAAATGCAAAGAAGCATTTTGGGGCATAGTGGCCCTTGTATCCACGCCGAATGTACAAGAGAGGAAGTCAGTGGGCAAGGCTGTTTAACTAATTTTACAATTACTGCGGATTAAATTGACGAAAGAGCTGGAATTCAGAATTCTGTTGAATGAGAACGAAAAAAGCACAATAAAGAGGAGACCCACGTTAAGCAATAATATAAGAATGCCATGGAAATGGAAACATCATCTAAGAACTGAAAGGAGACACATTAACTGATCAAACAAGCAGGAGGTGGAAGTACTGGCAGCTGCCAATAGTAAAGATGAATGCAGGCAGCATGAAAAAGTACGCTAGACACCTGCAATTCAATACATGTCTACTGCATTTTCTACAGAGATAATACTGAGATCACAAAGCCATATTGCATCTGCTTGCTTTCGCAGAGTGATAAAGCATTTACAGGGGAAAAAGATTTAAATTAGGATTCTAGAATGTATGCGCCACAATAAGTTTATTGACTTTACTATTCCCCCACACAGCCTCTTCATGAGAGACATAAAGGAATTCAGACTCTAGCTCCCAAAATGCATTGTTTCTTGATTGTACTATGTCTGCAACACAGTCCTTTCTGAAGTGGAATATGTGAATTTAGGCCTCATCTCCAAAAATGCAACATTTCTTGGCTTCACTATTTCTCCACAGAGCCTCTTGCATAGATGATGAGTATTTTAATTATTGTATGTTCCTTGAAGCCTCATTGGGGGCATTCTGCATTTCACCATCCCAGCACTTCTGTTGCTGAACAACGAGGAACTCGCCACCACCCACCCCCATCCACATGAACTGCCTTGCTGGCATGCAGACTAGCCCACAGCATTTGACATGCGCAGTCTCCAAACTCATAAGTTAAACGTGTTCACTTGTGTGATAAATCCCACTGGGCCCTCGTGCACCATTTTGACAACAGCCTGAAAAAGCTGATCCGCCAACATGCTTTTCCTTTAATTTTAACATCAAGGAATTGAATCGTTCTTGTCTTTACCACGCTGAGGCACGAGCAACCATTTCACCTGCAACGTTTCCCAATTCCAAAGCCTAATTATGAATTGTCACTACCTTATATGCAAGTGCATCCCAATAACATGTATACAACTCCACTGGCAGCCCACCCCCACACCGAGATTTACCAGTGGCAAGATTGTCAGTAGCCTATTTGCGCTGAGCCTCAACATTGTAGCATTTAAGGCAGCCCCAGTCTCAGCCACTACCGTGTACACCTGCTTCATCCATCCTCTCCTTATTCTGCTCATGTCTCACCCTGACCTGCATCACGTGCAGATGCTTGAAATATCGCATTCCTTTTGATCTATTCATGTGTTGGCCTGCAATCTTCATCTAATAATTCCTCAGTAGCCTCTGTACCATTTCACTATTCACTAACCAGGCACCCAACCACCCTGATGTTTCTCCCTTCATGCTGTTGCATTTTCATTTATTTAGCACTATCACATTTCCCAAGTCCTCACTGTCCATGCACCTTCTGTCTTTCTTCCATAATCTCAACAAAACTGTAGTGGGTGGAAGCAAACATAGGGCCTCATTACATGGTATGCGGTAACCATGGCGCTATTAGCGCCATGGTTGCCGTCGGTATTTTACCGTGTCCGCCTTGGTGGATTGCGGAATTACCGCCCTACTCCAAGGTGAGTGGGGGTGGTAATTCCCCATTCACCAAGGCACTTCCCCATTCCCATTTTTGCCCCCATAGGGCTCAATGGGAATGGGGAAGGAGCTAATTACGGTACCGCAAATTGCAAATTGTAAACCAGCCGTTGAGGTCGGGTCCCGCAAAGGGGCCTCGTAGTAAGGCGGTAAGGGTTTACCGGTGCCCTTACCGGTACCGGTAAACCCTTACAGCATTCTGTGTAATGAGGCCCATAGTCTTGGACATAAGTAGGAATAAACAGGGATTTATTGCACATTGCAACTGAAATTAAAGTATATATGGATAACGAGCCCCGCCAGTCTATGTGCTCTCCCTTCTCTGCTCTCCAACCATCAGTCACGGGTCCCTCCTGGAAGGTCCATATCATCTCCATCGACCTGGGCTTGCAGATGACATGGCACACGTCACCTGGATGACATATTACACATCCCCTTCTCTTTACAACTAAATGAAAACCATTCTCATAACTACATACAGTGTTGCCTGAGAAGGACTGGATAGACTTTGTGATGTGAAGTCCAACTCCTACACATATTTTGTCAAATGTTAAGGTCTCCGGTAGGTTCTTCTTGACCTCGACTGGTGAGAATCCCCAGCTGTATGATCAGGCAAGGAAAATGTACATCTGCGTTGTTCAAACACTTCTACCTTCTGTTCAACCACTCCTGTCTTCTCTTCTTCTGCACATTCATTATCCCTTCTGAAACATCTTGGCAACATTCTTTCCCTAATCTGTATTTTCTCCTTCTCTTGTACCCATTCTCCACACCAAGGACACTCTCTCAATGTTCCACATTGTCCCATCATCCAATCTGACAGCATGCTTAAACACTTCTGTCGCTACATTGGGATTGGCCCACCTGCACTACTCATCTCTGAGAGCACAAGGGAGTTTGATTCTCACTTTGTACCCTATAGTGGGAAGGATGCTGTCCCTCCTAATCTCATTGTGATCATGTGAGTCTTTGTTTCTCAGCTGACTAAACCTGATGTTATTCACAGCATTCTCTAACTTACTCCTCACTCCGGTATCCCTACCCATCTTGGATGGCACAAGTTTGTTATTAGCTTCTGTACCTCTACTGAGTTCGAAAGGAGAAACTCATGCAGTGCAATGAGGAGTAAATCTGTGCGCAACAATCACCTCCCTCACTGCCTTCTCCCAGTCTCGACCATTAGCCTAGTTCTTTTGACAGTATTCATCCATCTCCTTTGATCTAAATTGTGACCCGTTGTCAGTCACAATTGCCCTGGGGTGTCCTTCCCACTCACTAATCTCTTGAAAAATCTCAATAACAGACTTTGTTATTATGTTTGGTTTGATAAAAATGTCCACCCACCTAGTTAACCAATCAATGACCACTAAGCAAAAAGATTGTAAACCATTACTCCACACAGGTCCTAAAACATCCATTCCCAATTTGTCCCATGGCCGTTCAGGGATGTCTGTGATAAACATGGGATAATTAGAACTTAGAAACACTTTGTCACCCTTATTGCAAAGGATACAACCTCTGACAGATTTTTTCAATTTGTAGATCACTTCCTGGCCACCAGTAGTCACTTATTATCCTCTGTTTCGTTTTAATGATCCCTTGGTGACCTTCATGGGCAAGATTTACGAGATTTTTATGAAATTTAACTGGCGGAATAATTTTGTCATCTCGCATTATCATGTCTCCTTGGACACATAGGCCATATATTACATTCCAGAATGGTAATAGTCCCAATTCTTCGAAATAACTTTTCTTTCTGCAAGGGTTTCGTCCTCCAATTCTTGCCTGAGTCTGCTTAAACTGGTATCTCGTCTCATGGCTTCCTCCCATTCTTCTCGCAGCACTGGTAAAGAGGTTATTGTCAGGACTACCTCAAGATGTTCATTTTTATCATTGGATTCTACAACAATTGTCAACCTTGACAAACAGTCCAATGCAAATTTCTTCACCCCTGGTCAGTATGTCACTGTACAATTGTATTCTTGTAGTTGAGACACCCATCTCTTGATACGGCCTGACACTTTATCCAGACCTTTTGATGTAATTATTTCCACCAGGGGCTTGTGATCAGTGCAGGACTCAGAATTCCTTGCCCAGATGAAATTCCTAAATTTCTCTGAAGCCCACTTAATTGCCAAAACTTCTTTTTTGATGGTAGCATACAACTTCTCTGCTTCCTTCTGTAGTCTGGAGGCAAACGCTATGAGAAATTCCTTCCCATTCTCTTCCTGTGTTACTACTGCGCCCATACCAACATTTCTAGCATCAGTATTGTTTCCAAACAAATATACTCTTCTCTTTGGTAAACTCGCACATGGATGCAGTGTATTTTGCAAAATCTCGACTACATTTTGAGTAGTACTCCGTCATCCCTAGAAATGTTTGAATTTGGTCTAGGCATGCGTTCAATTGCCTCAGCAAGTTTTATTTTTGGACGTATACCTTCAGATGAGATCACGTGTCCTAGGTATTGTTAGGCGGAAACCTGTGCAGTTCCCTCTGGGACCACTGCAAAAGATTTAGGACTACAGGTGTTTGGCGGTGAACCCAATTGGTAGCAGTCTGTACCACACAGATTCACTTGGTAGCTGTGGCTGAGCAGTCAGACTTCCCTCAAGAAGAGTTGAGCAGTATGTGGAGTATACAAAATAGGGCAATTCTTCACAGCAAGACAAGCAAACACGCAACGAGGCTTAGTGTAAAGATATTAAGGTATTTATTTATAACGAAACATCTATCAAAAACACTATGGCACTGTCACGGCAAACAAATCAAACACAATTACTCTACGAAGAAGAAACGATCAATCCCCCTAGCAATATTTCGACAAGTCTAGGTTCTACCGGTATCACTTATTTTCAGACAGAGGTGTATACCTCAATCTAGATGGCACTCTAATATTAGTTTAGGACGGGAGAGAAAAAGATAGGCAGGTTATGAAATCAACACGGTTCAATCATTCGCGGATAAAATGCAAGGCAGGAAGGCAAGAATCACAATAGATCGTAAAGTTCAGAGGCCAGGCCCATTCGGAGAGAGGCAAGGCGCGATGTCCCAAAAAGTCTCTAGTGGAGATGCATTCAAGTCTTTGTAGCAAATTGTTATCAGCAGATTGAACCAGTTCAGAACAATAAATGAGAAAAGCTTGGAGGCGACCCAACGGAACGGAGAGGATTAAGATACCTCACTTGAACCGATCGAAAGGGAAGCCAGACGGACACGGTACCTTGTTTGTGGAGAGACAGCTCTGGCGGGGGCAGTTGTTCCTGGTGGTGGATGCACGTCGGGTCTTTGCCAAGAGTAGAGATGATCTCGTCGTCGAAGAAAAGTGAAGTCTGGTGCACCACCAAGGAAGAGACCAGCCGCGGAGTGCTCCGTCACAAGGCACCACCTTTTGGTCGCGGTACAGGGGTAGTGGCTATCCGGTTGCCGAGGTGCTCTGCACGGGCAATTCGACCACTGCGTCCTGAGGCGAATAAAAAGCAAAGGAGACTGGTTGTTCCCACCAGTCAGGGGAAGAGACTCTCCGGCAGGGAGATCTCCTCTGTCGTCGGGAAGTGGTGAGTCGGTTCCGCAGGGCTCCACCGGAGGTGTCGTCGTGCAGGTCGGCTCAGCGTTACCCTCGTCGGATTCTTAGGTCCTGTGGCGACTTCTGAAGATCCAGTCCCAAAAGCCCTGCTTTTATGCACAAAACCCCCATTCATTCAGCCTAGCTGTCAATCAACACTCGCTAAGTGGTCAGCGGGGAGGCTCACCACTTGGGCCAATCACTCCAGAGTGCGACCGGAGTTGGCAAGGCAACTCGGTCCAGGGTGCCTAAACCCCCTCCCTCACCCCTGTGGTAACCCAGAGAGAATGGCACCACTTTGGAGGGTCTCTGTACAGAGGCCTGCCAACAGTGGAACAAAGGGCTCAACCTTTGGTTTAGGAGTCACAGAGACAAACACAGGCGCCATTTTACAAAACCGAGTTCTGGCAGAAAATACCATCCGATAAACTTATTTAAGATAAGTAGACCGGTGGTACGTTAGAGATTAACAAGGAAAAGTATCAATCTCCAACAATGGGACGAATCCCATAGGGTTATGTTCGGGGTCGGACATAACAAGTAGTTTCCACTGCCACCAGCCAAAACTCGACGAGGGGGGACGGGACAGTGCCCCCTCGAGTAACAGATCCAGGAGTAATCGAATTACCCCTACTAGTAGGTGCACAATAAGATGGTTTGTACTAGTTTTGTTAGTAAATTTAGGTCTAGTAAAGCCAATGGTGACTTTACATGCCCGGGGAGACAGTAGTCAGTCCCCGGGTATGGAGTCTATGGTGGAGGTCCGCTAGGACGCCCCAGTGTTACGGCACGTAGGGTGCGGTGTAACACACATAGAAAAACATATGAGACCCTATGGAGTAAAAGACCCCATAGCCCATAGAACACATTGACATTCAAAGGAATTACACACATACATGTCCAAGAGTGGGAGGAAAAGAGTCTCATCTTGGCAGGATGGAAAAAAACAAACTCCAGAAATCCAGCAAAGCTGCTGGGGGACTCACTAGGTTAGGAAATTCAGCCTAAACAGAGAATTCTCCATAACACTGGCCCCCCCAGACTAAGGGACAGGAGGATTTAATCCACTCCTGGATGAATCTCATACCTCTAGTCGATGACATACATCCTAGAGAGATCATCAGCATTTTGGTGTTGACACCCTGACCTATGTTCAATGGGTTTCCAGGTTTTCCTTTGTAAGCTATATGACCTACAAACCTTCCTAGGAACATCAGTCTTTTTAAGTTTATAGGGGATCTGGTTGACCAGTCCCTCAGAAGTTGTTACACCTGCTGAACCTGTGTTAGGCTTTTTCAAGGGGTACTTAGAAAGGATTCCCTTAGATCTAAAGGGGCCTCCAGAGGTCTTCCCTACCTCTCTGTTGAGAGAAGGTTGAGTTTTAGGCCTCTTGGTTGGAGGGGATGGAGACAAGCAAGGTACATGCTTCTCCTTCCTCTGAGATCTTACCTTACCTACTTTAGGAGTTTCCCCCTTAAGTCTAGGAATTGGGTTGGAGTCTTCTGTGGAAGGTCCAACAGTCTGAAGGTTTTTGGCCTTAGACTTTTCTTTTCTGGTTTTCCACGAGCACCGAGAATTACCAGTTCTCTTAGGCCTAGTTAGGGTTCCAGTAGGTCCATCCACCTCTTCCTTAGAAGCAGGGGGAGTCATAGACTCGATAACTGGGGGAACAATGATGGAGCTTGGTTGGGGCTCCCATTTCCCTAACATGTTAGCCTGAAATTTGCCTGGGTCAGAGGTCAATTTACCAACACCAGGGCTTGTCGTGGGGTTCTCAGTAGAGGTTCCCACAGGCTTAGAGTGGCTCCTTAAGGTGGCCTCTCTAGCCAATTTGGTTTGGTTCTGGGTCTCCATACTGGGAGGCCTGGGGGTACTGGATACTACTCCTAGAGTTTTTAGATCATTCCCCAACAGGACTCTCCCAGGCACCTCAGTCTGAACACTGACAGGAATCAACACTGTCATGTCATTACATTGAATGAGGGCTGGTAGAATTGGAACCAGTTGGACAGGGCCTCCAGACATCTTAGCGGGACCTTTGGGTGCCTTAGCAACATCCTCAGGCCTGAAAAAGCTTTCGTCCACTACTGTTCTGCTGGCCCCAGAGTCTCGCCAGGCAGGAGTATCCTGGCCGTTGACAAGAACACTGTCCACATAATAACATTTAGAGTTTTCTGGTATAGAGTCATACACACTCCTATTCTGATTACTCACCAGATCCATTGACTCTACTGATACACTTGCTTGAAGAACCCAAGGTTCTTCAGCAAAGACTTCAAAGTGAGCACTAGTCATTTGGACTTCCTCCTCAGGAGTGAAGGCTAAGGAGACTGTGCTGATCCCAGTAGGTTTACCCGTACATTTTGGATCTCCTTTGATATGGTCAGTTGCCCCACAGAGATAGCATGTTCCAAATGCTCTCTGGAATGGTGGCTTGTTCTGACCTCCCTCTGGTTTGTGGCCAGAAGGGACACTATTCTGTTGTGGTTTTCCCTGGGGTCTACCCTGGTTATTTTGTTGTTTGGAGCCCTCTTTGGGTTGGGAGGTATTAGAATTCTCTTTTGAGTCTTTGTTAGGCTATTTTCCCTCATCCTTTTTCTGAGTTGCCCCAGAGTCCTTATGAGTAGCCCTGTTGGCAACCCACAAGTCAGCAGCCTTAGCTAGCTCCCTGGAATCCAATTCCTTCGAATCAGCCAAGTGCTGTCTGAGCTCAGGAGAACAGGCATCATAAATAGACTCCAACATAAAAAGATTCCTCATACCCTCATAAGTGTTCACTTTGTAACCCTTAATCCATCCCTCTAAGTTTTTCAACCCTTCACTCACCCAGGTAGCCCAAGGGGTACCATCATGCTTTTTGAGGGTTCTAAACCTCTTAAGATACTGGGAATGGGTCTTCCCGAATCTAGCTATTAAAGCTGGTTTCACACTTTAGTAATCCGTCTTATCCGCCTCCCCCAACTCCATTACCACATCAGTCGCAACAGGAGGGAGCCTAGAGAACAACCAGGGGAGCAACGCATTCCTGGTGATGTCCTGGAGCCCATGATTGTATTCACACAGTTTCAACCAATCCAACACATCCAATCTCGGTTCATACATACCCACTAATTCCTTCGGCATCCGGGGTCTTTTGGGACTGGAGCTCCTAGAGGAACCAGAGGAGAGAGAAGCATTTTCCATAGACAACTTTTTCATCTCTAACTCGTGATTAAGTTCTATTTCTCTGAGTCTTAACTCAGCTTGCTTCTGCTCAGCCTGGGCATTCATCCGTCTGAACTCGAGCTCTTGGTTTTGTTCGGAATGAGCCAAGAACCGTTTGTATTCTAATTCGAGCTTCATTTTTTCAAGTTCAAAATAAGCAGGGTTACTTGTGGGACCTGGTATGGGCCCCGTAGGCACAGCTGGTAAGGCAGGTAGAGGGGCAGGGGAGATAATTTCATTAGCCTCTCTGTCCTCGTCAGCCTCTTCATCGCTATCATCAGAATTACGATTCAGATCAACACTATCACTGTTATCTACATTTGCTGGAGAGATTGGTTCCTCTGAACCAGTACCCAGACTTTGGTTCGCCAGCAATCTCACTATTAGTTCTAACTTCTTGCCTCTTACAGAAAGATTCTCTTGCCTACAGAGAGCTCGCAAACTCTCAGTATTTTCACCTGACAAGGACTCTTGACTGTAAGTTTCCATCGTAGACATGTTTCTGAAAGTTGCTTTTTGTGCAAAGTTTTGTGGTTAGTTATCCTACAGTGTCGAAAAGCACTCTAAACTGTATACTCGATATAAATCCCACCGCTGTACACCAGTGTTAGGCGGAAACCTGTGCAGTTCCCTCTGGGACCACTGCAAAAGATTTAGGACTACAGGTGTTTGGCGGTGAACCCACTTGGTACAGTCTGTACCACACAGATTCACTTGGTAGCTGTGGCTGAGCAGTCAGACTTCCCTCAAGAAGAGTTGAGCAGTATGTGGAGTATACAAAATAGGGCAATTCTTCACAGCAAGACAAGCAAACACGCAACAAGGCTTAGTGTAAAGATATTAAGGTATTTATTTATAACGAAACATCTATCAAAAACACTATGGCACTGTCACGGCAAACAAATCAAACACAATTACTCTCCGAAGAAGAAACGATCAATCCCCCTAGCAATATTTCAACAAGTCTAGGTTCTACCGGTATCACTTATTTTCAGACAGAGGTGTATACCTCAACCTAGATGGCACTCTAATATTAGTTTAGGACGGGAGAGAAAAAGATAGGCAGGTTATGAAATCAACACGGTTCAATCCTTCGCGGATAAAATGCAAGGCAGGAAGGCAAGAATCACAATAGATCGTAAAGTTCAGAGGCCAGGCCCACGCGGAGAGAGGCAAGGCGCGATGTCCCAAAAAGTCTCTAGTGGAGATGCATTCAAGTCTTTGTAGCAAATTGTTATCGGCAGATTGAACCAGTTCAGAACAATAAATGAGAAAAGCTTGGAGGCGACCCAACGGAACGGAGAGGATTAAGATACCTCACTTGAACCGATCGAAAGGGAAGCCAGTCGGACACGGTACCTTGTTTGTGGAGAGACAGCTCCGGCGGGGGCAGTTGTTCCTGGTGGTGGATGCACGTCGGGTCTTTGCCAAGAGTAGAGATGATCTCGTCGTCGAAGAAAAGTGAAGTCCGGTGCACCAGCAGGGAAGAGACCAGCCGCGGAGTGCTCCGTCACAAGGCACCACCTTTTGGTCGCGGTACAGGGGTAGTGGCTATCCGGTTGCCGAGGTGCTCTGCACAGGCAATTCGACCACTGCGTCCTGAGGCGAATAAAAAGCAAAGGAGACTGGTTGTTCCCACCAGTCAGGGGAAGAGACTCTCCGGCAGGGAGATCTCCTCTGTCGTCGGGAAGTGGTGAGTCGGTTCCGCAGGGCTCCACCGGAGGTGTCGTCGTGCAGGTCGGCTCAGCGTTACCCTAGTCGGATTCTTAGGTCCTGTGGCGACTTCTGAATATCCAGTCCCAAAAGCCCTGCTTTTATGCAGAAAACCCCCATTCATTCAGCCTAGCTGTCAATCAACACTTGCTAAGTGGTCAGCGGGGAGGCTCACCACTTGGGCCAATCACTCCAGAGTGCGACCGGAGTTGGCAAGGCAACTCGGTCCATGGTGCCTAAACCCCCTCTCACACCCCTGTGGTAACCCAGACAGAATGGCACCACTTTGGAGGGTCTCTGTACAGAGGCCCGCCAAAAGTGGAACAAAGGGCTCAACCTTTGGTTTAGGAGTCACAGAGACGAACACAGACGCCATTTTACAAAACCGAGTTCTGGCAGAAAATACCATCCGATAAACTTATTTAAGATAAGTAGACCGGTGGTACGTTAGAGATTAACGAGGAAAAGTATCAATCTCCAACAATGGGACGAATCCCATAGGGTTATGTTCGGGGTCGGACATAACAAGTAGTTTCCACTGCCACCAGCCAAAACTCGACGAGGGGGGTCGGGACAGTGCCCCCTCGAGTAACAGATCCAGGAGTAATCGAATTACCCCTACTAGTATGTCCACAATAAGATGGTTTGTACTAGTTCTGTTAGTAAATTTAGGTCTAGTAAAGCCAATGGTGACTTTACATGATCGGGGAGACAGTAGTCAGTCCCCGGGTATGGAGTCTATGGTGGAGGTCCGCTAGGACGCCCCAGTGTTACGGCATGTAGGGTGCGGTGTAACACACATAGAAAAACATATGAGACCCTATGGAGTAAAAGACCCCATAGCCCATAGAACACATTGACATTCAAAGGAATTACACACATACATGTCCAAGAGTGGGAGGAAAAGAGTCTCACTCTTGGCAGGATGGAAAAAAAACAAACTCCAGAAATCCAGCAAAGCTGCTGGGGGACTCACTAGGTTAGGAAATTCAGCCTAAACAGAGAATTCTCCCTAACAGGTATTTAATTTCTTGTCTATTAATTGTGCATTTTTCCATACTCAAAGTCATTCCTGCAGCATGCAGTTTCTTGAACACATCATCCAGTCTCTTGTTGTGAAGTTTAAAATTGTCTGTCTAAACTAAGATGTTATCTTGGAAGCACAAGATTCCTTTGTCTTCATCAAATAGTTTGTGCATGACCTTCTGAAAAACTGAGGCAGCGGATACTAGGCCGATTGGCATTCGCCTGTATTGAAATAGTCCTTCGGTATGATGAATGCTGTCAGCAGGCATTGTGAAAGTGCTATACTGAAATTTTCCTCACGTTTGCAGACCGGAGTCTGCTTACCATCTCTGCTGTCTATGCTGCCTACAAGTGCTTCATTCCTGGCGGAGCCTTGGCGGACTCAGCAGGCATTGTGAAAGTGCTATACTGACATGTCCCTTGTGTTTGCAGACTGGAGTCTGCTTACCATCTCTACTGCCTACGCTGCCTACAAGCACTTCATTCCTGGTGGAGCTTCGGCAGAGTGAGGCTGAGTGTTCCTTGTGTTCTGTGGGTGACGTGAGACGGAAGGATGGAACCATTGGCGACTTTGATAGCTTGTCCCTTGCATAATGCAATTCAGATGACTACGGGACAAGCACCACCAACAAGATTGCAGCTACAGCGGTGTAACTCTGCTCTGTTACACTCAAGGCAGCCGGGTAGAACTGAATCTGAAAATGGACATGAGCAAATTCACGCTACCCAAGTAAGTGTCAGCTCGGGTGGGAAACATACAGACAGAGGGCGGGAGCTACCTGGCAAACACATAAACATTAACCATGCCGGGACAGAATACTGTGTAACATCAAAAACAGTAACAGCCTTAGTGGGAGCAAAAGTATTAGCAGTAGCCAGCATGTTCCCCTTCCCCTTGTAATTCAAATCATCCCTGAAACTCACCTGAGCTCCCTGAATCAGAGAGCCATTTTAGTGCTGTGCATGGTAAACTACGACTGTAATTGCCCAACAAACTCATTTAAACCACATCAGGGAACCGACAAAACTTCAATATTGAAGACAGATGGAGTGCCTCCGCTACGCGTCCTAGCCTGGAGAAAGGTGGCGGTGGCCTGCAAAATGACAACATGGTAACTGCAGGGAACTGCATGGAGGAAAGATGCCAATGTACAACAATTGATGCACTTTGCCTCGAAGTCTCCTTTACCTCAAGCAAGATAAATTAAAAACAACCCTCTTTACAAGAGCCTGATGACACTACATTAGACAACAACAAGCAACAGGTTGTCGGAACCATGGAGGGAATAACAACGAAATTTCAGCTGATCACGGAATGCACCTGCCAATCTAAATTGGATAAACAAGCCGGCATAGTGCACCCTTGCCAGCAAGCTCATGAGTCCTAGGAGGAAGTTTTTCTGCCAATCGATTTTGACATAAAGCAACCTCCTAATTCAAAGACAATGGTGCAACATGCGGAGTCTCCTTATGAAAACGAAGCTGCAAACCCAAATAGACGGTGCAACTCTCTTGCAGTTGCCGACCAGCTCTTGAGAGATTTGACCTTAATTATTGCAAGAATTAATCCCAACCGTCCGTTGGTGGACACTCAAAGAAACTCAGAGAGGGGGAACTTCATTCTCAATGGTGAACTTGATCAAGATGCGAGTTCAAAGATTCTTCGAGGCGCCATTACTGTTGAGAAAGATGTGCCGAAGCAATCACAGAAACATAGACAGGTGGATTCTAGCCCACTGTACTATGTTCACAAAAAAGAATCACACTCAAAAACAAGTGTATTCGGAACACAAATCAGCGCCGTAAACAGGGATCTAAAGACTCAGTACAATGTCGATCTTCTGGCTCTGCCACCTCAACCGAGGAGTAGTCTTCAGACTCTTCCTTCATTAACAGGGATTACCCAAAAGTGAGAAGAACAGCACAAGCAAGAATTCTGAAATCAAAACAGGGCTCTGTAATCAACGAAACATACGAGACGGCCGAAAAAGTACTTAATGAATTAAGACCAAAATGTATGTCTGCAATGACTATTGCAGTAGCACCACTCCTAAAAATGTTTGAGCAGCTTAAGGACAACAACAAAGACCAGAGCACCCTAATTCCCCTGATCAATTCTAAAATGCTCAGCATAGAAATGGAGCTGAAGGAGATTAAACTACACATTAGCAAGGACAATCAAAGAATTGAAACGACTACTAACTTACTAAAAGAACAACTAAAAAATAACGTGGATGATAAAAGATTGCTTGCGGACGTTGCTAGGGAAGCTCTGAAGATCTTGAAGAGGGACTCTCATGGGAGCTTTTGTGCCCTGGGGAAGCCCTGTGGTGGTGAGCGGGCCTCCCAGGGTCGGGACACCAGCGCGCGTAGGCAGCGCGCAAGAACACACGCCAGAGACGTCTGCTCGTTCCGGTGCTCCGGCGCGAACTGCCCGTGCACCGCCTTTATTAACTAGCGCGCATGCGCCGGCCCGCCGGGCCGCGCATGCGCGCTTCGTGTACCATGTACACAACATCCCTCCTTTTCCCCCCGAACAACAAACACATTAAACAGGGGAGCCAACGTGGCTCAAATCAAACTGTACTTAACAGGCTCCGTTACTCAGGCTGCAGAGTCCATGATGAAATCTTGGAACCTTTGCGGTGGACGGCGTCCTTCCCTGCGCGGGTACCTGGGCGAGCCTCTCTCGAGATTCTCTGGTCCCCCAGGGTCCTCGGGCGGTTCACCGCCTTCCTGCGGCGCCTCTGCTGCTTGTCCTTCGGCAGGGCTGATTTCTTCCTCCTCGGCCACGGGTCCTATGCGCTTGAAGAAGGACACGTTTCTGGTTACCGTCCCTCGTGCATTCGCAGCTGTGACCATTGACCCTTTGACATGAGTTACACCCATTGGTTGGGTTTCGTAAGTCATTGAGAGCTTCCCTTCCGGTTTCCTGTTCCGGACTAGGACGGTGTCTCCTACTGCTATCTCTTTTCCTGGCAACCTCCGCCTTGTTGTCTCGTTCTCGTTTCTCGCTGCTCTGTCTGCTGTCACCCGTGCGCTATCGATCACACCTGGGCGTCGGTCCCCCGCTTCGGGTATCAGCCCGCTGGGTATTCGCTTGAACAGTGCCTCAGCGGGTGCGATTCCGGTGGATCGATGTGGGGTGGACCGGTACTCACGGAGAAAGTCGATTAGGTTGTGTCGCAGGTCCTCCCCTCCATTGACAGAAATGCGAAAAATTTTGTTTAGTGTCCGCATGAAACGCTCAACCTCTCCATTAGCCCTTGGCCATAGCGGGGTTACCTTCCGATGCTTGATGCCTCGTTCCGCGCAGTATCTCGCAAACCGCTGTCCTTGGAACGGCGCTCCATTGTCTGAGCAAATCTCAAATGGGAACCCATAGGTGGCGAAGATTTTGTCCATCGCCAGGATGGTGTGATCGCTGGCGGTGGATTCCACGAGTTCCACTTCCGGATACCTCGACCACTGGTCTGTGACCACCAGGAAATATAGGCCTCTTCCTGTCGAGCCGAAATCTGCGTGCACCGTTCCCCATGGCACGTCGCTCCGTTCCATGGCCTGAATGGGTGGGCCTCTTTCCACAGGACTCGTGGCCTGGCAGGGAATGCAGGTCCTCACAAACTCGGCTACCCTGTGCTCCAGATCGGGGAACCAGACCTTCAGCCTGAGGCGTGCCTTCATCTTGGCCATGCCTTGGTGCCCTGTGTGGGCCAACTGGAGGACCCTCATGACCAACGACCTGGGGATCACAATCTGGTTCCCTCGCAGCAACAGGCCGTCCGTGGACACCGAGAGCTCGTGTCGAGCTTTCCACAGCAGTTGTAGGTCCCTTTGTACCTCTGGGTTCCTCCTGGCGTTGTTTAGAAGGATGTCCCGCCACTCTCCTGTGGCCACCGCCCTTTTCACTCTTAGGAACGCCTCATCGCAGTTCGAGTCGTCCGCAATGTCCTCTCTCGACAAGGCTACTGGCAGGGCTGATTCAATGACGAGATGCACGGCGTCTCCAGCGTCTGTTACCTCTACGGGACTTTGGGTGTCCCTCGTGCCTGGGTGGCGAGAAAGGTAGTCGGCTGGGTTATGGGTACCTGGGCGGTATACTAGCTTGACGCCGTATTCAATGAGGGATAGCATCCATCTTTCGATGCGGGGAGGCGGTTTGGATGACGTTCCCGACAGGATAGGAATCAGGGGTTTATGGTCCGTAATCACGACGACGGGTTTGCCGAGGATGTAAATTCTAAAGTGTTTGCACCCCCACAGGATGGCGAGGGCTTCCCTTTCTATCTGGGAGTACCTCTTTTCCGTGTCGGTGAGGGCTTTGCTGGCATACGCTATGGGCCTCATGACCCCTAGTTCGTCTGCCTGCATGAGTACTGCCCCCAGTCCCACTGGGCTGGCATCGACCACAATCTCCGATTCCCGGCTGGGGTTGAAATAGGCCATCGTCTCCTGCTCTGACAGGGCTTCTTTGATGGCCTTGAAGGATCGTTGTTCAATCTCAGTCCACTGCCAAGTCACGTCATTCCTCGTAAGTGCCCTCAGTGGTTCCGACAGAGAGGCTAGGTCTTTGATGAAACGGCCGCAGTAGTTGACCATCCCCAAGAAGCTCCGAACCTCCGCCGGTGATGTGGGTGGAGGTGCATCCCTTATGTCCTTCACTTTTCCAGGGTCTGGGGATATGCCCCCCGCATGGAAGGTGAACCCAAAGAATTCCAGTCGGTCTTTGAGGAATTCGCACTTTTCTTGGTGCAAGGTCAGGCCCACCGCCTGTAGTCTCTCAAAAGTGTTCTCTAGCCGTTTAAGGTGTTCAATTTCCGACCTGGCGAAGACTAAGATGTCGTCAGACATGTTAATGACACCTTTCAGTCCGGACAGGGCTCCTCTGATGGCATTCTGGAAGACCTCTGCCGCGGACGAGATTCCAAAGTTTAGTCTCTTGTACTGGTACAACCCCTCGTGAGTAGTGAATGTCGTAATGTACCTCGACTCGGGGTGTAGCTCCAACTGGTGGTACCCAGATCTGAGGTCCAGTTTGGAGAAGACTTTGGCACCTTGGAGTTCTCCGACGATGTCGTCTAGAGTGGGTGTGAGGTGACGCTCCCTTTTGATGACGGCATTTGGGAGCCTCATGTCCACGCAGATGCGTACCGCCCCCAGCTGTTTCGGCTTTGGGGTTACCACGATGGGCGACACCCAAGGGGTGGGGCCTTCCACTCTTTCAATGATGTCCCGGTCGACTAGCTGTTGCAACTCCCCTTCCACTTGGGCTCTTAAGTGAAAAGGAATCCGGCGATGTTTGAGGGCTGTCGGCCTTACGGACTTGTCGATGTGTAAGCGAACGGGCTCTGCTTTCAGTTTACCAATGCCCTTGAAGAGAGTTTCGAATCTGTGCAGCATGTTTTTCAGATCAGCGTGGTATACCCCAAACGTGAAGTGGACAATGTCGAGTGCTTCTGACGCCGCACAGCTCAGCAGGGAATGTGGGCTGACGCTGGTGACAAAGAATCTTGCTCTGATGGTGTTTTGTCCATGAGAAACCGGGGCAACGAACACGCCTTGGATGGGTAGGGGCGTATCCCCACCGAATGCATATATTCGTGCCATGGACGCTGACAGCTCCGGTGGGCCCGGCAGGGCCTCATAATGTTTGGTGGCTAGCACGCAGACCGAAGCCCCAGTGTCAATGAGAATGGGGGTGGGGACGTCATCGATGTTGACAGCGCATGTGGGTTGGCGCCTCGTGCCAGGGCCTTTTACGATGCTGGAGATGAAGAAAACCTCTTCCTCCTCTTCTTCTTCTTCTGCGATGTCCAGATCCTGCAGGCTCTGATCGATCGAAGAGATGCCTCTCACTCTGCGAGCGCCTCCCCGTCCAACTCTCTCCGGTCCTCTTCCTGCCGCAACAGGGGAGGCAGCCCGGCACATCCTGGCGTAGTGCCCCGGTGTGCCACACCGGCCGCACGTTCTCGACTTCGCCGGGCATTCACCGCTGTGGGGGAGGTCATACCCACAGTAGGAGCACGATGAGGCGTTGCTTGGCGTGGGCAGGGTATCAGGCCTTCTCGACGCCCACCTTGACCTTCCTGCTGCTGACCGTCCCACAACAAATGCGTCTTCGTCATTCTTCGGTCGCGTGGCAGCGTCCATTTTCGCACCTCTGGCTTCCGCTAGCTCATGTGCTCTTCCCAGGTCCAAAATTTGCTGGAGGGTCAGGCCAGGTTCTCTCAGTACCTGCCTTCGAAGTTTGCCGGAGCTGCACCCCTGCAGTAGTTGGTTGCGGACCATTTCTTCCTCATCGACCCATCTGCAGGAGGACGCCAGGTGTCTCAGACGGGCACAAAATTTGTCTAGGGGCTCGTCGTCTAGTTGCCTTTCGGCACCCATGACAAATCTATCAAAATCCACGTTAGCCATGGGGAGAAAATGGTCTTTGAGTGCCTGCTTGACTGCGTCATACGTGACCACGGGGATGACGATGGAGTCGTAGATCTTGTGGACTTCTGCGCCTGCCGAGTAGATCATAGTCGCGATTTTGGTGTCATCATCGTTCACCCCCGATGCCCTGAAGAACATATCCAGTCTCTTGACCCACAATAGCCACTTTGGGCCCAGCTTGGAAGGAGGGCCAGTAGTATCGAATTCAGGCATGGGGGCTAGGGAGCTGCGAGATCTGCGGGGGATTGGGGCAGCGGCACCCTCATCGTCGGACTCTTCTCCCATTTCTGCGTCACGTACTCACAGTTGTCTTTCTTGAGAGAAGGGCAGCGTGTCCTGGTCTCGTGGTAGTGTTGGGGTGTAGAAACCCACTTCTTTCTTCTTAAATGCCACAGCCCTGCGCCTGCAGGACTGTGGGCTTTCCAAAAATTGTCTGTGACCTCCAAACACAGCTGGTAGGTAGCGCACGAGCACCCTTTCGGGCCGCAACCACTGCCGCCACGTGTGAAGAGGGGAACGAGTGAAATCAAAATGGCCGCCGGCGCTCCGCGGGTTCGTAATGCGGAAGACTTTCCGTCTCTCCGAGGCTGTCGGAGCACGGAAGCAGTCCGTACCTCCTCGTCGCCAGTGTTGTGCCCTGAGGAAGCCCTGTGGTGGTGAGCGGGCCTCCCAGGGTCGGGACACCAGCGCGCGTAGGCAGCGCGCAAGAACACATGCCGGAGACGTCTGCTCGTTCCGGTGCTCCGGCGCGAACTGCCCGGGCACCGCCTTTATTAACTAGCGCGCATGCGCCGGCCCGCCGGGCCGCGCATGCGCGCTTCGTGTCCCATGTACACAACAGGAGCGAACAATAACGCCCCAAAAGATGAATAGTTCCTAGTACGGATAAAGCGTGCTTGAGCTTGATGCCTTGTGCCCCTGTCGCATTGCAGAGTACAATAACTTACTGCAAATCTCTCGCGACAGATATCAATCCACAAGTAATTCAAACTGGTTCACTCAGCCTCAAATCTATCAGTACTGAAGAGGCAAATTTGAGCGATTTTTCCAAAATACTTCCACAAACCTCCAACACAGACAGCATACCAAAATGCACAACTGTTGTGACAGGGTCTAACAATGGGGAGGTGACCCTTCCATCTACCTCTGTCAATGCAGAGGGTGTGTGCGCCATTGCAGACATTACAGCAAACAAGGCTCCTGAAATTACCTCTAAGGGTAATGAAAGCTACGCAATATTCGAAAAGAGGAAGGTGGAAGCTCAGCCCGCAAAACCATCAGGGCAAACTTGGAAACTGAAAAAATGCAAGAGAAAGACTACAAATATGCCAATTGGCAAAAACACAAATGCCACAAAGTCATGCAAATTTCCAAGAAATATCAAATCCCCGAATGTCACCATCCAAGCACCTGTCGCTCACAAAGCACCAGCGGACAGGGAAAAATCTGAACTGCCCCTTATAAAGCCAATCATAATCTCCGACACTCTCACTGAGGTTACTTATGCAAGAACGGCAGAAAAAGATGATGAGATTCCTATGGCAGCACTATTAAATTTGTCCACATACGAGTCTGACGGTGACGAAAACGATCCAGAAGAGAGCCCGAACCATGATGGGTATATTATCCTAGATTCAGACTCGGAAGAGGAACAGCAGAGACCCCCTCGTACAGAAGCACCTGAGAAGGCAGCTCCAATTGCAAAAGAATATGGGCCTCATTACAAGTAGTGCGGAATGCATTTAACGGCGCCGGTAATGGTTCCGGCGCTGTTAAGCGCATTCCGCACTATTACTATTACTATTATTATTTATCCAGACGTCCAGAGCGGGTCCCGCGAGGGGACCAGGGAGCTAACAACGGGCCCTCTTGTAATGGGCCCGTTGTTACCTCATTCCCCATTCCCATTGAGCCCTATGGGGGCTCGAATGGGAATGGGGAAGGACCGGGCCTGGGTTCCCTAAAGGAGGAAATACCGGGCCCTCCATACTCAGAATGGCTCGGTATTTCCCCATTCAGGGAACCCGGATCCAATTTTGGAGGCAGCCATGCCCTTATTAAGGGCATGGCTGCCTCCAAAGTCGTAATCAGGCCCCATGTGTCATTCCCCTTTTGCCTAACACACACCTAAATCGCACCTCAGAAGTAGCCACCAGTATGCTGGTCACTGACACCTTTTTAACCATAGCAGAGAGGAGAGCCAAGTCTGAAGCAAAGAATCTAGAAATTCTGGAAATATTCAAACCAAACCAAAACCTATGGTTATGTGCCCAAACTCTTCATAAAACCTCGCAAGCACTGGTTCTTTTTTTTTACCAGAGAGTCATAACAAGAGAAAATTGGACAAGAAAAATGCCACTTTTGAAGATTGGAGAGTGGATCGGCGGGTTGTAGACTCGGCTACCCAATTGAATCTAAACAAAAGACAAAAGATAGACGCTAACTATTGTATACTGCTGGAAAGAAGCCACCCAACAAATGATGGATTAATCTTAAACAGAAATAGCGTCTTGTGTCTTGTCCAACATATACCACATTTACGATCAATATCATCAGACGATCTTAAAACAGTGGAATTTATCAGCGAAAAGACGTTTCGACCGTGTTTTACTACATATTTATTCTAGAGTAATACGCAGTACCCTCTTGAAAGGAACAGCTGACCTAAAGACCTTGGGATTCGACATAAGGGAAGTGAAAAAAGAAACTCCACTGACTAAATGCCTACAATGGGTGGAATAAGACCACTGAGGCTCTACTCTGGACACCAAAGGAGCTAAAATAGTTTGTGAAAATACTTTCCAAACAACGGCCGATCAAGTAATCGCAATACATGGTGAAGACTCAAATTCTAGCCATACTTCAAAGGAAGAATATGGGCCCAAGAAAGAAATAAAAATTATGTTCATATGCAATAACAAAGACAAGAAACAGGAACAAAACTCCAGTGGCTCTAACAATAAAAGTGACAAGACTAATGACTGGAGCTGGTTAACCGGTGCTCTGAATTCCAATATCTCAGGTTAGCCCAACTAAAATCTTACATATGACGCTACAAATGGGCTCATGGTATAATCGAGGTTACGCTCACTTGATGGGTGCTTCCACTAATGTCCTCAAATTGCTAGACATAATATGTCTTCAAGGGACTTGGCTTCATACTCCTCCTAGTGTCAAAATAGCAATTAACCCAGCAATAAAACAGTCAAAAGGTTGTCCAATATCTGGCCTAATTACCCTGATTAAAATCAAAAGCGGTTACCGGATTTCGGATACCTGTAACCACTCTCCGTACATACAAACTACTTGCATAGAACAAATAAAGGTTACAGATAAAAATGTATAACAGTTACACATAATCAATGTATATTGGCAACACTGGGCAGTGGGATCATGGTCCTTCCTTGATGATATTTTTGAGATACTGGACAGAATAATGTCCACTGTGGCGAATTCGAACATTATCTTATGTGGAGATTTAAATATGGACTGTATTAAGCTAGAGATGAGCAAAAAGATGGGCACAGTGAAAACAAACCACATTGAGAGTGTTTGGTTAGAGGAACTGGAAGCTAGAGGTATGCTATTACTCAATGGCAACATTGCTGGAGCTACTCTACAGAAAGCGAACTGGCAAAGGGAGAGCCAGCAATCTGTGCTGGACTACTTCTTTGCATCTGAACATTTTGCTAGAAGAGTATGCAACCTTAGTGTCATCACCACGTCACACAGTGATCACAACTTGGTTAAAATAACCTTCAACTGGGAAAATATCCCCACGTCTACAATGTGGAGTCATCCAATAAAAGTAGAAGCAGGTGGTAATAGAATAAGAATGGACAGTGCCAAGATTATAGATATCACAAGAGCCCTTGAGAACAAAACAAATATTCAAGATGGAGACATGATCGAATATGAAGCCCTACTGCAAAAATATACATAAAGAAGTAACGGTTTCAATAAGCAGAGTTTTAAAAGATTGCATGCTTACAACAATGAGATCGCATTAAAAAATCGAGAACTTAGAAGGAACATTAGATATCTCATGAATACTGATAAAGAAAATGAAAATGAGATACTAAAACTGTCTGACTTCCCATAAGAGCCTTCTAGAACAACGTGACACAGAAAAGATATTGAAAAGCTTGACACAAAATAATCCAAGAGAATTCCAGTCGATAATTAACGATATGGAGGCACGCTAGCACTCCTTGCAAAGTAATATGGTCACTGAATTTCAGTGGATCGAGCACTATACAAACCTCTTTGAGAAGCAAAAAGAAAATGAAGCACCACAGATACAGCACTTAAAGTCCTGGAACATGGACATCAGCAATTACGATATTCTAAGTAACATCAAAAGAATCTCGTCCTCCAGGGCTCCCGGTCCAGATGGACTAACGAATCAAATGTTGAAGCAGAATCCATCAGAATGGACAGACTTCTTTGATAAATTATCAAGGCAGGCCATCTTAAAGGAATGCAGGATTCTTAGGTCCTGGAAAAGTGCTATTATTGTTCCTATATCTAAGAAAGGTGTGAGAACTAAGCCTAAAAACTATCGACCAATAGCTCTGTTGGATGTGGTAGCTAAGATTTTTGCCACCCAACTTCAGTGGAAGCTGTTTACCTGGATCAAATCATCGGGAGCATTTGATCCTCGACAAACAGGGTTTGTCAAGGGGGTAGGTTGCAGACTAAACTTGCTAATGTTGAATCTGCTAAAAATGGAAGTTATAAAGCAAGAATCGAAAATCTATCTTGCATTTGTGTACTTGGCTCAGGCTTTTGACAGCATCGATAGACAATTGTTATGGGCTAAGCTGTTAAAGTGGAAATGCCCAATCAGCATAATAGCAGCAATTAAAGAACTGTACTCAAACACAGACAAAGAAATTGGCTAGACCAATGTGGTATTTTGTCCGCCCTGATAAACACAGCTAAGGGTGTGAAACAGGGATGCCCGTTAGGAGCAATCCTATTAAATTTGTTTATAGCCGATGTTAGTATGGCTTTGGGAGAAGTGCAGTCTTTTGCCCCAAAAATCAATGGAAACCATCTACATTACATGTGTTACGCTCACTTGGTATCCACAGGGATGCCACCCAGCTGGGTTACTCTCTGGTATGCTTCTCAGCTTAGCCCAGATGTGGTCTGCGGGGAAGGTTTTGCCTGAAAATACAGGAGGACTGTGTTCAAGACTGACCGACCAGGTTAAGTATCCTCCCTCCACCCCCGTATGATTTCAGCCCCTCTGGGGCCCTCTCCTCACCTTGTGGTAGAATTAGGCGTGCTCTCCATTCTGCCTTCTTTGCAGGGGCGTGTTGTCTTTCATGGGCGTGTGCGGTCCAGTTACTTCACTGACGCAGGCCCGTTTGATATTGTTCAGGTAGGTCTTAGTGCTGTTCTTTAGTTTTGTTGCTATGCTGCATGCCTTTCTTTGTTTTGAATGTCTCTTTTTCCTCCCTTAGGTATGCGGAGCTTCAGAGCGGCGAACTGGCTTGGTGAGCCCCGCTGGTGAATGATGGCGCATTAAGAGCGCTATGATGCGGTAAGTAAGCGCTATGCGCAGCGCTGCAAAGTATTGCCTTTGCTAACCTTGTTTTCCTTCTTTGTAGGTCGCAGTGTTCTTCAGCGCGAGTGGAATGTCTGGAGTGGTGCCAGCCGTGAGGCGACCAGCCAGGTAAGCCTTTTGAGCAGTTCGTAATTTACAAATGTCTTCTTCTTTAATGTTGCCTCTATCTTCCTCTTTCAGGTCGTACTGTCCGTGAGGCGTGCAGATTCAAGGAAGCTGTTCTCAGAAGCTGCGAGTGGTTAAAGATGAAGACTGCAGGTAAGATGCTGCTGCTAAAGATGTTCCTTTTGTCTCCTTGCCTGTTCTGCTTCTCCGAGGTTCGAGGGAATAGCTGGACACGGTGAGCGTCACGCTGCAAGCTGCAAAGTAACGCAAAGTGTGTTGTCTTGCTCGGGTGTGGTTTAAATAGCCCCAACAAAATAGTCCAGGTAAAGTAGTCCCTAGGCTACCAGACCCAAAACACTAGACCGCATAGCTTGGTTCCGAAGGAATTACAACAGCATATGCCTCCATGTTGGCTGGCAACACAAAAAGTAGTTCCCAAGCACATGTTTCTCATGGTGTATGAGCCTGGCGCCATAGGCGCCAGGAGTGGCCCCAAGAGGGTTTTCGAAAAGGATGCCTGGCTCTAGAGGCACGAGTCCTGACTCCACCTGGCCAATGGGTTTGCCAGAGGGGGTTTTGGGCGAGGGTCGTGACAATATGCTATACACAGATGACATCATTCTCTTGGATGCCACTCCAAACGGCACTCCCCCCTAAGGCCCCTCACATGGTGTTCCTTCCGTCTGGCCCAGGTTTGGTTGGGAAGTTCCGATGGAATTTCCTGATTAGACGTGGTGCGTGGATATTCTCACTGGGCTCCCAGGATCTATCTTGTGGTCCAAATCCTTTCCAATCGACGAGATAATATAGTTTGGTCCTAGAATATTTAGAGTCCAAGATACCTTTGACTTCGAATTCTGGTTCTCTGTCAACAAGTATGGGCTTAGGTGGTGTCCCAATCGGTGTGCCGGGTTGCATTGGTTTCAGGAGGGACACGTGAAATACCGGGTGGATTTGTAGATTAGGTGGTAAATCCAGTTTCACGGCTACTGGGTTGATAATTGCCTTAATAGTATAGGGTCCTAAGAATCTGGGATGAAAGGTCTGGGTTCCTTTGATGGGTACGAATTTAACGGCTAACCAAACTTTGTCTCTTACTTGATAATCAGGGGCTTTTTTCCAGTGTTGGTCGGCGAATCTCTTTTGTTTTTTCTTTGGCATGAATAAGGTGTTCCTTTGCCCTTTTGAAAGCTTGGGTAATGGTAGTGGTAGTGTGTAGAGTCTTTACCGCTGGCATTTCCAAGCTGGCTGGAAGGTCTAGTTCAGAGGTAAGTGGATGTCTGCGATTAAGGGTATAGAAGGGCGTTTGTCCCGTGCTTGAATGCAAAGAATTGTTATATGCATATTCGGCTATCCATAGTAGGTCTTTCCAATTCCTTTGTTTGTGGTGCAGCATGTACCATAAATATTGCTCGAGTGTCTGATTGGTTCTCTCGGTTTGGCTGTCCGTTTGGGGATAGTGACTGGTAGATAGCCGAACGTCGATCTGTGCCATTGCACAACATTTTTTCCAAAAGTTTGAAACAAACTGGCTGCCTCGATCAGAGGCCAGAATCGAAGGGAAGCCATGTAGCTTAATCACGCCCTCCAGGAACACTTTTGCTAAAGTGGCTGCGTCTGGGAGGCCTTTGAGAGGAATAAAATGGGCCATCTTCGAGTATAAGTCCACACCTACAAGGATGGTGTTGAACCATAGGCTTGGAGGTAGATCAGTGATGAAGTCAAGGGAAAGAGTGTGCCATGAAACTGGAGGAATGTCCAATGGTTGTAGGAGATCAGATGGTTTTTGTTTCTGTGGTTTATTTTGTGCGCAGACACCACAGGACTGAATATACTGAATGTAGGCCACCAAAAGTTCTCTTTCACCTTAGCTAGGGTTTTGGCGATCCCAGGATTCCCTTCGATCAGTGAATCATGATAGTTTGAAATAATATGCTGTTGTAATTCCTTCTTGGGTACATATAGGCGATCCCTAAAAAAGGGTAGATGATCCTTGATGGTATATTGTTCTCCTTGAGTTTGCCATGCGAGGAAGGCATCAGGATTCATTGTCTATTGGATTTCTTTTCGTAGTTCTGCTTGTGTTAAGGCTGTCGTGATACCCAAGAGTTTGTCTTCAGGTATAATTGGTACTGGGTCTGGAGTTGTATGTACCATTTCATCTATGCCCATGCGAGATAAGGCATCTGCCTTTCCGTTCCTGACTCCTGGTCGAAATGTGATTACATAATCATATTCGGCGAAGAAAAGGGCCGACCGTAATTGGCGCGAGGATTGGGCCTTGGCTGTTTTGAGATATTGCAAGTTTCGGTGGTCTGTGATGACTGTAATGGTGTGTCTGGCCCCCAGAAGGTAGTGCCTCCAGGCTTTAAAGGCGGATTTGATAGCCAGGAGTTCCTTGTCCGTGATGGCTTAATTAATCTCTGGAGGTGAGAACTTTTTTTGACCAGAAGGCCACAGGATGTAGCTGGCCAGTTTCCGGGTCTCTGTGAAAGGACAGCACCCATTGCGAGACTGGATGCATCAGTTTCAATGACATAAGGGTGGTCTGGACGAGGATGTCGCAGGATTGGAGCGGAGGTAAACCTTTGTTTAAGTTCCTGAAAGGCTTCTTCTGCTTCTTCAGTTCAAGCAAACTTTTTATTGTTTTTTCGCAATAGTACTGTGATTGGGTGAACAACCTGAGAGAAGTCTGGGATGAAACGGCGGTAGAAGTTCGCAAAGCCCAGAATGCTTTGTATCCCTTTCAGAGACGTCGGTGAAGGCCATTTCAGAATGGCATCTACCTTGTGCATGTCCATTCTGATGCCTCCTGGAGTAAGGATAAAACCAAGAAACCCTACTTCAGTGATGTGAAAAAAGCATTTTTCAAGCTTTGCAAACAAGCGATGTTGACGGAGCTTGGTGAGGACTGAAAAAACGTGCCTGACATGATCTTGTTTCGAGGCTGAATATACTAGGATGTCATCTATGTACACAAAGGCGCACACATCAATTAACTCCCTTAAGAGGTCATTCATGAAATATTGGAATGCCGCAGGAGCGTTGCATAACCCGAAGGGCATGACTTGATATTCAAACAAGCCGTACTCAGTACAGAAGGCGGTTTTCCATTCATCTCCTTTTCTGACTCAGACCAGGTGGTACGCTCCTCGAAGGTCCAATTTGGTATAAATCTGGGCATCTTTAACTTGGTCTAGCATCTCAGGGATAAGTGGCAAGGGGTAGCGGTTCTTCACGGTGATCTGGTTCAATGTGCGGTAGTCAATACAGGTTCTCAAGTCTCCTTCCTTTTTTGGTACGAAGAACAAAGGACTCGCTGCGGGGGACTTTGAAGGACGGATAAATCCATTTGCAAGGTATTGGTCTAAATAGGATTTCAAATGCATGTTTTCCGGTTCTGTGAGAGCGTAGATCCTGCCGCAAGGGATTTGTGCACCAGAACAAGGTCGATCTGACAGTCATAGGGCCTTTGCGGCGGCAATATATTGGCTTCATCCTTTCGGAAAACATCCTGGAAATCATGGTATTCACTTGGCAAGGTATTAGTTGCTCCCAGTGTTGATACTGTCGCTCCGGGAGCCATGGGGATACAGACATCGGGTTTCTCCTCTTGGTAATAGCAGGCAGAGGAGCAGTCACCAGGGAAGGTTCATTTTCATGCCTGCCAGTCTATCAAAGGGTTGTGAGCAACCAACCATGGCATGCCTATTACTAGCCTGAACTGAGGTGCCCTGATGAGAACAAATTAAATAGACTCCAGATGTCCTTCCTGGCACAGCAAGGTTACCCTGGCTGTGCACTGGGTTACTGGTCCGGAAGCGATTTCTGTCCCATCCACGGTGGTTACCTTTTCCATAGTTGGCTTAGAACACAAAGGAAGCCCCATCTCTGCTGCCAGTACTTGATTAATATAATTTCCAACTGCTCCACTATTGATGTATGCTTCAACGGCATGCATTCTTGATGACTGTTGGTGATTAATTAAGATCACTGGTATTGCAAAGTGCGAGGTCAGCAACTCTTTATTCTCACTCGACAAACTGACCTCTACGTTTGTCGATCTTGGTAGTTTTCCGATTCCTTAGCTTCATCCTTCTCTGCGGCCCCGACTATTCTTCTTGGGGGTTTTAATGGACAGTCCTTCAGGAAATGTCCTGGTTTCCCACAATACAAACAAAGTTGTTGTTGTCTTCTTTTGTCCCGCTCTTGTTTTGTCAATGGAGGCCGTATCCCTCCAATTGGCATGGGTTCTACAGCATTTTCAGGTACACGGGGTGTGTTTTCCCTTGGTTGAACATACACGGTCCGAGGGTCCGTCTTAGACCAGTCTGCTTTTCGGTCCTGCAACCGGTGGTCCAACTGCATGACCAGATTTATGAATTCGCCACAGTCTCTGGGTGGATCAACCACCTGGGCTAAGACGTCCTTTAATTCGCCTCGTAAGCCTCGATGGAATAACATGGTTCTTTTGTTTTCTGGCTGCCTAGTTTCAGCAACCAGTCTGTTGAAGGTAGCAATGTACGTTAACAAGTCCTGATTCCCCTGTCGGAGGGACAAGAGTTCATTGTCTACTGCTTGTTCCTGGGTGTGGCGAGCAAAACCTTTTTCCATTTCTCTCTGGAACCCCCCAAAGTCATGTAATAGAGGATTGTCATGGGTTACCAACAGCACCGACCAATCTGCTGCGCTACCACTCAGGTATGATAAGACAAAAGCTACCCGAGCTTGGTCGTTTGGAAATGCTCCTGGCCTACAAAGAAAATGAAGGCGACACTGATTGATGAATGTCGCATACTTCCGTGGGTCACCTGAGAACCTTTCTGGTGGTGCCAAGGGAACTGTTCCAGGTAACGCGATCTGTACCGGAGTGGATAATATGGCAGGGTTTTGCATCGTTGGATTGCTTCAAGGTAGAGGCCTCTGTCCTGCCTGTGATTGCAAGTATTGCCTGCTAATCTCCTCAGTGCATTCTTTGGTCACTATTAGGTCTCTCCGGAGGGCATTAGTCTCTTGTCGGGCAGAATGAACCTCAGCACGAAGCTCTCCTAGTAATTGGGCCAATTGGTCCATTTCTGATGTCTCCATGGTGCCCAGGTGGATTTGTTATGGTAGGCTTTGCGTTCTGTTGCACTCATCTGGTATCCACAGGGACGCCACCCAGCCGGGTTACTCGCTGGTATGCTTCTCAGCTTTGTCCAGATGTGGTCTGCGGGGAAGGTTCTGCCTGAAATACAAAGTTCAAGACTGACCGACCGGGGTAAGTATTCTCCCTCCACCCCCGTATGATTTCAGCCCCTCTGGGGCCCTCTCCTCACCTTGTGGTAGAATTAGGCGTGCTCTCCAGCCTGCCTTCTTTGCAGGGGCGCGTTGTCTTTCATGGGCGTGTGCGGTCCAGTTACTTCACTGACGCCGGCCGGTTTGATATTGTTCAGGTAGGTCTTAGTGCTGTTCTTTAGTTTTGGTGCTATCCTGCATGCCTTTCTTTGTTTTGAATGTCTCTTTTTCATCCCTTAGGTTTACGGAGCTTCAGCGCGGCGAACTGGCTTGGTTGAGCCCCGCTGGTGAATGATGGCGCATTAAGAGCGCTATGATGCGGTAAGTAAGAGCTATGCGCAGCGCTGCAAAGTCTTGCCTTTGCTAACCTGTGTTTTCCTTCCTTGTAGGTCACGGTGTTCTTCAGTGCGAGTGGAATGTCTGGAGTGGTGCCAGCCGTGAGGCCACCAGCCAGGGAAGCCTTTTGAGCAGTTCATAATTTACAAATGTGTCTACTGCTTTCTTTAATGTTGCCTCTATCTTCCTCTTTCACGTCGTACTGTCCGGGAGGCCTGCAGATTCAAGGAAGCTTTTCTCAGAAGCTGCGAGTGGTTAAAATGAAGACTGCAGGTAAGATGCTGCTGCTAATGATGTTCCTTTTGTCTCCTTGCCGGTTCTGCTTCTCCGAGGTTCGAGGGAATAGCTGGACACGGTGAGCGTCACGCTGCAAGCTGCAAAGTAACGCAAAGCATGTTGTCTTGCTCGGGTGTGGTTTAAATAGCCCCAACAAAATAGTCCAAGTAAAGTAGTCCCTAGGCTACCAGACCCAAAACACTAGACCGCATAGCTTGGTTCCGAAGGAATTACAACAGCATATGCCTCCATGTTGGCTGGCAACACAAAAAGTAGTTCCCAAGCACATGTTTCTCATGGTGTATGAGCCTGGCGCCATAGGCGCCAGGAGTGGCCCCAAGAGGGTTTTGGAAAAGGATGCCTGGCTCTAGATGCCCGAGTCCTGACTCCACCTAGCCAATGGGTTTGCCAGAGGGGGTTTTGGGCGAGGGTCGTGACAATATGCTATACGCAGATGACATCATTCTCTTGGATGCCACTCCAAACGGCCTCCAGCGTAAATTGTCTGCCTTGGCTAATTATATTGATGAAAATGGTTTAAAGATTAACATCGTCAAAACCGAAATCTTGACCCTGAGAAACTTGAAGGGATCGAAAGGAAATGGTAAAAAAACATTTCAGTGGAAGATCAGACAAGAAGTTGTAAGATGTGTAAAAGATTCCCAATACCTAGGTGTTTTAATAAACTCAAACATCAACGATGAACCAATGGCACAAAAGATCTGACGGAAAAGTCAGCAATGAACTGCCCAAGGTGCAAGATTAAACAAGAAGTTTGGGAAGTTCACACTTAAACCAGCTGTTAACTTCTACAGCGCTAAACTTGTACCATCGCTGATTCATGGTGCAGAAACTGTTTGGGATGTTCTTATACAACATGGTCAAGGTGTGAGCAGGTATTCTGGAGAAAGGTTCTACAGCTACCAAGAGGCACGCCAACAGCCTGCATTAGATACAAACTAGGCCTCATCTCAATCAATGCAAGGATTATTTGGAACACCTTGTCACATTATCGTAAAGTGATTGATGATGAGTGCTTTCCACAGTTTACAATCTTGAATACACCATCAGCGGGTAAAGATGGTACAACTCTCTTAGGCCAACTAAATACTAACAAAGAAGCTTTGAAACAAAAACCAAATTCAGATAAAAAAAAAATGATGAACACAAGACTGGAGTGACACCATAGAGCAAAGACTGCAACATAGGTGCATGCGGCTGGTTGTGCACGAAAACAAGGCCTAGAACAAGCTTCCTACCTATGTTGAAAAATTTACGATCAAAACCTTAAGATCTATTTTTATGAAATGTTGTCTAAACCTTTTTCAGACTAAAGAAGTACAAGCTATGAGAAAAAACAGCGATAATCTCAACAGCAAATGCAGGTTCTGCAAAAATGAAGATGAAACTTTGAAGCATCTAGTGCTCTTTTGTACAGAACCCAAAGCCTTGAGAACAAAACATCTGGGAGAAAAAATCGCAAAAATGTTCCACCTAAATGGTGAGGACTGGTGGTTATTGATGTTTGAAGGTACCAGCAACAAACTTACCTTTGCACTGATATTTTATCTAGATCAACTAAACAAGCTATTGATGAACTAACGAAATAATGATCAGCAAGCGACAGGGCTTGATAAATGCAGGATAAAGATTCTTTAAACATTTATTGATGATATGTGCACTTTTTGGATGTGAGCATTGATTTTTCTTTTTCTGTTTCTTACTTGTAGTCTGCTTAATTGGATTCAACACTCACTTCTCTAATAATTTTCTTTCTGCTTTTTTCTTTTTAAAAACGTAAGTTATGTTTGTATATAAGTAATCGTGGTTTTAAAAAGTTTGTAACAAACTAAATAAAGAAAAAGAAATTAAAAAACAATGCTGTCAAACATTTGGAGTCTTCATGTAGTCTCACTTGATGGTACGCAGATGCAAGGTCCAGAGTAGAGAAGTATTTTGCTGGACCTATTGTTGATATCATTTCATGTATATTGGGTAGTGGATGTCTCTATGGTATTACACATTTATTAAATTCTGTCATATCTACACAAATTCTGACTGTTCTAGTTTTCTTCCTCAAAACTAGTAAAGGAGAAACCCATTCTGCCGCATCTATCCTGTCTATGATGCCTTGACTTTCCAATTTCGTCAATTCTAGTTTGACATCATCTCTCATCGATAGAGGGATGCCGCGCAGTTTCTGTGCTACTGGGTTGCAGTCATTTTTCACATTTAATTTGTTGTCAAATCCACGTAAACATCCTATGTCATCTCAAAATATCTAATGTTCTACTTTCTCCTCGCTGTTGACACTTCTCACTGTGAGTACTGATTCCTCTGCTTTGGGATTTAACTTTACTTAGAGTTTTCTTTGATGTTTCCAGCTCAATAGGGGAGTGTTTCCCTTTTTCATCACATAAAGTTCTCCTTTGGCTTCTCTGTCTTTGAATCTTAGAGTGACCCAAAACCATCAAATTAATTGAATTGTTATTCCTCCATCTGCCCTTGGATGAATATCAACTTCATTCAAGAATTCATGTTTCAGTTTCTTCCATTCACTTTGGGGTAATAGCATGTACTTCGCACCCAAATCAATCATCATGGAGATGGATGTGTTGTCCACTAATATTGGGGCTTTGGTACTATCCATTTCTTCTTAGTTTTCATCTTTCACCATGGATATGCCTTCTTCTCTTTCTTCCTCAGTGTGGACGCTGCTGATCCAGTTAGTGCAGTATCTTGAGATATGACCTTTGACTTTGCATATGCAACAGATAATTTTCAAAGCTGGGCACTTTGGCTGTCTGCCCAATGATTCTCACTATTGCACCGAAACATCTTCTCGGGCTGCTCTTCCTTGGACTGTTTCGTTTCCTTGCACAAAAGGATGTTCTGCTTCTCCTGTCATATCTCCATGTGGGTTTCTGTATTCTGTCTACTGCTTTCCGTCTAACAATATTGTCATTTGCAGTTGAAATGGCATCATTTCCTTTTGGCATATTCATGGGTTGTGGTGTGATTTCTGCCTTTAAACTTTAGTCTTTTATTCTTCCTTCAAATACCTTCACACATTTCTCCTTGTGCTCTACTTCTTTAGATACCATCAGGCCGGTATCCAAAGGTGGGCCATCTTCTGACCATAGTTTTTCTCTGACTTTCACACTGTTGCACTCTAAAACAAATTGATCCCTTAAACGTTCATCTAGTTGATTGTTAAAGTTGCATGTCCTGGCCAATTTTCTCAGGCCAGTGATGTACTGTTCCATACTCTTGCCTTCTTCTTGTACTCTCCTTTCAAACTTATAGCACTCTAGTATAGTACTTAATTTCTTTTCGTAGTGCTTACTGATTTTCTTGACTGCTCTTTCATATTCATTTAAATCTTCATCTTCATGTTCTGGGTGGTCCGGTAAATCTTCAAATTTTTCTTGACCAGCAGGACCTAGACAATGTAATAGAGGGGACTTCCTCCTCTCAACACTGTAATTGGTGACACAAATCACACTGGCATAGTGTTCAAACAACGCTATCCATCTCTTCAAAGGCATTGTAGGTTCTCCTACTTCAGGAAGAAAGAATGCTGGTGGAGGCACACTGCTGAAAGCCATTATCAAATTGAGAAATAAAGTGAAGACCCTTTGAGGATGATTGTCTATTTGTTGTACTATTTCTTTTCAGCGGGCTGCTTAAATGGTGTTTTGAATGTGGTGTTGGAATGTGCACCAAATGCTGTATTAACACATTCTTTGAGTCTCTTGAATGGTATGCAGACATGTTTACATATCAATATATCTGTAGGATTGTGATGCTCCTTTATGACGTGTTATTCAGTGGAAATGGTTGTAGAATTTTGATTCTCCTTTATACTGTGTTACACAGTAGAAATTACTTGGTGTATCAGGGACTTGGATGCAAATACTCTTATCTACTGCATTGTACTGTAGCAGAGGTTACGTTTTTTTGAAAATAGTCTTTTGAAAGTGCATTCTCCTTTACACCGTGTTATACGGTAGAATTCACTTGTTAAGCGATAGTAGATGTTGCCTTTGTTAGGAAGCAGTATTAAATAGTGCAGTCTCCTTCATACTGTTTTATACGATAGGTCTGACCTGAAGCATTTGGGATCTTCTGCGCATGCAATATTGCGTTAATTGGGCTAGCCTCATTGATGGCGTTACAGGAAATGTCGCTCTGGCACTTATTGGAGTGCTGAAAGGCATGCTGAAATTTTGGAGTGTAACAACAGAGCACTGCGGATTGCTTATCGTCATCGCTTTATTACTCGCATGGTCTGTGTGACGAGTGACTACAGGGCTCAGAGCTTATCCCTTCCTCGTCGCTATTGTAGTGGGTGGAAGCAAATATACTCGTGGACATAAGTTGGAATAAACGGGGATTTATTGCATAATACAACTGAAATTAAAGTATATATGGATAATGAGCGCTGCCTGCCTCTGTGCTCTTCCTTCTCTGCTCTCCAACTGTCAGTCATGTGTCCCTCCTGGAATGTCCATAACATCTTCTCCGCCTGTGGTTCACGTCACCTGGATGGCATACTACACAACCAATCTCCACCCTCTCAAATTCAGCTGCGTGTGCCTCAAATTTGGTGAGTGTGACAGGGGCATAATTATGTCTCTTTTAAGGGAGAGGGGAGAGTTGTGGTGTTCCCCGGTCCTCTGATCCCTGATGTACCTGAAGCCATGAAAGCGATTTAGTGCCCTTCTCTCTGAACAAATACCTATCAATCTTTTTTCTGGCCAGGACTCTTTTTCTGTTTTTATAGAGAATAGGAAGTTCAGCAAGTGGCTGACCCCTCAGAAACCTGGCATGAATCATGGGAAGCGGTATGAAGTGAAGGAAACATCTACAACTACAACTACCAGCATGATCTTCAGCCCAAGTGACAAAACCTGGCCCGGAGCAGGCGGGATGGATTATTTGACAAAATGCAAATGTACTGGATTTTCCTCTTCCTAAGCTGAATGAGAGACCACACACCCACTGCACCAACTCCAGCCAGACTCCAGTGGAACAGTGGGGCAGCAACAGAACAACTGGAACTGGCAAGAGACAACAGGGGAGCAGGGGAGACACAGGAACACTCCTTAACCCCTATTGTCACAGGCAATTTCACGGGTCAGAAGAAAATCCAAGAGCAACCAACCCTTCTGACCACACAGCTTTCAGCAGGAAAATGGACACTGAAAAGGGGGTGGGGCTAAGGGACTTTTGAAGCCTTCTAATGAAAGTCCCGACCTCCAAGAGTATATACCAGATAGTGATTGTCCCAGTGGAGCATTTGATCCTGGAACCAATTGGTGCTGGGGACATTCTTAAGCAGGAAAGGGGGAGCTTTAAAAAGCCAACAGTAAAAGGTGTACTGGTGAGGGCAGAAGTGGAGGAGGTGGAACAAGAGACCAGCGAGGAGAGTGTAACAGGTGGAAAAGGAGTAACTTTAAGTGAGAGGAGTTTGTCTTGAAGCATGTGAAGCAGTAGCAACTGGCCCCCTGCAGCTTTCAACCTCCTGTAATACAGATTCTCTCGGTAGGCTACTCCCAGTCTGATGACAAGAGGATGAGTCAGCAATAAGCACTGACTTGTTTTTGCAGATGCACACATTATCACAGACAGCACCGAGTGAGCTCCTTTCCCCGATAACAATGAAAGGTGGAGGCCATGCTGCACTGCTCTGTAGCCATCAGTATCTTGCCCAGCACAAAGGTGCCTCTGTACATTCCACCCAGCCATTGCCATTCTCCTTTCCCCATGATACTTTCTGAAAAAGCCAGAGGTGTGTTAGCATTATGAAGTAATGTATGAGAATCATCCAAACACCCCCCACTTCCTCTCCCCTCTCTCTTTCCGTACTGTGCACAACATGCAATCAGGATGTTGTCCCTTCCATTCACCCTCCCGGAGCCCATATCTATTTCTTTCATTGTGATAGTACGGCAACATCCCCTCCATTTACTTTCATTTCGAACCATAACTGCAGTAGTAAGGCCTCTGCTACCAGCACAATACCCTTATTAGCAAGGAACTACATGCACTGCCAACCCTGAGTTAAATCAAAAGAGCTTGCTACTACTTGTGTTGTGCTGATGAATCAATTCATGTGCCGTCCAGCTACGCACCAGGAAGTTGCAGATATCATCGTACCCACCCACATTATTTGGAACATAATTTTTTCATACAACTCTTGTAACTTGATCATAATAACTTGCTTTGCCTTTAGTGCTTTTGTCTGATCCTTGCCTTCAAATAACTCAGCGGAAGGTTGGAGAGATATTTGTGAATCAGGGAAACAGTAACTAATTTCCTTTTTGAGTGGGCATATGTTACCAATATTGTATGTGGTGCGTTCATCATATTGTGCTGACAATCTTCTGTGGGGTGTTCTGCTTGGTACTGACAAAACGCATTCTGTAATTGATGTGAGTCATCATTTCCAGCTCTCTTATTTGTTCCTCCAATTCCTCACCTCCTCATTCCTCTCTAAGGCTGCTGCTGACATTTGCTTGCGTGGGTGGTGCGTAGCTAGCGAAGGTTATACTTTTTTCTCTAGTGCCTGCATCAGACACCTGTTGTCTTTTTTCAATATTTAAACATCTGCTTTTGCACATAGGTACTCTTACCCAGTTGCTGTTATCATAATGTTTCTTTTTCTCTCTGTTTGGATTCTTGGGTGGAGAGGTGTATATATAACCTAATCTTTGTCCAGGGGAGGCTTGTCAATGTCCTTCTATCAACAATGTTTGCCCTTTTGTTTGAGGTAATTCTCTATTACCTTTTTTGCATCTTACTCCCGTCCACTCAAAATGGACAGACACCTGATAGGTTGTGTCACCAATGCACATGAACGAGTAAGCTTCTTTCCCCAAGAACTGGTCAAGCCGAAGATCTGGGTATACGCCTCTGGAGCTATCAGCATCTTTCCCTGTACATTCCACCCAGCCATTGCCATTCTCCTTTCCCTATGATACATTCTGAAAAAGACATAGGTGTGTTAGCATTATGAAGTCATGTATAAGAATCATCCAAACTCTCAGGACCACTCCTAGACTGTATAGATATTTATAATAAGCATTAAAACGTGTTATTTGTTATCAAGAGGTTCTTCAGACTCCAGCAAAGGAGGAGACATAGAGCTTGGTCATACTATCTTAAAGGCTTCCCATATGGGGCCGATGCCCTCAAAAGACCCTTTGATTTCTTGAAAGAACATTTAAATCTACCTCTCCAATGACAAACAAAAGGAGAGTTTCGGCAGCATGCATACATCAGGCTTGATGTGGCTAACAGTGACACTTACCACTTAAGGTGACATTCTATGAATATTGGTGCATTAAGGGAGATCTATCCATATCTTAGCAGCCATCAAGTCTAGAAACAGCTCTATCACCAATAATTGCAAAATATACCTGGTAACTCGATTTATGTAGTCAGGAATGAAAGGAGAACCCTGTTGCGGACTCCATATCTCTCCACTTCTTTCAACCCCAACATAATGCACATGAACATGCACTCAGAAAGTTGACAGTGTCACCCATTATGTTCATAGCACTATCAATAATATAATTGTTGTTACCCATCCAGATCGGCCATGGGTCATCTATTCACGTTTCAAGAATTTCGCGGGATTAGGTTTGACCTAGCCCACAAGGTATGGCTTTGAAATGTGAGTAACACAGTCAACTTCCCTCAGGGGCGGGTCCTCAGTCCTTCCCTCAGGATCCCTGCCTTCCAGGTGGAATAACCTCTCTCAAATTCCCTGGGGTTTTGATGCCCCCACACTTCTTTCTTGGGAAAAAAGTGAGTCATTCTCTTCATGGATGAACTAGTTTGGATGCCATGTTGGTTGGTCCTAGATGGTTACAATACTTGGCACCACCACTCATATAATCTAGGATCAACTGGACAGTATCAGGCATCAAAACATTTAGAGGCAGTCCAACCTGGGAGTAATACACTTCTTCTGAGCCGTTGTGTGATGCAGGCCCGGCTCAACTGGGTAAGCTTTTATGGTTTCAGTTTTAACCTGGTGGCTCTCCACCACTGACTGATTCTGCTCATGGCCAGGGTTATGGAGAAACACTCTCTCTCTCCTCTATCAACTCTCCCCTTCTCTCCTTTCCTCCTCCTCTCCTTTTATTGTATTACTAGCTGGGGTACCAAGCATTGTCCTGATCGAGTGGTGTCTCATGTGCCCTGTAGGATGTTGCTGTTTGTTGTTGGGTTTCAGAGGCTCTTGATATTCATTTTTGCATCAGATAGAGCTTTTACAAGTGATATTCGTTTTTTGTGCGGCGTGCTTCAGTCACTCAATGGCTTCAGCACATTTGAGAAAATGTCCAAGAAAGATTGATTTATTGTGCTCTCTTCTTGTGAATGAACTTAAGTAAATTGTAGCCTTGCAATTTCCCATATTCCCTTTACAAATGCTTTAATAAACAGTAATACATTGCAAAGGAATAACCAACACATCGAACATTTTGCTTCAGAAACTTTTCCAAATTTGGCCTCCTTCTAGTGCCTACTGTAGTGAATCAGGGTGAGCATCAGTAAATGCATTCAAACATAGACTACAATCTTGCCTCAGACAAATGAAGAATCCATTCAAAATTTGGTAGCAGTGAGTTCAACTGTGTGGATTTGTATAGCCGGACAAACATACAGACACACATCCCAAAAATGTTTGCATATAAGATTTTTGCAACCAAATATAGACTACGATATTGCCCCAGACAAAAGAAGAATCCATGCAAAATATGGTAGGGGAGGGTTCAACTGTGTGGGTTGTATAGCCGGACAAACATACAAACATACATACATTCAGTTTTATATATAAAGATTGCTGCTCTCCTTACTTCTTATTCCCCCCTTAATCTCACACCCTCTCCTCCCTCCACTGCTGCTCTATGCTGCACTGCCACTCAACGTGGTTTGTTCCTAGTCCTCAAATGTTAATCACTCCTACCTTTCCTCCAATCTTTCCTTTTCCTGTACGCTCTGCTCCGTTTTGCAATCCCCCTTGTTGATCCCTATCTTTCCTTTCATCTCCTCTGCACTTCTATCTCCATTCTTCCTATCAGCTCTTCTATCAACCTCTGCTCCTCTTTCTGACACCTCTGCTCTTTTCTCTTTCTCCACCACTTACTCTCTTTGTTCTTCCATCTCTACCTCTGTTCTTTTCTCACTTCTCTTCTGTTCTCTTGCTGCTCTCCACCAGTCTTCCCTCTCATTTCACCACCTAGGCTGATTTTTCTCCTAAATCCTTTCACTTCCTATTGGTCCTAATCTTCACTCTATTTTGAATACCTCTGATCCTTTCTCTACCTCCTCTGTTCTCCTCTCTCCTCCTTCCTACACTTGCCTTCACCCAGCTTTGCTGCTTCCTGTTCCAATTCCACCTCTACTTTGCTCTCTTTACAACTTTCTTCCTCACCACATAGGTATACTCCAGCTCTACCTCGCTCTCTCTGCTTCTAACTTCCAAACCTCAGTACATTCCCTCTCCCCTGTCAACACTACACGAGGCCAGGCATGAGCAGCCTAATGATTCAAGTGGACGTAGTTGTGAGGATTGTGTGAGCATGTCAGCTGATTGACCACCATTCATGGGAGCTATGAAGTAGCCTTCATATGTAAATGGGAGCTCTGTCTGAGCTGGCTGTCTGCTATACCACCATCCAACATTACTTGACATCTGGCTGCCATTGTAGTGGTGGACCCCTAATTACCTCAGCCCAAACCGGGCCCACCGCCCGAGGAACGAGTATACGTTTTGTACATAAAACAAGTTTATTGTACAATTCTCCAAAGAGCAGTTCGATGGTGTTGCAGGACCAAACTAACCCAAGTCTCAACAATCCACATCAGTTGATGTCTTTTATACAATCCTGCAATAGTTAAAACACTCCCCAATATTTTATAAACCCCCCCAAACATGATTTGACAAAAACCTCTTCAAAGAAATCCCATCTTTTCCCAATTCCTATGTTTTCATTGGGCAGTTTTATCTTAATATGCATCTTCAGATCATATTCATAACAAACCTCTTCTTAGTATTCGTCCATAGTAAGCCATGGTGTCAGCACGTGATTAAACTTTGGTATTGAAACATAAATCAATACTAACAATAACTGGCCTAGGGCCTTTCACCTTAAGTGTGTTTGCACATGGTCCACTTGAATATTTGAGCAATACGAGGAAGGCCTGAATTAACTGATTTTTCTTTGAACTACAGATTGTGATCTCATCTGCTCCAGACTCCTGGCTCCTCTTAAGACATACTAATTTATGAGCCCACTACTCCAGCACTAACAGCCTCCAGTTTAAACCTGAAAAAACAATTGACCACCGGACACCTTGGCCTCGGGCCTCATCTTTATGAACGGACTAAGAATATGGTCAACCCCCTCTATGCGACTTCAAAGCAATGAGCGAGATTACATCTCTTCTCTTGTGGACTGTTAAATCATAAACCTTTGTCATGTTCGCAAACTGACCTTTTTACTCAATGACTCATTTGTCTTCCATCAATTCCCTAGGCCCAGAAAAACAGAATGTCTATGCTACCTAAAATCCATCATGCAGCTGCTTACCACAAAGGTTGTGAAGTTACTTATTCGCCTGCCCTCTGCCTTCTGAAAACCTGGCAAAGTCAGTTTAAAAGTCAAAGGGCATTTTGCAAAAGGGCTCCAACTACCGTGTTTTTGATCCATTTGTGGGATTCATGAATTCCCTGTGTATTTGTATTATTGTGTATGTACGTTTTTACATTTGGTGGTTTTATCATGTTATCTTTCTGCGTGCATGCAAGCTCATGTGTATCAATTTCTAGATAAAAGTACCACTAAAGTAACATCTCCCATCCCTAATTACCTAAACTCAATGTATATAAAATTGCAAGCTCCTGCTCAATTTGCCACTGCCCCCAGTCATCAATATGGTGCGCTCAACATAAACCCTTTGTGATCATGGGGACCTTTCCTGACCACCCCAACATCATATTCAATTGGTTCTCTGCTGTACCAATTCCAACGTTAGTTGTGAGTGGGTGGAGGTTTTGTCCTTGACAAACAATTATGGTCTCAAGTTGCTACCACGTCTTCAAAAGCAGGGCCCTGCTAGGGTTGTTGGTGGCTTAGTAAGTAGTGCTTATGGACTGTTGTCATCCCTGGAACCAGATATTGTTTTTTCTGTTATGAACTTCATGGAGGCCTGCAGCAGCTACTCAATGGCCACATTTCCCATGGACCTAACTTTAATATGGAAAAAACGTATATTACAGGCAGCGCACTCATCCCATCTGAAAGTCTGAATGAATCTTCAAATGTATTACCTTGATCAAAAAAGATTAGATGGCAATTCCGGATTCAGCATATAATATGAGTTGATATAATGTTCCTAGAAACAAAGAAATATTATTTATGGATCTAATATCTGCCTTGTGATTTACAGTCTATATGGGCTAACGAAAATCTAAATTGTCAATTAATATATTAATCACATTTCTACTTCCTCTTATACAATCCATAAGGTGTCTCCAAGGTTATGCTGCTTACCAACATGTCTTTCTTGCATTCAGGCTTTCTTAGGGCTGAAACAAAAATTATGCCTCTTGATAATATTTCAAAAGTTAGTAATTATGTTATGATAAAATGATATGTGTGCCATACTTACATAATTCAAACATAATTATCGGCACAAGGGGATGGAAACAATGGAAAAATGAAAACAAAAAGGTATAATAAGGTACATTAATAGATTATCTCTGAAGTATATGATTTAGATTATAATTGATGATTATATTGTATGCTTCATCAATGTATTCATCTTCATTGTTATTCCCCATCCAATGTATCAATAGAGTGCCCTATGCAATATACATTGTCCAATTTATTATATCTAAGTGTATTGGCACATCCTTATATTTTTATCGTGTTTGTAGTGGTAGCTTTTTTCTTTGCAAAAATAAATACAGCAACAAATGGCACTATTATACAAAAAATTAGAAAAGGTATGTCTGAATCATTTTACTAAGGGGATCTGAAATAACTAATAAATCACTCACCAATTTCGGTTGCATGTTAGTCCCAGCTCTACTTATTATGTGCTGCGTTTTTAATGGTGACCTACATGTATTTATAGTGATGGTGTCACGTTTGACATCATTGTGCCTTACCTGTGACATCAGTATCCCATAATCATGAAGTAAACAGTGTTTATTGGTACACAACATATGGATGTTTTGATCTCATAATTTTGTTTGTATAACTTTAAGCGCAACTATTCGAATATTTTGGTAGGATTAACAATTTCATGGTAGCATTATACATACATCATGATGCATAGCAGTGTGCATTTAAATCAGGTTATTGTGCATTGTTTCAATCTTGTCTAGCATTGTAATTTCAACACACAACTTTTACTTGATCATACAATCAGTTTTAAGAACAATGACCTCCTTCCAAATCTATTTTCGTGTCTTATTATTAATGATTAGTTAGCATTTTCATAATTGACTGTTACATTTCAACATCTTTGTAAATAATTCTCATTCATACAAATACATGAACTTCATAATCCATATTTAATCTTGAATATACTGCTCATAGTTTGCATATGTATCTTGTTTCTAATTTTCTCAGCCCTAATTCTCTGTTTCATCCTATTGGTCGTGTTATTACTGTATCTATGACAAACAAGTAGTCTGGATTTATCAATTTCTTGAGGGGTCCTTTGCCAATGTTGTGTTAGAGGTATTTAAGGGTTTTGTCTTGCAAGCATTCTCAAATGTTGTCTTATTCTTATGTGCAGTTCTCTTGTGGTGCTTGCCAATGTAGAGTGTATTGCATACACACAAGATCACATAAATTACATATTTCCTTTTGGAGCTCAATAATTGTCTTATATGCATATTAAATCCATGTGCTGTTTTAAATGCCTTGACCTTATTCTTTGCATATTCATACACTCTACAATGTCCACATTTGTAAAATCCTACGGTATCTTATCTATTGTATCTTATTTTTCACACAACCATGGTTACTGTATCTTGTGTTTTAGCCATGTATCTAGAGCTTAAACGGTTCATAGTATTTGGTGCTTTTGCATAGATTATTCTTAGTTCTCAGTTATATAATTACTGAGGACTTTGTCAAGTAATAGTATGTGCTGAATGTTATCACAAAATCTGAGGTAATCTCTCTTTGACTCATAACTTGTGTAATAAAACAAACTTTCTCTGTGATATTTTTTTTGGCTTTATCCCCTGTCTCAGCATCTGTTGCCAATCAACTCTGTGGCTTACAGATTTTTCACTGCAATTTCAATGTGCCTGTGAGGAATTGCCACCTGGCAAGAGTGTAGAAGCCCTGGCTTTCTTGATTTGTATTCAGTAATACAATGATGCAGGTAATTCCATCTCCGAAAGGGTAATCTGTGAATCAGATTCCCCCTCCATATGCTCCATGCCAAAAGCATAGTGTACATGTGCCCTGCATCAGTATCCTGATCTGCAGCGCCTGCTGTACCAGTGGCACAGAGAAGCTTCAGCGGTCAGAGGTGCCCATTTGACAGCTGCACTGATAACCACGCCTCTGCAGGGCATGGGCTTCATTTAAGAATTAGGAGTCTACTGTTCTGGTGGCAGATACATATTTAAATATCAGCATAAATATATCACATAAATATGTGTTATGGTATGGTGAATGGTATTTCTTACAGTCACAGTAATTTGATAGCATGCTTGTGTCAGCCCTGTGAGCCCAGCTCCGCTGTGAAATGATTATGCGTATTGTTCCCAGACAAGGCTGTCCCTGCTGGTAGGACTGTAGCCTTGGGGATTGTCTCTCTCTGTTCCTTTGTGAGGGCAGATAACGCCTCCCCAGAGTGGCAGCCACTCCATGGGAAGCTGGTCTGGGAACAGGAATGAAGGGTGCATCCATTCACAAAAGGCTATGCCTCATAACAGGGTACTGTAGAGCTGTATATATATAGGCCTTTGATTCTTCTGAGAAGTGAAGGGATGGAGTTATTGTAGACAGAGAGAGCTCTTTACATCTGTAGCATGGCTCCACCATCTTGTTTCTCTCTGTCTCTATATTTCCTTCCTGTGTGAGGAACCTAAGGGCGTCCTCACTTCTTTTTCACCTAGATCCTCCTCTCAGGTGGCCAGGGAAAGGCCATCGCTTTTGGATCCCAACCCTTAATGCGGATATGCGAAGGAGGATCTCCTGACTGTAGCAAGCTTGGGGAGTGGGGAGAGCACATATTTAGAATTAACCTTCTATCCCTGAAGCCTTTGTAGGCTACTGTCTGCCCTTTCCCTTTTCTTCCCTCCAATATGTATCCCAGAAACACCACATTAACACTAGGACGAAGAAGAGATCAACTAGGAGGACACATCCTAATTTGTTTGAGATAAACACATATCATTCTTATATTGTTAATGCAGACACATATCAGTCAAGTAACAAGTTGAAGAGGAGACAACACAGAAGTATGCACACTCCCTTTAATTCAAACCTCCCCAAACACCACTCTGGTACTGAGATGAAGAAGAGGGCTATGGAGGTATGAAGGTGAAACAACTAGTTACGTCCACCCTATGGGTTTCACCATGGTCAGGCAATTGAACGTAATGACCCACACCTGTGGTCATTTAACAATCCCAATAGGTATAAAAGTGCTTGCTGCGCAATGAAGGAAAGAAGCTGGCTAGAGGGAAGAAGTGGGCTGGAGAGAAAGAAGTGGGCTGTAGGGAGAGGTGCTGAGAGACACAGGAGCAAGGAGCTGTGTCGAGCAGGATAGAGGGGTGCCATGGCTGAGGCTGGCAGTGAGAGGGTCTGGAAGTCCTGCATGCCTCCACCCCCAGCGGGAGCTGTGGGGTGCTGAAGCGCTCCAGTCTCCATGGGACACCAGGAGAGCGAGCAGTGCTCTTTATGGCTTCTGTGAGGCAAGAGCAGAGATATTCGTAGCTGGAAAGCAGAGTGGGGAGTGGAAAGACACCAAAGGGAACTGCCGTAGGCAACCAGTGAGTGAAATCAAGCAAACACTCATACCGGGGTGCTTCGTGAACTTGAAACAGACGCTATGAATAACAAACAAATTGAATGCTGTTATAAGCACTTCTGAATGCCGAAACAAGTGCTTTTGTACACCAAATGAATTGAAAGACATAATAAGCACTTTCGAATGCCAAACAGATTAAAAGCAAGTTATGAGTACTTGAGAATGAAATGAAAGGAAGGTGGTGCAAGTAGCAGATACCACGGAATGAACTGGTTGAGATACAAGTGTGGCAAAGCCAAGAGAAAACCAAGAAGAATATGATATGGGAAACCAAGTATTGGACAAAGCTAAGAGAGATCAAGGAACAGAAGGTTAAGAGGAAACCTCTATTGGCAAAAGCCAGAAGAATACTGAAAGTGTAACAAAGTGCATGGTGGCCAACCAAGCCACTGTAAAGTGTTGGACGAGTGTGACATTGATGAAAGAAACAAGCTTCACTGTCAAAGGAAAGCAGTGGACAATTGTTGATGGAAAACAGACCAGAAGGGGCATTGGTTGTGTGATCTGTAATGGGTGAACCGTGTGGTCCGACAACGGCGCATAGACCCAGTGCCCCCCTTTATAGAATAATCCAACAAAAGTATCCATAAAGAAGCCTGTGTTTTGTAACAGCCGCTTATGTGATTTTGAAGTCAAGAAACAGAATTACTTATGCGAACCAGTAAAAATTACTGATAACAAAAGAGCTTGGAAGTGTCCAAAGTAATTGTGTTGTTTTGAAAAGCTGGAAGATTTGAACTCTTGCGGAAGCGAACCCTGACACCTTTTGAACTGTTTTGAACTTGGGGAAGGGGAAACTGATTACAAGCCAAGAGCTGGAAGAAGCTTGAAACTTTATTTTGAACACTATTAATTTTGACACTGACATCCCTATGCATTGAATACTGTTAGTTGGGAGGGCAAGTATAGGTTTTGGACACAGACAGACTTTTGATTTGGACTTCCTGACAAAGACTTACCTTAGTTTTCTTTAGGTAGGGAAATCCCACCTTAGCATAGGGCAAGTTAGGCCTTACTCTATCCTGCCTTTTAAGTTGATAAACATATTTAGAACCAATCCTGAACCTGTTCTCTGTGTCTACATCATGATGCCTTCTCACCTGTCCCCTCCACTTGCCATAGCGAAATTGACTTTGGGTGTGATGTCATAAGGCAAAGTCCACTAGTTCCTAGAACAGAGATTGTATCCCTCAAGCAAGCTTGCTTTAGTCCAATCACCTGTGGACTTTTGCATTTAAAAGAAGGGGTCTTCCACTGCTTCTTGGAATCATCTTTTGGACTCCGACCCTTAAAGAAGATTTTGTTGGACCTTCTTGGGTGTGCAGCCCTTTCCAAAGTACTCTGCCAGTGAGATGAAGACAGGTAGGTGTTCCAAGGCAGAGGCAGGAACTGTTCCTTAACCATCGCCAGGGACCATTGGGGGTGAACTGTTTTTGAGACAAGACCTGCCTCTCTGCCGCTACAATGGTACCCAGGACCTCAACATGTTGAAGGACCCCTGCAGTTGAGTGCCTGTCTCCCCTGTGTTTGGAGCCTGACAAAAGGACTCATCTTGCTCTGAGCACCTGGAGTGAGACTTGAAGCTCCTGAGAGCCAACACAGCCAGGATTCCTTATCTCTTAATTTTAAGTATTTTATCTTCATGATAGTGTTGGCTCTTGGTTTGTAGAAGTGTGAAGCTGAGTAGGTGCTTTAGCCTCTACTCATCCTTGTACACCTGCAGGGTAGAAGTCAGTTTGTCACATTGTCGAAAGAGAAAGTATATTGTGCCTCCTATTTTAATAAATATATTAATATTGGCCTACGCCAAGCTGCTCGAAAGTCGCTTGCAAAAGAAATCCGTGTTGCAAGGTCCTGATCTTAAATCCATGTAAGCCGCCATTTTAGGTCAAGCCGCCATTTTTAGGATTCCTTGTGTAAAAGTCACCCTGTGAGTTAAAATGGTGGACGATGTCATTCCAGAATACAACATGGCCGTCTTGACCTCTGTACATAGCTAATGTGTAACTTGCCTGCAGGCCACTTGTTGAGGTCGTGAACTGAGACCTTGTCCTTCGTTGACCTATGTGTAGAAGGATTACTCGTGCAATGAAACTAATCCACGAGCACATGTTGAGACAATATATTCAAATATTGAACGAAGAACATCTGTTTAACTACATTGTATTAATGTTTAAGAAGGCCTGCATGGAAAATCTTAGAATACACAGTTATTGCATAGGCTTGTTGATACATGTATTAAAGGCAAACCAGTTATATGCGTTGTTTGAGACTTGGCACGAACCCTAGATCGGTGATGTATTAAATGGAATATTAACCCGAAGTGGGGCTGTACATCGCGCCCACCAAGTGTATAAAAGGTGAATGCATTCTAATGTACAACGTCTCTCACTGAACACACTGAACCACGCTGGAGTTCGTTGTGTTGTACTGAGGGCTGATAGCTATCTGATTTTGCTCTGTTTTTGTAACTGGATTCAGTATAAAATAAAGTACTTTGTATGTTCCTTTGTAACTCGTGTTCGGTGTATTTCCTTTTGGGGTACTCAGCCACGATATTTTGATTCTGTTTTCACAGTTGGTGCCCGAATAGGGACCCTCAAGATTGATGCCGGATTGTTGAAGGTTGACGCACGCTATCGGACCGGGATCGGACGGTGCGACATAAGGGGCCCCCTGAACGAGACGCGACACCTCAGCAGCGCTGCACGACCCGATCCTTGGATGATAAGCGTGTGGTCCGAGACGGCATCTTGATGAGGGTCCACTTATCGAGGCAGGCAGATTTGCTGAAATCACCATACATGAGGTAAGATTAGTTAGGTAAGATTCTTAGAAATCCGATCGGACCTCCTTAGGTTTGGTCAGGTGAGTCGTGACCCGATTCTTAATTTAACCCTGACAATTAAAATGTTGGCGCATTGTATCTGCAGACACAATTATTGACCAGGTAACACCAAGAATTTGAGATATGCCTGGGAAATTGTCTACCTGCAGACTACTTAATCCAGAAACACCCGGTTACTCCGTTTTTTTACGGACTTCCAAAAATACACAAGAATACCAGTGATCCACCATTCCGTCCTATTGTTGCAGGAACGGACAGCATTTTCCAACCTTTGGCTGTTTACCTTGATACTGCTCTTCAACCACTTGTACAATCAATAAGCACATACCTTAAGGATACTACACATTTTTTGGAGAATTCTACAGTCATTACAGTTACCAGAAGAAAACTTACTCCTCTTCACAATGGATGTGAATAGCCTATATACTTCCATTCCACACCTGGAAGGTATTGAGGCTATGGAATGGTTCCTGCTGTCCCACAGAGAGGTTAACATCCATAAGATTTTTGCTTTGTAATTACTTCACATTATCCTTTACAACAATTATTTTAGGTACAATGGACGATACTATCTTCAGACCTCGGGTACCTCAATTGGGTCCTCAGTGGCCCCATCTTACGCTAACATCTTCATGTACCACTATGAGAAAATACATGTACTGGACAACCCCAATTGGAAAAACAAAATACTAATCTGGTTGAGATATATCGACGATATTTTGGGATTTTGGAAAGGAACTGAAACAGAACTTCTTGAATTTTGGAACTATTTGAACACCTGTAACCCCAGAATAGGGTTCACGATTGAAATAGGTAAACCTGCGGTCAACTTCCTCGATGTCACATTGGAATACACGGGCATAAACATCAAAACCAAGATTTTTCGAAAGCCTACGGATGTGAATAGTTGCCTACATCACATGAGCCACCATCCGAATCACTTGAAAGACAATTTACCTTACAGCCAGTTATTGCGAGTAAAAAGGATCACATCAGAGACCAACATACTACAGGACGAATACAACACCATGAGAAGAAGATTCATGGACAGAGGATTCCCTCCAGATATTATCAATAAAGCTATTGAACGGACTGAAACTCATGCCAGAAATGCTCTCATACAAGGGACACAGAAGAAGAAAGAAGAGAAAAACTTAATACACACGCTCAAATTCTGAAGTCAGAGTTTTCAGGTTAAAAGAATCATCCATAAAAATTGGGAACTTATTAAATCAGATGAAACTCTATCACGACTCTTCCCTGATCCACCCATGATGACCTACAAACGAGGAAGGAACTTTAGAGACAATTGATACGAGCGGAAAGGGCGAAACCAACAACACAGAGGACGTTAAGCAAACCAAAATTTGGCACTTTTGCCTGTCTACACTGTCAGCACTGTAATAATCTGATCAAAGGAGATCACATACGTCACCCACAAACAGGCAAAAAGATTGTTTTAAAGAATTTTGCGACATGTGACACAAAAAGCGTCATTTACGCGATACGATGTCCCTGTGGTAAATACTATGTTGGGAAAACGAACAGAAGGGCCAAGGACAGGTGGACAAAGCACAAATCATGCATAAGGACTAAAAACATAAGTTCACCCATCTACAGACATTTTCGAGATATGAGACACAATGTCTCCCAAATGAGACTGGTAATATTGGAAGTTATACGTCCATTCAACAGAGGGGGTGATTTACCCAAATTACTGGCACAAAGGGAACTGTTTTGGATCAATAAACTTGATGCTATGAATCCCCTGGGACTGAATGAAGAATACTATTTAGGTCCATTCCTGTAGGCATACAAGCATATAACACGTACAAAGTCAATTTATATTTCCCCGAATTCGACCACTTGGTGTCGATGACCTTTGCATGAACGTTGTAAGTAGAGCACATTTAGTTTGGAATGTTACAGATGCCAATTATGATGAACACAAGATTGTACACCCATGTACCTAGGGGTAAGATTATATCGGAAACTGACTTTGTATTGTATGTTCTAATTCGAGCAGCTTAAGTTTGGAATGCTTCAGATGCCGATTGTGATGAACACAAGATTGTACACCCATAAGTCTTGGGGCTAGACAACGCTGGAAAATGACTTATTCCATTTCCACTCTACTTCTTTTTAATGCAAAAACAATTCTTTGTCTTACTACAAACATGTGACTTCATTTTTGCATGAGTTTTAAACTAATTTCTCTGTTCCTTTTCACACCCAGTCTCCACAGGCTTTTTCACCATTCTCATATGGGATGTACTATATCCAGTACTACCTATTCTTTCCAAACTACTCCCAGCTCTCATTTTTCGAGCCCTCTATTATCCTTAGTTGCTACACACACCTTTTTTTACATCATCCAAATAGACTTTTCATACCCTACCAGATGGGTATCAGTTACATGAGTGGCGCCACTATCTCTTTGGCCACTGGTACATGCACGTTATCCTTATAATCTTTGTTATATGCTGTTATCTTCCTTTTCTTCAACTAATGAGTCAGCTGATACCTTCTCCGACGCCACCCGCAAATGCGGGTGTGACGTCATCACTTTCGACGCCGCTCGCGCATGCGCGGGTGACGTCATGGGACCCAAACAGCTCACATCATCTCTGACGCCGCCCGCGCATGCGTGGGTGACGTCATCTCTTCTGACGCCGCTCGCGCATGCGCGGGTGACGTCATAGGCCTCACATATCATATATAAACAGAGGCGCAACGGAGGCAGTCGGAAAGCTCCGCTTCCTGACTGCTTCTCTGTTACTGCCGCCTACAGAAATAAGGTAATTTGGATCCCCACACGCTCCTATTTACTATTTTTACTATTTTTACTTTTGTCACCATGCACTTTCTTAACTCCCTTAGGAGTGGGATCCTGACCTTTCATCAATTGAGACTAGGTTGTCTCCACTGTACAGATTTTACCTGGGAGATTACCAGCTCCCAGCCCTGGCACCTACTTTCTCTTTCTCAGACTTTGGAAGAAGGGTGAGTCCTTCTCTTTTACTCCTTTTGTAAGACCCTTTAGGCTCACACATCCCAAGTAGGATCGCCCTATTTTTTAATCTGCTATCCTTTCGCTTTTTAAGATGGGCTTTGGTTAAATATATCTTCTTCCCAAAAAAGACATGTTGGATTATCAGACGGTTTAGAACAAGGTATCTTTAGACAACCTACAATAGAAAGTACATGTTATCCATCCGAGAGTATCCTATGATTTAGAAAAATGAAACATTGTTTTGTTTAAATTAAGCTCTGCCTGGACAAGTGAGATAGCTTGAGGCAATATGAGTTCTTTTACTGTTAAGATATGAAATCTTTTGAATAGGACTGAACTATTTTCAATATATGTTTTTTGTAGATGCTTGTGATGTTGAAACTTAAGCCCCTGATGAAGAGAGAATGTTATCTCGAAACGCGTTGGGCAACTAGAAAAAATCAATAAATCTGAGAAGACCATCTTTCTCTAAAGAAAACGACTCCTGGAATTTTTCCTTTTAAAAAAATGTCTACATATTTGAAATCTGAATCGTAAAGTGACAGTTAACTGTATTTTTGACCGACTCTTGAAAAAAGTCTTTTCATTTAATCCATTTCGGCCATTGGCCTGATTGAAAGTGTGCAGGGGACGCAGTTATTCATAATTTGGATTTCTTTCGTTCTAAAATTGTCTACCTGCTTCAGGGCATTATTCCGCAGTGATAGACAATCTTTGAAATTTAGCTGTCCCGCACCACAGGAGGGGTCGCCGGCATGTACTATGTACTGTAAGCATGGCATTGGAAGTATAGTATTTAATGATATTTGGCACAGACAAACCAGACATGCCTCCGAACTTCAGTGGCCAATCAATGGTAGTTTTGAAATCCCTCATATTGAGTATTCAGAGTCAATTCTATTAAAGAAAAAGGCTAGACCTGCAGCATTTGATGTTTTGCAGAATTGGAAAAAAGAAGCATTGCAACAACTTAAAAGTAGAGAGAAACATGCTTGATGTCAAAAAAACGAATGCTGAAAAAGCGTTGTTATATGATCAGGACAAACAATCTGAGGCGACTAAAAATATGGATAGGGATTTTTCACTCTGTATTCAGAAAATCTATCCTTCTAAAGATCTTCATGTTTCTGATGAGTTTATTGACAAAATATTAAATGAACGAAGGCCTGGTGCCTCTGCGCCTCCTCCGTATGTTCCACTTCCTGCTGCTTTGCCTCTTCCTCCTGTTATTCCTGCTCCGCCTGTTGTTGTTCCCATTGTTCTTGCTCAGCCTAATGTTCCCCTTCCTCCAGCTCCCCCACCTCTTTTTATCGCACCTGTTATAGTAACTCCATCAAATATGCCTGCTCCCTCTCTTCCAAGTGGTCCTGAGCCGCTTGTAATCGATCGAGGTACAGGAACAAAGGTTGACACTCGCAATACCGTACAACCGGAGAAGAAACGTGAGTTAATTGCATGGGCTCAGCATTATATGGAGAAGGATGATCAAGCTAGCGTGTTTGCCACACTTTGTAATACGGATAATTTTCCTGAGAAAAATGTTTTTATTGAAGGTTTAGGGATTCAGTTATGTATAATGTGGGGAAGATTAAATAATGCAGATTTTCCGCAAGGGTTAAGGGATCTAAATACTCTAGCGCTTTCTAGAGACACTGTGGAGAAGGTAAATGAGCATGTAGAGAGGTTGTTTGGGTATAGAAAGGAGTTAGAAAAGTTACAGAATGAGGATGACGAAGAGGAAAATATGTATGTTCAGAAACGGTTCCTTCCGTGTCGTAAACCGATATCGGAGGAAATACGAATTTGTAAGAAAGACGCGATTAGATGGATTTCAGACATACCGATAACTCCAGTTGAGGTATATGACACATATAGTCAATATACGCCATAAATGCAGAGGAAAGTGATACAGGTAATGGTAGAGTACCCACAGGATGAATGTTTAAAGAGAAAGATTAGTTGTCCCACAGAGTTACTGGGTATTTATAAGAGGGCTTTTTCACTTGACACTTCTTCGACTGCTTTAGCGCTCAATTTAGCTCTGCTGCTTAGTAAGCGTTCGGAGTTCCCTACATCTCAGTTGCCTATGAGAGAGGTTCCTCCGACATTTGTCCCAAAGGTTGAGAATGCGACCGATGCTGCACGGGGTATAGTCGCTGTGGACATTCCTGCACATTATGTATCGCAGTTGGTTCACGTCCTGTTCTCAAGACAGGAAGTGAATACTATTAGGCAATCTATTCCTGATATAAGAAAAACCTGACAGGGTTCTATAAAGAGATAGAATCCGTTTTGCAGTCCTCAGTGTTCACCTTAGGTGACATTGATTTGTTGTTTCCTGTACTCCTGCCCGTAGATTTATGGAAACAAGTTAGAACTATTGACAACGTACCCGGGTTGGGAGATACATGGGTGAAAATAACTAGACTTGATGGGGAAAGGCCAGCTGGCGAAAGACCACCTCAGGTGATATTAACTCTGCCTGATAGAATCGTTGCTAAATTAAAAACCATAATTCCCGAAAAGAGAATTATTTGGGACAAGTTTACGGCCTGTGTCCAAGGAAAGTCTGAGGGTGCTACCGAGTTCTTTAATCGGTTCAAACAGGTATTTTCGGATTTCAGTGGACAAGACTTAGGCACAGAGTCTGGGAAAAGTTTATTTGCGGACAAATTTGTACGTGGATTGCTGCCTGACATCCAGTCCCAAATGATGTCTTCTGAGAGCGCTTGGCAGGCGAAATCACAATCAGAAGTACTGCACATGGCTCAGTACTACGAGAACCGTGTCAATAATGAAAAAGATAGGATTGAAAAACGGAGAGGCGATTTAAAAACTAAAGTGCTACTGCAGCAAATTGTTAGGGGCCCCAGAGGGGGCAGTTCTCAGCTTAGAGGTCAATATGTCCCACAGGGGAATGTGCCCTTGGGTCCTGTGAACATTAACCAGTGCGCTTATTGTCGTTGAGAGGGTCATTGGCGAGCACAATGCCCCGTCCTTCAACAAAGGTTGAATAATACATTTGGTAATATGGGTAGGCGATCCAGATGTCGCCCGGGCGTAGGGGGCCCTGGTAGACGTCAGTTTACACAGGACCCTCATCAACCTTTTTCGCAGGACAATCAGACTCCGAGTGTGGACACCAGGAACATATTTGATCATCCTTCCGCTGCATATTTATCTGAAGAACTTCCTTTTGATGATATTTTGTTTTGTTAGGATTGCCCGAAGCAGGGTTTGGAACCTACACCTATTCCCGTCAATCAGAAAGGTCCCTACTTTGAAATGGTGGTGGGAAATAGGAAACATCAGTTTTTGATAGACACTGGAGCACAGAAGTGTTCCATTGATCACCAAACATTCCACTGTCAGGGCAAACCAATGTTTCTGTAGGGTTTTCTGGTACACCAGTTGTTTGTCCGGTTTCTATGCCGGTACCTATTTCTTTGGGTCCCTTTACGGACCATTGTCCATTTCTGTTGACTTTGGATTGCGGAGAGAATTTGCTGGGGTGGAATCTGCTAAAAGAATTAAATGCAGTGATTTATTGTTCTTCTGATGGAGTGCGCTTGACGATTTCACCACAGCAATTTTCTGCCTCGCATTTCTTGACTAGACCTTTGCCTCCAGAATTCATTGATGTACCAGAGAGTTTGTGGGCTGTCGACGACAATGATGTCGGTGTTTTACAGATTGAGCCTGTCAAAATAGTTTTGAAACATGGAATTGAGCTGCCACGCATTCCCCAGTATAAGATTTCAGTTGAGGGCGAGCGAGCTTTGAAATGTATTGTTTCCGATTTTTTGCATCGCGGGGTGATTGAAGAAATTTCAGGAAGTTTGTGTAACATTCCGATTTTACCTGTGTACAAGAAAGGCGATAATGTAATTCCATTCCGTTTCATAATTGATTTACGTGCCATTAATAAAGTTGTGGCACCACAATTTCCAATTGTGCCTGATGTAACGACAATCCTAACCATGATTCCAGCTTCAGCTACTTACTTTAGTGTTGTGGACTTAAAGAATGCGTTCTTTAGTATTCCTATACACACGGATAGTAGATATTTGTTCGCGTTCACCTTAGGGGGACGCTCGTTTACATTTACTTGTGCACCTCAAGGGTACACAGAGAGTCTCAGCATTTATAGTAGGGCTTTGAAAGAATAACTTGATACCCTTGAATTGCCCTCTACCTGTACTTTGCTTCAGTACGTTGACGACTTACTTCTAGCTGCTGACTCTGAGAGTGCCTGTAAGGAGGGCACTGTGTCATTACTTATTCATCTAGCTAAGCATGGTCACAAAGCTTTGCTTAAAAAATGTCAATATTGTTGTCAGGAGGTCGCCTATTTCGGCTATCTCATGTCAAAGGAGGCAAGAAGATTGACACCTGAAAGAATAAAACACATTTCTGGTATGTCTGTCCCAAATACACAGAAGGAAGTTAGAGCCTTGATAGGTTTGGCTTCTTACTGTAGGTTGTGGATCCCGAATTTCTCACTAGTGATCAAACCGATGTTGGCTTTGACGAAGAAGGGCATTTCTTCGCCATTGCCATGGAACGCGGTACACCAGTAGTCGTTTGACTTGCTTAAGACTGCATTATGCTCTGCACCAGTTTTGGGCACACCAAACTATGAAAAGGCCTTTGTGTTGTTTGTGCATGAATGTGATGGATGTGCTTTGGCTGTATTAACGCAGGAACATGGAGGGAAGAATAGGCCATGCGGTTACTTTTCTTCCGCCCTTGATCCTGTAGCATGCGCTTTGCCAAGATGTTTGCGAGCTGTTGCTGCTGCTGCTGCATCTGTAAAACAGAGTGAGGAAATGGTCCTAGGCCATGATCTAACCCTGAGGGTGCCTCACTCTGTAGATGTTCTACTGAACCGAACTCAAACACAACACCTCTCTTCTGCACGGTTGACAAGATATGAAATGATCTTGTTTGCTCCTCACATTCAAATTAAGAGGTGTTGTGTCCTTAATCCGGCTGAACTCTTACCTTTCCCGCAAGATGCTACTTGACTGTTTATATATGACTGAACAAGAGACAAAGGGTAGAATTGATTTGAAAGATACTCCCTTGGATAACCCGCAAGGAGAGCTGTTTTGTGACGGCTCCTGCTTCAATCTTCCGGATGGTACATCCACAGCTGCTTATGCGATCACTACATTGAGCACGGTTGTGGAAACTAAGAGAATCACGCATAGTTCTGTGCAGGCCACAGAGATTATAGCATTGACCCGAGCTTGTGAACTTTCTGAAGGGCTTGCAGTAAATATATATACGGATAGTCAGTATGCCTTTGGGGTGGTCCACAACTTTGGGAGACTTTGGTCAGAGAGAGGGTTCCTAACTTCGCATGGCACCAAAATTCAACATGGCTCCCTAATAGTACAACTACTCTCAGCGCTTGCGCTCCCTACTCAGTTAGCAGTTATAAAATGTGCAGCACATCGAAAGATTACAGATGATATAGGGAAAGGTAATGCTTTCGCTGGTCAGATAACTAGGCAAACTGCTACCAATCTCCTTACGGAGATGTATGTTTCAAGGGAATCTATTGATGCTTGTACAATAGATGAGGGTGTTGGGTCTGTAAGGTATATCCAAGCTGATGCCACGTTAGAAGAATCCAAAAGGTGGGCTGAAGGCTTGGGGAAACTTGAAGATGACGGGTGTTGGGTGGACATAGTAGAAGGGAAATGGCTACTCCCTGACGCGTACGTCATGATGATGGTCATCATGGCCCATGGTCCTATGCATGTATGTGCCAAGCAAATGACAAAAATGTTAGAGAAGGTTTGGGTAAATGACAATATTTTGAAAATTGCCCAGCGCCACGTCCGGGATTGCATGGTTTGCCTGCAACACAACGTGGGAAAGGGGAAAGTAACTCCAAGGGGTAGTTTTGGGCCACCCTCTGTCCCCTTTGAAGTGATCCACTTTGATTTCATTGAAATGGAACGATGCGATAATAAGAAATATGTACTGGTGGTTATCTGTGCTTTTAGTAAATGGGTTGAGGCTTTCCCTGTTAAAGATGCTACAGCTATGACTACTGCAAAAATCATGTTAAAAGAATACTTTCCACGGTTCGGTTTGCCAAGAGTTATCTGGTCGGACAATGGTCCACATTTTGTCGCCGCTGTAATTCTACAGATTTGTACAGCATTACGAATTGACAAATGGTTCAATTCGGCCAGACATGCTCAAAGCGTCGGACTAGTGGAAAGACACAACGGTATCGTCAAGAACAAGCTAGCTAAAACGTGTGCTGGCACCAAACTAAAATGGCCGGACGCCTTACCGATCGTGTTATTATCTATGCGCACAACCCCTCAGACTAAGACTGGGCTCTCTCCATTTGATAGTGTTCGGTGTATTTCTTTTTGGGGTACTCAGCCTCGATATTTTGATTCTGTTTTCACAACATCACCATTATAAACTGCCACCATAATAGTCCCCATACTGGGACGTCTTTCTACTCTGTCCAAAGGGGTTAGGGAGAAGGTCCTATGGAAGGCTGTCAAGTCTAGGGTTGAGTTGGGGAGCCTGGAAGATCCACATTATACCCAAATAGGGCCTACATCACGGTGTGAGTGGTGGTGTCCATCCCACAGCATCATTGCAGCTCCATCCTCTAACCTCCACCTTGTGACATAGTCACGTAATGTAGCCAACATTTGGGCCATGTGGCAATGCAAACACACTTATCATATACACCTGCTTGATCTGGAACTATATACAGCACCGTTCTCAGTACTGCTACATGAACCGAAATCATCACTCCTCCGGCAAAGGAAGAGGATGAGGAGGTATACACCTTACTCTTCAATATGATCTGGAAAAGAAATGTTCTCAGGTGCAAAACATTCTCATGGCAAATGACATCTTTCTCCACAACAAGTGTAAATGCAACCTGCCTCTGTTACCCACCTCATCTATTGTCCTAACATTTCAGGTTAAATATGTGCATTGAGCCATTGTAATGCCCTTGATACAGTTTAGCTTTCTTGTTCTCAAAACAGACCTCCTTGATTTTGACAGCATTTTTGGTTTACTTGGATCCTCTGTATTGAACTTGCAGTCTTTGGTGTCAGACAGCTATAATAATTTGTAGACTCAAAGGGAAGTTCCAAGGGTTTTTAATTAAGTTCAGTGCAAGATATTTTGTCTGCTCAAAAATAATATTCTTCAGCATAGATAAAGGCAGATGGTTCAATCGAAGGCTTTGGCTGGAGAAGGGTTTTGGGAAGTGGTGCTACAGCTGTCCCGCTCTCTCTCTCTCATCTCCCCTGGGATTCCCACACTAGCCCAGATGTCTTTTGCGCAGTAACCCCTACTGTTCTTGTACTAGCAATGGTTTCCCTAAATGCAGGCTCACTGACTTCCTCGGGGACTTCCAAGCTTTCCATACTGTCACCACGAGTTAGTTTTCCTAATGGGAATTAGGATCAATGCCTGAAGTTGCTCTGTAGGAATTTCCTATTGCACTCATAACCAGTCTCACCTTTCCCTTCTACTCTAAATGCCTCTTATCCCTTATGCTCCCAGCTGGCCTGCTTTCCCTCCAATGTTTCACTCCCGTTTCCATTGTGTTTCATCCAAACCACTACTCCTACCCAACTGCTCTCCACTAACCCCTACTACTCTCCTCTAACTACAAAATACTCTCCTCCCAAAACAAATACGCTTCTCCTTCTCTCCTCCTTTAATTACTATTCGCCTCTTTCCACTACCACTCCCCTCCTTATACTACTTCTCCCCTCCTTCGACTCCACTGCACAAACACCCTCCTTTCACCCAGTATCATTAAATTCACATTCACAATGTTCACTAACTTCTATCCTCTGGCCACATAAACATGCACGATCACTCTTGTAGTACCCTTGCACTCATTAAGCCAATACCTCACCTTTCTTCCATAACTGCCTAAACACTACACAAGTCCTCCCTGACACCTGCTGATCTCTTGGTCCACCTCACCTTCACTGATAACCTTACTCGGATAAGCCAACACTTCCTGTTCCCTCTCCTCCCTTAAAGACCCCTCCTCGCTCAGTGGTTGGTTCCCTTTCTCTAGCCATACGCATTCACGTTCTCTACTTCGGGATGTGTACGTGCAGAGGGAATACTTCTTAAGGGGATTACACATTGCCCACTAGTTCCACGGGAACTCGGGCATAATGGTGGCATACTGAGACTCTGGTAATCATTCATATTATAGGCTAACATGCTGGTTTAGTGGATGTCTGTGTGCTGCTGTCTCTGTGGCTGCTGCATACACTTGTGGCTTCCTTTTGCAGCCCTCTCTTTTCCTTGTTCGCTAGCCAGCTTTGTGCTGCCTTTGTGTGCGGTAAAGTTGGCTCAGAAATGCTGGATTATTTCCACTGTGGGTGGTGGCAATTCTTGTCTCTGATCCCGCTCATGTTGTGAATCTTGGAGTATTGCAGTGCTTACTGGTTCTACATCTTCTTGACTGTTCATTCTTCTTGCACTGGGAATTTCTGTAAACAAGAGATACACTGGTGAGCATTTGAACTGAGAGACAAGGTTGGAGAAAAGACGTAGCACACCAAATTATTCTGGTACAAGGGGAAACCATAGGGTTTCTTTGTATATCTCTGACCCTATTAGCCTTCTGCTGCGAGTGATTTCCAATCCACTTTGACAAGGCCAGGTTACTGGTTTTGTCAAACACACCCACCCTTTCTCCTAAATTCCCCTTTTCTGGTGGTTCACTGTATCTCCCCAGATATGATTTGAATCCTTCTCTTCTCCCAGTTTTCTTCTTGATCCGTGGAACTTGCCCTTTAGATCTTTTCAGATAGGAAATGTGACCCAGGGCCCCTCAGGCCTAGCACTTAGTTGCTAGGTTCACACAGAGTTTCTGGGGAGTTCAGTCTCTGGTGACATATGGATTCCATCTATCTGTCAAACTCTGGCAATGTATGACCCAGTATCAAATCCTACATTAGGAATGGATGTATCAAGACCCTGGTGTACCAGATTGTATCGCCGAATTGGATTGGTAATCTTGTTGGTGGGTTTGACACCCAGCCCCCATAGCCGCACAGGATGGTCATAGGATTTCTATCTTGTGGGCTAGTTAGTGGTAGAAATCCTGGAAGGATGCTATTATAGGTGCTGCTGGAGTCTAACATCGCCCAGCTTGACTTGCCTTGGACTCACACCTGCAACCGGAAGTTTTCTTCTAAGAGGTCATCCTGGACATATTGCTGGTGGCAGTGGGCATGGCCTTTGGTAGTTATTCCCTTCCTCTTCTTGAATGGTTCTTTCCCTTTGGGCTCGAGGTCTGATGGCCGGGGTCTGGGAACTAGGTATAGGTCAACGGGCACCATCTCTCAATCAATGAGATCCATCAGCTTCCCAGTGTAGCCCTCTCTCTCCTCTGGGAGGCGGCGCAGGTCATCTCCTTCTGTCCATTGTTCTACTTAGTCTCTGGTAATTGTCCGTATTAAACGGGAACATGTCCTCCATGTTTTTGGTAAGTCTCTGTTTTTTTCCAGGGTGGTGAAGTGGATGTATGCAGAAGCTCCCGTCATTGTGTTCAACTGGGACTGTGCTGTCTCTGTGATTGCCGTGTCCACTGACAGCTTCCTGTGTGACTCTCTCTCTCTTTCTTCTTCTCTGAGCGGCTTCACACTGCCTTTATCTGTGGTTAAGCTGGCGCAGGAATGCTGGAAGTGTTCCATTGTGGGTGCTGCTGATTCTTGTCTCCCCTCCCCTCTTTTTTGTGAATTGTGGTGTGTTGAAGTGCCTGCTGGTTGTAGATGTTCTTAGCTGTTCATTCTTCTCACACTGGGAATTTCTGTAGTTCGAGGAAAACACTGGCAAACCATTTGAACTGATCGACAAGGCTGGAGACACCACATTATTCCGGCACAAAGGGAAACCAAAGGGCTTCTAGGTATGTCTCCCACTTTTTTAATGTTGTGCAGAGAGTTCCCACCACCTTTGATAAGAACATCTTACTGGCCTTGTTACATTCGTCTACTAGGACCCTGTGGTCCCCCCTGCAAACATCAAACCTGCCATCTGCCTACCATGCAATTCCTGCTCCTCCTCCTTACTGTTATTTCCCTCTTTCTCTCTCAAGGCCTCTGCCCAACCCACCTCTTTTCTCCACTTCCCCTGCTTCCCTCCCCCTGTTTCCCAATCTTCATCCTTCACTCTTCCCCCAATTACCTTACCGGATGCTCCTTATAGGGGTCATAGGACTCCCCCTACCCAATGACATGGAGGCCTCCAGGAGTTGCAGGTCTCCATGTCTTAGGGCGGGGGTGGGTCCCTGCCCTATGACTTCATGAAGAAATGATTTCCGTTATGGGACCGAACCGTACCGGAAATCATTTCTTTATGAAGTCAGAGTTAGTTTAAAAAAGTTTCAAAAGTTCTTGGCTATCGGGATCGACCTTTCTCAAATCAGAGCTTATTTTCTTAATTGCCCCTAGTGGGTTAGCAAACTTGTCAGCTCATCAGTACTCGGGTTAGATCCCTTGTGAATACTATTAGGCGTTCGATCGCGTGATTCCTATTACTCGAGGGGGCCCCACTAGGGGCAATCAAGAAAATAAGCCCTGATTTGAGAAAGGTTTCAAGGGAGACCGAAACACGTGTCATCAGAAAGGGCACTACTTTATATATATTAAATCACCCCGCAACATTGGGCCCAGTCTCTTTTTTCGGGTTCTTCCATCATACTTACCTTAGTTAAAAAAGAAACTATTTCTTTTAGAAGTACCCCCCCCCACCACTAGGTAGCAAATGCATCTTGGTGCTGGCGGGGTAGGTTTGGGGAGCATTTTATAGTCCGGTTACTGAAATGTGTCTTCTTTTCTTTACAGCTACAGAAATTGCCTGGCACCCTCTCCTATTCTCTTACCCTTTGGCTCAGTTGGTCGGCCAGTAGAGTAGTGTTTGCGCTTCTCTGGCTGACCCATTGTGAAGAAGGTCCTTATTTCACTTGGGACCCAGTTTGTCACATTTCCACGGCCAACACATCACACAACTCTTCTGGTATCTATTATTTTGCTGTTGTGGAAATGTTCCTTACAGGACTATGGGCAATTGGGAAGGAGTTCTTATGACTCAGGCCACCTCCAACCAAAGTCTGGCCACACCTGATGTGAACATACCTTTGAGTATTTGGTTGTTTCAAGGCAGCATCATCTGGTACTGTGACCCATGGGTAATCCCTGGCCCATATGGGCCCTTTCAGCTAGCAGGGCTATATAAAAGGCTAGGTAGGAATAAACACAGAACCCAGGAGTTTAACAAAGTTTTTTATTTAATGTGCTTATGTGTCTAACTGGATTTACCTGACTGTACCATGTGTCCCCACTATGGGGGACTTCTAGAACTTTGAACCTGTGGTCAATGGGCAGGTCTTCCCAGCCCACTTAACTGCACTTGCCTGGAAACTTTCTACAAGGGAAAGTAAAAAAAGAAAAGGACCTTCGAAACGTGACAGTTGGAAGCGGGGGAAAAAACAAATGGAAACAGTCAAAGCGAGTAAGAGATAATCAAGAAGAAGAGAGAAAGGAAGAAAGGAGATAGGCGCTGCCTGGCGAATCATGACCAATAGCAGCCCCTACAGGGCATCAAGGAGGATGCTGGCCGGGCTGCATATGCCAACTGCCGCCCAGCGTGATCTGAAGCCCCAGAGCATGATGGGGTGGGGCCTGGGTGAAACAACGCCCCCGCCTGTGGCCGCGTATGCCCATGGCCGCGTGTGCGGTCAACCCCAAGACCAAAGGTGTGGGCTGAGAGCTAACAGACCACCCAGGAGCCAGTCCAGTCGAGCCGAAAGACAATAAAGCCCCGGGCCGCGAGGCACGTAGCGGCTTGGGTGATCAAAATGCCCCAGTCTGGGGCCACAGTAGTGTTCCACCGCTGCTCATGAGAGGTGGTACTGGCAGGTTGCCTTCAGGGGCTGTTTGAGATTTCCCTGATAGTCCTGTTTTCAAAATGCACACTAATGTTATAAATCCTTTATCTTTAAGACCTCTGTTTTTTCGTCTGAGCATCTTCAAGTATTTTAGCTCCCACATTTGTCTGTGTGATATTGGAGAGGCAAACTTTGAATACCATCACTGACGGATCTTGCAGTGTGTGTTCATTCTGCATTAGGTGGTGTCACCCTTGTGTTCATTTTGTAGCTTCAGATGGTAAATCTATGCAACTTGTTTACATGTCTCACCCATGGCTCCCTGTCTTTAAATTAATGCGCGGTCATTGTTTTTTTTTTTTTTTTTTTAAACAATTTTATTAATTTTATTCAACCAACCAATAACAAACCAAACTAAACCTACAGTGGATACCTAATATGCTCACAAATACACATACATTGTTACATTCTTGCCCACTGTATTTCCCGTCCCTCCCCACTCCCGAGCCTAGCGCGTTCATTGTTATGCATTTCCATTGTTGCATCAGTGTCAGTGCATTAAATCTTCCTTTTCTTCTAAAATGGGGCAAGCTCCCTGCACCCCACTGCCTTTTTTTTTAACAATATCCCTTAGTCTGTTTTCATCTCTATTGCTTGCTCCCTGAACAAATAAGCATACATAATGCAACAGCACCAATGTGAATGCATAATGGTGCAAGTGCATGGATGTACAGACATGTCACCCATAACACACTTTCCTTGTTTGCATTTCTTACATTGGATGTGGCCTAAAGCAGATTTATGTCCCTTGTGTCTGTATTTTATTTCTGTGGGGCTATTACTGCAGATTTGGTACAGATGTGTAGGAAGGTTATGCATCTCCTAACACTGCCTGGGTATGTTCCAAGTCTTATTTGTTCATCATGTAGTGGGGAATACACTTTTGGTCATGCTAGATTTCTTGGTTGCTTGTATAGAGTTAAGGGAGTTGCCTTACAAATGTCACTTAGCTGACAATCTCTCCTGTATACTGGTTTAGGTCTTTAACAATGATGTTCATTTGTGTTTTGTTGAGTTTGGATGGATGTAAAGTTGTCGTTAAGGGTATTTGTGCCTGTCCAACTGAAATTGTGGCATCTAGCAAGTGTATTCAGGGGTTGCTTGTGTAAACAATATTAGCACCCAGGGTGGGCGTCAGCCAATTAGATTGCTCATGTTGCAGTCTGAACCTCATGATAGAGCTCACAGCTGCTTGCACCAGCCCTGCTACCCTCCACACCGGTATTCCCTGCTACTTTCTCCCCTCCCTCACTGCCACTCACTTACCAGGTAGGGTTGTGGTGCTGTTCCTCTCATGTCCGCCGAGCTGCCATGGAAAAAGAAGAGGGTCACCAATCTGAGCCCCACTTCCATTGCCGTACGGGCCATGTTTATTGCTTTCACATCCAGGCAGGGGGGCGGACATGGCAGGTAACGCCCTGCAGCCCAAGCCATGGTAGGCCTGAGCAAAACAAGGGCCTCAGCGAGGGCTGCAGGCCATTACAAGCGATGTTCTTCCCACATGCTCCTCCAGGACATGAAAGCCATTTGCACCCCGGGGTTCATCCGGGGTGCAAATGGCTTTCCTTTTTTCACCTTGGGAGATTTGTGGTGCATGCGCAGCCAATCGACCGAGGGGGACATTTTTTTTTTTGACAAAGAGGCGGCTGTAGCGGGATTTGCGATGGACCAGACCTCAAAGCTCTGCAGGTAAATGTGGAGGGAAGTAGGGGGTGGGGGAGAAGATTAGTTTGGTTTGAGGAGCTTGGGGGTGGGGGTGGGAAGGCCACAGGGAAAGGCTCCCTGTTGCCTCCACGCATAAAAGAAAATATCACCACCTGGGGAAGGGTCTCGAGTGCTGGAATAGCGGGCAGAGAACGTAAATTCTCACCCACTGTTCCAGCCACCTGTTTGGCTAATTGCCCTTCTCCGGGTGCGAAATGTTAATATTTCTTTGAAACAACGGGTCATGCACTTGCCTTTGTGGGAGTGAGCAAGTGCTTTGTTATTAGAAGACTAGTCAGTAAGGTTGAGAGAGGGTGTTGATGGAATATGGGGAGGCAGACGCTTTCTTGGTATGGAGACGTACAATCCAGCATTGGACGGTGGGTGGGGGGACGAAAGTAGAAGTACAACAAGGGGACGAGGACGAAAGAGAAATGCCTGAAGGGTGGGTAGCAGGGTGGGGTAAGACAGAGAGTGGAGGTAAGGGCTGTAAGTATGTGTGGGTGAGGCGAGAGTCTGAGTGGTGCAGGTGGACGTAGTTAAATGCTCGAGGGGGAGGTAGTATTAAATGGAGTTAACACCAATCAGTTGCGATGCAAGCTGAAAGAGACCTCAACTTATGGCTTTCCATGAAGAGTGCATGCTTCTGGAGACAGGCTTCATAGAAGAAGTCCACTACTTCTGTGCTTTCTTCCCATGGCGGTGTTCCCTGATCCCGCAGCTGAATGAAAAGTTCTTTCTGAAAAAATGTCCCTTCAATCTAGAGCAAGGCCATGGCATGGCAGAAAGATCTCCATTATCAAGTTAAAGCATTTGCTATGGATGCATGGCTGTCATCCACACTGCCTGCGTTTGAAACTTTTAGTATTTATATTTCCAAAAAAGGAGGTTCTTGTGGTTGCAGCTGCTACTAGGAAATGCCATTAAATGAAAAACAAATGATTTTGCAGACCGTTTTTGTTTCTGAATTCCAGCCAGATCCACGAAAGCAGCTGAATGCAGACCATCTCTAACTGGGGGAACAATTTAATTAGCTCAATTGTGATTATATAGAATGATTGAGCACGTACTCTGCCCATTCATGTTTTCTGAAATACGTGGGCTGTGCAACACAGGTTGGCAATTTATGCTGAATAACTTCTTTAGGACCCACTGTGTGTTTTTCATAACTTGTACTCGATGAAAGGTTCACTTGTGTTATAATGATCGTTGGATAATTAAGTATTGCTTTGTTTTTATAAACCTTAAAACCTTTAAATTAATCTTTGCACGTCACTAAATATATATAGCGTATCCGTTAACCATCTCCACATCTCCTTGCGTATCAGTTAACCATCTCCACATCTCCTTTTAAGGTATGCAGTGATGTTATCGAATAGATAACAAAGAATGCAACTTTGGACTAACCCAAACCAACGAAAAAAATAAATAAATAACGAATTACAAAGGGGAATTAAATGTGGTTCGGAATGGAAAAAGTGGTTTAAGGGGTGGGGAAAAAGTATTTAAAAAAAAGATCAGGTGTGGGGTGGGGGCAAACCCAACTGCAAACAAAATTCGTTATTTATTCCCCCAATGTTTTGGGGTCATTAAAAATGTATTCTTTATTTATTAGATAACATCACATGTAAGCCTCCTTCAAATATATTAAAATGCAATATCATACCGTGCATATCCATGATGTTCAAAAAACGACTCTATGACATTACCAGAGTCTTATTGTCGGGTAGCGGCATCTCTGGCCATACGTTGGAAAAGGGTCACTATCCCAAGGGTATCAGGTAATATTATCCCCACCAAAAATATCGCCGTATATATGAGCGTCAGGAATGGCCATAGGCGATATTTTTAGTGGGGATAATATTCAGGATTTTTGGGAGCAGGGGTTGCATGTGCTAATTGCATGTACAAATGCTTCTGCCATGAGTATGTTTATCCAAAGGTATTGCATGCGAGAGTCCTTTTTAGTAACTTGAGTTGCGTAAATTTGTAGGCATGTTGTCGGGGTGCCGGAAACAGTTACGTGGTACCCACGCAGTGTCCCCAAGGTGCAGACCTGGTTGCGGGGAACCCCACACACTGTTTCAAGGGTGCATGTGTTCATGCCCAACGATCACACAAAGGTAGCTGTTTCTGGTTGTTTTTGCTTTGCATGGGGGCGTGTCGGGGGCGTTCCGGCCGCGACTTGCATATAGGCTTACTTTGCGGGAACAATTCCATGAATACGTGGAGTGTGCAGAAAAACAAATGCGCACAGGCTTGTGCAGAGTCTTTCTTGGTGTGCAGGCTTTGCAGGATCTATGCACATTTTTTCATGAAGCAGGCCGTACGTGTTCAATATACAAACTAATAAAGACTGCCTCCTGAAATAGTTACTGCTTGAAATGATATTGAGTTTTGAATTATTTTCCATTTTTAAAATATTTGCCATGCTTCCTAGTTTTAAAAGTAACCAAATCAATCATCTTGTTTAATTGTATATTTCTCACATAAATATATAACTATTATATAGAGTGAAGGGAAATTGCATACAGTTCAATAATTATACACAGACATTATACACTAAATTCATAATCCATTCACGACAGTGGTCAACACAACAACACACTTGAAGTGAGAGCACAGTTAAATCTCATGTTCTCTAGTTTTAGTCTGCCTGGGGAAGGTGGGTATGGATTTGGGACTCATACATACCCTGCAATTCGTCCTAAACTTAGATGGTCAACGTGCATGTTTTGACTCTGTAATGATAGTTGTCATCAAGTCCAAATAATGGAACCCTAAAAAAGCATGGGGTTAAAATCTGTCATGTTCCCAGAGTAGTATAAAGTAGTACTTAGATTGGTCAGGATAGATGGAGTAAGACCATGAGGTTCAATGGTCATCTGGCACAGGTATGTGGAAGCAGAGTATTCACCTGGAATAATGCATGAAGGAGTATCGTTGCAGCAGTGTAAATGTGCATACATCTTACAGACCATGATGTTGACATGTATATTACCTAATCTATATTGTAACTTAACCCATAATTAAAAAATGGTATTTCAAAGAAGGCAAGCAATGTTGCCATGGCACAGTTGAGGATCTCCCAAACTTCACCTGAATCAGGCAGTTTCAACTTTATTTTGGTTGACGCTATGCCCAGCACTCCTAAAACTTCATAATTACTGGTCATAATCTCCCCTTTCCTCAATACCCAATTACTCATACACATTTGGAATGTCACATCCTGTTGGTATGGCTTTGTATAAGGATTGTATTAATTGGAATTATTCATTTACAATCATTTTCTTAATTTCAAATTTGGTCTACATTAAAGCATTTTTGTTCAGTCTTAACATTTCACAATTATTACAACCTTTGCAGTCACTTTTCCAGCAAAGAACAAATGCCTGAACAGTTGAGAATGTCAAAAATGAATGGTCTTCATTTTCAGTTAATAAATTAAGCAAAGGCGTTTATTTGCTTGGTTGCAAGACTAATGGACAGCATCACAGCAGTTCACTGATTTCGAACCAACAAACCTGCCTGCACTCCAGGTTCACTGTTTTTATATCTTTAGGAGCGATTGACCTCAAAACGTATAGATCTACTTTAACAGGCCTCGGGCACGCCATTCCCGCCTCCTGTTGAAACCAATCTCCCTCATTGTTAAACATTGGGCCATCATTGGCGCTCATGAAAAGATATCAAGTAGTGTAAAGATGGCTACTCGATTGCACTTCCAGTCATGTACTCAGACCCATGACAGCTTCCGGTGTTAATGAGCCGGTCCATGATCCCCGCCTTTATGAACCAGCGCAATCCATTTGCTTTAGTTCAACAGCCTTATCCCACTACCACGAGGCATAAAGTCTGTACTCAGCGGTTATGGGAACACATGTGCATTCCATTTCATTATAGGCAAGCATTGCATAATGCAAATAGGGTCCAAAGGATGCCCTAACCAACGTCTGTTGGACGTTAGAAGGAAAATAATGAACACTAGGACTAAGGGTCTGGGATGATGTCATGATGGGACATTTTTTTTTTCTTATAACCTGCAATGAAAGACTTTCAGGCCCACCCATCTGATTAGTGCATTATGTAGTATTTATTCCATTGATTGGGGGCTATGTTCTTACACAGAACCCCCCTCCCCCCTTATGTACTTCTAGAGCAACTATTATAGCAACAGTAATTCATGTGTTCTTTTATCAATCATGTTACAGGAGTTGGGGTTTGTAGGAATACGCCCACCAACTTCCGGCCTTTAAAGCTCCCCTACACTGCATTATAAGCACGTGTACATTTTATTATTTCACATTTCAAGCTGATTTCATAAGCCTGTACAGATCTTGGTGTAAAGTATGTGATTCCTCTCTTATTTCGTGGAGGACAAAAGACAGGTCAATTTTGAGGGCAGAGCTGTGCTTTGCAGCTATGGAGGGTGCTGTATTGACAACCACAGACCCCCTTTTTATCACAACACCAGCAGTACCATGATATGATACCTGCCTGTAAGAAGAACAACACAGTTATACACATGGTTGAGGTGATATGGGGTTGCTCAGATACTTTGTTACTAATGGCACACATATCAGGAGTCCATAGTGTCTCTGTATGTTGAGCTACCTCAAATGTGTTTTTCTGCTCATTAAACACTACTTCTAATAACTGTAAACTTTTCTGGATATTGATGAGTGATGAATTCCCATCTGGCATGGGTGTGAAAGCCCTGTTTTTTTTATTTGTATTAAAGGATAGTTCCGGGACTTTTTTTTTATTGTCCCTACGGGTCGGCCATGTGTTTGTAAGCATAAATCGGTAGATCGTAGGAAACTTTCCTATGGACCTTACCCGACTTTTCGCCCATTATCGCACTCGAAATCAGCCTCCATTTTGTGATAATCCTATCATTCCGCCGCATCGACCTGGCTCACCTGCCTTTGCGGCACTAAATCAAATCCCCCGCCCCTGAAACAGACTTTATCAAAACATTCATATTCCCCGCCTCTATCCGTGACGTGACTGTGCTGCGTAGGCAAACGCGCCCAGGCGTCTTCTACGCGACTCCACACAGACCCCGGAAATCAACACAGATCAGCTCACAATACAGCGCACCACAATTCGGAATATGAAACTGTACTTTGAAATCAAACCGCAAGATTGTAAATGTGGTAAAGTACATTTATTTGACATCAAATGTTTAGAGAATATTCAGCGATTTGCATTTTTATTTGCTCATGTTCCAAAAAGTTCGTATTGAGGAACGCGATGGTCCTTTGCTGTACACAGGGTCTTAGAGCATCTCACAATACAGCACCACAATTCGGAATGTGAAACCGTGGTTTAAAAGCAAACGGCAAGATTGTACATTTGGCAAAGTACGTTTATTGGACATCAAATGTTTAGAGAATATTCAGCGATTTGCATTTTTATTTGCTCATGTTCCAAAAAGTTCGTATTGAGGAACGCGATGGTCCTTTGCTGTACACAGGGTCTTAGAGCATCTCACAATACAGCACCACAATTCGGAATGTGAAACCGTGGTTTAAAAGCAAACGGCAAGATTGTACATTTGGCAAAGTACGTTTATTGGACATCAAATGTTTAGAGAATATTCAGCGATTTGCATTTTTCTTTGCTCTCGATCCAAATTAGTTCGTCTTGAGGGAAGCGATGTTCGTGTGCAGTACACAGGGTGTTGGTTTACGATAAAAATAAGCTCTTCTGTCGCACTGATAATCGCATGGCTGTTCCAACAACGAGGCACTAGGCCACCACAACGGTAGGTATGTTGCATCTAACCGTTAGTACCGCGTAAGGGCATACTTGTACTTGGCGATCGTCCCATAAAATGGTCAGGGTGGTAACGTTGTTCACGCGGAGAAGCAACTGGCGGCTGTAGAAGCCGTCCGCCGGTGTCTGGTACTCGTGACACAGACAGTAGTGAATGATGTACCTAAAAACATAAAAAATGAAATTAGTCTCACCATCAGATCCTTATTAAAATTATTCATTTCATAGCGAGGACAGCGCTACTGGGTGTACACAAGTGTTTAAAGGCGTGGCGAGGCATGGAGGGGGGGGAGTGGAGTACAAGGTAAGTAGCATAAAATAATAAATAAATAGGGCCAGCTGGTGGCAAGTGCAAGGTAAGTGCAGAACAAGTGCTGGGAAGGGGGGGCTGTAGGATACTGAGACAGTCCCCCAGTGCAGGGGTTGACAGGGAGGCAGTGCAGGTGGAGAGTGGAAGGGCCCAGGACCGAGGTCGCAGACAGTGGACCAGTTGTAGCAGGGGAGAGGGAGAGAGAAAGCAGAAGCAAAGAGGAAGGTTTTGAGGTGCTTCAGTAAAAGAAGATGGTTCTCCTCCAGATAGTGCGCGGTAGAAAACACTATGCCACATAGAAAGAACAAGTACAACTGAACCCGTCTTTAAAGCCACTGTATAGTAATGAAATTGCGGTATAAACTCATCAAAAGTTACTTACATTATATTTGCATTTTCCATTGTGTCTCTGTGTAGGGCAGACCCGAAACACCACTCCTTCTTTGCCGACGTTACTTCTTCTAATGAACGTGGCTCATCGTTTCGTTTCTGAAATTTTATTCATTATCTTTTCTTAGTCTTTCAGGATGGTCCCGGCCTGTCAAGGTCAAATCACAATAGAACCTTATATTGGGTCGTGGGCCTTTCCGCCACCCGAGCAAAACATCAAAGCAGCTGACCTTCACTTTGAGCGAGCACACATTTCTAGTTAGCTCCAGTTAGTGTAAGGGCATCTTGTCTGCGTGCCTTTTTTTTAATTGTCCCTATGGGTCGGCCATGTGTTTGTAATACGGAAACATTCTATAATTTTTGTAAAAATGATTTATATTACTGTTTGGTTTAATTGCAATGGGCCTGCAACATGAGGAGACTCGAGAGAACAGACAATCGAATCACAATCATTTAAACCGTGATGTGTATTTCTCAATGAGCTCTGCTTTAGGTGGACATGGAACAGAGGCAATGTTGGGTGGCAATGCAGTTGTCCCCTGCATAGGTTCGTTCACCACTCCATGTATGTGCCTATCGAGGACATCTACGATAAGTCTCTCAATAAACTCATATTGCATATCCTCAAACACTGGTTTGATCACCCATTGTTTACTTCTTTTAGTGAAGGCCTTATTGTAGCGAAGCGTCCCTAAAGTTCCGGTCGTCCTACTTTGTTGACGGCCAACATTATGGTTATGTGCCAAGACCGCTAGAAGAGTCCGATTTATCATGCCTTCCATGCCAAAATGCAATCTTTTGGGCCTGTACTTTAGGCACATATTGTGGAACACCTCCAAATCTCCTGTGTGGCAGAATTCCGTGAGTCCCCTCAAATCTCTTGTTATAGTTTTATCAAATACAATCTTTTCAATGGCCTTGTGAGTGGGTGATGAAGGAATCAACCACTTCTTCTTCCGTGCCTCCTCTGTGGACAAATGGCCATGTTCACATTTGTGGAAATGCTCATTTGTCGACCATCGATGTACGTTGCTACAGTGCAACATTACTGACCGCCATTTTTCCAGTAGAATTTCCAACGACCCTTCACATGTTTTTGAGCTCCACCAAAGATGGTTGCTGATTGACTTGGACCACTGTGAAATACCTTGCATATCTTTTTTTTTTCCTGCAGCCGACAATTTTTTATTGATTGATTTTGCAAGATGCCAAACGTCAAATTGGTGATTTATATTTTTGTACTGTTCTCTCATTGTCTTGGCAATTGAAACGTGTCTGTCCGTGGCTATCAGGTCGATCACCATTCCCCGCGATTGTAGTTCTTGCAATGATGCTACAAAGCCAACTTTCTCCATGGCCACTGAGGATGTACTTTGTGACACCTGCACGACCACCGAACTCACAATTTTCTTACTTTCCATGTCCTGAAAGTGGTAGGTGCAGTACTTGGCTGAAAATCCTGGACTGTCGCATTGTCCATCACCGGCTAGCCTGAAGCGTTTGCCCGCGAATGTACTTTCCATTGACATTTTTTCCATTCTCCAAGCTTCGCTGATGGCTGGAAATAGATAATCGGTTTGGTATTTGTAGAACTGACTTTTCGCAATGAAATGGATTCCCACAAACTGAAAGAAATACTGTAACTTTTTAAAACTTGAACCACTAAAAAGTGCGGCCGCTGCACAAAGTAGATTGCCTGCTGGCAGTTGCCCCAGCATGGGTTGTGCAGACCATGCGAACGGATGATATTGTGTACAGGTGGCATGTATTTTAAGGTTAGTGCCTCGAATTGCACGAGTCACATTAATCAATGGCTCCCCACATACTTCCCCACCAACCCAATGCCCACATTTCATCATCATAATAATATCCATCAAACAGCTATCGAATACAATGAATTTGGCCTCTTTCCTTATACTGTCACTCTGCATCCCAGCTGGTTCGGCCTGTAACGTTGAGGACATGTCACTCGCATGAAAGGTACAATCTCTGATATCGTCTTCCGCTATGCTGAGTGATATTGATGGTGTTTCATTGTCGTCCACTTCATTCTCTTCCATTGCAACATCTGTTCCTTGTCCGGAGATGGGAGAAAAAAACAATGTCTTCAACTTTCGCGTGCTCTTATTTTTTGCGGGTGTGGATTCTGTGAATTGATCTACGACTGCATCCAAACTACCAGGAGGACATTCACTATCAATGGCTGGTGGTGGTATAGCTCCGTTGTCAATCACTTCATATTCTTCCCATTGGCACGATGCATCTCCAGTCTCAAGTCCCTGCCAAAAGGTTTGACAAGCAACATCTCTCGTTCGCTTCACTGTCTGTGTAGATCTAGTTCTTACACCCACTCGCAACTAGAGGACAGATTAGAAAAGGGATGTTCAGTTTAAACACAACTTACAGTATTGAACTATTGACAGTGAAAGACAACATAATATAGTGAACAGGACACTAACCTTCTTTTGCTTTCTTTTCTTTGAAACTTTCTTTCCTCGAACTTCAACATCTGGACGCTGTTGCTCCGACTCGTGTGTGCATGTCTCCACTTCCTCTCGCGCTGCAACAACTATACTTTCATGATAAGCACATCCATCACTCACTGAGGCTCCATCGACTCGCTGAAACATAGAACTTTCATTAGTATGTATAATAATATTGAAAACACAAAATGTACTTGGGGACCAATACCCATACGTACATCTCAATAGCAAAACACGAATGAACGCATTGTGTAGAACATTCAAACGACAATAGTTCACGCATTGTTGATCTAGTTAGATTGAACTGTCAAGATCCATACCTCGGGCTCCGCATAGACTTCCATTGATGATATTATTGAAGATGACGCTTCAGCAACTCCCTGAAACACAGTAATTGCATTAGTATGGTTTTCTATTTTGTTTAAAAGAACATAAACTTTCTGCAGGCGTCAACGGCTCATCTAAATAGACCTGCACAAATGATCAGTTGTCTAAAATAAATAATGGATATCCAAATATGATTCGATTTGCTCCATCGTTGGAAGTGTCACCACCCAGAGATCTGCATCAACTACTAGGGGTGATGTTCTTGTTGAAGAAGCTCCGTCAGCTCCCTGAAACATAGTACTTGCGTTAATAAAGAAGGAAGTATAGCGGATGTAATCACGTCATTTGATCTCGCATGATTGATCTGTCAGTATCCATACCTCGAAATGCATAAGAACATCAAGGGACGCTGTAACTGCGGTGCACACTTCTGCAAGCTGTTGCGCCGACCCGTAACTGCATGCTCCCCCTTCCTCTTGGACTAATGCTCCATCGACTCCCTGAAACATAGGACTTTCATTAGTAATGAACACAATATTGAAAAAAGAAGACACATAGGAGGGCGACGACAGAAGGACATACCAATGGCTAAAAACGAAAGAAACATTGTGTGTAACAATCACGCTACAAGAATGCAAGATCTGATGATCTCCATCGATGGAACTGTCCGGAAACGTACCTCGAGCATCTGAGTGACATCTACGGTTGTCGTCAATGCGTTGGACTCCTCAGCATCTCCCTGAAAGACAGTACTTGCATTATTTTGGATAACAATAATTATAACTGAAAACAAAGACTAGAGGACGAGTACTGTGGTGTACCATTAGGTAAAATAATTACACGATCAATTAAAACTATTGATTTACATGCCTAAAACAAGTCAGTGTCAGAATAGCTAAGTAAGATTACCCGATAGGCGCTTGAAGTGGCTGATGACTGCAATAACGACACGGATGGAGAATCTTCAGCCTTCATATTGAGTGGATACATAAATGGGGAAATTATTGTTAGCTAATGCTACACACTACCGCAATGCCGAGAGATAAATACGTAAACTTGACTCACCAGTGGAGGGATGTGGACGAATAGAGTGGGAATAGCGGTTGAGAGCAATTTTCGCCTCGCTCGCGGTGTTTTCGTCCTTATTAGCAATGATGTGGAGTACATGTCTGGGCTAAAGTGCCTGCTGCAGATGCGGTATCGATCACCCCTCTTGTCCGCAAAGACTTCTAGGACTCTACTTTCTATCTCAGAGGCTGGATATCCGCAATATCGGACCCATTCTCTTATCTGATCTATTGTCTTAGGGAAAACATGCATTATAGTACCTTCAGATTTGTTATGGGTCTTCGAAGGGCAACCGCCAATGGAACAGGCAGGCATTATGGAAAGTTCTGAAAAGTAAAGATCAACAATTCTCTATGAATACCAATGTGTTAAAACATTAAATGACACATAAAAGGTTCAATGCAAGGTCCGTTTTGGTTCTTGGAACTATACATGTTATTCACATGCGGATAAGTATTTCAATAACTTTCAAAAAATAGAAAAAGTAATTTGACTAAACTCAGAACATGTGACTAGTTCCTTGCATGTACTGTCGTGAACGAAAAGAAAACATGGATGCAATTTGATGACTACTAGCAAATAGATATAAATTAAAAAATTGGACGCAAAATGATTATGGTACATGGACTTACCTTGACGAACAAACAGTTAGATGCAGGGATCAGAGTAGTTTCTTGTCGTAGAACAGGGAGCAGTTCACAGGTTGCAAACTGACGAGTTTGCTCAAAGTGGTCACGGAAGTTCACAGAGACGAAGAGCAGATAACCAGCACCTTCACGGGTTGACTAGCAAAGCGCAAAGATGTTCTCATTAGAAATATGAAGTGGGTTATAAAGAATTCGAAACAGGGGTGTGTTTGTGAATGAATGACGTGTATATGTCGTGGCATTATGCGGTCTGCAGGGGGCCGTCCAGCGTGAGGGGGGATGCTTGGCAGGAGACACGGGGTCTGGAGGTAGACATGGGAACAACAACCCATGCTCTATAGACCACTTTGAAGTGTACATGGTCTTTGGCACCTCTTGGCCTTTATCGCTCCCTGACAGCTCCACTTGCCAGCACAAGTACCCCGGTGCGAACTGCCTTTGATAGGGCGGGGGGTGGATCGGGGCGGTGGTCGTGCAGACAAGACACAGGAAGACTCGTGAATGGAGACACACTTATGTGGATTGCAGGGGGCCGTCCAGCGTGAGGGGGGATGCTTGGCAGGAGACACGGGGTCTGGAGGTAGACATGGGAACAACAACCCATGCTCTATAGACCACTTTGAAGTGTACATGGTCTTTGGCACCTCTTGGCCTTTATCGCTCCCTGACAGCTCCACTTGCCAGCACAAGTACCCCGGTGCGAACTGTCTTTGATAGGGCGGGGGGTGGATCGGGGCGGTGGTCGTGCAGACAAGACACAGGAAGACTCGTGAATGGAGACACACTTATGTGGATTGCAGGGGGCCGTCCAGCGTGAGGGGGGATGCTTGGCAGGAGACACGGGGTCTGGAGGTAGACATGGGAACAACAACCCATGCTCTATAGACCACTTTGAAGTGTACATGGTCTTTGGCACCTCTTGGCCTTTATCGCTCCCTGACAGCTCCACTTGCCAGCACAAGTACCCCGGTGCGAACTGCCTTTGATAGGGCGGGGGGTGGATCGGGGCGGTGGTCGTGCAGACAAGACACAGGAAGACTCGTGAATGGAGACACACTTATGTGGATTGCAGGGGGCCGTCCAGCGTGAGGGGGGATGCTTGGCAGGAGACACGGGGTCTGGAGGTAGACATGGGAACAACAACCCATGCTCTATAGACCACTTTGAAGTGTACATGGTCTTTGGCACCTCTTGGCCTTTATCGCTCCCTGACAGCTCCACTTGCCAGCACAAGTACCCCGGTGCGAACTGCCTTTGATAGGGCGGGGGGTGGATCGGGGCGGTGGTCGTGCAGACAAGACCCGTTTGCCGCAGGGCCTCACCAAGGAGAGGCCATCTAACTGAATGTAAGAGGATGGCTGCAGGATCTACTACATGGAATGCAGGGGGGTGAGTTTATAAATACCTCACCCTCCCAGGAGAATATACACTAGATTCATTTAAAAAATCAAAACAACCATTGTTAAAATATATGTTGGGCTTTATTTTAGATTTTAATTAAACATAAATAATAAACATTACACATTGTAAAGTTGAGGTTGCAGCACATCGAGGGAAAATCCGCGGTATTGTCCACTGTCACTGGGGAAATGTTGTCTAATGGCAAGTACCGCACAGGCAGGTATTACTCTCCGAACGCGGTGTCCGAGCCTCCCGTGAAGCCACCAAGTGAAGCAACGATAGGCCACCAGCCTGTACCACCTGTGAAAAAAAAAGATGCAAACTGTATTAAACTGACCAAACTTTCTTATCAATGTCGATTCAGGTAACACATGTCATTTTTCTTAGAAAAAAATTATATCTAGAAAATGCACTATATGGAACAAATTTACATGCGTTCGAATGATATGTAAATGTAATTTTATATGTGGGAGACGACCATGAAATAGTGGTGGCATCACTGACATCACAAACAGAGTATACTTACTCGTTACTCGGATTACGCGGACGAACAGTGCCGCGAAGTTCGTGCATAAGCACCATCATCATCCTCAACACGGTCCGTGAGAGGCAGGCTTCCCTGAACTCTGGCAGCTCGGTGATGCATTGCGGACTTTGCTCGCCTTCCTGCAGACTTTGCTCGCTTTCCGAAATGTAGGCCAAGCACCCGGAATTTTCACGGCAGCAGCAGTTCTCCTCCTCAGTTGGCATTAGCTCGCACCGATTGCACGTGCACCAGGTGGAGACGCCGTCCATGCGACATGGTCCAGGCTCTTCATCCGTTGACTGGTCCTCCCAACTGCCGTCCGAATCCCCATCGTTTTCGCGTGCTTGACTTTCCAGTAGTTCTTCCTCGGTGTACTCGGGCTCGTACATATACGGCATTATTGTGGCCATTGTGCGGTAAAGATAGTAAAATAATTTACAGAGATGGTACAGGTGTTCACACGGGCTACAAGCGGCGAAGGTAGCTGACCAGAGCACTGAAACGAGTCACAGAATACTCAAAGTAACACAGAGAGAGGAATGGAATCGAAAATCTGCTGCTGTGTGTTGTGAAACGGTCTGTTTATACTTATTGGGGAAAGAGGCGTCCTGCCATTTCCATGGCAACACGTCAATAGCTGAGGCGCAGCGATTGTTGACACGAGACGTGCTTGAAATGGGCAGTACGCGTCTGCTGATGTCAGGCTCAGGGGCGGGGGATTTGATTTAGTGCCGCAAAGGCAGGTGAGCCAGGTCGATGCGGCGGAATGATAGGATTATCACAAAATGGAGGCTGATTTCGAGTGCGATAATGGGCGAAAAGTCGGGTAAGGTCCATAGGAAAGTTTCCTACGATCTACCGATTTATGCTTACAAACACATGGCCGACCCGTAGGGACAATAAAAAAAAAGTCCCGGAACTATCCTTTAAGTAATGAAATGATGCAGGCACTTCCATTTCTGAAAGGGAAATCTGCTAAACAGATTCTCCTGTCATAAGCTCCATGCCCAAGACATAGTGTGTATTTGTGCCCCGCTGCATCAGTATCCCAATTCGCAGCTCCTGCTCTACCGGTGGAATAGAGCAGGCCCAGAGGTCACAAGTGCCCTCTTGACAGCTGCAGTGACATTGAAGTCTCTGCAGCACAGGGGCTGCATTTAAAATGTGCACCACTGTTCCAAAAACTGCATAACTCTGGAGATCCTGTTCTAATGGCACACTACATATAAGCCATACCTGAGATAGGGTATGGTGGCCAGCATCTCTCAGAGTTATCCCAGCCACATTAAATTGATTTTGCACATGTATCTGACCTGTGGGGCCAATTCACCTGTGGAAGGATTGTGTGTATTGCTCCCAGACAAGACCCAACCCTGTCCAGTTACAGGATTGCTTCTCTTTGTTCATTTGTAAGGGCAGGTAACACCCTTTCCCCCAGGACAGTCACTCCACATGACGCTAGCTTGGGAACAACAACCAAGAGGCACACACATTCACAGAGAGCCAGGACTCATAACAGGGTGCTGCATTTCTAAGGAAAGTTGTTGTTAGAAAGAAGGAAAGGGGGTGGATTTAGAGTAGTCAGGGGAAGTCGGTTCAAGGAAAGGAGACTTCCACCATTTTGAACCTCTCTGTCTCTTCCTTTTTCCTGTCCCCTCCACTTCCTCTGTAGCAAAGCACCTTGTGTGTGACATGAGAAGGGTAGAGTCCACTCATTTCAAGAGCAGGGATTGGACCCCTAAAGCAGGAAGCAGGCTAGCTCTAGTCCAATCCCCTGGATACTTTGCCTATGAAAGAATGGGTCTCCCCCCACATCTATGAATCAGCTTGAAACATCTTTAGAACATCACTTGAGGATATTTTGTTGGACTCGTTTGGGTGCAGTCCTTTCTAAAGTCTTCCAGTTCTGAGGTGAAGGAAGGTGTTGCGAAGCCAAAGGTAAACTCTGTTCCCTAGCCATCCCCTGGGATCATTGGGGATGAACACTGCTTTTGGACCATAAGCCTGCCTCTCTGCCAGCCACCCTGTTGCTTAAGACCCCACTGTGCAGCAGGTTTGTGCCAATATCCTCCATGTATGTGAGCCCAGGAAATTGACTGACAGGGTCCCTTGAGGCCCTGGAGTGGGACTCACAGCACATGGAAGTCAGAACAGCCCCTGTTGATGACCTGCTCAGAGACATGGATCAAGCACACTCTATGCTGAGCAATCTAGCAGGACACTTCAATTCTGCCCTTTGGTGTCCTTTGTTCTCTGAACTGCCATCTGCTGTTTGACTCCGTTCACCACTACACCGGGCCAGTAAAAGCGAGTTGGTGCCAAGGCTCGAACCACAAAATACTGCTGCCTTTCCTTGCTCAATCCGCCATCCGAAACACCAGCTTCTTCATCGCCACCCCTGTAAGCCGATCGACCCAACCCTGGTGTTCCCGAACAGCAACCTCCAAGCCTGTGCATAGAATCCACTCATCTGTGCATCCTGGTGCCAGCTCACCGCTGTCAAACTTTGATTGCTGACTGAACCTGGGGACCAATCCGATCCACGCAGTGCAAGTTGATGATTCAAGACAGCAGACACCTTCCATTCAACCTCGACGCCAGCTTGGTGCTGGTCCATCTCAACTGCTACATCTTCGACCCAAGCCAACACTGTGATCAATGCTGAGAATCCTGGTTCGATGCTGTTGAACCACCAAAATATTTGCAAACGTACTCTTGACTGATATCTGCCCCATGTCGAAATGTGGGCCCTAGAAAGTGGCTACGTCATTTTAATCCCTTTTGAAACATTAAGAAATATTCTTTTTGAACATTGTGGTCTTTAAATTGCCTTTTATCTCCCCTTACTCATTACCCAGAGTGCTGGATTTATTCTATCTTTGCATATTCTTTGTTCGTCTTACACTGGTGGCTTGTTACAGTATTTTCTAGTTAGTTATTAATGAACATGGTGTGTTTGATTAAAATATATATTTTTTAGAGAACCTTGATTGGACTTTCCTTTATTTTGGACTGTTATACTTCGCTGTTTGGGTTGCTACTGAATCACATTCATACCCATTTTAAGAGTATACCCTTTTCTAGGTCCACATTACTGTACAGTGGGTTGCCTCGGAACTCACGAGAAATAATTACAAAAGTAGACTAAAAAGGAGTTTACGCTAGGCAGAAGTGACACAATTTATTGTGGGTTCAGTTACAGCTGGGAAAGTGAAATTCGAACAGAATTTTCATGGGACCCGCTCTGGACGTCTGGTTAAACCCCCGTCTACATCAGGGTCCCGCGAGGGAACCTCATAATATTGCGGAATGTATTTAACGGGGCCGCCACCATTAGCGATGCCCGTTAACCCATTCCCAATACTTACAATGAGGCCCCTTGACACATTTGGTCAATCCCCCAAATGAAGCTTGTTTGCAAAGCTATGTTATTCCCCTATAGCCGGATATACATTATCCAGAAATGTTTGGGTCCCGCAAGTCTTACCACACCCTGTGCTGTAATGTCACAGTCCAACCCACGGTTCCCACATCATAGTGCCAAAACATAGAGACATTTGAGATGACCAGCAGAACTTTATAAATCTGCCACCGGACATCTCCACAAGTTTCCCATGAGAGCACAATTGATCATGACACCACAAGAGCCTTGAACTGTTAACAAGTTATGGACTTAATGTTGCAGCCTAGGAACTCTTTGAGCCACATCCCAGGCTGAGATGTGCTGAGGGGCGATTTGAAACCATAATGGGGTATTTTGAAACAATCAGTAGACCAGTTTTCAGAACTAATAAGCTGAATTATAAAATGTTCGTGCATTCGCTGCCTTCTCCGAGAGCCCATGAGCTGAGCTTCCTGACCTCGAATTTATCGGGAGCTGTTTATTTCTTTCCACAATTTTGTGGGAACATGTAGTTTGCAATGTGCTGTCAGCTTCTACTACTGCTAGGCAAATTATTAAAATGTGAATTTATTTTCCAGCGAGAGTAAGCACCCAGGCCTATTTTGCAATGCCTAAATCTAATGTTACGTCCAAAATACTCACATGTAATTCAAGCCTTATTACCTGTGGCTAATTCATTTGAAACACCATTATTAGGGGCATTCCCCATCTTAAAGGTTCATCCTATGTGGCCAGCAGTTAAGCCCCCTCTGTCCCCTTTTAGTGGGCTATTCCGACAGCTGCTCAGTTGCGCCTTTTTACCATGCTGAACTTGCATTTCCATTACATTACCATAAAAGATGAATGAGGTATACCTGTGCTGGTCCTTGGCTTGCAGAAGTGTGAGGACATTTTAGCCTCTACTTATTCTTGTACTCCTGAAGGGCAGAAGTCAATTCATCACACTGATCTTCTCAACATCTGGGATCAAATTCATGAGGTACTACCTTGGGCCATCCATTCAGAAACTCTATATAGAGGCTAACAGATTGTCTTTCTATTGCTGGTCAATGTATGTTAAACTGTCAAGATCGCATATGTAAAACAAAATGTATGCCTAATAGAGGGACTGGGACCAACTCTACACACTGTACCTCACCACTGCACAAGACCTTACCAGTCAAGGGTATCCGAGTTGATTTTTCATCTCTGCAAATTCTGTTACCTAGTAATAACATTTGACCTTTTCCTAGCTTATTAAGATATTGCAGCTAAGGTAGCTGAAAGAGCCAGCATTTCCAATTGGATAGCATGCCCCTAAGTACAGTTGGAAAACTGAGTTGGGACATTAAATGCTAACAAGGTGAGGTTACAAATCCTGGGTACGATTCCAAGATGGTGCAGGCTTGCATATAGACGTTTGCTCAGGAGCTCTTTTGGGCACCTACCCTCAGTGGCAGTTTTAGTAGGCCATGGAGACTGACTGCACGATACACAAGTGGAGGCCGGACTCCTGCTACAATTGGAGGAGGGCAGCTCACTGGTTGCCGAGTGGCACAGAGGGGAGAGGTGTAACAGCTCAGGGGAACGTTCAGTGAGAGATGGATTCCACCACCATGGCGGATCCGAGCGGATGCTGAGGGGAAGGTCTCCACCTTTGGCAAAATGAGGCAGCAAGGTCTTCCCTGATCAGCCCAAACATATTTGTCGATTGAGCAGTTGTGTCACTTCTCCTGTGATATGAGCTTGGGAGGTGTGGCAATAATGTTTGCTGAAGGTAGGTGATGATTTTGCTGGCCTGATAGAATTAATCTAATCTTGGAGAAGAAATTGATTTACTCACTCGCCCGATGCCAAAAGGAAAGAGAGGGATCTCTACCCATGGTTCGAAATTGCAGTGCTCTTCCTCGATCTCCAAAGTGTCTGAAGTAGGGGCGCAGTGGCAAAGTCAACCGAAAAGGGCACATTTATGTTAGATCAGGCCTAGCCACCCCAGGGTTTCTGGAATTATGAAGGTGTAACTGCAACAATGTTTAGCAGCCTTTCAAGAAACATTTATGGCTTACCAGTTCAATTCCCTCAAGACAGATTTACAACAGGTAATAACGGACATTAAGGGTGAGCTGGAGCAGCTGGGTGAGCAAACAGATAACAATGAGAAAGCCCTACAAGATGTGGCAGAGGAAGTACAAAAGAACAGGGAACTTCTAGAGCACATCAATAAGGTTTCTCAAAATCTGAAACTGCAGTACAAAGACTGTGAGAATCGATCACAGAGGTTCAATATTCAAATTAAGAATTTGTCAGAAGATGTAGAAGAAAAAAACCTCCTAGACACTGTCCAGAACCTTCTCGGAGAATTGTTGGACATATCGATACCAAGCTCTATTTTGTTTAACCAAGTCCATCGTACGGGTCCTAGGCACACTGCCACCAATCAGAGAGCAAGATATGTTCTGGTGGCAATATCCTCTTATCCGCAGAAGGAAAACATCTTGGCTGTGATGAGTGGGAAACCCCACGATTCGTCTGATTGGAATGGAGATACAGATTTACCAGGACATAGCTCTATCAACACTACAGAAGAGAAGGCCCAACAATGAAAGAACTTCTTAGGTACATATGGACATTTTCTTTTGACCTCATTTTTACATTGGAGGGTGTCCAACACAGTTACCATCCCAAAAGAGGATCTGAGCTTATTGGGTCTTGATGATGATGTCACTGAGGGATCTTCAACCTCTTTCACATGGCCTCCAATCGACAGAAGGCCATGGGAGCGGACTAGAGTTGTAAAATATGTTTTTGGTACAAAAGGGGTGCCTACATGGGGGGGTCTTGGTCAGAAATAAACCCCCTGCTGTATTACTTAGAGGGCTTTTTTAACAGATGGTTTGAGGGTAGGTTGATGGTTTTGGCTTATGGAGGCCTTTACCGAGTGATTACATCCATATGATTCATTGGGAACAATTGTCATTATGCTGTATGTATGAATGGAGGACTTTCATAAAAAGAGGTACAGCCGTAGGAGGAGCGGCCATCAAGTGGAATTAAACTCGAGGGTCTTAGGGATACACTCACCAGTTTTGATCCATTTGGCCATTACCTGAGTATTAGAGAACTCGGGACCCAGGAAGGCAATGGCCATGTCCAAAATTTGGAAACATAGTTATGTTTGTTTACAGGGGGATTTTTTGTGGTTTGTGGGAGGTGGGGGAAGTGTTGGGATTGCTTAGGGAGGGTTTATGGGGAGATTTTGGGAGGTCATTTGCCAGGAGGTACATTGATTTGCTGTTTAGACAAGATACCCCAGGCCCCGGATGTGTATAATTTATACTCCATGGGGACAACTGCATCGGGGAGTAGCTATTAAAGGCATGGTCTAGTAAAAATTTGTTATTGTCCCTACGGGTCGGCCATGTTTTTTTAAGCCTAAGTGGCTCGATTTTAGAAAACTTTCCTATGGACCATACCCGAGTTTTCATCAATTAAACGCACGCGAAAACAAGCACCAGGGAGCAGCCATTTTCTGATAATCCTATCTTTTCCCTGATCGCCCTGGCTGACCTGCTTTTGCGGCATTAAATCAATTCCCCCGCCCCTGAGCCTGACATTATCAAAACATTCATATTCCCCGCCTCTCCCCGTGACGTTACTGTGCTGCGTAGGCAAACGCGCCCAGTCGTCTTCTGCGCGACTCCACACAGAACCCGGAAACCAACACAGATCAACTCACAACACAGCACGCCACAATTCGGAATATGAAACTGTACTTTAAAATGAAACAGCAACACGGTACATTTGGTAAAGTACATTTATTTGACATTAAATGTTTAGAGAATATTCAGCAATTGACATATGAACTCCGGAAGCCATTTATTTTCTTTTATCTGTATCCGCAATAAATGTTCCGTTTCATCTTGAGTCACGCGCTGTTCCTTTATGGTACACAGGGTGTTCATTTTCGTAAAAAGAATCACTTTGGAAGCACAGTGAACCGCAAGGCTGTTCCATCAACTAGGCACTAGTCCAGCCTAAAGGTTGATATGTTGCTTCTAGCCACTAGTACAGCGTAAGGGCATGTGGGCCCTTGGCGATCGTCCCATAATATGGTGATCGTGCTCCAGTTGTTGACACGAAGCTGCAGGTGTCTGCTGAAGAATCCATCCGCCGGTGTCTCAAACAGATGGCAGTGGCAGTAAGGGATCAAATACCTGTTATGAAATAAAAAAAAATGATAATTAGTCTCGCTAGCCGAACTTCATTAACATTACTCATTTTATTTATTACGACCGATCAGAAACTATTTGCTTGCAAGGGTAGTTAAATGGAGTATGTTCGTCTCTAAAATCAATGCGAAAAGTAACGAGATAAATCGAGGCCAACACACAATGATAAACGACAGTCTACATGCGTGAGGAATGATATGATATATGATATGGCATTTGTAACGCGCCTATACTCAAGTGTTTCTAGGCGTGACGAGGCAGGTGGGGAACAAGGGCAGACAGACAACGATCCTACTAGGCCAGGTGTCTTTCTGATCGCGCATGGGGATGGGCTGTACAAGGTTAGTTGAATACAAATTAAATAATAGGGCCAGCTGGTGGCAAGTGCAAGGTAAATGCCGGGAGAAGGGGCTGAAGGATACAGAGACAGTCCCGTAGTGCAGGGAAAAGTGGCTGGGCCAAGGAGCGAGATCGGTGAGACCAGTGGACCTGCATGACCATGTGCCCACTACAAACAGTTTTACTTGCTTTTCCTAGCTCTTCATTCATTCATTTATTCATGCATCCATTCATTAAATCTTCATTTCGGTATAAAAGCGTGTAAAGATTTACTTACATTATATTTGAAATTTCCATTGTGTCTCTTCGTAATGCAGTCTGTAAAACGGACCGTGCTCTTGACAATGATTTTTCGTATACTGACCTAAAACTGAAACTCGGTCTAGTTTCTGAATTTTCTGCCTTATCGTCTCTTACGTTATTGCGACTTGTGGGCCTCATCTGGGCGCTGTCCTTCGCATTCTTTATTTGCAACATCAAGTAGTATAAGCATCTATGAGAACTTGAAGTTTAGAATCCGTCTATGTAGTGCGCCTCAATGTGCAAATGCGAACTGGCTTCTCTCCCAAATGCCACGGCCCGCTTGGCTGGCGCGTTCTAAGTGCCCCAATTTTGTCCCCGTTGTCTGCGAGCTTTGCAGCCCAAATTGAGACATTTAATTTTTGGAGGAAGGTCAGGGAAAGTATAAAGTACCACAGGAGTTGAGTTAAAAGTGAGATGTATTGTTTGTTTGTTTTATTATTTGCAATACGCAAGCCTCCCCTCCGTTAACAGTGTGCAGCATTTACATTTACATGAGATGAGACAAGAGAAAAATATATACATACACATATATGAGGTGAATAGAGAGAATTCAAAGATGACACCCAGCTTGTTCGCCACCCATGATGGTGAAGGTAGGGGTTAGGTTTACAGGTACACTGTACAATAACATTTATTTACAAAAAGACAATCGTATTGCAATTATTTAAACCAGGATTTGTACTTCACAATCAGCTGTGCATCGGGTGGGCATGGCACAGTCGCAATGTTCGGTGGCAATGGATCACTGCTCTGCACAGAAACGTCCAAAATTCCATATCTGTGTTCTCTAACACAGCAACAATAAGGCCTTTCACAAAGTCGAACTGCATTTCATCATAGACTGGTTTGATCACCCATTGCTTACTTCATTTTGAAAACACCTTAGTGTAGCGAGGCATCCTTACTTTACCCCTAGTCCTAGATTGTTCACGCCCGACATTGCTGTTATGGGCCAAGACCGCTAGTAGAGTGCGATGTTTCATGCCCCGAAAGCTAAAATGCAAGCGCTTTGGCCTGTACTTTAGGCACATATTGTGGAACACTTCCAAATCTCCTGTGTGACAGAATTCTGTCAGTCCTCTCAAAACTCTTGATAGAGTTTTGTCGAAAACAATCTTCTCAATGGCTTTGTGTGTCGGTGAAGATGGAATCAACCACTTCTTCTTCCGTGCCTCCTCTGGGGACAAAGGGCCATGTTCACATTGGTGGAAATGTTCATTTGCTGTCCAGTGGTGAACGTTGGTACAGTGGTGCATCAGTGACCGCCATTTTTCAAGTAGTATTTCCACTGACCCCTCACAGGTTTTTGAGCTCCACCAAAGATGGTTGGTGATAGAATGTGACCACTGCAAAATACTTTCAAAACCTTTTTTTTCCCTGCAGCCGAGATTTTCTTATTGATTGATTTAGCAAGATGCCATACGTCAAATTGATGTTTAATATGTGGGAACTGCTCTCTCATTGTCTTGGCAATTGAAACGTGTCTATCCGTGGCTATGAGGTCGATGTGCATTCCCCTCGATTGTAGATATTCCACTGATTTTATAAAACCTAGTTTCTCCATGGCCACTGAGGATGTACATTGTGTTACCTGCACGACCACCGAACTCACAATTTTCTTACTATCCATGTCCTGAAAGTGGTAGGTGCAGTACTTGGCAGAAAATCCAGGGCTGTCGCACTGTCCATCGCCGGCTAGCCTGAATCGTTTGCCTTCGAATGTACTTGCTAGAGACAATTGTTCAATTTTCCAAGCATCACTAATGGCCGGAAACAGATAATCACGTTGGTATGTGTAGTACAGCGCTTTAGAAATGAAATGGAGTCCCACAAACTGAAAGAAAGCCTCTAACTTTCTAAAACTGGAGCCACTAAAAAGAGATGCAGCTTCACACAGTAGATTGCCTGCTGGCAGTTTCCCCAGCATTGGTTGTGCAGACCATGAGAACCTATGATTTAATCTACAGGTGGCATTTATTTTGACGTTACTGCCTTTTATTTGACGAGTCACATTAATCAATGACTTCCCACATAGTTTCCCTCTAATGGAATGCACACATTTCAGCATACTTATAATTTCCATCAAACAACTGTCGAATACAATGTATTTGTTCTCTTTCATTAGACTGTCATCCTGCGTCAACGTTGTTTCGGCCTTTGACGTTGTGGAGATTTCAACACATTGGAAAGTAATATCGCTGATATCAAGTTCTGATGCGTCTATGGATGCTGCGGCTGGTTCATTCACTGTCATTTCAACATCTATTACTTCAACATTGATGGGAGAACACAACAATGTCGACAGGTTTTTTGGTGGCAAATTTTTGGCGGGTGTAGATTGTGTAAATTGATCTGCAACTACTTCAGAGCTATCTTCAATACATTCAATAACATCTTCTTGTGGTGGTGCGGTCGCACTGTAGCTATGGTCCAATGCAACTTTGCTGTAGTCTCCAAACACAATTAATTCATTTTCTGGCCATTGGACATGAGCATCTCGAGCCTGAATACGCCTCGCCTCAATTAATAGTTCCTCCATAGTGTACACGGTCTGGCAAGCCACATCTCTCATTCGCTTCACTGTCTGTGTGTGTATAGTTCTGACACTCACGGGTAACTGGAAGAGAGATTGGAAAAGGGATGTTCAGTTTAAACACAAGATGGAGTGTAGTAGAATTGACTGGAAAAAAACATAAAATAGTCCCCAGCACAAACATTTTTTTAAAGTTATGAACTGTTTGTAACTAACCTTTTTTTGTTTTTTTTTCTTTGCAACTTTTTTGACTCGACCTTCAACATCTGCACGCTGTAGCTCCGATTCCTTTCCGCATGTCCTCCCTTCCTCTTGCGCTGCAACGACTATATTTTCTGTATCCGCATAGACAGCACGGAATGAGGCTCCATCGTCTCCCTGAAACATAGTACTTTCATTACTATGCATCAAAATATTGTTAGCATAAAACATACGTGAGGACGAACACACAGGTACATCTCAATAGCCAAATACGATTTAAACATTGTGTGCAACAATCAAACGACAAGTATTCGACCAGTGATGATCTATTTCGATGGAACTGTCAGTATCCATACCTCTGGCTCTGCATGGACTGCCATGAATGGTTGTATTGGAGAGGAGGCATCCGCATCTCCCTGAAACACAGTACTTGCATTAGTATGCTTTTCAATATTGGAAACACAACACACACTTGGGGTCGACGGCACAGGTACATATAAAGAGATAACCGCAAATGATGCATTGTCCAAAAGAATCAAGGAACATCCAAATATGATCACATTTCATCGACTTATTTCAAGGATTCCTTTACATCTGCCTCATCTAAATGAGATGTTGTGATTGTGGTGGAAGCTCCGTCGTCTCCCTGAAACACAGTACTTGGGTTAGTATGGTTTTCAATATTGGAAACATAACACACACTTGGGGTCGAAAGCACAGGTACATATAAAGAGATAACCGCGAAAGATGCATTGTCCAAAAGAATCAAGGAAAATCCAAATATGATCACATTTCATCGACTTATTTCAACGATTCCTTTACATCTGCATCATCTAAATGAGATGTTGTGATTGTGGTGGAAGCTCCGTCGTCTCCCTGAAACACAGTACTTGCGTTAATAGGGAAGAAAGTATAGCAAATGGAATCACGTTATATGATTACGCATGATGGAGCTGTCATTATCCATACCTCGTGCTGCTGAAGAATATCTATGGATGTTGCAAATGTAGTGCCACTTCCGAAAGCTGTTGCGCCGATTCGTATACTTGAATGTCAGGCTCTGCATCAAGTGCAGAGGTTGACGCTCCATCAACTGCCTGAAACATAGTACTTGCATTAGTGAGGTTTACAATTGTGAAAACATAACACACACCCGGGGTCGACAGCACAGGTACATATCAACGGCTAACCACGAATGAAACATTGTGTAGAACAATCAAACGACAAGAATTCCAGCTCTGATGATGATGCTCGATGAAATAGGAGTGGCATGACAAGCAGAGTATACTTACTCGTTACTCGGATTACGAAGACGAACAGTTGCTCGAAGTTCATGCATAAGCACCATCATTATTCTCAACACGGCCCGTGTGAGGCAGGCTGCCCTGAAGTCTGGCAGCTCGGTGATGCATTGCGGTCATGGCTCGCCTTCCGAAATGTAGGCCAGGCATCCCGAGTTTTCTCGGCAGCAGCAGTTCTCGTCCTCAGTTGGCATTAGCTCGCACCGATTGCATGTGCACCAGGTGGAGACGCGTCCATTCGACTAGGCCCAGGCTCTTCATCTGTTGATTCGTCCTGCCAACTGCCGTCCGAATCCCCATCGTTTTCGCGTGCTTCCCTTTCCAGTAGTTCCTCCTCGGTATACTCGGGCTCGTACATGTAGGGCATTATTGTAGCCATTGTGTGTTAAACAAACTAAAACAATTTTTAGCGGTGGTACTGGTATCTGTTCACACGGGCTACAAGCGGCGAAGGTAGCTGACCAGAGCACTGAAACGAGTCACAGAATACTCAAAGTAACACTGAGAGAGGAATGGAATCGAAAATCGGCTGCTGTGTGTTGTGAAACGGTCTGTTTATACTTATTGAGGAGAGAGGCGTCCTGCCATTTCCATGGCGACACGTCATAAGCTGAAGCGCAGCGAATGTTGACACGAGACGTGCTTTGGCATTGGGAAATGGGCGGTACGAGTCTGCTGATGACAGGCTCAGGGGCGGGGGAATTGATTTAGTGCCGCAAAAGCAGGTCAGCCAGGGCGATCGGGGAAAAGATAGGATTATCAGAAAATGGCGGCTCCCTGGTGCTTGTTTTCGCGTGCGTTTAATGGACGAAAACTCGGGTAAGGTCCATAGGAAAGTTTTCCAAAATCGAGCCACTTAGGCTTAAAAAAACATGGCCGACCCGTACGGACAATAAACATTTTTACTAGACCATGCCTTTAATTTGTAATCAATCAAATTTGTATTTCTAACTCAAAATATTAGGTGTTTAAATTCCCCAACTAAAAGAAAGCAGGGGGACCAATTTTTGCAAGCGTGAAAGGCTGACATTGTTTCTTTACTGGAGACACATATCCGTAAGTTAGACAGGAACAAAGTTAGGTTTTGGCACAATCTGCATTGCCTCTAAGCTACATCTGGTACACAATATAATGGTGCATTACTCACATTTAGATGAGGGATGGATGTAATGCTAAAGAACCATAAAGAGGAATAGAGAGAGAGGCACTGTTATTTCGTAAATATATAAATGTGGGCTCCTGTTAGAGAGTGGCCATGTTACTAAGATCGCCTGGGAAAACCCCAGTTTAAGCAGAAATCGGAGACCATGAAAGCATTCTCAATAATGGAAATAGACAAAATGAAAGGCAAACGCCACTTTATTAACAATCTTGACAGTTGTATGTTTATGTTTATTGAGTTTATATAGCGCTTTACTCCAAAGCGCTTTACAGAATAACAACAGGCACAATAATGAAAGAGGCATAATTTACAAATATGAAACAAACCAGTGGTACAGAATGTGGAACAATTTACTCAGAACGAAGGGAAGAGAGGGGGAGGGGAGGGGAGAGGAGGTGGATGAAGGGGGTGTCAATGTCTGATTTGAGGTTAGCTGGAGTGGGAAGAAGGGGGAAGGAGGGAGGGGAAGGGGGGAGTGCCCAGGTGACCTCCTACACCCTTTGGTCGCTACAGTATCCAATATGAGGTCATCGGGAGGAGAGGGGAGGAGGGAGGGGAAGGGAAGATGGGGGCAGGGGTTTGAGGGGAGAAAGAGGTAGGGAAGGAGAGTCAGGAGGGAGTGGAGAAGAAGGGCTTTCAGGGAGGAGTGGAAAGATGAGGAGGTGGGAGTGGAGCGGATAGAGAGAGGTAGGGAGTTCCAGTGGAGGGGGGCCAAGAGTTGGAATGAGCGGAAGCGTGAGGAGGCACAAGGGGCTGGTGGTAAAGTGAGAAGGTAGAGATCAGCTGAGCGGAGAGAGCGGGAGGGAGAGTAAAATGACAGGAGGGAGGAAAGATAGGGGACGAGGTCATGGAGAGATTTGTAAACAAGGCAGAGGAATTGAAATTTCAATTGTGAGAGGAAGGGGAGCCAGCTGAGTTGAGAGAGTGACATAGAAATAGAGTCTCTAGGGCCAAGAAGACATAGAGTATGGATAGAGGATTGGTAGGTGGATTGTATGCACCTAACAGAGGTGAAAATGGCTTTATTCAACCTGTTTTGTCTCAATAGAATGATTTTGCAACGGGCGATATCCTTCTCATGGGAGATTTTAATTTGGCATGGTGACCAACATGAGATAGGAGTTACAATCCATCCACTAGAGATAGAGCCACATCCAAATCTTTGCAGAACAGCATGGGTCAGTTGCAGCTTAGGGAATCTTGGCGGGAAAGAAGGGTAAGTGAGAGGGGTTTCACTTTTTTCGCTAACGTCCATAGATTACATTTGAGGATTAACTAAATATGGGTTGCCTCCCCCTTATTGGTAGAGGTCATTGGGGTTTAGGTAGGTGCAAAAACTGTATCTGATCATGCACCAGCTTTGGAAAAATCTGAGGTTGTAGTGATGGGTTGTGGAGATGGAGATTTCCCTCCGAATGTCTTGAGGATCCCGTTATCATGGAGTGCATTAGAGGTGTTATGGTTAGATAGTTGGAGAATAATCGTGTGAAGATGACTTCTGAAAATAGGACATGGGATGCTTTCAAAGCAGCCTTAAGAGGAGAGTTATTCTCTATTAAAGCCCAACGGGATAAACAGTTCCATTCTCTAAAGCATGAGTTTTTGTATTTTATTAGTATTTTATTTTATATAGTGCCTTACACCAAAGTGCTTTACATAGCATTAAAATCAGGACAGACAGTAGGATCAATATTTAAAACTCAAAATATTTCAAAATGCAATAGGACCTTGCTAACCAGATGAAAGTAAATGAGAGCATAAAGAAGCTCTAAAGGAGGAGTAAACAGTAATAGATCAGAGAGACAGAGGGAGAGTATTCCAATTCATATGTTCAAGGAGAGAGAAAGATTGGGCACAAGGAGGAGAAGGGACAAAAAGGCAGAAATGGAAGGCAGACCGAAGAGGACAGGAAGGAAGATAGAAAGAGAGAAGTGAAGAAAGATAGGGAGGGGAAAGACCATAAATTGCTTTGAACACCAAACATAACAAATTAAATGTTAGATATTTAAGAAAAGAAAGCCATCCAAGTTGAACCAGAGACGAAGAGATAGAATCACAAGGAGCCAATTGACGAAGAATAAGAATAGAAGCATGAAATATAGATTTAAGTGGAGCCAAGTGAGAGATTGGAAGTCCAAAAAGTGTAGATGAGCAGTAGAAAAGTAGTGAAAAGATTAGAGCAGACACCAATAATTTTGTTGCTTTAAAAGTCATAAACGAAAAGGCTTTCTGGATTTTATATAAATGAAAACGATAGGAGCGGGCAGTAAGTGAGATGTGGTGAGTGAAAGGAAGATCTGAATCAAGGAAAAGACCAAGATTATGCACAAATGATGAGATAGGTAACTGAGCTGGTGGAATGAACTAACAGAAGGTAAAGAAGCCAGAGAAGTTGAGTTAGAATGAAACAAATTGATCTCAGTTATTGCAGCATTAAGAACAAGAAAGAGATCAGACATCCATGATTGAATAGCCAGTAAGCAAGTGCTAAGTTTGCGATGGATCCTATCAGAGAAATGTGGAAATGAAAGAAAGAGCTGTGTATCATCAGCATGGAAATGATGCAAGAACCCAAAAGAGGAAATAACCCTAGCCAGTGTAGATAGAAAAAATAAAAGGACCGAGGACTGAGCCTTGAGGAATGCCACATGTGAGTGAATATGTTTCAGGGGATAACCCAGCCAAAGAAACTAAAAAAGTTATCCGAGAAAGATAGGTATTGAACCAAGATAGAGTGGAACCAGAAAAACCAAAAGAAGAGAGTTCAGAGAGCAAGAGTGTTTGATCAACAGTATTGAATGCAGCAGAAAGGTCAAGAAGCATAAGAAGAGAAAACTGTTTAGCATGACATGCAGATTGTAATGCGTCAAGAACAGAAAGGAGAGCAGGCTCAGTAGAATAATCTGGGCGAAACCTGTATTGGAAACAAGGAAGAATAGAATTTTGAGAGACAAAAGTAGAAAGGTGAGTGTAAACTATGCGTTTGAGGATTTTAGAGAGGTACGGGAGAAGTGAGATAGGATGGAAATTAGAGGCAGAAGAAACATCAGTGGAAGGTTTTTTCAAAATAGGAATAATAGTGCCATGCTTAAATAACAAGGGGGAAGTAGATGCGAGAAGGCAAGAATTAAATGGAATTGTAAGGTAGGATACAAGAGAAAGATATATTTTAGGTATAAGTACAGGTGGTATAATATCCAGAGGAGATGAAGTAGGGTGAGCACGAGCACGAAGGAAAAGGGTGTCTTAATTGGTGATAGGGGTGAAGTCAGCGAAAGTTGCTTTTGGAGATTCAAGAAAGGGTACAGCGGACATAGAATTGTCCTGAGCACAAGAGGACACAATAGCTGATCGAAATGAGGAGACTTTAGTAATAAAGTAGAGTGCAAGATCTGTAGCAGTAAGAGTAGAATTAATGGAATGATCTGGAATAGGGGATGAGAGCAGTCGAGAAAGAGTTTGGAAAAGATGTCTAGGATGAGAAAATGGTGAGTGAAGTAGATCAGAGAAATAAGATTGTTTTGCAGATAGAAGTCAGTTATCACATAAAGTGTGATAAGAAACATAAGAAGTATATTTTTCTGGTGTCTTCGGTTTTAACCAACATCTTTCTAAATGCCAAAGAATGCGGCGCATAGCACGAAGATGGGAGGGCAACCAGGGTTGAGGAAGTTTCTGTGACGGGCGAAAAGGAGAAGGGGGATATAGTGATTCAAGAGACAGAGCAAGTGAAGAAGAAAGAGTGGAAGCAGCTTGATCTGCTGATAGGTTAGAAAATGAAGCTTGAGATCCCAGTTTAGAAGTGCAACATGAAAAGGATGTGTTAAATTTATGTAAGTCACAACGTAAAAAAGTAAGAGAGGAAGAAGAAAAAGCAATACAAGAAGAGATAGCAGTAGAAAATGAGAACAAGATCAGATGATGGTCTGATAAATAGACCGGGAGATAAGACACAGGAGATGCAATTATAGATGAAGTAAATGTAAGATCTAAACAGGAGCCCGATATATGGGAAGGAGCTGTAGATAGAGGAGTAAGGAAATAAGAATCAAGAATAGAAAGAAATGGAAGGGTCAAGTGAGTAGATGAGAGATGGAAATTAAAGTCACCTAGAACAATAAGAGGGATAGTAGTAGGAAGCAGGAAAGAGAGTAATGTGTCAATGTCCTCACAGAATGAGGTAACAGGACCTGGAGGACAGTAAATTAATAGAAATTAAATAGAAGGTATAGACAAAATATCTGAGAAGATAAAGTAGGAACAGTCAAATGTAGAAAATTGAGGAAGAGTTAAATTATGAGAAACAATGAAAAAAGCAGAATGATTCAAGATACCAGTGCCGCCACCTCGAGAAGAAAGGTGATGGGTATGGCAAAAACATGTTGCAGAAGTAGACGATAAAGCAGGTATAGCAGTATTAGTGGCCGAGATCCAAGTTTCTGTAATGCAGAGAAGTTGTAGTTGTAACAGTGAAAACATGTCAAGAACTGATAATGATTTATTGCATAATGATCTGGCATTCCATAGACCAAGTTGGAGAGATGTAGTTTTAGAAATAGAAGAAGGATAGATCAGGTTAGCGAGGTTACATGTGTTAGCAGGGTGGGTAGATTTTACGCAGAATGGTGGCCTAACAGTCTCAAAGAATGACACACCCACCAATATTGTTGGAAGAGGAATTGTTGGTTTTAAAAAGAAAAGTTAGAGCAGAACCCATCTAGATACAATTTGAAAACATATATAGGGGTTGCGGGTCAGCATCACACCCTTCGGACTAAACAGGCAAAGAATGCTCTGTTACGAACAAGTCAACTGTACTTTATCCAAGCAAATACATTTGATAAGCTACTAGCCAGTGTGTTGCAGGAACAAAGGGGGTCTAGAATGATAAAGGCCTCGATATAAGGAAAGGGGAAAGCAATGACCTATACAGAAGTGTAATTAGAGGAGTTTAGCAGCTTCTGTAAATTGGAGGCAACCTCAGCGAGGACACAGGGAGAGTACTTAGCTAGTCAATGGCCACCTAAACTGTCCTCGGAAGAAGAGGGAAGGTTGGAGGAAGAGGTACGGGTGGCCATCAAATCTTTACACAGTGATAAGTCAAAACCAGAGAAGGATGTGACGAGTTGTGGCTTGTATTGCCCTATAGTATTAATTAATATTGACACAAAAATATACACTAAGATTTTGGTGACAAGACTTAATCCCATTTTACCAACACTAGTAAGAATGGATCGATCAGGTTTCATTAGAAAACATCAGACCTTAGATAACTTCAGACGAGTCGCCCATCTACTGGAAAAAGTCAAAAAGACTGTCTCTCTTTGGATGCTGAGAAAGCATTCAACCACATTGAGTGGTCCTTTCTATTGCTACCCTGGAGAAGATGGCCTTTGGTAACTCTTTTCTGCGATTGGAGAAAACTAATTATGTTAATCTGCCAGTGAGATTATTGGTTAATGACACACTATCTCAATAAATCCACCTTAACAGCGGTACAAAACAAGGTTGCCCTCATCCCCTCTTCTTTTTTTCAATTTATTTGGAACCCTTTCTATCAAGGCTTAGATTAGTGGGAGAAATTAAGGGAATTGAATTTGACTCACCCCATTTCCTCTTATGGCCATATAAAATAAACGTATTACATTTAAGCAAGTAGCAGGACTGAAGGTGAACGTGGATAAATTAGAGTTTCTTAATCTATCGCTGACGAAATCTGCATTACAACTTGCACGACAGTCATCACTTTTTAAATGGACGCTAATAGGTATTAAGTATTTAGGGGGTACAATCACTAAACAAATGACTGGCTTGTATTCGTCTAATTTTACTCCACTCTTGCATAATATAAAGGGGGTCCTTACTCATTGGGGACCTACCTGTTAAAATGGTGGTCCTTCTGAGGGTACTCTACTATTTTCAGGCCCTGCCTTTCCCACTATGTAGAGGTTTTTAAATAAAATGTGAACTCAATGGTTTCAAAGTTCATGTGTAACCATAAGAGATCGAGGATATCCTAAAGGATTCTCATAGCTCCAAGATAAAGAGAAGGAAAGACACTCCTGGACTTTCTTTCATATTTTGAGGCGGCACAAATTCGAGTTATACGGGAATGGTTTCGCAGAATGACAATAAACAGTGGGTGAAAATTGATAGACCAGTGGTGGGAAAACCTCCGGATAGGCCGCAAAACATGGTATTGAGCCAAAATTGCGTGGGACCACCTGGGATTCATTAGTAAGGAAATATGGGATTACTTCCAGCCCTTCGCCATTTACCCCTTTTCTTAGAAATCCTTCTTTTTCACCCTGGATGGAGCCTCAGTCTTTTAAAAAATGTGAAGCCAGTGGTTGTTGTAGGATGAGGGATATGCTCTCAGGGTCGGAGATTAGACATTGTTGTTGTCTCAAACTAGGTCCAAGCATCTTATTTTGTTGATGGAGAATAAGTTGGAGGTCAAGTGGCATTGCATGAGAGCGTGGGATGATGTATTGGAGCAAGAAATAGCCAGGTCATCTGGGAATGGCTTTGGGGGAAATCCCCAAACCAACCTGAGCTATTCAACTCAAAGAGATGTGGTATAAATTATGGCTTAATGGCACTACAATCCGGCCAGGTTACATGTCATGTTTTCCAATTCTTCCCCAGACTTGTGGAGAGAGTCTGGGGGTTGGAGAGGTTGGGAACATATATGGTGTGAATGCTCGAAGATAAGACGATTTTGGAATTCCATTTTGAGCCAACTAAATAAGATGTTTGGGTCTCAGCAATTTACCTGATTAGACACATGTCTATTAGGTTTGGTGGGGTCAAAGAGGGAGTACTGTAGCTGGCCTGGGCTGACACCACTGATAACTAGTTTGATTGCAGGCTGGCTCTTAACTGCACACAAATGGATAAGCACTGTGACCCCAAATTGTCATGACTGGATTCGTAACCTGTGGCACTTTATGACTTTGGAATGGGTTTCTTACTCAGTCCAACAAGGTAATGTGGCATTCTACACTGACTGGGGACCGATCATCAACTAACAGTAAGAGGACTTTATATTACTGTCCACATATATTGAAACTCCTGGGCATTATAGATCTACCGGATGTATAAAGGGGTATAAAATGTTGACCAGTGACACTATGACCTTCCTGGGAGAGGATGAGGCAGGGAAATGGGGTGCGTTTTTGGTACACTTTGAAAATGCTAATAAAAAGATTAAAAAAAAAAAATCCTGGTTGCCAGAGTATTGCTTAGAATAACATATTGAAACCCTGGTCTATGTATTTATTTTGCTCTGTGTCGTACCATACAGGCAGACTACGCACCTGTGTATTTTTCATGAATTCAACAATGTCTAATGTAGGTGAAACTAGCTACTGGATTAGAGTTAGAAGGTTGGAGGTTTCTTTCCGCAATCCGGGCCCGGGTTCCTCGAATGAGGAATTACCGGGCCATCGCAACCTTGGCGGACCCGGTAATTCCTCGTCCGAGGAACCCGGACCCGGTCCATCCCCATTCCCATTCGAGCCCCCATAGGGCTCAATGGGAATGGGGATGAGCTAACAACGGGCCCGTTAATGACGGGCCCGTTGTTAGCTCCCTGGTCCCCTCGCGGGACCCGGTAAGGACGGCTGGTTTTTCCAGGCACCCATTGCGGGTCCCGCGAGGAGACCTCGTAATAGGGTGGAATGGGTTTACCGGCACCGGCACCTTTACCGGTGCCGGTAAACCCATTCGGCCAACCTTATAGTGAGGGCCATTCTGTTGTCTGAGTTATATTGGTATAAATCATGTGTGTTATTTGAGCAGACACTTACCACTTTCCAGCTTGGTTCTGTTTCTTTTACCTAGAAGTTCAAGCAGTTTGTAGGTAGCACTATAGCTCCATAGAATTTGCATAGTCTGGTCCTAAAACTGCCCTCTCCTCAATACTGCACTCTCCTGGTACAATAGAATAGAAACCTCTGGGCAGGGGCACTGTATTGGTGTCTATGCTCACATTAGTGATCTGCACACTTTCTCTCAACACCACCACCGTTGTATTAATCAAATAGCGGTAATAATAAATGGTCCTCAGAGTTTCTTTTCTTCCCAACCTAAAGTGCAAAACAGAGTAATACATTCGATCTGAGATATGGGACGGTTCGGGGTATATTTCTGGAGCCACGGTTTGTTTAGTAACAGCAGTTTCATTCGTTTAACAACACATTTGGAGTGGGGGTCCTTTTTGAGGACTGTGACAGTGTTAAAGGCACAGAGGTAGACCTAATCAGAAATCCAACTAGCAAGGGCCTCACTGTGATACGGAAGATCCTCACAGGGACACATAGCAGGCTTTTGGAGGTGTCCTAGTACCGGGAGGATAGCTCAGGGGCCACACACTTGCCTTGGATGCAAGATGACGCTGAGCAAAACAGATTCGATCCCCGGGTCCATGCTTTGAAACCTCTGGGTATTAAGCGCGTTATAAATAACCCATTACACTTACACTTACCAAATACACTCCACATTCCTAACTTCCAAATATCCCATAGGTCTCTCCCTGTCAGTGGTTCATATACCTCCTCCGGTACCAATGTCATGTCTCTATTTCCTAGATGGTGACCCTGTTAGAGAGGTTATAGGTCTGCATCAGTTCAGAGGAAGAGATGTAAGTAAGAGACCAGGAGGGCCACCAATACAAATGAGATGCACAAAACAGGCATTTTGCATTCCTCAGTTTACAGATGCTACACACCATTTGCTGTGGGTCATGTGAACCCATAACATTTGTCCTTGATCTTTAACTGCTATGTTTGATACCAACAAAACCTGCAGCAGCTGCTTCCATCATAGAGCCAGATCTGACTTTCTCTCCTGCATCTTCAGTAGAACTAAATCTCCTGGTTGTAGAGGTAGCCTGGACACAAGAGGTCTGGTTATAGACAAAAATGACAGAAGAAATTAAGGACTTTACATGGCCCCAATAATTTGGCATCTTTCATTCCCATATAATATTTCGTAGGGGCAGAGCCCAGTTCCTGCTTGGGGTACTTGTTATGCTTAAAACACAAGAGAAGGGCCTCAGACCACTTTAACTCTTTTTCTTGGCATATTTTAACTAACATATTCGTTCTAACACCAATGCGCATCCCTACTGTATCTGCTGATTGAGAATGGTGTAGATAGTGTGAGTTGTGTTGCACTTTTAAAGAGATCAGGGGTGCTTTTTCCATACTATCCATAATGTGCAACACTTGGTCACTGTTGCTAATAACTGGCACCCCAAACCTGGGTACAAAATCTCTGACAAGTATCTAAATGACTGTTACAGAATCTGCCCCCTTACAGTGGTATGCCTCAACCCGCTCAGAGGACACATTCAGAATAGCAGGGAGAAATTGTCAGTTATTGTGAAAAGGAAGCTGTATTAAGTCAATCTGAAGGCCTACAAATGGACACAAGGAGAAGGGTATACTCCCTGGATGGAAGTAGCAGTGTTCCTCACATTATTCTGAAGGCAGATGGTGCAATGCCCTAAAGCCATTTTAGAGAATTTGGGGTGAAAACCAGGACTTATTCAGTAATATAATCAATCACTTTTTCCCACATGAGCCTGGCCATGGTATACTCCGACAAGATGTGACAATACATTATTTGGTGCTGCTAATCGACATCGGTCATCTCGTCACAGAGTAGTCATGTTACCTACAACCCTTCTTTATCCAGTTATCCTTTTCACTGTTGGGGACAATTTCTTTTATTTGAGCTAACTCCTCCAGGGTCTTATATGGGGAAGAGGTCATCAATGGTCTTAAGAAGCAGAATGCATTTGTCTTCTGATTCAGATACCACAGCCAATGCTGCTGGTCTGTCTGTGAAATCATTTCCCTAACAAATTTTGCCATTTAGGTACTGATGAGCGGCACACTTGATTATGGCTATTGTGTTGGGTAATATGCTGGCATTAGGGAGGGCTTTCACATATCAGCTATTTTTATTAGGGGATCCTGTTGATGTCCAGAATCCTCTCTGCTACTAGAGTTGACCAAAGTTGTGCGCTACTCCAAAGGCATATCTCAAATCTGTAAAGATGGTAACACATTTTTGGGCAGCTAGTCTGCACACCCTTGTGAGTGACACCATCTCTGCAACCTCTGCTGAACCCACCTAATGTAACTTTCCAACACCTCTGCAGACTCACACACCATGTACTGTGCCACCAGTTTCCCATTTTGTTCTCGGTAGCACCACTTGTCAAAGTAGATCAGGTCTTTCTCAGAGAGCTACACAATCATTTGGTTCACCATCTTTGGGAGTGAGGAGCAGACAGGCTGGATTCAGTACCGGGAACCTGGTTAAAGTTTGTTTCGAGGTGTTCAAGAGAATAATTTCATATTTGCTAGTCTGAGATAAAGACGTGCTGCATTTTGGTTTTCAGCCAAAAGGAGACAGTTGAGTGTGGTACTGCAACCACCAGGGGAAATCCCACACAATATTTTCACACTGATTCACTACAACTGTGGCTGCTGCAACTCATCTTAAGTAAGGTGGTGTTCCCACAGCAACAGGGTCCAGTTAATTACTGTAATAAGCCACAGGTTTATGATGAGCCCCATGTCTCTGAGTAAAAACTTCTAGGGCAAACCCATTCTTCTTGTGACAGTCTAGGGTGAACTCTTTCTTTTAATCAGGAAGGTCTAATGTAGGTGCACTGGCCGGACTGTTCTTTATCTTGGTAAGCACCTCCATGGCCTCTCAAGTCCATTGTAGTGGCTCTATAGTGTTAATTTAGGTCCACATGTTGCAAGGGTTTGACAATCTCGGCAAATCCTAACATCCACTATCTCCAACACCAGACTACTCCTAAAAATGCACTCATCTGTGTAACTGTTTGTGGATTTGGGGTCTTATGACTGCTTCCTTCCAGGAGGGGGCTTTATAACTGAAGCAAGACCTTAAGTGTTATTGTGACCTAAATAATGGACCCACAGTCTCCATAATTATAATGTCTGCTTAGATGCCTTCTATCCCTTCTCTGCAGGGGTGGTCTGCAAGACCTGCATGTGCTGTATGCACGCTTACTATGATTGTGAAGCTATCGGTATGTCTTCCACATACTGGACTGACACTGACTTTCAGGGGAATTTTATGTAATCTAAATCTTTAACTGCTGAGATATAAGAGTAGGGGACTCTGTATACACCTGGAGTAATCTTGTCCAGGTATACAGAAATTCCTCTGTATCAAAATGTGGCTAAATACTGACTATCCTTATATATGGGGAGGAGAAGAAGGCTGAATACACATCTACTACTGTGAAATGAAAAGCTTTGACAGGAATACATGACAATATTATTGCCAGATTTGGCAAAACCAGAAACAAGGTAACTACCACAAGCATTGTCAGCCCTCAAGTCTTGGACGAAACAATATTGAATCTTCCCAGGCTATTTGACAGGCAATATAAGAATGACAATTATACCTTTGTTCAGGAGTGACTAAATGACAGGAGTGATTGCTTCCTCTGCCTAAGGCATCAATGGGTACTGGGGATGTGAGGCCATTTCTTAAATGAGTCAACCTTTACTCTAACAGGTTCCACAATGTGAATGTGTCCTGCTTCATTGTCATCGGTTGACCACAAAGACAAAGGTATTGAGTTAATCAATGTTATCAAATCATCTGACCAGTCCCCCTCGCTTGGCAGATCATCTTCTCTGTTTACTTTGGAATATCGCTAGGGCAGTTTCTGCATTGTTATGTTGGACATTTAATAATACCCTGTCTCGGGTGCGGTATATAGTGCACCTGAGCTTTCACAAAAGGTTTCTGCCTAACAGGTCTTCTGGTGCTGAAGGGCTTAGAAGGAAAGCATGAGTGTAAGTGATTGGTCCTAACATGTTCGTAAGGGGCTCGGTAACAGAGTGTATGACTGGTATATTGGATAAACCTACTGCTTTCACAGTATCCATGAACGCTGGCACATCAGGAAAAATATTAATGAGCAGGGCTGACTTATCTGCCCCTGTGTCCACTATGCAATGCACAGATATTCCTACTACAAGGCGTCGATTCATGGAACAAACGTGCGCCGAAAATCCCAGCGCAAGCAGGTGCAAGGTGGCGCAAGCGTAAGAAAGCAAGCGCACGCTTGCGATTCAAGGAAGGCGCTGCGCTTGTTTCCCACTGTTTGTGCGCCAAATCGGTGCATGTCGCACGCAGGCACACACATCATCAAATAGCGTGTGCGACGCGCACAGCAAAAGCGCACATAGCGCAGCGCACACAACAAAAGTAGGCAGAACAGTGGGCGTAACCCGCAGAATGGGGAATAACGCGTGAAAAAGAAGGCGTAACTGGGGAAGTACTGCAGGGAACTACACGGAACACCCACACGCACGCGAACAACCCGTATTCATGGATACAAATGCGGGAAATCCGCGCATGGCAAAAGACGCACACAGGCGTGAATGCGTCCGCCACACGAAGGCAGGCGGAAGCGTCCCCGCGCACAGTATAAAAGTGCGCGCAAACAACAAACAGGTATATACAGCTACGATGAATGCCCCATTTGTCGCAGCACTGATCGTGGGACACCGCAGGAGGAGCAGAATAGCCAGGGCACGCATTTTTTCACCACGGACAAGCCTTTTTGGGATGCCTGACGACCAGGTCTACGGCAGGTATAGGTTTCTGCCCCTGTATCATCCGAGACCAGGTCAGGGAGTGGGAAGATGACCTTAGATCCCCCACTCTTTGCTCCCAACCATTGAGCCCCTTGGAGAAGGTGCTCAATGTCCTGCATTCTTTGGCCACTGGGTCATTTCAGCGGACTACTGCCATAGTGGGGGGGGGTCTCACAGGCCACGCAGTCACGCTGCCTACACCAGGTCTTGGCAATCATGACAGCGCGCCCCTCAGTCCGCAGGCACATATACATGCCCAGAACACCCGCAGAAAGGCAGGCCATTGTCCTGGACTTTTACAGGGTGGCACACTTCCCCAAAGTGCTTGGTGCCATAGATTGCACCCATGTGGCCCTACGTCCACCTAGGGCTACTGAGCACATCTACCGAAACCTCAAGCACTGGCATTCCATCAATGTACAGGTGGTATGCGAAGCAAAGGGAATCATCACCTCTGTCTATGCAAACTACACTGGCTCCACCCATGACAGTTTCATATACAGAATGTCCGCCCTGAGCCGGGCCCTGGAAGCTGGGCAGCATGGCGACACATGGCTCCTGGGTGAGTACAAATGCCCTTGCACATGCATGCATGTCACACACACACACAAATATACAAACCCCAATAATCACAACCATTATCACCTCTCCAGGGGACAGTGCCTACCCTCTGAGCAATCACATGATGACGCCAATCCGGAACCCCACCACACCACCCCAGGTAAGATACAACGCGGCCCATATTGCAACCAGGGCCATAGTGGAGCGCACATTCGGAGTGCTCAAGTCACGTTTCCGCTCCCTTGACCGCTCTGGTGGGCAGCTACTCTATGCACCCCCAGTAGTGTGTAGGATCATTGTGGCAGCATGTGTCCTGCACAATGTTGCAACACGGCAGGGCGTACCGGTGGACATGGTGGTGCCCCCACATCCCCACCACAGGCACAGGCCCTGCCCATGGGTGGGGATAGGGCATGTGGCGAGGAAGCCCGGACCCAGCTTGCGGACATATTTTTCACCTAAACTCCCACCCCTGCGGAGTGCACATAGGCCTGGCACATACCAGGTGACAATCGATGATGACAAAGAGACAGTCAACTGTCACAAACTTACCACCCTGAGATTGTTGCCGTGGAAGTGCCACATTGTGTGCATCCCTAGCTACTTAAACACAAGCAATCCTGTGTGACCAAAAGGCACACATGCAAGGTGTGAATCACACACACCTGCAAAAAAGGCCATGACTATCACTGGTATGTCACTCAAACCCTCCCAAACCACAACATGACATGGCAAGCAATAGCCATACACCAACACAGTATCATTAAGGTACACATTGCCATGTGAAAAATGTAAATTGGCATCAGACAATGATGCCTGACATGGAATCAGATGAAATGACTGACCAACAACCTCCCATTCAAAATAAGTCATACCCAAATGCATTCCAAAAGTCGAAGTTGTAACATAACAATGAATGCCTGTCTACATGCACATTGTGCATTGCAAAATCAACACTGATGCTTCTGTGTGCCGTGTCCACCTCCTGCAACACACTGCTCAGTGCACAGCACAGTTAACAGCCATTGCGTGTGATGCACACCCTGAGCATCACATCTAAGCGACAAACCACATCAAAAAGCAAATTAGGAATGTACAGGATCCACAATTGGTCATAGGACATGTGCTGCAGGGACACAGTGGGCACCAGAAGGAAAACAGAGTGTACATGTGGACATGGAAGGGTGGTTTTACATGTAGTGCATTATAGTGCGAGTGTGTGGGTCAGTAGGGACATGCACACAACATATGCATGTGCAATGAAGTGACCATCAGTGTCCTCTACACATCACATGCGAACATTCACCATGTGTACACCCCAGCATGTCAAACCACAACTATCCCCTCACACCTGAAAGGTAAACACAACACATGAACAGGCATTGATCAGCAGAACACATCATGTACATAGGATACCACATTTACAATGTCAGGGTGCCCATCACACTGCAGGGCAAGGCAACTATCACCAACAAAGCACCACCCCTCCCTCACAAATCACCATGAGCCACTGAACAACTGCACCGGGGTTATGGAGCCTTCATCCTTGAATTTCACCTGGCCACAGGATCACCCTTCCCCTTTGTCACCATCTCCCATCCTGTGTGTAAAAAGTTGCCTGCATCCTCAGAGTCCACCTTGATTTGCAACAAATACTACATCCAAGAGAACTCAAAGCAGGCCAACACAGAAGCCAAGCAAAAAGCCTGCAGGCAGAAAAACTAACCAGAACAGCCTCCAGTAGATGACTTGAAGTAGCAGTACCTCACAAAGGCCAAGTACTACCACAATGACGTAACAACCAAGGTAGCACAGTAAAACAATGTCACAACAGGATGTGTACCATGTGTGGTACATAACATAGAATGATGCACCACAAACGGATGTGTACTGTCACTGCTCCCGTGTATAGGCGCAGGAGTGGCACGAACCAACCACCCCCACCGTGGTCTGGGAGGCTGCAAGGTCAAACTCACACAGGCCTCTGAGACCCTGGTGGGGAAGGAGGGTCAGGTATATGCAGTCGGGACAGTCGTTGGCATACTGGATAACCGGAATGAGGGGCAGGAGAGGGGAGTAGGATTGACAGGGGAAAGTAGGGAATGGCCAAAAATGTAGTACTCGCATACACAATCATACCAAACTTGTTCATCATGCACATAGCAGCAATTCACTGAAATGGAAGTCAAAGAGAAACTTATCTCTGGGGTGAGTGCTGGCCTCCTGCCTGCGCACTCTCAGGTCCGGTAACAGGAGCACTTCAATGCTGCAAAGAGAGCCACAGTTAAAAATCTGTGTGTGCCCATAACACACAAACACACCACCAAATATGCCCAAAAGTAACAAACTACTCTACAAACAGACAATCTGGTGTGGATGCTTCGTACCCATACGTAACATTACCCCTGTGATGGTTCATACACAGTCAATGCAGTAAGTCAGGCGCCGGTAGGTGCGTGGCAAATGGAACACCAATGTGTCACGAATCACACAACATGCAATGTTCCCTGGGTAAGCAGACAGATGCATATAGCAAGGTATGACTTCAGAACAAGTCGTCTTCCACCATGACCCAAATAAATTAGGCAGTGCATGTTTCAAATTCTACATGGAAATGAAAAGCACTGCACCCGAGTCTGTCCATTGCTGTCTGTCCCTGTGAGCTGCTTTTTTCCATGTTTCGGAACGCTACATGGGTGATACAAGTGCCTCAATGGACCATGGTGGACCGGAGGGAATGTGCCACTGCCCCTGCAGGTGCCCCAGACAACCTTACAATCAACTAGCCATGAGTCCACCAATACATCTGAGCTGTATTGTGCTTTTAAACACCAATATTCGTCCAAGCTCACCCTCAGTGCTGCTAGTAAGCATGCATGTGCAACTGGCCTGGTGGAAGGTTTGCTGTGTTGTGGCCCCCCTGTGCTGCTCACCTTGCCTGGAGTCCCTTGAAACACGTCAGCAGTTTTAGGATGTATGATTGCAATCCCTGTGCCTCTGCTTGTGCACACATGTGCATGTGGGCACCACCAAACGTGTCCAGATTCCAGATGTCCAATGGCCCATGTCTGCTGGCAAAGGTGGTCTGGAGGCTCATCCCCCTGCAGAAAGGGCATGAAACATATGATTAATGCATTAGATTCATCTGTGTGTGTTTCTTCAGGCATCACATCACTGGACCATGTCAGAGACGTACATCAGAAATCACACCATCAGTCCGTCTTTCACAGCCAAACTGTGGAACACACTATCTACGGCATGAATTGCAACAAGCACATGTACAGTAAAGATAAGAAACATACTACACAATGCATAGCAATGAATGTACACATGAATCATGAAACACTCCATCTAGCAAAAGCAGAACAGTGGTCAATAACACCCCAATCATCCCCACTAGGGGTGTTAACACAAGTTCCACAGCAGCAGACATGCCACAGATATGACAGTCCAAAGCCCTTGTGTAATAGGCTGTTACACCGAACCATCCTTGCGAGCCCATGGATAAGGGAAACAGGAGTGGCATATGTGAGTCAAGGACCCAGAGCAGCAAACACATACACTAGACAAGCCTGAAGGGCCCAGCTGGTACAGACAGTGGATGCTTTCAAAAGCCACAAAGCACCACAATGTCACATGAAAGCACAATAGACAAGCAATTTTAAACTATATTAACTAATTACACTAACTATGAAAAACCTACATTACCTAATTAAACTAACTATCAAAAAGAAACTTAACTAACTAAACTAAAAGAAAAATCAAAAATGGCCACATACGACCAGGGGGGGGGGGGCACCAAGGAGGGGGGAGGTACAGGGTGCTGCTCAACACCCACATGCGATGATGCTGAGCCAAAAAAAATACTCCATTGGCTCAACGCCTGCACAGCCCGACCTATGTGGGAGATAGATTGTCGTCCAAGTCTGGCTCATCCTGGAAAGGAGGATGTGGCACAGTAGCCTGGCCACGCCTAGCCACAGCTTGCCCCTCGTCGGCAACAAGTCTGCCGGACCGGTCAACCTGGTTCTGTGTGGCGATGACTTGCAGGTCTGCATGCAGAACCGCCCGTGATACACGTGCTTCCTCTTGCAAGGTAGCACGTGTAACACAGAGTTCCTCCTGCAAGGCCTGGCTAGACAACCGCTGCACCTCCTGGCAAGCCTGTAGCTCAGCCGATATGGTACGCTCAAGCTGTGCAAACCTCTCCTCTGACCGCTCCCTCTGGGACATCAGAAGGACACCCAGAGTCGATCTGAGGGAAGCATACTCCTCCCTCAGGGCCTCCATGTGTGCCCCTGCGTGAGCAGAAATTGCTTGACGCAGAGACGACATTTCAGTCTGGCGTGCCCTGTCTGAGGCTGCCATGCCCAGCCTAAGCGAGCGGGCCGTGGACCGTGCCACCTGCTGATGGAGAAGCACCTGCCTAGCAGGGGGGAGCAGGGATCGGGCCACACACTCCATGCTCTCAGCGATGTTCTCCATTGCTGCCCCCTGCTGTTCTGAATTGGCAGTCATGTCTTGCTCCCACTCAGTATACAGCAGTTGTGCGTGGCGACTGCGTTGCTGGGCTTCACCCCTGTGGGACCCAAGGACCAGGTGTCCTCGTCGTGTTGGGACCGCCCACGGCTGCACGACTACATGCCCCCGTCGACGTGATGTCCCAGGCACATCAGTGACTGGTGTGGAGGGTGACCCTGCATCCCGATCCACCACGGGCGGAGGTTCCAAGACTGTCTGACCCCTCAGTGCAGGTGTCGCGGACAGAGGAGTGTCCACATCAGAATCACTCACCCCTGACACATGGACCTGATGCTCCTCCAACTCGACATGGATGTCAGAGTCGTCATCAGGGCTGGACTCATAGGCAGCCAGAGACAAGATGGCCTGTAGCACTTGGGGTTTTGTGTGGCCTGCCACCCCATGACCCCCACTTGTGCCGGGTTGATGTAGTGATACCAACCCTGTGTGCCTGGCATGACAACACCATCCTCCGGCTCCATTGCGTCATCATCTGAAAAATAGAGAGAAAAAGGTCACTACACATGTCAGAAGCACACAACACACACACACACCAACAACATCAGGCAGACATGTGACACACAAAATAGAACCTGGCATACATGCTGGGTCAACTTGGAATTGCTTCTGTGATCAGACCTGTTGAAAGGTGGCAGTTTGCATTGAAGTGGGTCTATGCAGTGAAGCCAATGTGTATGTTACTCACTACCTACATGTACAAGTACTTCATGGTGTGTGTCAGAAAATGTGAAGGCAGTGCAAGGTCAACTTTAGGTATCACATGCAATGTGCATTCAATGGGTAGCATATCTACAAGCAAAGCACCCCTCAACCCAAGTGCAAAAGCATGGATGCCTAGCATGGTATCAAAAGGCTGCCCATAGACCTGGGCATTGACAGGCAGTGTTGACTAGCATCAACAGCTTCATGTGAGTCAAGTAACAACACTGCAAATGATGATGGGACAGTAAACAGGACACATGATAAAACGTCTGGAGGCCATCCATGTGTGAAGAAGACACTACACCAGTTGGACAGAATCATTGGCCATTAAACAGGCTGAGGCCTGTGACCCACCCAGATTGTCAGACCCTAAACATGTGTGCAACGCAGTACTGAGCCACAGTTGACATGGGAAGGCTGATGAAATGCATTGCAATGTATGTCACCCAGGACTTGTATTACAGTGATCATCCAGTCAAGGACACATAGGGGCATGCATGCAATGCACATGGAGCATGAATGGGCACTCATGTCCCTGCGGGGCATCTGACCTCTGCAAAGTACAAGTGAGATACCCTGCATCAAGTACTAAGGCTGTACCACACAGCATATGTCTGGCAGATTAGTTGCGGGAAGTTAGCATGTACACAGGACGCATTAACAGGGAAGTACCCAACGGCAATATTGAAGCAGACGAGTGCAAAGGTGGAATTGGGGTGCAGAGCGGGGGGTGGAGGGGCAAGGGAGCATGCCTAAATGGAGTACCCGCATGCAGGCAGAGGACACATGCACGTCAGTCATGCTATGATATTGTGCCTGGGCTGAGATGAAGGTCACCCCACGCTACATGCAGATGGGCCAGTGAGCTGGAACATGGACCGGAGGGGCATACTGGTAACAAGCATGTGAGTAGGGTGCAATAGTGTTGATGCGGACAGTCCCCGTCTGCTCCACATGTCCACCATCCAGCAGAGCAGACATGCATCACGGAAGCATTGCATTACTTGCACATCAGAACCATGTACACGTCACATGTAGTGGCAATCATGCACAACACATCCCACAAGTAAAACACACACGTCCTCAACAAACGCGCATCAACACTCACTGGACGGGGCATCAAAGTCCGGCATCTCTCCTACTCCTTCGACCGATTCACATGGTATGAACTCCGCAACGAGTGACTCATGGGGAGTGAGGACTTCCTCCTCTGGTGCAGGCCCACCGCCAGTCACCAGAGTCAAGTTGTAATTTGAGGCACGCTTAGCCTAAGCGCTGCGTTTGATGTCATTCCAATGCTTTTTGCACTCTTGCGCCGTGCGCACCACATGGCCGAATGCACTGACATGTTCCGCAACATGCTTCCAGTGGGTATCACATTGGGCAGCCGTAGTCTGACTATTGGCACCCACTAGCATGTCACGGCTGTGGCCCCGCACGTAGCCCACGAGGAAGTCCAGTTCCTGGTTGCAGAAAGGCTTCTTCCTCGACGTGCAGGAGGTCGTGGCTGTGTGTGGGGTCACAGCCTGTGCTGCAGGTGCAACCTTCCTCCTCTTGGATTGTGACTCAGACCCTGGCTGGCTAATGCCACCCTGACCAGTATGGCCAGTGGGTTCGGTGGATTGAGCCAAGGGAGTGGCAGGTGGAGGGACGACCAAAGGCACGACTTCTGTCAGTGGCAGCTGGGTGCCTTCTAATGGACCCTACGCAGCAACATCCGCTGTGGCAGGGTCATTGACCGCAACTGTCCTGGTTGGCAGACTCACAACCGGGGTGTTGTTGGGTGCATCTGCCCCTGCACTTGCCAACACCCGGCTGTTTGGGGCAGCAGATGACATAACTGCCCCAGGGACACGTGTCTTGGTCAGGGCAGCCCTGTGCGCCCCTACGGTTTCCCTCCTGGCCTGTTGGAAATCTTCCAAGGGCTCCTCAAGTGCCAACGCAGGCTGCGCTGGCAGACCCTGAGCCTGGGTGGCGGTGTCCACAGCTGCACCTGCAGCTACCACTACCCTTGGGTCCGTGGCAGTCGATGGAACGGACTGCCGGGTCACACGGGCGCCAGTGCCAGATGCAGAAGCTGCATCTCCCAGAACCACAGGGGGTGGTGGCATGACTGCACTGACAAAATGGCACGACATCATGCTCAAATGGCGCACCCCTACCTCTTCCCCCTCTGCGGCTGCCCTGGACACCCTGGAGTCCCCCTACTCCCTGGTCACCCCAGCCACGTCCCTGACCACGCCCGCCACAAGGAGGACGCCCAGCTTAGGCGCCCCTCACCTTTGGTGTCCTCCCAACCATGGCACAGATGTAGTAGTGCCGGTACAGATGGAGTAGTGCCAATGGGAGGTGTACACCACAATTGCCCTGGGCAATTGGGGTGAAGGGGGTGGGAAGGAAGATGTTAACAGCCCCCCTGCACCTGCAAGGCTGTATGTGACCCCATTGATGTAGTGACGGGTCACGCAACGATCAGTCACCCCAAAACTGCTGGAAAACCTTGCACGCAACCCTGCAGCCTATGTGCATGGAATCAACCTCCCGCAGTACGCGGTGGCACCCAGTAACACGAAAAACGCGTACGCGTGGGACACGCAGGCTACTATAAAATCAAAAATGGTGCGATACACAGGGGCACCCACAGTGGGAAAAATAGCGTGCGGGACTCACCGTCTGACTAGCGCGATGCAGAAAAACAAGCGTAGCCAATACCCCCGTCAAAAGAAGAGATACGTCCTTGATAGCTGTGAAGTTGTGATGACGCGCGAAACAACACGAAGCAGCAACATACGTTGGTCTCCACGAAAGGCACGTACAGCGAACTGCTGGCCCCACTCACCTTTAACCCTGGCTGAGGGAAACGCCCGCGCGTGTCACGTCACTTACGCATGTAGGCCCTTTCCTCGGATTACACGCATTCACACGGGGACGTGCATTTTTTTCGCACGCGCGATAATCCACTATGCCCACGTCACGGGGGAAACACCCGTGCATGCCCGCGCGCGTCACGTCACAGAAGCGCTTATGCGCGAAGGCCCTTTGGACCAATGAAATCACTGACGTGCTTACGTGCTAAGGGCCTTTCCTCGAATTACATGCTGACGTGCAATTTTTTCACGTGCCAAATCACTCCGTTACAAGCTGGCCACGCGAAAACACACGGAAGACCACGCTCCAGCCCTGAAGGCCATTTTCCTGCCCCCCAGATCCCAGAGCACACTCCCACCTGCCATCTGCTGCTGCCTGACTGCCTGCTGCCCACGTGCCCTGCTATTTGGTGCCTGCACATCAGCCATCTGCAGGGGTCCAGTTGCTGTGTCCACCCCTGCTGGAACAGAAGACTCCCGACTGGGATACCATCGCTCCACAGCCCAGCCCCAGGACCCAGTTGCCCACCCACGCCTGCCTCGGGGGTTGCCATGTCGGGGCAAGCACCATCTGAGAACACTGGCGACCCCCAGCCAGAGGGGCAGAGGGCCACCAGCGTCAGTCAGAAGGAAGTTGGTGTCCTGGTGGAGCATGTCCTGGGGCATTATGATGCCCTCTTCGGAACATCACGCGCCAACAAGGAAGGACGGGATAGGATCTGGGACGACTTTGTGGTTGCCATCAATGCGGATGGGGTGGCAACACGCAACATCAAGCATGTCAAGAAGCTGGGAGGACTTGAGGTCCAGGACCCTCATAAAGGCCCGGCGCCTCGTGGAGGGAGGCCGGGGCAGCATGAGTACCATCCAGATGAGGGTCCTGGAACGCGTAGCCCCAGCGCTCCACGCCCAGATCCTTCAGAGGCAGATCCGTCTGGAGTTGAGTGGTAAGTGGCCAAGCATTGCTGTGTGAGACAGGGCATGTTGCAGGGTGCTGGTTGTCTGATACTTGCCTGTATGTCTGACATAGGCCATGTACGTATGTGTGTGTGCAGGGACATCATGGTCATGCATGTGAGACCAGTAATGTGTGAACCACATGGTAGGTGCACGCGTTACAATTCAACATGCGGAGCAGCATGCGGAATGCACACATTAATGCATGCCTGTCTCTGTTATTGGACATGGATGGGGTGTGAGAGATGGGTGCTGCGGTCATGGACATGTATGGTGTCCATGTCTGTGTGTCTGACTTGCGTGTCTGTGACTTGTAAATGCCATGGATGCATGACACATGTCTGTGACAATGTTCAGATTCACTGATGCAGCCTACTCATCCTTGTATCCACTGTGTCTGGGGTGTACAAGGCCAGATGGATGAAACTACGGTGAGTGTGTGCATGTGATAGGCATGACCCATGATGCATGTGAGTTTCAAACCAGCATCGTATGTTTCAAGAGTCCCTTGGACATGTATGTTAATGTTCATTGCATGCGCCATGCCTGTTACTGCATGTGTTTTGCCTGCACTGACCCATGTGTTGTGGAAGGACATGATGGAAGTGATGTTTGACAGTGCCACTCATCTGCTATTGCTTCCTTTCTAGAGGACCATTGTACAGTACCCTGATGCTTGTGTTCTATGTCTCCCTCTACACTGCGGCAAGTTATGAAGAGGGCGGAGACGGCGCTGTGGAGCAAAGCGGCGGGGATGCCCCCACCGGCCGGCGACGCAAGGCCCCAGTCACCTTCCCAGAATTTACCATCGTCCGGGACCGAGGGGACTGGTGCTGCGTCTGCCACTATGGCTGCAGCGGAAGGGGTGTGTGAGCCCCCACAGGGCTTGCAACGGCGGAAGACGGTGTGGAGCCATCCAGGTTGGTGGTTTCCACAGAGGCGGAGGAGGCCACTACTGAGCCGCACATGGGTCCTGGTGGGGGTGTTACCACTAGTGCAAGTGGTGCAGTCCAGGGGCAGGGGCAGGAGGCAGCAGAGGTCGCCGTGGAGAGGCCTGTGCATGTCACTGTCCCTGACACTGTGACTGCACCACCATGTACCAGCAGGGATGCCCCATCCCAGGCCCGTCCGCAGATAGGGGGATGTCCATGTCATCTGACACTACTCTACCTGCGGACGAGGGAAGGTCCTGATTGGTGTCGCGTTGCGCACGCGTGACATTCGTGATGACGTGCGTGCTTCCCGGGGGGAGCACGCACGTCATCACGAAGAGCAGCATGCCAACGTGGCCCAGTTGTGAGTGTCCATGGTCGGGGGCTTTGTACATGTGTCGGCCACTCTGGCGGCCCTCTCCTCCTCTGTGGAGACTATGCGCCAGTCGTTCTCCATGCTGTCTTCTGGCCCAGATGCCACCAGGGCCCCCTGTGGACCTGCCCTGACCAACGCAGCCAGCTCGGTGGGGATCCCATCCCTGCCACAGTCGGGAGTCGGAGGTCCAGCAGGGGTGGACACCACAGCAACTGGACCCCAGCAGATGGAGGATGTGCCGGCATCATCAGGCAGGGCACGTGCACGAGGGCGTCGGTGGATTCCATCAGCCTGGATGCCGTCGTGCTGGCAGAGGCAGTTGCGTCGGTGGCAGCGGCAGGCTCAACGTGGGAGGCATCATGGCTCGGGGCCATCTACATCAGAGGGGCAGGCATCGGCCGGAGGGCAGGAGGACCCTGGAATGGGAGTGTCTTCCGTGTGGCAGTGGTTGGGCCAGCAGATAGGTGCAGAGCGGTGGTGGGCGGAGGAGGCACGGCTCACAATGGTCAGGGCGGAGAACTCCATGCGCAGGGCGCTGAGGCGGGCTGAGTGCCTCGAGGGAATTCGCAGGGAGTTGGAGGTGGACATGGGGTTATCCCTGCGAGACCTCGGGGCCAGAGAACAGGCCCGCCTCCAAGACATTGAACAGGAGTTCGATGATGCCCTGGCCCATGACATCAACAAGTAAGCCGTTGGACTTGCCCGCCGCAATTGTATATAGTTCATTAGTGTTAAGTTTCATTTCCTTTTTCTTTCATTTGGGGCGCATGGACTATGCCCCACATTTTTGTATATAGTTAGTAATTAGGTAGGTTTCATTGTAGGTTTCATTTATGTCGTTGGGCTCATGGACCCTGGATTTGCAATTTGTACATAGTTTTACAGTGGATTTTTCTCCTTCATCGTTTTTTTTCTTCACCATGGAGCAATGGATATTACGCTTTTCTTTCCCTTTGGATTTGCTTTCTTGGACGGTGGCTTTGGACACATTTTCATTTGGATTAATTTGGATTCGCATTTTATTTATTTATCATTTTTTGGGACATGCTGCATTTTTATTGTTATTGGTATTATTGTGTGTTTTGATTTAATTTCCTTCATTTTGACTTGAATACATTTTTGTTTCTAACTTCAATGTGTGGTCTTCTGTCATTGGTTTCATGCATGTCACAATGTGGGTTTTCTCAGTCATGTGTTGCTATTGTGTGGGTCGGACAGACTTGTACTCATGCGCATACTGCTTATTTGTGATCTATCATGTAATGAGGATTTCAATTTGGAGTGGATGTAAAGCTTGGTTGGGTGTTTGGACTGGGGTGGCGTGGGGTGGGATTTGGGTGGCCATAAGAGCCAGGGATCTAGATTGTGATGACGTGTTGGCTGGGGGACATGCGTCGGGGCCTGCTGGCAGGTGCCTGTCAATGCTGGGGGCGTGGGGGTGCAGGGGGACATGAGTGGGGGCCTGCTGGCAGGTTCCCCTCACTGCTGGGGGGTGGGGGTGCTGGGGGGCAAGTGTCGGGCCTGCTGGCAGGTGCCTGTCAATGCTGGGGGGGGGTGGGGGTGATGTGGGACATGTGTCGGGGCCTGCTGGCAGGTGCCTGTCAATGCTGGGGGGTGGGGTTGCAGGGGGAAATGAGTGGGGGCCTGCTGGCAGGTGTCCCTCACTGCTGGGGGGTGGGGTGCAGGGGTAAATGAGTGGGGGCCTGCTGGCAGATGCCCCTCACTGCTGGGAGGTGGGGGTACTGGGGGACATGTGTCGGGGCCTGCTGGCAGGTGTCTGTCAATGCTGGGGGGGTGAGGGTGCTGGGGGACATGTGTCGGGGCCTGCTGGCAGGTGCCTGTCAATGCTGGGGGGTGGGGGTGAAGGGGGACATGAGTGGGGGCCTGCTGGCAGGTGCCCCTCACTGGTGGGGGATGGGGGTGCTGGGGGACATGTGTCGGGGCCTGCTGGCAGGTGTCTGTCAATGCTGGGGGGTGGGGTTGCCTGGGGACATGTGTTGGGGCCTGCTGGCAGGTGCCTGTCAATGCTGGGGGGGGGTGGGGGTGCAGGGGGAAATGAGTGGGGGCCTGCTGGCAGATGTCCCTCACTGCTGGGGTGTGGGGGTGCAGGGGGAAATGAGTGGGGGCCTGCTGGCAAGTGCCTCTCACTGCTGGGTGGTGGGGGTGCTGGGGGACATGTGTCGGGGCCTGCTGGCAGGTGCCTGTCAATGCTGGGGGGGGTGGGGGTGCTGGGGGACATGTGTTGGGGCCTGCTGGCAGGTGCCTGTCAATGCTGGGGGGTGGTGGTGCTGGGGGACATGTTTTGGGGCCTGCTGGCAGGTGCCTGTCAATGCTGAGGGGGTGGGGGTGCAGGGGGACATGAGTGGGACCCTGCTGGCAGGTGCCCCTCACTGCTGGGGGTAGGGGTGCTGGGGGACATGTGTCGGGGCCTGCTGGCAGGTGCCTGTCAAAGCTGGGGGGTGGGGGTGCAGGGGGGCATGAGTGGGAGCCTGCTGGCAGGTACCCCTCACTGCTGGGTGGTGGGGGTGCTGGGGGACATGTGTCGGGGCCTGCTGGCAGGTGCCTGTCAATGCTGGGGGGTGGGGGTGCTGGGGGACATGTGTTGGGGCCTGCTGGCAGGTGCCTGTCAATGCTGGGGGGTGGGGATGCAGGGGGACATCCGTGGGGGCCTGCTGGCAGGTGCCCCTCACTGCTGGGGGTGGGGGTGCTGGGGGACATGTGTCGGGGCCTGCTGGCAGGTGCCTGTCAATGCTGGGGGGTAGGGGTGCAGGGGGGCATGAGTGGGGGCCTGCTGGCAGGTGCTCCTCACTGCTGGGGGGTGGGGGTGCTGGGAGACATGACCAGGGGTGCAGGGTAGTCCCCTGTGGTGTGTGCTGCCTGTAGGGGCCGTGGAGGGGGTAGAGGGGACACCTGGGAGGACCCACACTGCGAATTCACGTGTAGGCCTCCCCGCGCACCCCCGAAATATGCGTTCCCCACTCTGACAGCAAAATCGCGTGTAAAACTTCCCGCGCACCCCTGAAATACACATACCCAGGCCAATCGCATGTAAAACTTCCTGCGCACCCCTGAAATACACGTACCCTGCTGAAATTGCGTGTGAAACTTCCCGCGCACCCCTGAAATACACGTACCCAGGCCAATCGCGTGTGAATCTTCCCGCGCACCCCTGAAATACACGTACCGTGCTGTAATCGCGTGTAAAACTTCCCACGTACCCCTGAAATACATGTACCCTGCTGAAATCACATGTGAAACTTCCCGCGCACCCCTGAAAGACACGTACCCAGGCCAATCGCGTGTGAAACTTCCCATGCACCCCTGAAATACACGTACGCGGGAAGTTTTACAAGCGATTGAGCAGTTGAGGGGACTGCACTTCTGACCAGGGCATACAGGTTTTAGGAGAGAAGCAGCCAAAGGACGTCACCACAGTAACTCAGCCCAAGAGTCGAGGTACGTTGAAGCCGATCTCAGACAGGTTTGCGGCCTCTACTATGGATTGAGGTGCCTGTGCGACCTGTGAAGATGACGGACAACGACGGAGAAGCTCCTGCGGCGGCTGGAGTGGTGAGAAGGCAGCATGGTTCCTTACAACCCATGCAAGAATTCGGCACATCAGGCCCACCTTCAAAATTGGGCTCAAGATGGCTGCCATGGATCAAAAAACGTTATATGTTCTTCGCTGCTACAGGAGAAACCGACGATGATGCGAAAGTAGCAACCCTACTATATTCAGCAGGTACAGAAGTACTACGTATTTATGAATCCTTCACCCTGCCAACTGCAACCTACGCTGCTGTCAAAACTGCTCTCCATGATCACTTTATCCCTCTATCTAATGTTGACTTTGACAGGTTTGTCATGTGCGGGGAGAAGCAGCATGATGACGAGTCGTAAGATCAGTTTTGCGCACGCCTAAGACAGCTGGCAAGCACGTGCAGATGGACAGATACAGATGTGATGGTTCGCCATCAACTGATACAGGGCTGCAGCTCCGGCAAACTACGGAGGCAGATTCTGAGGGAGCCGGGCATGACTCTAGCTCAAATTTTGGACAATGGAAGGGTGTACGAGCTCGCCGAAAGTAGAGGGGCAAAAATGGATGCAGCAGTAAGCCCAGTCAAACACAAGGAGGCCTTTGCTGTGGGGAGACAGACTCAATCGAAACCCCATTGGAGCCAGAAGAGACAGGAAGCAGCATCACCACAGGGTGGCTCTGCCATTTGCCAGTACTGTGGGTATGACTTGCCGCACTCCGAAGACTGTCCAGCGTAATCGAGAGTCTGCGGGAGATGCAACACGCCGGGACACTATGCCAGGATGTGTCGGGGGGCTGCCCCGGTTTCCACGCATAGAGGGCCATCCAGGTCAGGTGGTGGTTTCCGGAGGCAGCGTAGTGTCGCTGCGCTGGAGCAAGAGGCCCAGAGGCTCAACATAGCCTAGGAGGAAGAGGAAGATGAAGAGGTCTTCTTCATTTCGAATCTGGCTACAGGGACTAAGAAACGCAGACAACCGAAGTGCGTTGTAGACATTCAAGGGACCCCCACACATGTGCTAATAGACACAGGGGCCTCGGTGTGTGTGCTGGCCACAAAACATTATGAGGCCATCCCAGGCCCACCTCCCCTGGACAAGTCAAGAGCCAGAATTTTCACATTTGGAGGTGACACTCCCCTGCCCATCAAGGGGGTATTCATGGCCCCAGTGTCCCGTGGAGGCAAAGTGATAAAAGCAAGGTTTTTCGTCACCGACGTCAGCCCACGTTCCCTGTTAAGTTGTGCTGCCTCGGAAGCGTTGGACCTTGTGCACTTTGCACTGGAGGTCTACCAAGGGGACATTGACACGCTTCTGGAGAAGTTTTCTAGCACCTTTCAGGGGATCGGCAAGCTGAGGGCAGAACCAGTGCGGCTGCACATTGATGAAACCATAGGGCCGACAGCGCTGAAGCACCGTAGGATTCCATTCCACCTACGGTCCCAAGTGGAGGATGAACTCAAAACGCTAATCAGTATGGACATCATTGAAAGGGTGGAGGGGCTGACTCCATGGATCTCGCCCATTGTTGTGGCGCCCAGCCCAAACAACCTGGTGCAGTACGCATTTGAGTAGGCATGCGGCTTCCAAATGCGGCTATTAAGCATGAACGCCATTTGACTCCCACGCTGGACGACATTGTCGGCGAACTACAGGGAGCCAAGATATTTTCTAAGCTGGATCTGAGAGCAGGTTACCATCAGCTTGAACTGCACCCAGACTCGAGGTACATTACCACCTTTACCGCACACGAGGGTCTGTACCAGTTCAAGCGCCTCTGTTTTGGTATATCCTCGGCCGCAGTGGTCTTGCAAAATACCATCAAGGGTGCTCTGGCAGTACTCAAGGGTGTTATTAATATGAGTGATGACATTCTCGTCTTTGCTACATCCCACGCTGAGCACATGAAGCGGCTGGATGCGACCCTGCAAAGGCTGAGTGACCTAGGCCTCACCCTGCATCGGGAGAAATGCGAGTTCTTCAGGGACCGTATTGGGTTCTTTGGATTTGTCTTCCACGCAAGCGGGGTGTCTCCAGACCCGGAAAAGATCAAGGACATCTGAGAGGCAGCGGCGCCCCAGTCACCCACGGAGGTGTGCAGCTTTCTGGGGATGGTGAATTATTGTGGCAGATTCATCAAAGGACTGGCCTCGCTCTCTGAGCCCCTGCGGGCCCTGACCAAGAATGACGCTGTGTGGGTCTGGGACAAGTGTGAACAGGAGGTGTTCTTGGCGATCAAGAGACTACTGTCTGACCAGGACACTATGGCGTACTTTGACCCCACTGCAGAGTCCGAGATCGTCGCGGATGCTAGTCCCGTGGGCCTAGGGGCAATTCTCATGCAGGCGGATGCCAGGGGTGAAATGCTACCCATCGCCTATGTGAGTAAGGCCCTTACAGAGACAGAGAGACGCTACTCGCAGATTGAGAGGGAGGCGCTTGCGATCCTGTGGGGCTGCAGGCATTTTCGTTTGTACATCCTCGGAAAGCTGGTTACTGTTGTAACAGATCACAAGCCTGTCCTGCCCATCCTAGAGGGCGTGTCCTCGAAGCCCCCTACAAGGATAGAGCAGTGGATGCTCGCTCTTATCGAATATGGCATCAAATTAGTGTAGAGGCCAGGGACGAACAACCCGGCGGATAACCTGTCCCGCCACCCCAACAAGGACCGCACGACAAGCCAAGGGGAGGTGGTGGAGTACCAAGAATTCATCTACAGCATCGTTGACGGGGCGATGCCGGTAGCGTTGGCCAGGGAGGTTGTGGCAAGTGAGTCATCCAAGGATGAGGTGTTCAAGATCATCCAGGCCGTGATTCGCAGCGGGGAATGGAGAGATGTCCTGCAGAACAACACTAGGCGGGAAGACAGGGCCCAGAAGGACCTGCAGTCGCTATGGAAAGTCTGTGACGAACTGTCAATTTCAGATGACGGACTGCTGCTGCGGGGATGGCAGATAGTGATACCTCAAGCACTAAGGGCTAGGGTCCTGGAGCTGGCCCATACAGGGCACCAAGGGGTAGCGAAAACAAAGGCAAGACTGCGACCGAAGGTATGGTTCCCGGACCTAGAAGGCCGGGTGGAGTCACACGTGAAAGGGTGCCTCCCGTGTCAAGCAGCGAGTCCCCTTGAAAGAGCACCACCGATCAACACCATGGAGTGGAGTGAAAGGCCGTGGGGCATGGTCCATGCCGACTTCTGGTCAACTGGGAGGGGCATGTACTTTTTGGCAGTGGTGGACCAATCCTCAAGGTATCCAGAGGTGGAGCTAGTCGACTCATACGCAGGTGACCACACCATCCTGGCCCTGGAAAAAAATGTTTGCTACGCACGGTTTTCCCGAAATCCTGTGTTCAGATAATGGACTGCCCTTCACCGGAAGCCAGTTTGCGCAATTCATGAGGGAAAAAGGGATCCAGCACCGCAAAGTTTCACTGCTCTGGCCCTGAGTGAATGGCAAAGCGGAGAGGCTCATGAGGTCGCTCAACAAGGTTCTTCGCATAGCGGCCAATGGTGGAGGGGAACTGAAGAGAAACCTTTTCGAATTTCTCAGGGAGTATAGAACAACACCCCACCAGTCGACGGGGGTTTCACCAGCCGAAGCGTTGTTTGGGCGCTGCCCGAGAGGACTCCTCCCGGAAGTGGAAGGCCGCGAGCCGGGGGTCATAGACAATGACCGAGTGAGGCAAGAGCGAGAGGCCCACAACGTGAAGGAAAGTGGCAGGAGAGGATTGCAAGACAAGGAAGTAGTCGTGGGAGACTACGTGCTAGTCCGAAACTGCAGACCCGAAGGTAAGCTGTCACTGCAATACAAACCACAACCCTGGACCGTCACCCATGTGAAGGGGTCGATGGTCACTGCGGCTAGCGAGCGGGGGACTGTCACCTGAAATAGGTCATTCTTCAAAAAGGTCGACATCAGGCCCCAAGAAATGGGATCAACGGAACCAGCATCGCAGGAGGACAACGTCGAGAACCCTGAAGGAGACACCGGGGTGGACCCGCCGCCAGTGGTGGTGACCCCGCCACCTACCCCGAGGATCGTGAGTCGGTATCCGACGCGACAGAGTCGCAACCCACCTGTTCGGCTCAAGGACTACGTCCTGGACTCAGGAGACTGAACATGAGACTGACAAAGATCAGCAACCCACTGGTGGGCACGTTCAAGTTGTTATTTGTTACATTGTTTTGTTTAAAGAAAAAAAGGGATGTTATGTCTTTAGGTGATTGTACGCATGCGCGAGCCTCGTTCTGGCCGCGCATGCTCGTTGGCAATAACGACGATTCATGCGGCAGTTGCCGCCGGGACCCTGGAACGTACGGACGTGTGGTCACTGGTGTCAGTGTATGCATGCATGTGTGCATTAGTACGGGGTGGCCCGAGGCACGGGTGCCCCATCACAGATGGATGGTGCCCAGAGTTTCACAGGCAATCCCTGAGGGAGCCAGTGCAAGGAACACAAAGCCAATGTGATGTAATCTCCAGGCGCCAAAATATGTACTAAAACATGCCTGGATTGGCCCTGTTTACAACAAAAGACAGCTAATAGGCATTGCTTTTACAATGGCAGCTTGAACTGATACTTGAAATACAGAGCAATAAAGTGTTCAGCTTATTTTGCTGAAATACGTATGAAAGATCACTTAAGCCAGTGCCTTGCTTTCTACTGCAATGTGCCAAGAAAACAATACCGTAAACTTTCACAGCACCGCCATTATAACGTGATTATGGAATCTGCGTGCTCTTTTCCCGGTGACTACGCGCGCTCTGAGAGGAAGCCTGGGATATCCAAATGGATGCCTATTGAATTAGCAGAAGAATCTGCAGAGTGGCTGGGTGGAGGCCGGGGGCCGCCCGTCAGTTTTCTCACACAGTAGAAACAGCCTGGATTGAATAGCTGAAATTCATTGCGTATTACGGCTCACGTGTTTTTCCAAATGCTGTAGCCGCTCACTGGATGTCACATAATATGCTGCAGTAATTCGGGAATATCCACCAATTAGCTGCTGGCACATTCAGTGCGTTACACTTAATTGTGTCTGTGTTGTAAATGGGCATTTGCGAGCAAGATAGAATTTCTTGTAGGATTTAATCTTTTTCCCCGTTAGGGGAAGGTCACGTCGTACATTACAATTTCACCCACTGTATGTTGATAAATGAAATATGTGCATTAATCAACAATTGGATCACTTTATCATCAAATGCAAAATCGCCTTACGTTTTTCCTCTCCACTTGCTCCACAGATGCTTGTGGAACAGTAAAACCCAATCACATTTTAGACTTCAATGAACCAGTCATGCCATCAAAGGGACTTCCTTTCTACAACCTTTCAGTGCACACCCTCAGTTAAACTCTTACTCATCTAGTAATAATCCCTCATGTGTCCCTGGCCATGCAGATAGTTGTCAAAAACACGTGGGTGTCACTATGAGATAGTGACGCAGACCACACAAATTACAAGCAGGTAAATGAGGGGAGGGAATTTCTATTTATTGATGTGATTGTCTCTGCCCAGTAGAGAGGAAATCAGGGAGAACAATTATACTATATATCTCTGTAGGCTCTACGGTTGTCTTTTTTAGGAAAAGGAACCTATGATTTGTGCTTTGGCATACTTGCGCATTCATGTTATGTGAGTTCCTGTGGGGTACCCCAGAGTTTAGTGATATCCCTGGCGCTGTTTAACATTGGCATACACACACTGCTGCACCCACGTTCATGGTTTGGATTGCCATGTCATTAATAAACTGATAACGCAAAACATAGAGGTGATGTCTGGAAGGTTCAGTATTCATCTTAAACCTCTGGCAATTGCTCTGGGCAACCCTCCAGACCATAATTCTTTGCCTGCCACTTCATTACAGAAAGGGAAAAGTCCATATGCAAATCAGGCTGGGTCACACACCGAAAAGGGGCATTCCAGCCTAAACTGCTAGGTCACATCCCTTTTGCACAAGACCACAAGCTACCCTGTATGTAACTGGGCTACAAGTAGTCCAGTTCTCCACAAACTCGGCTGTAGTGTAGAACTGGACCAAAAGCATTGGTCCCAACAAGAGATGAAAACCAAGGGTGCACCAGGGACACAAACAAATCAGAATGACAAGCGCTGATCATGAAAAACGGGACATAGGGCAGCAGCATGTTATGAGGAAACCATTGGCTCACAAAACAGAGAGATATCAACAAAGAGTTGATTGGCTCTAGTGCCGCTCCAAAGACAGACGATAAATATGTCAGAGCGGAGCAGGCAACTGAGCAGCCCCCCCACCGTTCCAGTAGACTCGCACCATTGGGTGTAGTAGTCTGCCTTAGTTTGAAGGTGAACAACAAATGCTTCAAGTTGAGGGGTGTGGGATGGAGGGGGAGGTCATTTGTTGATGTTGTTGGGGCTGTTTAGGCAGGGTCACATTTGGGAAGGAACATATTCATTATGATTGGTCACACACATACAATGGGCCGCACTGCAGCACCCAGCAGGTTCACGTATTATACTGATGAAGGGTGATGGAACGTCAACGGGTCCAATGATAAGATAAAATGGATCCTCGTTTCCAAGTATATCAATAGACAGAAAGTCAATTTAGTATTGCAGAAGATGCACTTAATGGGCACAATCCTAGTAACATTTGGGGTGAAAGGATAAAGATTCTCAATGTGTGTGCACCCTCACCTCCCCAGGCGGAAGTAACGGAGACAGTGCAGTCATTATTGGTAACCGATGGAGCAGATATTACAGTGGTGGGGGCGATTTTCATGACGTCATGCAAACAGGCAGTGGTAGGGTGACAGATATAAGGGCAACAGACCGGAGCACCACTCGTACAAACGGGAGAAAACCATGAAATAGGGGAAGAGAAGGTCAACCTAATGGACAAATGGACCATGTAGAGCAGGCGGGCAGTGACCCAGGTCAGCAAATTAGCAGAGACAGTGGAGTCATCATGAACATCAAAGACAATGAGACAATAGGGACCCAAGGAGCACAGACAAATCCGTTAGTGTACGATTACTGTAAGCAGGTTGTGCATTGGAAGAATGAGTGCCCATACAGAGAGCAGAAAACCTATTTTCAGGGTAATCTGGCACAAATCATCACCCAAGGATCCCCTGTGGACAATCCTTCTGATCCTTTCCCTGACTCGAACCAAGAAACCCCAATGCATTCCCTGAATCTAAGCACCCAGCCTTTACCCCAGGAACTCCTCTCATCCCTTAGGGTGACCAAGGCCCTTTGACTAAAGCAAAAGACTGAGGTCCTGATGGAACCCCTAACCTCAATATATCATGCACCGTATGTACAATGTCATGGGGGGTAATTCATAGAATTTAGCGCACAAGTGGCGCACGCGGCTGGCACACAGTGTGCGCGTGAGAATCTCTGCGCCAGCCGTGTGCGCTAAAATCCATTTCCGCGCACAGCATATTCATGGATTTTAGCTACCAAAACCAGCCGTGGCGCACAGTGGCGCAGCGACCCTGCAGCAGCGCCAGTTACGCCCCCAAGAACGCCCCTCGCACAGGGAAAAGCCATCAAAATCCCCTATCCAGCGCAAAGGGCTGCGCTAACCCTGTACCAGCACGGCAAGCGGTGTACGTGTATTACTAGGGGTTCGCGGGAAGTTTCACACACGATTGGCCCTGTGCGAGCGGGGTACGTGTATTACTGGGGTTCACGTGAAGTTTCACACGGGATTTCAGCAGGGTACGTGTATTTCGGGGGTGCGCGGGAAGTTTCATACGTGATAGGCCCTATGCGAATGGGGTACATGTATTTCGGGGGTGCGCAGGAAGTTTCACACGCGATTTCAGCAGGGTATGTGTATTTCAGGGGTGCGTGGGAAGTTTTACACGCCATTTCAGCAGGGTACGTGTATTTCAGGGGTGCGCGGCAAGTTTTACACGCGATTGGCCTGGGTACGTGTATTTCAGGGGTGCGCAGGAAGTTTCACACGCGATTTCAGCAGGGTACGTGTATTTCAGGGCTGCGCAGGAAGTTTTACATGCGATTTCAGCAGGGTACGTGTATTTCAGGGGTGCGCAGGAAGTTTTACACGCGATTGGCCTGGGTACGTCTATTTCAGGGGTGCACGGGAAGTTTTACATGAGATTGGCCTGGGTACATGTATTTCAGGGGTGCGCGGGAAGTTTTACAAGCGATTACAGCACGGTGTCCAATAATGAAGGAATTGGTTCCTTCAGTATTTGGGCAGTGCACGAGCACCCTCGCGGGCCGCTACTGCTGTACATACCGAAAACAAAATGGCCGCCATCACTCGTGTGAAGTTCGTAGCAAACGCGAGGAGGAAATACTCATAACAACACGTTTACACGTGTCGAGCGTTTCTCTCCCCATGTCCCGCCTCGTCGCCAATGTGATGGGGGCACCCATGCCTCGGGCCGCCCCGTACTAATACACACACGCATGCATACACTGACACCAGTGACCACACGTCCGTACATTCCAGGGTCCCGGCGGCAACTGCCGCACGGACCGTCTTTATTGCCAACGCGCATGCGCGGCCCGAACGAGGCTCGCGCATGCGTACAATCACCTAAATACATAACACCATCCGGTTTACTAGGCCCTAAGACCAAGGTATTTGCAACAGGAAATTAACAAGCACTGCCCTTCTAGAAACTGTAGGTCTTCACACTCCTCTCTCTCGACTGCCCGCTCTAGGAGGATGAAGATAGGTGGCAGGCTGCTGAGCTCTGGCCGAGCATCCCTCTGGGATAATCTTCCCATCTCTTTTGAGAACCCTGGAAAACCATATCCAGTTTAGGAAATACTTGAAGACACCCCTTTGTAGTTTTTCCTTTCGACTCATGAAGTTGCGGATGTTCTTGGGCATATTGGCACCTTAGAATCTTAGACTCATTGGGGCATTCTGGCTTTTTCAACATGATTGCTGTACCACATAATTTACTTAAACGTGTGCCATACTTGCCAAACCTATGGATTTAGGTGGTAGGCTACTTCTTTTCAGACAGACCTACCACCTACGGGTTTTACTATGGTATCCTACCGCATTTTTAAACTGGTGAAGGCTGTGACACATCACAACATGACATTACCCTCTAGTTTCTGGTAATTCATGTTAGTGATTGATGGGGCCGCACGTCTGACAGACTCTGACTACAGCAAACGAGGAATAGTCATGTATGCACAGAAGCCCTGTGACCCCTCTTGCTGTCACGCGCTGGCTGGATCGTCCCATATCCATAGTAATAAAAACAACATATCCGTGTTTTCTGAGTGAGGTGCGTTTAAGTGACACACACTTTTTCAACAAGCTAACCAAGCTTTAGTTATTGGCAGTGGTGGAAATGGAAAAGAAAAATTGGTCGGGGATCCCACAAGGGCCGGGATGGGGGCTGAGTTTCGGGGATGGTGCACAAGGGGGTTTGGGAGGGCAGAGCTGGCAGTTCACCAAAGGAAATGTCTAAAATAATAGTTTAAAACGGCACTATTTCTTTCATGCTGCTTCTTTTCCAAACTATATATCAATTCCACTTTAAACCACTTCCATGGCACTGGTGATGAGTTCATTCATTATGCGGATAATAGTTTTGACCAGGGTTGCTGAGTAAATATTCTTTAAAATGCACAATTTGCATCCCATTTTATTAACTCCCCCTTGGGTACTATTCAAACAGGGTGATTTCTGTTTGCCATAAGCAACGGTTTCTTTTACTTGAACCACATCCAGCACAGCTCCCGCAGCTCCCCTCTAAAAGCAGTTGGGTGGCTGCATCGTGTGTGAGAGTTTCAATGTTAATGGGGGTATTTATTTATTCATGCAATGTTTGTCGGATACCTGTATATTTATTTTTTATGCAGTGTTTGTCAGCTACAGGTATTCCACAAACATTGCATGAATAAATAAATAATCCAGGTCCATGTATCCAACAAACAGTGCATAAATAAATAAATTAACCGTGTCATGGCTTAGGACTGCAACTTCCTCTGGTGACCCCTTGGCTTGGACGGGGTCACCAGAGGAAGTTACAGTTTGCTTGTGGGCACTTAAAAAAATGTTTCCTCCAGCGCAGAGCCTGGGTTTGGGGCAGCTGATGGGCAGCTGACTCTGGCCGGATCCCGAGAAAAAGTCAAAAAATCAGAGTAGAACAAAGCAAAATAACTCGGCCACTAACTCATTCTTAAAGAAAGTTGGAAATAATCATCCGACTCTGATAGAGGATGATATGGAAATTATGGAACTAACATCCCCCAACAGCACGTCTATTAAGGGGGGGGGGGGACCAACAGAGGAATTGCAATCACGTAAAATCCTCTCAACTCACTGATGAACACAAAAAAAAAGCAGGAATCATTAAAAAGAAGGTCGATCAAAGTATGTTCACGAAAGGATCCCAAACAGAAAAGTTCCCTGACAAACCAGAGATGGCCCATGCACTGTCTAACCCAAAGAAGTCCATTTCTTTGGCCCCTATCTTTTTGAAAGCTAAACAAAAGATGAGAGTAAATGCGTCACTGAATGACAATGATCCTATGGTGTCGAGGAATCTTAACATTAAGATTGCCCCTATCTTCTTGAAAAAAAAAATAGCCCCCAACCGAATTCTACAGTACCTAGTGAATGTGAGTCAAATGACAATACAAATGTGAACAAGCGAGTCAGAGCTCAACCATATTCACCTCTAGACACCTTGGTAAAAGCAATCTCGCATAGTGAGCTACAGGGATCACAGTGTCTGGAGGCAAATTTGGCAGTTGAAAAGAGCAGCACATGTGACATTATCGATGCGAGCTGGAATAGTGGGGAGGATGTAAGAGCCCACAGATCTGAAATCAGGAGAGCAGTAGATGCTTATATGCAAGGCCTTTCTATTCCTCTACTCATAGATCCAGCGTCATCAACCACCCATTGCAAACTACTTAATGGTGTTGACAAAATCACGGGGAGTGTCAAACAAGCTCAGAAGGGGCCGGAGATTGGAGGGCCTGTCCCCATGATTCAAGCAACAGTAACATCTGTGACTCCAGCCGCAAGTTTGGATGTAAACACCCTTAGGGTGCCCATCCCTGTGGCCGGATCTAATCTATCTTCACCCCCACAATTGAGCCTACCCATTGACTTTACAAAGGATGTATTGGCGCTGGTTCAAGATGCTTTAGGGGATTTGGCTCCCAACCTGAAAGAGAAAAGAAATAATGTGACCTCCACCAAGGGCATCAAAACACAAGGGACTGTGGGAATGGGGAAGGTTACTCCTCGAGTGGCACTGTGTTCCATGATTTTGAAATGTAGACCTGCTCCATGTACTCAATACGATCTGAACCTAAGAGCAATATTAGCCATCTTTTCGGATATTCCATTGCTGGAAGATATATCTTCAGCTGACTTGACTTTGGTAGAATTTACATCCAATCAGAATTTAAATTCAGTACGGGTGTGGATGCAATCTAGAGCAATTCGTAATCTGGTATGGCAAGCGAAAAACTCATTATTTGATTTGGGCTTTCTGCTCGACTTAGAAATCGACAGTGTTGTGGAGTCCGAGTTGTCAAGCAATATGGAATCTATGCCAAGGGCAAAAAGTGTCACAGCGAATTGTCTAGGTATAAAGCAGCCATTGAAGGATAGGTCTTCGTGTGCATGCAACTGCAGCAGCAATTTGAACTAGCTATCTATCCTGGCAAAGTTAACCCCTCTTACCTTGGTTAGCTGGAATTCACGGGGTTTCAAACATTTGCTAAATAATGATGAGAGTGGCCTAGGCAAATTCCATATAATTCTGCTGCAAGAGACTTGGTTGCTAAGTCCCATAGTCTGGTCAGGTTATCAAATACACTTGAACCCAGCTCGGAAGCCCGCAATAGGCAGACCTTCTGCGGGTCTACTGGTGGCGTTGAAAGACGAACCGGGATCATCGTCACAAGTGTGGGCCATGCCGAATGCACACATGCTACTTGTAAGGGCGGTAATTAATGGTGACATCTATGCAATTTTGAATATATACTGGAACCCAGTAGCCATCACAACTGAGTGTTTCTTTAGGGATTTGAATAAATTATTTGACATAGTATCTGCGGATGATAAGAATTTGTACTTCATCTTAGCAGGTGACTTGAATATGAATTGCCTAGCAATAAATGGGGCACAAAAGAGTGAAAAGCTGGTACAATGGAACACAATGGTCACTCACAGGAACTTGCAAATGTTGAATGGAGCATTTAAAACAGACATCCCTCCTGCACCAACTTGGAAGAGAGGAAATTCTGTATCCACAATTGATTTCATCTATGTAAATTGTGCTTTATGGTCAGCAATGTGCTCCTTTTGTGTGTCTCCATCTGCAACAAGTGATCATAACATGTTGTGTGCCACTTGGCAAGTAATGGCAAATGAGATTGATATCAAACATAAGTTAATTGAAGGTGGTTGCTTTGTGGTAAATGGCGGCAAGAACCGACTCTGATGGTCGGAGAACGCCTTGTGGCATTTTAATCAAATTTTATATGATTCAAATACCTCAACTAACTGGCAAGCATCAGACATAGGCTTAACATATTCCAATACAATGCAATTATATAGCCAACAGAAGGCTGTGAATTCCAAAAGAGAAAGGCACATCCATGTTTTTGATAGCTCTATATTCATTAGGAAGAGAGCATATCGTGCGGAAGTGAGAAGTTTGGCAAAGCTTCCTCTCACCACTAGATTGATTCTCATAAAAAAAGTCTGCCTGAACTACAATAACTGGGTCAAAGGACATCGAGCCAATCTATATCAAAAAGATGGTACAATTATGTTGTCGACTTTGGCTGATAAAAATATCACAAAAAGGTGGGCAATAATAAATCAAACTAATAACGCCCGCCAATTAGATCTTCAGACATCGACAGTTGAGGTACATCAGTGGGTAGATTACTTCCAATCCCTATATGCTTCACCCGTAAACACGGTCTCGACATTAAATACACAAGAGGTGTTGAGGTTCTGGCTGCATACTGACCAAAAGGAAATAAAACACCTAATTATATGACATCAAGCAACTCATGTGCAGTAGGACCTGATGGGATTTCGAACTCTTCGATGAAAAAACACCCAGAAGTCTGGAGCTCAATTCTCTACAAGATATTTTTTGCAGTAAATAACCATCAAAAATTACCAAAAACATAGACAGATGCAATTACAATTCCGATTTATAAAAAGGGTGACCGTCAATTACCAACGAGTTACCGACCAATTTCTTTATTGGATGCACCTGCGAAAATATTTTGTAAAATAATACTAAAGGAGCTCAAAATAGTCTAAGAGACCCATTCCAGTCAGGCTTTGTAAAGGGCATGGGCACAATACTGAACATCCTAGCACTCTCAATGATACAATCAGAGCAAGTTGATGGTGGACTCCCCTTATATTTAGGGTTTATTGACTTTAAATCCGCCTTCGACTACATTGATAGAGATATGCTTATAGCTAAGCTAAGGCAACATCAGTGCCCAATGTCCCTTATAAACTTAGTGATCTTACTACACTCCTCTACCTCTATGCGAGTTAAACTAAATATGGGCGGAAGATTATCACCAGCTATCCAAACATATAGAGGAGTGAAGCAGGGTTGTGCTCTTGCCTCATTTTTATTTAATTTTTTTATTTTTGATCTAGGCCCTGCACTAATGAACTGCGTAGTTGATGCGCCTCGTATAGGATCTCAAAAGGCTGCCTATTAACTATACGCAGATGATTTGGTATTACTATCTCGCACTCCCATAGGCCTACAAAACATGTTAAACCGATTAGGTTCATATGCAACATCAAACAACCTTGTGATCAACACAGCCAAATCCCAAATTTTAGTGTGTAATAATAATTTTACAAAAAAATATCATCTGGAGTGGTCCCTCCAAAATTGTGTACTAACTAAAGTTGCCAGATATAAGTATCTCGGAGTATATATTGAGCACAAGAAAACCCTAAGTACTATGACAACTGAAATTAGGGTTAAACTTAGTTCTTTGATTTCACAATCTAAATCATGTTAAGAAGACATGGGAAGTTCACCGTGAAACACATTGTGCTCTTTTATAAGGCCAAAGTAATTCCAATTCTGCTATATGGTGGCGAGGCTTTAGTACCACAAAACCGCAAATTCTGTGATAGCTTAGAAGCTAGATTTTGGAAAAAAGTTCTATCACTCTCCCCAGGTACACCACTGGCTATGTTTTGCGATATGAACTGGTTCTGGTCTCTTTATTTGCCCATGTATTATGGAAGCAGTGTGCGCTTCTACGGAAAATGCTGGATGGTTTGGGGAGGCCTACCTTTCTAAATATACTAGCCCAAAATCTATTAACTGCAAAAGTTGGTATGTCAAGGAAGTGAAGAAGTCACACGCTCAATGCGGCTGATGATGCCTCAGTATCGATCGAGCTTCTGTTGACTAATCCAGATCATGCCAAAAATAAAATTCATCAAGCAGACTGGATTTTCAACATGGAACTTTGCACAAAATTTAAAGACTTTAACCTCGAGGCTTTTGGCATCAAAAGGTATGGGGTAATAGCTGACTATCTGCTGAAATTCCCGTCACATGCATGCCGTCAGAAATATCTAAGATTCAGATTCAATCAATATGAGACAAATTAGATCTTGTTTAGAAGAAAGGTAATATCCAAGGATCAGAATTTCTGTTGTCACTGTAAAGTTAATGGACTGTGAAACATTACAACATCTTATCATTGAATGCCCCACATTACATGACATCAGAGTGAAATGCTTCGGGGGAAAGTTGTCGGTTCAGAGTGGCACCAGTTCTGTGCAAATATGGAATCGTCTGTTTTCTAATCCAAGAATGACTATACAACTTGCAATTGTGCAATTTCTTAATTTAATTTTCCCCGGTTCGAATTCTGCATAGACTAATTCAAAGTGAATGGTGATTGTCAGTTCTAAGTAATTTCAAGGAGGGCTTTCACTTTCACTTTGTATCATTCTGTTTATTCTGTTTTATGTGGTTTTATTATGTTTACTTGTTTCATATTTTCCATAATGGGGTGTAAATATTCGTTGTAAAGTATAAGATGTTCAAGTATGATAAATGATAATGTGTATAAAAATTTGAAAAGTTTGTTTACCAGCTATAACAAATAAATAAAAAAAATAAAAAGAAAATAGCGTTTTCAGTGTTTGGTTCGAGCAGTGCCCATTCACCAATAGGCCAGTCCGAGCCTGCTAGTATCATGCAAGAAACAAATGTTGTTTTTTCCCCAGATTTTGTTTGCAGTGACCGAATGGCAGGAGCGAAATAGCATGCAACAGACTTCTTTTTTCACAATGACTGGTTTATTGTGGTGCTCTTGATTTATTAGGCTAAAAGGTAAGCACATCAGTGTTTAGGAAGGAGGAAATTTGGCATATTTTCTTTTATTATTGCTATATGATGCATTCTAGATGAACATGTTTAAAAGAGGCGTGTTTTATACCATGGTGTGTGTTTGTTTGCTTATGTGTTAGTGTGTGGATGGAGTGCACATTTTATGAATAAGTGTGAATTAATGAGGTTACGGCCGACCACAGTAAACTGAATTCCCTGACACCATCCTCTGTGATAACATCTGTGGCTGATTAATAGCACCCACTATGTCTTACAATATATAGTGATGTTTATTCAGTGTGTTGGTTAATTCTTTTGCTTGAACTTCTGATAATCTCATTTTCTTTTCTTATGTACTTTTCTTTGGGTCTTTAGTCTCCCTCCTTGTAAGGTATGTGATGTGTATTGTTTTAGACTGTTTGCATGGCTCCATAAGGAAACATCATGTGGTTACATCCATTCCTGTTTTGTGTTTGTATTTCGATCGCCTACTAAATGTTTAAAGAAAGCAATGTAAAGGCAACATTTATGGGCTTTTCGGTAGGCAGGTGACAGGCATTTTTCAAGCACTCTCATATTGGTACTACCGCCCATTATACGTCAACAGTTGGAAACTGGCAATACTGTGGCACACTATGGCTGTACCTAGCAAATACCACTAATGTCTACACAAAACTCAAAACTGTTAGATGTGCTTATAAGCAAATGTGTGTCCCAGAATATCTGTGCATTGCACCACACTCCCACCGAAAACGAGCAATAGTAAAGCCAAACGTCCTGGCTGTTGTGTATGCATGCCATAGGAACCCTCCAGGAATTTCCACAATGGTACTGCTCTCTCCCATAAAACGTTAAGAAACGGAAACTTATTTTAGTAGCTAGGCACTTTATGGCTGTGCCTGGAAAATTCCCATATAATGCCCACAAAAGATCCAACACTGTCGGCCTTGCCAATGCTCGTCCCCAGCAAGAATGTAGTGCAAGGAACAGATGCAACGACACACACTTCCATATAAATCAAGTGACTGAGGGCATACTTTGTCAAGACATTTTTCTCCCACTAGAAGCTGGTTTACAGCTGCAAATAATCAATTGCCTTTCAATAGACTGCTTATTATTAATAGTTTTGGAGTCACCTTAAAAGAACAAAGTTTGCTCATACAAATCCAATTGATGTGTATTGTGCACAGGGAGGGGCGCGCAATGGGTGTGAATGGGCATCTGGACTAGCGTGGTGAATGGGTAGGTATGAAGACAAACATCCCCCCGGCTTCCCCGACAGGCTATTCTTCTTCATAGCACATGGGTCTCACCTATCTATCTTCACTGTCATTGCCAATGGTTGACTTATAGGCGGTGCTCAGAGCACCCTTAACAGCCAAAACTAAGCAGGCTTAGCACAGTGCTCAGTCACTCCTTCGTTATGTGATTTCTCAAGAAGTCCGACGATCCCAGTTAGACATTTCTTGTAATCTGATCAGGGGCACATTTTGTGTGATGTCATGTCCTGCGATGATTTTGCTAATGACTATTTTTGAAACATGAAAAAAAATCCTACCTCTTTTTGACCACAGCATGTTGGCAAGTATGGTATGCCTTGCACTGTATTAACTTGGTTATTCCTCACTTACTCTTAACCTTTCCTTTGCTCCTGAATGTGTCAAGGCTTTGCAGTTTCATCCCCTCTGCTTTCCCACTTCTTTCCCCCTCCTTCTATCTCCCATTATATCCACGGGCGGTAGGGGCACATCAAAGTAACTGCTTTTGTAACTGGCACCTTATAAAATGGCAATAAATGGATTTGTCTTATTGCCCCCCCCCCCCCATTCACTTCTGGTGCAGCCATTTCTTTTACTTTGAAGTGTACACAAAGTGTGATTTTGAGCAGGTTGATTTATCTTCGTGTGGTTTATTAGTGAAGAGTGCATGGGTATGTGTGGTGTCAAAAGTTTGTTTTGGTTAAGACTGTATGTTTTGTATGTTACGCATGTATGTATAGTTTGAAGAAGTGTACCAGTGTTGCAGTGCAAGAATGGCCTCATATGCTCAAATGCTTCTCTCAAATACCATATTTGAGATAATGTGCATGTCTGTTAGGTGCTTGCAACACAAAGCCAGTACCCTACCTCAGAAAAAAAGGCATTGCTTTGAGATGTAAAGAGACAACCACCATATACACCGCTACTTACACCACATATGAGGTATTGTGGACAAGTAGTGCAATCATTCGGCCATATGTCCATTACTGCCATGCTTTAGCCATGAGTTGCTATGAAATGGCCAGGTCTTCTGAGCACCTACAAGGTTCTCCAACTATGTGCTTTTGTGGCAGAATATGTCCTGGTACTCCCTTTATACACCGGCGGGTACTATCATAATTTGCCCACGGTAATAAAGTGAGTGGCTCGCTCATCTACATGTCATCCAATCCTACCATTACACTACTACCCTTAACATTACTCCATTGCAGTTTGAAGCTGCTTCTCCTATCCTGATCCCAATCCGGATAATGGAACTCTTAATCACTACGGCTGCAGCAAGTGCATAACAGGCATGCAAGTCTTCTCTCCTCCCAGTGGCAGGTAAGCTCCCTCCCACCTTGCATGGTGAAAAGGATCTAATTTGTTCCTGCGACTCCAGAGGACCACGGAAGTAAGCACATATTTTTTGGTGGAATACAGCCTGCCTTCTGATCTCAGCATGCCTGAGGGACTGCTATGCATTCTGGTGGTGTCTGAAAATCCACCATTTATTCCTGAAAGTACAAGTATGGTTCGGCAATAGGAAGAGCCACATAACAGGTTCTTGGCAAAATAGTTTGCTTGCAGGCATTTGGTGGTGTAAAGGAAATCTCATATTACAATGTAATATCAAGCATGTGGTGTGTGAGTCACAGAAGAGATCCTACTTGAGGCATATGCTCATGGTTTCTCTTGGAGCCTGGTGGACTGAAGCGTCTTGATTGCATGGGGTAGATCCTGTAAATTGGCCTGTATTGAGAGAGTGCATCCCTCCACATTCCTGTGCATCATACTTTCGCAAACTTCCCAAACACACACACACATTAAAGATCTCCTAGCATGCAAAAAACAACCAAAATTCTGTACTCATCGCGACTGGGCCATGATTACTTTAGTTCAGTTAAACACTTTTAATAAAACCTTAAGGTTCCTTATAATGAATGATATGATCTGTTGAAGTGCGAAGGGAATGTTGAACATCGGAAGTGGCTGTGTGTGCAAGGAGTGTAGTGTGGCTTGATGTTGCTAGTGACTTCACTCTTGGTGCCTTCTTCTAAAGTTGAAGGTGGAAGTTTGTCAGAGCTCAGCCAGGGCATTGCCGGAGTAGGTCAGAGCTTGATGTGGTTTGTATCAGTGTGACAACCGAGTTCTGTGTTGGTCGCCGCCTTGGAGCAGGGCGGGCATAGAAAAGACCTAAGTGGCAGTAAGCAGAGGTATGCTGCACCAGTAGCCACAGTGTCAACAGCTGAGGGGTCGCTGGAGATACATCACTCCTGAGACTGAACCATCTACTGTGTCAGTGCACCAAATGCAATCGGCAGCCCGTGTAGAGGCATGGTGGGAGTGGGAGAGGCAGGCCTTACTTTTCTATGCTATTGTGGGAAGCTTGGATCATCAAGATTGTTTGCTCTTCTACAACCAGAGTCTTGTGCAAAAAAAAAGAGGTATTGCCTACAATGGCCGGTCGGGCTTAGAACTGCGGTTTGTTTGTACTCGAGCCCACTTGAGATGCTGCCGTCTAAAGAAAATTCTTGACAGGTGGATGTAAAGGGGGTCTAAAGGGGTTTCTGCATCAGCACATGCAACTCCTCAGCCACTTATACTACTACATATTTACACTACTATCTTACGGCAAAGTGAGGGTGTTAAGTGTTTTGGTGGATTCACGTTTACTGAGAGACTTTCTTTATCGGAGCAGTGTGTGAACAAGTGACAGCTGGCCCTTTAACTCCTTAGAGCCACCTTTATAACTTCCATGAAGCATGGGCGTTAAGCATTTTGGTGTTTGAGTGCTGGAGTGTGGAGCGGGCTCTGGAGCAAACTGTAGCGGGTGAGTCAGCTTTGTGAGCTTTGACATAATAGCTCATCATCTAACTACCCGTAATTGCATCAAGTCCCATATATATAGCACAGAGAATCTCTGAACCACTGGCCATATTGAGGGAAACCTGACTTTAGTAGGTGGTCAGCAGCGCCACGCACAATCCTTTTTTCTTAATTAAATCTGTCTGTTGGAGTGACGACTGCGGGCCATTGTGCCTTTGAGTCACACACCGTTTATTGTGGTTTATTGTGGGTTACTCTGCTAATACTGCTAATACTCAGGAGCTCTATTGGAAAACTACACCGTGTGTGCTACGCTGAAAGCAATACAGAGATTACTGGATATCATTTTCGAAATCCCAGGTGCTTTTGGTTGGGGGTGCGACAACTCAGTCCTCCCTTTCCAGTGTAGCGGGAGGTCAGGGTCGCATCGACAGGCTGGCCTAGGCCTCGGCGCGCAGCGCAGTAAAGAAAACACAACACGCTGATAGACTGCATAAACACAGACTAAAAACTAGTTTTGGTGATTCCTTTATTAAAACTCCCCGCCCACATCATGTGACCCCGGTCTCCTGTTGTGCATGTGACATCACATTCCTCCCAACCTTGGAATGGTGAAACCGACATGTGTCTGAACATATAGGCCCTCATTCCGAGTTGGGCTGTAAGGGAGACCGGGCACTGGTGCTGGTAATCCCTTACCGGCCAATTCCGAGGTCCATTAGCAGGAACCACAAGGGACGTGTGGTCGGACCACACATTCTTTATGGGTCCCGCTAAGGGACCAGGGCGCTAATTACGGGCCTGCTTTTAGGTGGCCTGTAATTAGTGCCTTCCCCATTCCCATTGAGCCCTATGGGGGCTCAAATGGGAATGGGGAATGGTCGAGTGAATGGGGACTTATTCGCAAAGAGCGCCATGGCTACCTCCAAACTCGGAATGAGGGCCAAAGTCTCTTACTGGCGTAGTTCTGCCTTGCTCCTTCTGCAATATATCCCTTGCAGGACGTACCTGTGGAGACGGGAGGATGGCTTCGCCCTTTCCCTCAGTTGGTAGCGAGGGTGGGCCCTTTCGGTCTCTCCTGCGCGGGGGGAGCTTGGGATATCAATGTCCAGTAGGGGAGGCTGTTCACTTGCCGTCTAGGACGAAAAGTGCTCTGCCGTCTGTTCCACTGCCTCGGGCTGTGCGGGCGGGTCATCACTTGTCACCTGGTGTCCCGGCTGTTCCTTCCACATTGTCCCCGTGTCCTTCCGGAAGTGGGACACAATCCTGGTCACTACCTCAGTTCCTCGGGTAGCCATTATTATGCTGTGTTTGATATTACAAACTGTCCATGGTTGGGAATCAAATTTCAAAGCCATTTTCTTTTGGGGTGCCCTGTTCCTTACTAGCAGGGTGTCTCCTGGCTGCAACTCCCTGTGTCGAGCATGGCGTGTTTGGCTCTCCTGCTCATATCTTCAGACCGCCCCTTTCTTCGATGAGCGGTATGTCAATATCTGGGGTTATCCAGCTCGGGTGCATGGGAAGCTCTGCTTGGATTGGTACCCCGAACATGAGGGCGGCAGGGCTCACACCGGTTGACATGTGTGGGGTTTGGCAGTGGGTTCGCAGGAACCGGTATATGGCTGCTAGCCATGAGTGGTTGTGTTCTTTTGCAATGCGTATGACTTTGTTCAGGGACCCCATGAAGCGTTTTGGTCGCCATTCGCCTGCGGCCAGTAGGGTGTGATTTTCTTGTGCTTGATGCACAGGTCTTTGAGGAATTGTTTTAGCTCTTGGCTGGTAAACAGTGGGGTGTTATCACTCTTCAGTTTGGTGGGAATCCCATGCACCGAGAACATTTTCTCGAGTGCTGTTATCATCGATTCTGCATTTGTAGATCTTACATGTTCGACTTCTGGGTAGCGGCTAAACTCATCTACCAGGACTAGGAGATATCCTTCTCCAGCGATTGTACAGAAGTCCATGCTTGCCGATTCCCATCTTGTGTTGCTTCGTGGGGTACTGATTATTGGCCATGGTGCTGCCAGCCTTCTTGATGATTGGCAGGGTGCGCATGCCTCGACCAGGTTCATCAGGCATTGCTGCATGCGCGGCATCCACATTCTGGTTTTTAAGTATGATTGCGTTTTTACTATGCCTTGGTGTCCGCTGTGTGCTAACCTCACCGCCCTCTTCTCTACCGTGGTTGGTAGGATGATTCTGTGTCCTTTTAACAGCACCCCTTCATTTGATATTCTGAGTTAGTGGCAGATCCCAAATAATGCCTGCAGTTTTTCTTGGGCTGCTTGTGTCCGCTGTACCACCGCTGTTACGTAGTTCTTCCAGTCCCCTTTCTGGACTGCTTGCATGGTACGTATGAGGCAGGCATCGTTTTTTTTTTCGTCCGTTATCTCTTGTAGCGTGAGCAATTGCAGTTGTATGCATGTGATAACGTGGCACACATGCTCCTCTGTTTCTGATGCATGTTGTTCTTCAGGCTCCATGGCAGGGCACAGATGGCGGGAGAGATAATCTGCTGTGTTGTCTGCTCCGGCCCCATACTCCACTTCGATGTTGAAAGGTTGTAGCTGTAGCATCCACTTTTCTATCGTCACTGGGGGATGTGGTGCAGAACCTTTGAAAATAGGGCTTAGTGGCTTGTGGTCAGTGAAGACTTTGGCCGGCTTCCCTAGCAACTATACTTTGAAATGGCGGCAGCCCCAGAGCATTGCTAGTGCCTCCTTTTCGATGTGCGCATAATTCTGCTCTGTCTTGGTCAGTGCGCAGCTATGGGGTGTATGTTGCCGTCTCTCTATACCTGCATGAGAACAGCTCCTAAACCCATGGGGCTGGCGTCTACCAAGAGTTCAGTTTCTTGCTCCGCATTGAAGAATGCCATGGTTGTGGTGCTGGACAACGAGTCCTTAATTTGTTGAAATGCTTGTTGGTGCTGGGTCGTCCATTCCCACTTCATGTCTTTCTTAGTTAATTCTTGCAGGGGGCTTGCGAGGGTAGCAAAATCAGGAATGAATCTTGCGCATTATGTTGACATGCCCATAAAACTCCTCACTTCGGTGGCTGAGGTAGGGGCCTTGCTGTTCTTCATGTCGCTTACTTTTGCTGGGTCTGGTGACACTCCGTCAGAGTTGAAAATGTATCCAAAGAAACTGAGCTCTTCTTTGCAGAACTCGCATTTGTCGGAGTTTAACGTGCGTCCGGCTTCTTCCAGCGGCTGTAAGACTGCTGCAAGTCGCTCATGGTGTTCGCTGGTGTTAGTTCCATAAACAATGATGTCATCGCTTATGTTTGTTGTTCCTTCGAGTCTGTTCAGAACTTTGAGGATCTCATTCAGGAATACCTCGGCTGTGGAGGATATTCCGAAATTCAAACGTTTGTACCTTCTTAGGCCGAGATGGGAGGAGAACGTCATTATGTATCTTGACGCTTTTGCCAGACGCAGCTGGTGGTATCCTGACCTGAAGTCTAATTTGCTGAAAATCTTTGTACCGGTCAGGTCGACGATCAGCTCGTCGGTGGTTGGTGTGACATGCCGCTCTCTTCCAATTGCTACGTTGGGTAGCCTCATGTCTATGCAAATTCTTACAGCGTTGGGCTGTCTTTGTTTTTGTGTAACTACCATAGGTGAAACCCATGGGGTTGGCCCTGAAGTCTTTTCAATGATGCCATATTTTTCCAATTTCTCTAGCTCCTTTTCAACCGCCTCCCTCCAATGAAAGGGGACACAGCGATGTCGTACTGCTTTCGGCTCTATCGTTAGATCGATATGCAGTTTGATGGTCCTGCCCCAGAGGTATCCAATGTTCTTGAGAAGGTGGTCAATCTCTGTTGGTTGAATGATGAAGGCAAATTGGATCAGGTGCAGCTTCTCCGCTTTTCGACAGCTTAGTGGCGTCTCTAAACCTGCATCTACAACATAGATTCAAGTTTGGCATGAGATGTTGTTGTGGGACAGGTTCGACCAGAATGACCCTTGTACCGGCAGCGGCTTCTTGAAGCCATATGCGAACAGTTGCACTTTTTTGTCTGGAAGTGCTGGCCTTGGGCTGAGTTTTTTTGAATGCGTGTGTGGGCATCAAATTAACTGTTGCTCCTGTGTCAATTACTACCCTCGTGGGGTTTCCATCTGATATGATTGTGCAGGAAGGTCCTTTCCTCTGCCCCCTGGTTTTTCCATGCTTTGTTCTGCGTGGTTTTACTGAGGATATCATGTGCACCCGATGTTCTTTCTTGCTTTACTTTTACCACCTTTCCTTGCTGCGTCTGTCTGGTGAGACGCTTTCTTCACTTTCTTCACTTTCTTTGCTGCTGGATGATCTTTGTGCTCTGTTGACTGCTCTTGCCCTTTCTCTTCCTCTTAGTGGGTGGGATGGCTCTTGCTGGGTGAAGCTTCTTCGGTGGTCGTGCTGTTGCTGGTCCACTTCCCTTAAGTTAGGGGGGTGTAGGCAAACGACAGCAAAATGGTTTAGGCGTTTGCATTTACTGACCGTAACGCCCCATACAAGGCACGGTTCACCTCAGTTCCATGGGCCGCGCATCACTTGCATGTGTCATTCCGCCCTTGTGGGCAGGGGGATCTCGAGTAGTTTGAATGTTTGTCTTCCTGTTCTCGGTTGGCTTGCTGCCTTTTAATTGCTGCAATTTCTTCACCCTTTTGGGGGCTGTCTAGTGGTAGGCATTGGACCGCGGCTTCTATCACTGCAACTTGGTCGTCTGTGTATTCTCTGAGTCGCCCCATCTCGAGAATGTGAGTCAGTGAGATGCTCTTCTCAGTCAATATGGCCCTACGCAGCTTCTCCGATGACAGCCCGTTCATGACTTGGAGGCATATTACAAATTCTTCATCGGGCAATTTGCTGCCTACAGCTACTTCCCTTAGTTGTGCATGAAAATTCTCAATGGTTTCTTTCTGAGGTTGTCTGGCCATGCAGAAATTGAATCTCTCGTAGTCAGGGTTGAGATCTGGTTTGAATTTCCTTGTTAGTGCTAATTTGGCTACATTGTAGTCATCAGCGTTTCCCTTGACGGAGAGCTTATTAAACAGCCGCAGTGCTGCTGCTCCAATGTTGAGTAGGAGGAGTGAGCTCTTTTTCTTGTCCTCCGTGACGTCCCTTGCTTCTAGATGCAGCTCAAACTTCTGTAGCCATATGCCCCACCGAAGCACCGCTCCTGTGGTGTAGGGGTCAAATGGCCCCATGAGCATGGTTTGAGCGGGATCTTGTCTTTCCGGGTTAAATAAGTTGCTTCTCCTGTCAGCGGCGCTGTTCTCAGGGCTCGCTGGGCTTGCATTTGGGCTCAACATGTTGTGCTATGATGTTGTGTGGTGGCTTACTTCTATCGTCCTATTTATGCGGTGGAATGTGCTGGCACGTGCGCGAGAGAGTGTGCCAAAATGTTTCAGTCTGTTTGGGCGAAAATTGTGCCTTTCTGTGAGATGCACCAAAGTGTTAGTAGTCTGTGGCCCTTGGTGGATTTGTTCAGTGGGCAGCTGCTGAATAAGACAGTAATGAGTGGGCATCAGCACTAGAACTGAGGTGATCCCCCTGCGTGCATTGCTGGGATGCAGTATTTCAGAGTGGGACATGTGTTACTTGCGTATTATAGCACGTGTGTTATTGTGCAGTTGCACTATGCTGCGTGGGGCGGTGTGCAAGCGGCAGCTTCATTAGCCCCTGATTTGTTTGATGTGAATTCACGTGGCTGAAACAGTTTTTAATGGGCCCACAATTCCTTATGCAGGCCGGTCGTAAACATGTTATGGCCAGGTTTTAGTTTTTTTTCCAAAACACGTCACAGCGGATGAGTGGAGCGTTCACTTTTATAGTATATGTGCTCATGAAGCGTTGCAGCATTGATATGGCTTACCGGCATAAGGAGCGTGCCGGACTCCCTGGAGGGACGCGACGTTCGCCTGCCTCGGAACATTCTCTCTTTGCTCTGCAGTGTGGAACGCTCCCGTGTTTAATTTCCTGGCTCGTGGACACACGCGGTCCTGGAATCCTCGTCACCAGTGTTCTGTTTGAAGTTGGGGCCGACCTCCAGTGCAGCGGGAGGTCCGGTCGCATCGACAGGCCTACCTAGGCCTCGGTGCGCAGCCCAGTAAAGAAAACACAACACGCTGGTAGACTGCATAAACCCAGACTAAAAACTAGTTTTGTTGATTCCTTTATTAAAATTTCCCACCCACATCACGTGACCCTGTTCTCCCGTTGTGCACGTGATATCACTTTATGTATGTTTCTTATTTTCTGCTTTAGTTGTGGCACCCTGCGGCAAACAGGGACTAACAGGTGACAAAGGAGGGTATATATAAAGACATTTTCATCTACCCATGGAACTCTCTGCCTTTTGCTCTGGACGCCCAAAGGAAGTTGCTTAAATTCCCAGGTTAACCCTGACGTAGTTCAACAGGAAGCACATAAAATGGGAAGCAACAGTGCAGTCCTCTTTTTATGGACACTGGCCCAGGCGCAGAAATAAAAGCTTCAAGTGATGAATAGAAAAGTAAGTGAGTGAGGCAGGGGAGGTGAGTATGCTTTAGGGGGATTAAAATCATAATCCTACCTCCAGTTGTAAAAACGAGAAAATGCAGTAGGGGTCCACCAGCTACATTAAAGGGCAGCTATTACATGGCTTTCTGAGCATCCAAACCTCCAAACGGAGGGGGAAGGAGGACACGTTTGCGATTAAAATATTGTGCTTGCTATCTTTTACAACTGAAGATAAGGAAGGGTCAGTGCAACAAATTTAAAGGACTAACTGCACATGCATTTTTGGGGGATCCAAACTGACAAATCGAGGTGTGGAAATGTACGCCTTCAGGGTAGAAATCTTCACCCTAACTTCACTTGACAACTGATACAAATTCTCAAAGGCTTGGTATATGTGCCAAAAAGCAGCAGTTGCTTGTGCATGCGTTTTTGGGATCCAAACCTCCAAATGGGAGCATGCCACATGCACTGGGGGTTAACATCTTAACCATACTCTCAGTTGTAAAAGACAGAAAATGCAGTAAGGCGGGGTCATGCGACTCCTTCATGCAACATATTCAAAGAGCTGCTCACACATACATTTTTGGGGATCCAAACTGCCAAATGAAGACGGGGAGGGGTGTGCACCTTCCAGGGAATAGAATTTTAGCCTGTCCTCCAGTTGTAAAAAAGAGAAAATGCAGTAAGGTGGGGTCCAGGAGCTACATTAAAGGGCAACTTTAAAAGGCCTTTCTGAGGATCCATACATCGAAATGGATGTGAGTGGGAGGAGAGCAATACAAATGTATTTAACTGTGTTTGCACTCTTTTACAACTGAAGGTAAGGAAGGGTCCATGCGCAGAGGTGTTGCTAGATCCTAATATGGGCACTGTCGGGACTCAGGTCTAGCTAACCTTTTGGTTGTAGCCCCTGACCTTCTATCCAGGGCTACAACTAAAACACCCAGGGCTATAGCCCCCTCTCCCCCACCTCAGCGACACCTCAGTGACCAGGCAGCAAATTTAAAGGACTATCCGTGCATGCATTTTTGGGGATTCAAACTACCAAATGGAGGTGGGGAGATGTGAGCCTTGGGAGATTATAATCTTAACCTGACTCTAAACTGTAAAAGAACGAAAATGCAGTAAGGCATGGTCATGAAACACATTCAAAAAGCTGCTTGTGCATACATTTTTGGCGATCCAACTACCAAATGGAGGTGGGGGGAGGGATGTGCGCCTTGCGGGTAAACAACCTTAACCCTAACTTCACTTGATAACGGATACAAATGTTGAATTACTTGGTATAGGCTCCAGATTGCTGGGGCTGCTCATGCATGCATTTTTGGGGATCCAAACCTCGACATGGGAGGAGGCGGCGTGCTCTGGGGGTTAAAACCTTCACCCTAGTCTCATTTGTAAAAGAAAGAAAACACAATAAGTCAGTGTCCTGTGTTGCATTCAAAGAGCTGCTCTTGCAAACATTTTTAGTAATCCAAACTGCCAAATGGAGGCTGGGGGGGATGTGTCCTATTGTGTGGTGGCCCACCTCCGGTCACCGGGGCGGGCCACACCAGGTGTTGGGACCACCCGACATGTGTCCTGAAACTGCGGGCAAGCAGTAATCTTGATGTAGGGATCACGCTGCACGGTCCTGCTCACGGGACAGATTACCTAAACTGGGGGCACCCAGCACTTGGTGGTCACGGCCGTGGAGGCACCCAGGCCGGGCCAACACGAACAGGCCACAGTCACGTTGCGATTCCCAATCCCAGTAATTTATCACAGATACGAGTTGCCACTTCCTGGGGCTCTGCTGCACTGACTTGTGCGTGCCAGCAGAGCCCCTTTTATTAGAGAGGTGTCATGACGATGTCATGATGCTCTCTCTCATTAGATCCACTAGACCCACACATAACATCCCACCTTTATTATAAACAATAAAAATAATTAATGCTCCACTGCAAACAGCGACCCCAAACTGGGTTGGACTTGGTGCATTCTAGTCTGTGCACCCTTTTTGATCGTACATCACCACTACAAACAAAGGGTGCATTCCAGTCCAAGCACCACCTAATAAATAATCAACGCCTTGAACCTTAAACACTGCAACCAACCAGGGGTGTTCCAGTCCGCACACCACGGGGCCCGTCGGCGGACTGATCCAGCTCAGAAAATTTTGGGATCGAACTGGCCAGTGGAGCTGCTGCAGGACAAAAAGAATATATTTTCTTCATCTTCCTCATCTCCCACATCATACTGCATTCTCCTTTGGTCTTCCGCCACTTGGACCGCAGCCACTATGGGGATCTTTCCCCCCTTCGACTCACTCCCCCCCCCCCCGATGTCCCCATCATGCTGGCTGGTGTCGGGGTGAGGCACACCGGTGCAAAGTGATCCACCTTCCCGCACCTCCCACAGATGTGTCCTTTAGCACGGCAGTCCTGCGGGTGTGGAAGATCCCACCCGCACTGATGGCATATTGTGGCACTGGGGTCTCTCCTTGGCCAGTCTCCCCTCCTCATCGGCTTTCCTCCTTGCCACTTGCCAACAGCTGACACCTCCTCCAGCTTGATCCGCTGCATAGGGGCCTCCAGCTTGAGGTGTTGTCTGGATGAGTCCATGACTGAGGCCCGCACCTCTGCCAGTTCCTGGGCACAGCCAAGGTCAAGTATCCGGTCGAGGGTTAGCGCTGGGTGCCTCAGGAGTTGCTTGTGCAGCTTTGAAGAACTGCAGCCATAGATGATATGCACCCTGATATCGTCCTCCTCGAAATTTCCCAGGGCACAGGACCGTGCAATGCCGCAAAGCTTTCCGTGAAAAGCATTGAGGCTCTCCCCTTCCTCTTGACTTGTGCACCTCATCCTGAACCGTTCGTAGTCCCTGTTGACCATGAGTTTGAAGTACTCGTTCAGGGCTGTGATGGCCGCGTCATAGGACTGATTTGCACAGTTGTAGTTGTAGATTGGGATGGAAGAAGGACAAATGTTATTCCCCTTCCTTTTCTGTTGGCTCGTTCTTCATGGGCTCCCTTTTCAGCCTCACCGCCAGGGCCAGCTGTGTGAAATATGATCCGCTTCACCCCTTGCCTTTGTCTCTGGGATCGAGCAGTTGAGACCATGCTCCTTTTCAGGCTGCGCCACTGACAAAACGAGATTCTATTTTAATATGGTAAGTCATTTGGTGATTCCACCCTGTAGCAGCCCGGGTCCTGATGGGGCGCTCTCACATCCCTCCCACTGGCAGGATGATGGGATAGTTCACGGCTGCGGCCCGGAGGAGGAGGCCCAGCCCCTTCTCTTTGTTCATGGGGCTCTGATGTTGCAGCCCAGTTCATGCAGGCCCCGCCCCTTGCAGGCCGCACTAGGGTGGAAAAGTCACCAGAACGTATCCAAATTGTTCCAAATTATTCCCCTGTGCGGCCACTTCTCACCAGGCAGTTGCTCACAGCACTTTCTTGCTTCTCCTTGGCCGTCGCGGGCCCATTGAAGGGTTGGCTCCGCCTCCTTCCTTTGTTCGGGGCCGGAGCGAACACCTCCCTCAATGGCCGGACCTTGCGGCAGATGCCACCACGCAAACATGCCGCCCAGCCACTCGCCGGCACCAGGCTACCTGCGTGAATGTCCAGCAGGCGGTCCTTGGGCCAGCAGCAGGTCCGCTGACACACGGCTGCGGCCGCCCCTCCTCCACACACGGCTTGATGCCGCACCAGCTCTCGAATGGGCTTCCCGCAGCCCGAATGACGTTCACACATGGGGCCGGACCGCCCTCGTTGCCAATGTGGTGACCCGCCTCCGGTCACCGGGGCGGGCCACACCAGGTGTCGGGACCACCCGACACGTGTCCTGGAACTGCAGGCACGCAGTCATCTTGATACAGGAATCACCCTGCACGGTCCTGCTCACAGGACCGATTACCTCAACTGTGGGCACCCAGCACTTGGTGGTCGCGGCCATGGGGGCACCCGGGCCAAGATGAACAGGCCAAGGTCACGTGGCGATTCCCAATCTCAGTAAATGACCAAAGACACGAGTTGCCACTTCCTGGGGCTCTGTTGCATTGGCTTGTGCGTGCCAGCAGAGCCCCTTTTATTAGAGAGGCGTCATGACGATGCCATGACGCTCTCTCGCATTAGAACCACTATACCCACACATAACACATTGGGGGGAATCAAATCGTAACCTTACCTCCATTTGTAAAAAAGAGAAAATGTTCTAAAGTGGGGCCCAACAGAAATATTAAATGGCAGCTTTTACATGCCTTTCTGAGAATCCAAGCCTCCAAATGGAGATGTGAGGGGAGGATGCGTATGAGATTAAATTTTTAACCTGACTGTGCTTGCTCTCTTTTACAACTGAAGGTAATGATGTGTCAGTGTGACAAATTGAATGGACTACCTGCACATGCATTTTTGGGGATCCAAACTGTCAAATGGAGGTGGGTAGATGTGTGCCTTTGGGTAAAAATCGTAACCCTAACCTCACTTGATAACTGATCCAAATGCTGAACGGCTTAGTATAGGCGCCAAATTGCAGGGGCTGCTTTCGCATGTGTTTTCCGGGATCCAAACCTCCAAATGGGAGGATGCAGTGTGCACTGGGGGTTAAAATCGTAACAATACTCTCAGTTGTAAAAGGAAGAAAACGCAGTAAGGTGGGGTCCAGCAGCTACATTAAAGGGCTGCTTTCACCTGCCTTTCTGAAGATCCAAACCTTAAAATGTAGGTGGAGAGGAGGGTGTTTTTGGGACTAAAATCTGTAGTGGCCTTCTAGCTCTGGGCAGCCAGCGTGCACGCACAACACCGTGCAGCAAAATTAGACAGACACGGAGGATGCCAACTAACGTCTGTCTTTATTCACATCTCAAACTCCACTGAACTTACCCCGCCTTCCCACGTCACTTCCCTCCCTGCCTCCTGCCTCCCTGATGCCCCGGATTTGGTGTGTCAACATGACATCCGCTGAATCTTACCTTTAGTTGTAAAAGAGAGAAGATCCAATAAGTGAAGTTTCAGGCCCGAAAACCTCTGTTTAACATATTGAGTTTTTAAGTCTTTCAATCTTCTGCAGATCTTTGAGCAGTGTTATGATGTGTTCTAAACAAGATATATGTTAATTTGATTCTTGTAAGATTTTCTCACATTGTTGGACCAACCAAGTTTGGAGGAGATACAATGCTTTAAATTTACAAGCTGGGAGCATGGACCATGTTCTCCTTTGCATGCACAAACTCGTTCAGGACCACCATTAGTGGGTGTGAATTCATTTGTACACACCCCCTTGAATCTATATGGCTGTTTGTGCAGCCAGGATTTTGGCTATTATTTGTACTTTTACTGTTTAGCATGCCGATGTTCCCAAAATGTGTGCTTGTCACAGAATAGGTTATTTCCAGCTGTAGGGGCCCTGGGGAGGAACAGACTTTTCTCCTGACCACACCACACAGACTGCACTGTATCATGCCTATGGGATGAAGTCTGGCAAAACAGTGGACCAATGCCTCCTGGCGATCTCCCAAACTGTAAGGAGACAAGTCAATAACTTTTTGACATGGCGGAATCAACGTACCCAGTTCTATCCCACCCTTTATTTCCTTACCTTCTGAGGGTTAAGTTTGAAGGACTAAATAATTACGTGCATTTTTTGTGTACCTTGATGTTTGAGTCCATATGCTAGGAAATCGTGTTCTCCAAATCATTGGAAAAACAAAAAGAAACCTGTCTGAGAAACCGGAGCCATGCATCACGAGGATGCACTTTAACACGCGTAAAGTTCAAATGAACAAAATAGAGCAAGATGGAAGCCATTTTCTGATTATCTCTAGGATAATGTATGGTTTCAATACAGTCTACAAAAGGTTGTAGGGAAATAAAACAGTGATGAGAAGGCTAGTCTCCAGAGGAAAACAAACCTGAAGTCTAAAAAAAAAACAACACAATGGAGCACACCCAAATCTCAAAACCATGGAATTATCCAGAACGGGAAGGGATAACAAATGGGGGTGGAGAAAAAAATCAGAGAAATGCACCTTGGGTGAGATTTGATTGTGAGCACAGCAAACTCAAGGTAAGTGCAGCAACTCATTTAAGAAAAGACCAAGTTCATCAGGTTTTTATCCATACAGGTCATGAGTAATATCAAAAATACTGCGCTCAGATATTCTGTTCATTGAGAAGCATGCGAGTCACTGGAGTTCACGCTTTCTCTTCTACTCCAGCACAATGCCTGAAACTGTCATGCGACTGGAGGGATTTGTGGATGCTGCATTGAAGTGCCATTAGCGGTTGTCGGCCTGGGAAATAAAGTCCCATTAAGCAATGCTGATCTTTGAGGTGCCATGCAATGTTCCATTGTAGAGGTCTTAGTCTGGTGCCCCTGTAGGGAGACTAACAACACTGCTAGAATTAGCAACTGTTGTGTTAAAGATTTCATCTGCTGTAACTCTTGAGATTGGATGATGAAGTGTTGTTTATATGTTTCTGCTCAACTGCTGATTCATTTGTGAAGGAATAGAATGATGTAAGGCTTGGGCTGTTTCTGCAATAAGTTTGACTCAGCTCGCTGAGCCCGCAGCACCGTCAATTATTCTTTTGGGTGTGACTTTAATCCAACTTTGGCTGTGCCTTTCCATGTAGGGTTCTCTTTTTTGGATTTAACTTGGGAAGTTCCTGTATAAGAAAACAGACTTGAACATGTGCTGCTGGTGACAGATGAAGCAGACATTGCCACCTGAGGATGATCCATTCAGGATCGAAACATGTACATGTCATGATCAGCAGCAACCACTCGGCAGTGAGAAAAGGCCAGCTATGAGTGGCCATGTGGAGCTAGCTGGAGTACCCTTTTTTAAAGATTTTTATTAATTGTATTCAAACCAAACAACAATACAACCAAACACGCAGTGCATTTTGCAACAATACAATTATTCAATACTCAGTCTTGGTCACTGCTCCCCCATTCCACCCCCCTTCATGAGCCTGTTTGTTCTTCATACTCTGTATCTGTCTCACGTGGCGGGGTCTCGCTTCCCGTAGATTCTGTCCATCTTACATCGCTCCAAACAATTCCGCTATTAATGATTTCCATGCCATCAGGGTACCTGTCTCTTCCTCCCCCCGGCAGTGCTTGCCTCTTGCCATACCATTGTTTCTGCCTCTGCCCATTTCTGCAACTCTTTCCACCCCACCTCCACCCGTGGCCTGTAACATGTCTTCCATCCCATGGAAATCCTTCGTTTTGCAAGCACATATGCTAAATCTTTCAGTTTACCAACATGCTTAAGATTTGACGATCTGGGGAACCCTCCCAGCAAGCAGGCCCTAGCTGTATCTATGATGATCGTGACCCCCTTTTCTGCTAGTTTTTGTGCCACTTCACCCCAGAAACGCTCAATTACTGGGCATGACCAAAACATGTGTGTCGTGTCAGCTCTTTCGTCGTCACATTTGGGACACGCTTGTCGTCCAGCGTTTTCAAACCTGGATATCCTCATTGGTGTCATATATGCTCTGTGCGTTATATATAATTGTATTTGTTTAAGTTTCGCATTCCTTAACACCTTCTTGTGGTATCCCAGGGCACGTTCCCACATCCCATTCTCTATCGGGGTTCCTACTTCCGTTTCCCAATCTAGTCTCAATTGTGTCAAATCCTTCCCGACCTTAGACATCACCATCTCATACAGTCTAGAAATCTCATACCCCCCATCCGATATATCATATATTGCCTCTATGATAGCATCTGGTTCTTCTTCCAATACTTTTTCAGGCCATGTTTTCCGAATTCTCTGCACCATTCTGTGATATGTGATATACTGGCCCGTATGTAATCCTGTTTCCTCCCCAAGCACTTCAAAATCTAAAATGGTCCCCTCTTGCCAGATGTCTCCTGACGTTACCAGCCCCACCGATTCCCAGTGGGTCCTGATTATCGCCCTTAGCTGCATGTCAGCTGGCTCGCTACATAATAAACCTCAAAATTGGGCAGTTTTATCCCCCCTTTTTCATAAAAGTTCTGCAGCTTCCATAGCGCCACTCTGTTTCGGGTACCATGCCACAAGAAATCCCTACACATACTGTTCAGTTTAGCAAAGAACTTCTTGGGTATCATGTATGGAATATTACTAAAATAATGCAGGAGCCTAGGCAGGACCACCATTTTCAGCATTGCACCCCGTCCCATCATTGCTAGGGGCAACTTCACCCAGAATTGCATACACTTCTCAATTTTCACAATTGCTACCTCGGTGTTGTGCCTATGCTCCTCCTCCACCATGTGGTACACGTCTATCCCAAGGTACCAGAAAGAACTAACCGCCCATGGTATTTGTAACACTGTTAGCCATCTCTCAGGGGTTCCCTTATAGCTGCACAGCGGAAACATACTAGATTTTTGGGGATTCACCGCTATCCCGGACAGCCCTGCATACCTCTCCATCACCTCCAGGAGGTACTGGAGATTTTCCTCTGGATACCTTAAGTATAGCAACAAATCATCTGCATATAAGGAGATCAGGTGTCATTTCCCCCCACCTCAATACCTATCGTATCATATTGTTGCCTGAGGTATATTGCTAGGGGCTCCAGGGCTAATATATAAAGCATCGGGGACCAAGGGCACCCCTGCCTAGTGCCTCTACTAAGTTGCCACCTCTCAGATATCATTGATCCCCTTCTAACTCTGCCAGCGGTTCACTATATAGCATCTTCACCCACCTCATGTAACCGGGCCCCATACCATACCCCTCCAGGGCCGCCAGCAGCCATGGCCACTTGACCGAGTCGAAAGCTTTGACCGCATCTAAGGACACAATCGCCATTTCGCCTTCTGTCTTACCACCCCATTCGACAACCCGTCGGAGTCGCCTGTGATTATGAGTTATATTCCTGTTCGGGACATAGCCCGCCTGGTCGGGGTGTATTAATTTTCTAACTACTCTTCGCAGTCTGTTTGCCAGGACAGCCATCAATATCTTGCTGTCCTGGTTCAACATCGACAGAGGTCTGTAAGAGCCACAGCTGTGCTCAGGTTTATTAGGCTTGGGAAGTGGTATTATGATCGCCTCTCTGAGTGATTCCCGCAACCGTCCCACCTCAAATGCTTCATTAAGCATTTCTAACATTGGGGGGCACACTTCCTCCCTATATGTTTTATAAAATTCACTCTGGAGCCCATCCGCCCCTGGGGTCTTGCCGGTAGGCAGCTGCCTCACCACTTCTTCTAACTCCTCCAGGGTGAGTGGTGCATCTAGCTCCTCCCTTTCCTCTTCGCTTATCATAGGCAGTCCTATGTCTTCTAGAGTTTCCATTACTTCCTCTTGGCTGCCTCCCTTCTCGTCTGCATATAGCACCTTAGCACCTTATAGCACCTTATAATACTCCGCAAACCCCTTATTGACTCCTTCTTGGGTGTCTACTACACTGCCATCTTCTCTCATTATCGTTCTAATCATGGGTCTGGGAGCTTCGCTCTTGTATAGCCATGCTAAAAGCCGTCCTGTTTTATCCCCTCCTGCATGCTGTCTCTCTATGTACTTTTTGTAGTTGATGTTGCAGAGCCTTTCCCAGTATTCCACACATTTGTGCTGCAGATTAAGTTCCAACTCCATGTCTTCGCATCCACCCTTTAATGATCTTTCTAGTTCCTCTTCTGTTCTTTGTAGGTCAGCCAGAACCCCATCCTGCAGGCCTTTTGATTTAGCAATCTCCTCCCTTGTATCTTCTCTAAAAACTGGGTCCTTGAGCGGCTCTGCTCGGTGGCACCATGTCGGAATCTGTGCTCTCGGGGGGGGGCAGTATTGCCACTCGAGAACCAGTGGCGAGTGATCCGAGAGGACCCTCTCCTTATATTCTACCTGAGTGATCTCTGCTATCACATCCGACGTGGCAAAGACATAGTCCAGCCTCGTATGTAGCTGCTGCGGTGCGTAGTAGTGCAAATATTGCCTCTCTTGGGGGTATTTCGTTCTCCACACATCCGCTAGACGAAAGTCGTCTAGCAGTGTCTGCAATGCTTTCACCGCTGGGGCAGGTCTATCAATCTTGCCATCTGATCTATCTACGTTGGGGTTCAGTACACAGTTAAAATCCCCGCCCCAGATCACCGCACTACCCACACATATACAGAGGTTGGCGCACAGAGTCCTGAAGTATGCTGCCGTGTTCTAATTAGGGGCATATGTATTTACAATGCTTATCTCCTTATTCTCCACCAGCCCTCTCAACATGAGCATCCTCCCATCCGTCTCCGCCACCTCCTGTAATAGTTGAAACGGGACGTGCGGCGCTACCCAGATAAGTACTCCTCTAGCATAGGCAGAGTATGTCGAGCCCACCACCACCCCTTTCCATTTCTTAACAACCAACTCCATCTTTTCTCGTGTCAGATGCGTTTCCTGCAGTAGTGCAATATCTATCTTTTGCCTTCTCAGATACAGCATGACCTTATTCCTTTTCAAATAGCTGTTAAGTCCCCTGACATTCCACATGATTATTTTAAGATCCCCCAAGGCTCATTACAGTCCCTCTTCTTTACCTCTAACAGATCCCACCCTCCCGCGTGATACAGATTCAACCATCCAACTCTTCTATATAGGCTCATGTTCAAACTTAAACTCCCCACAACTATATACACCCCAAACTCTCCCCCTCACTCCTGCCCCCCTCCCAACCCTTCCCCAACAACTCTCCCCACAACTGTTGCCCAGCTCCATCCCTGGATCTCAGGCCCCCCCCACATCTAGCCCTGTCCGGCACAAGCCTATGCTCAGGGCTCAGTAGGGTGAAGTCGCCCTAGTGGCCACTCAACTACTAGTTCTCAGGGGTGGGTTGCTTCCGTCCCTTTGCTCCTATTTCCCATTCTGTTACGCTTCATGTAAATACTATGCAGCTCCTACATGCATTTTATCGACTATGTTCCAGTCCGTCCGTCCAGGGGCACAAGGCCCGAAGGCCACACCATGTCCATCCAATCTCACTTTTTCCCACATAACAGTGCCCCACTCCCACTTACCCCCTCAATGTCCATTACTCAGGCTCCTCAGTTATCATGTTCCTGACGATCTCGGTCCGCCTCCTGTTCCGGGCAGCCCTGCAAGTCTAACCATGACACCACCTCCTCTGGAGTGTCAAAGAAAAGCACTCTGCTCTTGTGCAGCACCTTTAGTTTCGCCGGGTACAGAAGCGTATACTTGATTCCAGCCACACGCAGCCTCCTTTTGACGGCCACGTAGCTATACCTCTGCCTCTGCACGTGCATCGTTTAATCCGGGTATGCCGTGATGTTGGTGGATGCTTTTTCTATTGTTCCGCCCTTACGAAAATATTCCAGGATCTTATCTCTGTCTTTATAATTCAAGATCCTCTCAATTATCGGTCTTGTCGGTGCCCAGGGTCGTGGTTTTCTCATCAGAGCACGATGTGCACGCTCCACGGTGAACCCTTGTCAGAGCTTATCCGCTCCTATCTCCTGGTGGATCATGTTCTCCACATAGTTTGTGGGGTCCTGGCCTTCCTCTCCCTCTGGCAGGCTGACCACCCATATATTGTTTCTTCTCGCCCTTCCTTCTGCTTCTTCCACTCGATTCTCGAGATTGGCAACCTGCTGTTTTAGCACATGGACCTCTTTTGCGTTGTTCGCGCTGACATCTGTATTGATTTTCACTGCACTTTCCAGACCACTTGTTCTCTCTGCCAGCGCCCTAACGTCTTGTCGTAGCAGGGTAAGTTCCGTTCCCACCGCATCAATTTTGCTCTCTAAGGCAGTCCGCAGGTCTGCCATTGTTGCACCCCAATTGGTGCTTAATTCCATTATGGCCGCCAGGATCTGATGCTTATCTCCTTTTGGGGCTTCTCCGGGAGTCGCGACCATGCCCTGTGCCGCTGTTGTAGGGGTCTTCTGTGCTTTTGCAAAGACCTCCATTGTGGATTGTTTGGTCTTAGCTCTTAGCCCTTTCACTGACATTGCGCTACCCTTCTTGCGTGTCCGGTTCTCACTTTGCGGTGTTGTTGTGGCACTCCCAAGTCCTCCAGTCGTTGGGGTTGCTATCTCTGCAGCTTGCTTGTGATATAGCACGTGAGTTTGCATTTCAGGTGGATTGTATCCTCCCACGTTTATTCTCCATATACATTTTGTTGGCATACGTTTCCACTGTTACCTCCTCATATGATGGCCTGCCTGGGCACATGCAGTGTACGCAGAGTTTGGGTGCACTTTTTTCTAAAAAAGTTGTGTTACTCACACGCACTTAGTGGCTATTAGATCCTCTCTGTGGCCACACCGTGCATCCTCAATGAGCCCAACAGCGCTTCACTTTGCAGGTCATGTCCCGCTTACTAGGTGCTTTCCTGCAATTGTTCCAGTATATTCGTATCGGATTATCCGTGGTCTCAGTCTCATTGCACGCGCACTGCGCTTCCTCTGGCCTGCTCGCGTGTGTATAAACGCTCGCGAGTTGGTTCTCAGTCTTTACATGCGGTGGCAGCCCCTCCGTGTTCAAGTCGGCCCATTAAAGGGATGCAGTCCTCTGGATCCCTTTGTTCTAGGGCACTGCCATTTTAACTTTCCACTCGCGGCTGGCTCCGAGATATAATGTACCGCTCCATCAGTTTCACAGCTCCGAAAATGCAGGCAGCCTGCACACCTTTTGCTCAATATCCTCCCACGCCTTTTCATATGTTTTGGAGTTGCGATTGTCGGCCCTGCCGTGCTGGGTGACACGGTGTTCTCGGTGAGGAACGCCGCGCCGAGCGCCTCCGCTCCGCTCCGCGGGTCACCAGGGATATTCGCCTCTGCAGCAGCTTTACAGTCTACAGGGCCCGACACTTATTTTATCCTCCAGCGCTGCATAAAGCCCTCTCAATCCTCTTGTTTCGCTTCTGTATGTTTCATGCCAACGGGCATGACTTCGTCCACTCTTTGGGGGCACTTCTTATCCCGCAAGGGGATTCCAGTAGACAGACACACTCGGTGAGCCCTCACCGAGTGTCTGCCAGGGTCTCTCGCTCTTTGCAGCCTCCCGAACGTGCGGCTGTTTATTCTGTCGCCTGCTCGCAGGTCCGCAACTGTATCTGTCTGTCGGAGACAGCCGCTCCATTAAAGGGATGCACTCCTCTGGATCCCTTTGTTCTCGGGCGCCGCCATTTTAACTTTCCACTCGCGGCTGGCTCCGAGACACAATGTATTGTTCCGTCAGTTTCACAGCTCCGAACGTGCAGGCAGCCTGCACACCTTTTGCTCAATATCCTCCCACGCCTTCTCATATGTTTTGGAGTTGCAATTTATATAAAAATACTCGTTTCTTCATCGGATTAGTTTGCCGGAACACGGAGCTCACGGGACTCATAGCCTATTCCATGGCTGCCTAGCCACGCCCCCAGCTAGCTGGAGTACCCTTAAGTCCCACACTTGCAGTTTCCCTGACCATAGCATTCGGTAAGTACTGCAGTGGTGAGGTCAGCAGCATGTGGTTGTGCAAGGTGGAAGTGATACCATGAATTAAACTGTTTTGCGCAACACTATGCCAAATAGGGGAGTGCTTTAATTGGACAACCCCTTCTCTGATCTTACTAGAGCCTGCTCTTCAGCGCTATGAGTTATTCTGCAGAGGCATATAAGGGAACTGACTGGAAGACATTTTAGCGGGATCCCAGCCTGTTCAAGCAAGTTCTTCACAGATGTGCATATGCAGCCTGTTTGGTTTTGAGTTGCAGGCACTTGCTAACCATTATCTGATCCTTTCAGTTGGTTCACTATTTATAGAGTGGGGGACAAGATGGACTTGTAATGGCCTCTTGAGCCACTTGGGCATTTCCCTCTGGCAGTAATCCTGATTTTGTGATTGTGTGGGCTTGTGTACCAAGTGGGAGAGGAGGAGATTGACTCAAGCAAGCCATCTAAGCCAGAGGTGTGCCGTCCTTGGGTCTTTGTCCCTGCTCCCCTGCTTACACTTTTTGCTCACTGATTATTGATGTTTGTTTGTTGTTTATTGCTAAGTGTATTAGGTTTTTTAGATAGATTTACAGAAGTTGAGCTCTGTGATAGTAAATTTGATGGATTTTATTCCTGTCCTATCCTCCATACAGGTTTTTTAAGATAATGCCTTTTTTAAAAAAATGTTTCATAGACCTAGTTACGTCTTTAGCATGCTTTAGTCTGAACTTCACACTATTGTAGACCAGGGTGAGAATAAGTCTATCTTCCTATTCACTTTTCTAGATAGGCAGCACATCACCCTAACACAGGAATATACACCCAAATGTAGGGTACGTTTAGACTTTCTATAGGGTTAAAGGTGTTAGGGACCATTCACTAGAAGCGATTATTTCGTTTATCTGCTGTATGGATTTTATTGCATCAACTGTGCTACTTGACTTTTAAATATTTGATATATTTATGGATTATATATTTTATGTGTCTTGTATGAAGTATTTATCATCTAGTCAGAGTTCTGCACCTAGCACTTTGTCATTTACCCCGTGACCTACTAGCTATCTTCACACCTTATCACTTTTTCGGGCATATTTGCACTTTTTTACAGACACTCGGATTTATAAATTGACAAAAGCTTATTTTACCCTTTTCAACATTTATTTTTGCTAATGGTTAAAAGGAAGGCATCTCATTTATGGGGTTCGTCAGCTGGACTGTCTGGGAAGAAAGCCAAAACTTCAGCCTGCCCAAGAGGAGGCCCTCTGGGCTTCAAGACCAACGTTAAGTCAATACCCGATATCGGTACTGGTAAATAAACCCTGGAACATATTTTTTATAAGCAGCGGGTGCTTTAGATGCCGAAATTGGCTGAAAAGAGGATCAGCGGTAATAGCTGTTTAGAAGCTGGTGCAAATGATCTTGAGGATTTTATTTGCCATATAAAAATACTTAAAAAGTACCCACCACCCCTACATAGATTGTGCCTTTACTGGGTACTAACCAAGACTCCAGTCATGGCGGAGGGCTGGTACTAAAGGGCCTTTTGAGAGATCTTCTCCTCCAGGCTGGCAAGTGGTCTCTGAACAGTTAGGCTACAATTCAGAGGTAAACCATAAGCGACTAATGGATCTAAAGGAGACTTACCCTGAGCATACATATGGTAAGAGGCTAGCCCTGATGGAGAGTCAGATCTTGAATATACATGAACTGTTGGTGAAAATGGATAACAAAATAAATAATATTATAACCAAACATGGGACTCTTAATCTACCAGGTCAACAGTAGATGTATGGTTTTCCACAGAGGGGCTTACACTATATAAAATGAAGGACGATGCCTTTAGGACTATCAGCAACAACCCTGAGTCACGGCCAGTACATATTAACACTTTTCCTGGAATAGAGGACAAAAACAGATCAGTACTGGTGGCCCAGGAAAGTGTTGTCATGAGTGGACTGGTTGGATAAAATTGAAGGGAAAAGTTTGTGACCTATCCTAGGCTTACCCATTGCAACACTGTGGAGTTACTTAGATGTGAATTAGGCCTTTATTCGCTTAGATCCAATTGGCTCATCAAACGGTGTGAGCTATATCTGTCATTGCTAACAATTACGCCCAATAGAAAAACTTTATTGGGACTTATTGTGTCTCAGTTAGATGCAGAATGCCCCAATTCTTTCTTGTTGGCACTCATGGAGAGAGGTGATGCCGAGAATATAGCCAGGAAGGCTTTAGCATTGGTACTCCCTGCTCCTATTCAATAAAAGTATGTGATGGGAAAATGAGGAAATTAATTTCTTATCTTTGCTTCAATATTTAGACAATTTAAGAATACATTGTAAGTTGGTCTAAAACGGGCTATGCCATCCCGTGGTGGAGACTAACTGCCACATATTAACTCAATGTCCCTGTCTAACTTAGTAATATCTTAAATGCTGCCAAGCTTTTGTTTGACGTCCTACGAAGATACAGGTAGATCAATTTTGGAGTACATTTTACAGAGCCACTTCATTGGTTATCACTGGGGCGGGGTTCTACGTATGGAAAGAAGCTTTGACGTTGCTTACATGGCTCCCAACCAACAATAAAGAATCTCGTATTTTATGAGAAGGGCATCATTAGGTTTCAGTCTTATTTAAACACATTTTTTAGAACCGTGCTTTGTGCTTGTGTTGTGTTTTGCTACACATTTTACTCTGTTTAGTATATTGGTTATATGAATGTATTATACTGATTTCCATTTTTGTGTTTATCGATTTTAAATCACATTGCATTTTATATGTCTTAATAATGAAATCTTCATACTTTGTATGTTTTTTTTATTATGGATTTAGTTAAGAAATGTAATGCTTTAATTGTGCTTAAGCTTTTGTTTAACCAAATGCACAATAAATAATAACAAAATGAATTTAAAAAGCGATAACAAAGGCCCCAGAAGTAATTGAGCTAACAATGGCAAATACTTCAAGGTACACATTGAGTGTTACCTATAAAGGTCCTCTTCCTTATAAGGCATTTCAGGTTGCTAATTAGGACATGACACTGTTCAGATTTAGGCCTGACCTTCCCCCTCAGGCTTCCGCCTTGATGGTAGTTCTGACTAATGTACCTCCCCTGAAAGCTCACAAATCAGAAGACACTTTTGGGCATATAAACAAGGCAACACACTCTATTATGAATATTTGTAATGTTGCATTTTTTAGGGGGGGCACTCTGATGACTAAACTCTGTGTTTCCCTGGGGAATGTGTCTCTATTACATGATATCATTCAACCAAGGTGTTTGATATATTATGGAGAGGTACGCATGGTCGAATTTCACATCCCGTCATTGTTTTTTATCCCCTGGGATTTTTCAACCAACCTAGTATGGGCAATCCCCAGAGGCCTGTAGAGTACAACCATAATGGTAATATGTATACAGCTGGACCTCTTGAGAAGAGAGCCTTTGTAAGTGCCACTGAGGGGACTAGGAGCTCTCAATTGGATCCAGCTAAAAGTATCATCCCCATGACATCAGGCACCTTGAACTAATGACAGGCATAAGAGAGTGGTGGCAAATTGATGGCTTTCTTTCTGCTCTATCTGCACTTTCACAATTACCCCTGTTACTACCGCTAACCGTCATTGGGCTTTGTGCCTCCTCCTAATCCCTGCATTACTCTCTCTCCTCTTGATCCCTGAGTTCCTGGCTGTGGCTCAGGGTCCTCCTCCGCCTCTTACCATTGTTCCCACCATCTCCCTCAGAAGCATCCCCACCATCACTAACAATCCCACCATTATCTTTTTTAGCAGCATTATCTGCTCAAGGAGGCAGCTAGTCTGGTGGCACGCACATCTCTAAATATAAGTCATGCCTGGTGGTGGCATGGTGAATGATACATGCAATAATCAAGCCACATCAATTGGACATCACACCATTGTCTACTCATCAGCCAGGAGCAGGCTGATGTTTATTGGTAGCTAGGCTGGATGTATCAACAGCAGCCTTTTGGGAGAACAGTCAGGATGCTGCTGATTTTCCAGAAGGAGGGACAGGATATGAAAAATTCTCACAGGAGGTCTCCTGTGAACAGTGCCTTAGAGGCAGCACTGACATGACAAAGTTAGCTTTAAGCCATGGTCCTAATAACTGGAAAGACTTTACTCCCAGCCCTTTCCAGTCCTGCTGGATTCAGAGTAGCCAGAGAGGGAAAGAAGTCCTGGAGAAGGGCCCCAACATCTTGATTTTTGTTAGGGTTATCTTCCCTTTCCTGTTTCCTCCATTTCCCGTAAACCAGTCACTTTGGGTGTGATGTCATGGGGCAAAGGATACTTTTACAACAACATGGATTGAGCCCCTTACAGCAGGCTTGCTTTGGAACAATCACCTGTGGCCTTTTGCCTTTAAAATAGGGGCACCACATTATTAGTTGATTAATCATGGATTCTACAAAGAGCAGGAAGAATGCAACTTCGGACCTCTGTTGGGAGTGCAGTCTATTCCAAAGTCCACTGAGAGGGAGGAGAAGACAGAAGACATCAAAGGAAGAGGAAATCTATGCTCTATAGCCATTCCCAAGGTGTAATGGGGATGGACGCTGTCATATCAAGGCCTCACTGTGGCTGCACTGGAGCCAGGACCCTGTCACTAAAGGTGAATGCACCCCAGTAGTTGACAGCCAATCTCCCTAGAGCGGACGTGCTCAGAAGGACACTCCTTGACCTTGCACTACCGGTTTGGGACTCACAGCAACCCATAAATTCAAGAGCAGCTGGAGTCCTGTTTCACTATTTCAAGTTGCTTGAGCCATGCTTGATGCCCTTTGAGCCGACACAGGACCTGTGCTTCTGCATTTGGCACTGCATGAATTATGAGCTGCTTACTTGCATCTTCAAGCCACCTCGATGCCATCTCACACCAGTGAAGATTACTCATGCCTCGACTCGAGAGCTTGTTCACTGCTGTGGAGGAACCTGACTCACCACACAAGCATTGCATCAATCTACCAGAACCTTGTCTCAACCTGAGTCGACTTCTGACTAGAACCGCTGGAAGCCATCATGTCACTTTCTGACTCAACCCAGTGGAATCATCAGTTCAACCCGACCCAACCGTCAACTAAACCTGTTGGAACTCATCGACTCATATCTTCTAAAGTGCCATCTGAATCCACAACGAGCCCCCTCTTGATGCTAATATGCCACTGACTCACTGCAGGATCAATGTGATTTGCCCCATCTAGACAAGAGCTTGACTGCAGGAAAGCAACTAAATCCCTACCTGATGCTGTCAAGCAGTCAAGAAGAAGAAACAAGGCTCTGTCCCTCTTGTCCACTTTGGGGACCATAGTGGCTTTAAATCCCCCTTTTTTGCCTATTTCTTGCTAAATGTTTTCTTGAAAACTGACGGTGTACCTATAGCATGCCTGACCACCCCTGCTCTTCTACCTACAGTGCTATTGCACAACAGCTTGCATGTTCTGTCTTTCTTTACATAGGTGGGCTTTTTGCTTTTTTATTCAGTTAATTGAATAATAGAAATTCAAATAACTAAGTCTATATTTTTATAGAAACATTTATTTTGATTGATTGATTGATTGATTGATTATTTATCATGCGCTTATACACAAGTGTTTCAAAGAGCAACCACGCATGAGAGGGCAAGACATAGGGAATACAAGGGCAAACGATCTTACTATGCATGGTACATTCAGATTATGCAGGTGAACAGAAAGGAAAGTGCTTGGGCGGGCAATAGGGACAAGTGTGCCCAGTCCAATCAAACATGGGTTAAGTGCAGGGAGATACCTCTCTCATGGGTTGTAACCAAAGTGCAGCAGTGCTGCTAAAAGTGCAAAGCCCGGGGGAAAGTGCAGGAGACTGGCGAGTAAAGCTTGGGACCTGTAAGGCTCTGAAAATTACACCAAGCGGCAAGTCAGCGAAACTGGGCAGAAGTAGAGCGAGAGAGCAGAGAGAGGTGGGTTAGCAAGGGAGGGGGAGAGAGACGGAGGAGGCAAAGAGGAGACTCTTGAGGAGTTTCCAGAGATCCGGCTCAAGACAGAGAGAGGCAGGGAGGCTGTTCCAGAGGGAGGGACCTGCAGAGGATACAGATCTTCCCCCAAGTCTCTGCTTGGAGAAGCGGCTCACCCGCAAAGAGTTGGAGGAAGAAGAGCAGAGGGCTCAGGAAGGCGAGTATTTAGGAAGAAAGCACTGCAGATAGAGTGGGCCCGGGCCCCAAAAAGCCTTGTGGATAATGCAAAGGATCTTGAACTTAATCCTTCCAGCCACAAGGAGCCAGTGGAGGGATTTTAGCCCCGGAGAGATGCAGTACCTGGGCTAGAGGCCAAGGATAAATCTTGCTGTTCTGTTCTGGATGAGTTGAAGATGACAGAGGCAGAAGAGGGCAGGTTGAGAAAGAGGCTGTTGCAATAGTCCAATCTAGAGAGGACCAGGGCTCTGAAGACAGTGAGCCTCTGGGGCAAGGGGAGAAAAGGTAGAATACCTCTGAGAAGGTGCAGTTGGTTGTGGGACTTTTTAGAGATTTCTGTGATGTGAGATGAAAAGGAGAGATTGGAGTCAAAAATAACCCCCAGGTTTTTTGCCTCATGGTAGGGGAGGCACAGGCCAAAGGGAGACCGACCAGAAAGACAGAGTTAAGGCGGGAGCAGGGGGCCTGTTGAGGACAACCTCTTTCTTACTGGCATTGAGGCAGAGGTTGTTTGCAGGACACCACCATCGAATTGCAGCCAGACAATCAGGTATGAGTGAGGAAGAGGAAGAGGCGAAGGGTAGCCTGAAAGAGAACTACGTGTCATCCGCATAACACTGGAAGTTGGAGATGAAGGTGGCTATCATACAGGCCAGGGGGGCCAAGTAGACATTGAAAAACAACGGGATAGGTTAGATCCCTGGGGGACACTGCAAGCAGAGAGAGTGATAGGAGAGAGGAAGGACCTAAGTTCCACCTGGGATGGGTGGTTGGAGAGAAAGGAGGTTAGCTGCACCAGGGCCTGATCCGTAGTGCCCAGGATATCACAGAGACGTGCGATCAGGGTGTTGAGGTTCACCGTATCGAAGGCAGAGGAGATGTTGAGTAGAATGAGGACAGAGAGAGAGTTAGAATCAAGATTTGATAGCAAATCTTCACGGGTGTTCAGAAGAGCAGTTTCTGTGCCTCTGGATGCTCTAAAACCAGACTGATGGTCGTGGAAGCAGTCAACAGATTCAATGTGGAGGGTAAGCTGGGAAATAGCCAACATCTCCAGGAGTTTGACCAGGAGACGAGTGATAGAGATTGGGTGATAGTTTTCCGCAATGGAAGGGTCAGCAGAAGGTTTTTTGAGGAGAGGGTGCACATGGGCATGGTTAGGAGTAGTGGGGAAAACTCCAGTGGTGAAGGTGAGGTTGCAGAAGTTGGCCAAGGCTGGGGCGAGAGAGTCAATGTTGTTCTTGATGGTTTTGGAGGGACAGGGGTCCACCTGTCTGGAGGAGGCTTTCATAGACCTGACTTGTCTAGTGACCTCCTAAGGTGTGACAGGGGAAAGAGAAGAAAGAAGAAGGAGCAGGGATGGAGGTGGCCAAGGGTCATACAAGAGATGTTGGTGCATGAGGTGGTGAGGAAGAGAGAGAGAGGATAGGATATCCTGTATTTTTGAGGTGAAGTGTGCAGCCAGGGCAGAGCCAAGGGTCTGGGTGGTTGCAATCTTGGAGGAGGCTGCAGTAGGGTTGGCTAGTTCCTTGCAGACTTTGGAAAGCTTGGCCGTGTTATTGGATGCCACAAAGATGGGGGCTTGAATAAAAACTCTTTTCTTGGAGTGGATGCAGTGTCTATACTGCCTTTGGAGGAGGCGGCAGGTTAGTTTGTCAGAGGGTGCGACCGAGGAATCACATTTCTGTTCATCTGCCCCGCACTAGCATTTAAGGGCAGCCAGTTGGGAGTCGTACCAAGAGTTGCACCTTTTGTTAGGCTTCAATCGTACACTCATGACAGGTGCAAGAATATCAAGAGTGTTGGAAATTGAGAGGTTAAAGTTTGAGAGGGCTGTGTCAGGGTAGGAGTCAGCCGCAGGAGTGGAAGTAGCAGAGTAGGTGGAGGCAAAACAGTTACTGAGACTCTTTTCATGGGTCGGATGACCTTGTAGATGGGAGGCAGTGCAGTGCTTACTGATGCAAGAGGAGAAGAGAGCTTCATGTGAGAAGAGAGGAAAGAGTGATCATTGCAGGAGAGAGAAGTAGTGAGAGGAATAGATAGAGGAATGTCAGTTGAGATGAGAGCATCCAAGGTGTGGCCAGCACAGGGGTAGGGCCAGAGGGTAAAATGGAAAGAGAGAGAGAGTCACAAAGGTTGTGGAAAGGCCTTGAGGAATCAGGTGAGTCGAGATGGATGTTGAGATCACCCAGAAGGAGGAGTTGAGTAGAAGAGGAAAGGAGAGATGAGGTCAGGTCAGCCCATTCCGAAAGGAAGAGGGAGGGCTGACCATGTAGTTGATAGAAGATGGCCAGCAGTGAAGTGAGTGAAGAGCTAGGAGAGAGGGAGAGCCGGCAGACCAGGCACTCAAAAGATGAGTAGGCCTGAGTGAGAATGACCGACACTGCGATCCACTCAGGGAAGATCAATGCTACTCCCCCACCTGGTCTGTTTGGTCGAGGAAGAGAGAGTATCTTGTAGCCTTCTGGGAGAAGTGTGTCAAAACTTGTGACAGAGGTATCTTTGAACCAGGTTTCAGTGCAGGCAAGAACATCAAGATCCAGGAGTTCAAGGAGTTTGCAGATGTCAGAGGAGTGTTTGACAGCTGAACGAGTGTTAAGCGTGGCAATGTGGAGTAGATTGCCATCAGTGATAGACTTACAGGGGGGAGCAGGGGACAGTGGTCCCCACCATAAGTGACGAGAGTGCCTGAGGGACAGAGCTAGAAGGGTGCAGAGGAGCCAAGGCCGGCAAGGGAGCCGGGACCATAATGGTTGAGAAGAGAGCCAGTGTGGGAGGTGCCACAGGGGACAAGGGAGCCCCACATACAGCATTAATGGGTAGCTTGTTCACCTGAGAGGAGGAGGCTGAAAGGGTTGTCAATGTTTATGCTGGTGGCAAGGAGGCTGTGGTGAGTGTAGAAGGGTAGTTAGGAGGCAGCCAGGGAGCCAAAATTGGCACAGCTGGCAAGGGAGCTAGTGCAGAAGTAGGGAGGTTGATAAGGCTGGGGAGTAGCCTATCAAAGAGTAGGAGGAGATCGGCCACCAGGGGGCGCATGGATGAACTTCACCTCTGTGTGAGCTCCAAATCCACTGGCCCAAATAGTGATCTGAGCCCCCACTATATGGCCCCCCACCCTGCTAAATTTTAGTGCACCTTCGATGTGAAAATGCCCTCGTAATGCTAATCGAAATTTTGGAGAAAATCGCTGCAGAATTCACTGAGAAATTGCCTGTTCTCTGGACACGTGGTGAGATCTTGGCCCACCATGGCCTGTGTGATTGAAAACGAAAGCAGCGCTACACCAGCTACACACTTCAAGGCCTCCGGTGAGCCCAGCGACTCAGTGTCACTGGAGAATAAGTAAAGGACATCCCGCCCCCCCCCCGGCAGATGCTTGGCTTGCAGTCTGTGAGACACGAGACCCCCCTTGTGTTATTCTTGCGGAGAAGAGGCAAGGTGACGGCGAGCCGCACGTCCCCTCGCTCCCTTCCGCCCCAGTGCCCCGGCGTGCCCCGCTTTCCCTTGAGCTAAAGGGTGGATGCTACGCGTGGCGGGCTGGGGACACAGAACACAGAGACACATTATCCTGCTGTAGGTCCTCGGGCGTGGGCACGGAGAGCAGCGCATTGCCCCACACAGCTCCGGGGCTCGAGAAGCCTGTGTCACAAATGGGATGCTCGTCCGAGAGGAGGAGGACTGTGGCAGATGGGAAGATGTCCTCTCATTAAGAAACGGCCCGCACATACTTTGCGCTAAGTATGCCTCTGGGTACCCCTGACACAGCGGCGATCAAATTGAGTGAAAACTCCTACTCGAACTGGAATAACGGAGGAGGGTTCCTCTTGCAAGTAACAAAGAGCGGATTCTCCCTTGCTGAGAAGTGCAACCACGGTCACCAGATCCTTGGTGTCACAGAACCCAGTGAGTACCTGCTACAACCTGGTACATGATGGCGTTAGACTGCCTACTATAAAGTTTATACTCCGGTCGTTCTGTACTAATTGCGCAACACCGGATCACCCGGGGAAGGCTTAAGAGGTGAACACCCCCCCACATGGATACGGCATACACACCGTTCCACATACTGTGCTGTGTACAGTCCAAGCGCATTGGGCGAGAGGAGGACCCAACCCGTGTTGGTGATAGAAGCTGGTGATAGAAGCTGAGGGCCAGGGGGAACTAGAGAGAAGTCGACCCGAGTGAAGGGAATCTGGTGCAGGGACATGTACTGAAAGAGGCTGCACTCCTGGAATCACTCTGAGGGCACCTAGACTGTGGGATACTGGAACCAAGTCGTACTTGCTATTTTGGCATGCCGTTAACGATGTGGAGCTGATTCTGAAGTCCCCAAAGATTACTCCACGACCCGGTTAGGGCGGCACTCGCAGACAGTTTTGATTTAAGGGAGTATACCCTCTTTATACACGAGAAGACCACTGTGCCTGTGACAGAGAGACAGAGCAGGTGAAGGTTTTGTGATACGTGATAGAAGCGGAGCATGCATATTCAACATAGGTATACAGCCTATTCTGATCACAGCAGACAGTTTGAGGATGAGTCCATCTACGAGCCTAAAATCAACCACATACATAGAGCTGGAGGGACGGCGGGTGGCCCAAAGACGGTATTGGTGCGATTTCATAACTATGCTGATAAAGCGAGGGTCATCGAGAAGGTCATCCGCACCCCACAGATTCTCCTTGATACAACGAGGGTATCGATCGTTCAGGATTTGTCGTCCTTAACTCTTGCCATGAGAAGGATGTGTATGCCGCTTACCAAATGGGTCAAAGAGAAAGGGGTCCGGTACTGTTGGGGCTACCCATTCTCTGTCACGTTTGAGTGGGAGGGAACTACGATGAGATTGCGAATGAAGAAAGACATTCAGACCTGCACGACTGACCTGCTGGGAAACCAAGAAGATGAGGTGATCGATGGCAGGAGACGGAATGAGAACAGACAGTGGCGTATAAAGGGGCCCGACATGAGGGTGTATACGTGGATCCAGAAAAGTTAGGAGAATGAATGACTCCCCTCGAGTAGACCACTGAGGATACAGATAGAACAGCAGAAGACTGCCTAGATTAATCATGCAACTGACCAGGCATCTTGCTGTATGCGACAAGGATCTATGAGATGGCACATTGGTGGTCGCATGACTAAGTGGGGAGCCAGGGCTTAAGGCACTGGAACGGAGTAAGGCCAAGAGGTACTGGCATTTGAGCCTAGGTAAAACTGGTTTGTTGGGGACATGCAGTGATTCAGGGGATCATAGAGGGGAGGGAGGAGGGGGTCACGCAAGGGGGATCAGTAGTTAGTTGAATGTTCTCTGATGGGGCTGGTGCAATTCCAGTTCTCAATGGCGGTCCGATTCCGGCTGGCAGAAGTAGACCAGGCTGGTTCGGACGCCGCTAAGAAATCTGGGGGGTAGGAGGGGTGGGGGGAATACAGGTACAAAGTGCTACGCAGACATGTGATATGTGGTCTATTGTGTTACATAAAGAAACAAGATTTGTTAAGGTCGATCTTGAGCACACAACTAACCACAGATAGGTAATGGAAACAACACTTAACACAGCAAAAGATTCACTCTCCAGAATTTGGACACTTAATGTCAAGGGACTTAATTCCCCCACGAAGAGATCCCTGGTGTGCAGGGCGTTTCGGGGGTCTGAGATAGATGTGCTACCAGGGATTCGGGAAGAGATTCAGGACCATGGCAGGTTTCAAGGGGGGTTCAAGGCAGGTCTCGAGAGGGTAGGACAACTTTGGAGGGGAGGAGAATTCGTTACGATCACTGATCTTGAGAGCACACTAGGCATAGGAACATTATCCATTTTCCACTTTCTCCAATTTAAGGGTACATTAATGAGGGGACAATGGAAAGAGAAAATACAAAGAGGCCTCAACCCCTTTGAGATACTCTCAATGAAACCAAGGGACTGATCTCAATTATGTATAGAACTCTGATAGATGCAGGGAAGGGGTCCATAATGAAACTCAAGAATAGACAGGAGACAGATATGAACCTGGAAATCAATTCTGAATTATAGTCTAAGATGTGTAAGAGAACTTCTGTAGAATTGATTGCCTCCCCGTATTAACTGCATGCTATTAAACTTCTTTGTAGGTGGCAATATGACCCCCATAGATTGTCCAAGATGTTTCAAACAGTGAGTTCCCTATTCTGGCAACAATGTGGTGAAAGTGTGAATTACTGGCACATGTGGTGGAGGCGCCCCAGAGTAAGAGTGTATTGGGATGAAGTCCTCGGTTGGATCAAGGATATAGAAGGGATCCAACGTGAGCGCACACCGCTTCTTGTGTTGTTTGGGTTGGAGAGGGATGAGGATGAGTTTAGGAGGGCGATGGGGCTGATCGCTCCTCTACTGTTAGTGGCACGAGCATGTATAGTAATCAAATGGAAAGCAGTCACGACCCCAAGTAAGAAGGAGTGGGAAAAGTTTGCCACCAGCAAATGTTTGATGGAAAGGATCACTGCGGCTCTACATGGGAGATCCTCACAATACGAGACATTGTGGAAAGACTACATTGACAAATACATTACCTGTTCAGACAAATATAAGTATCGGAATTCCAACATGAAATGTCACAACACATACGATTAGGGAATGTGCGGGGAAGAGTTATGAGAGGTAGGTCGCACCCAGCACATATGAGATAACGCTCTGGAGAGCACATTCGTTTGTTGTTCATTAACTTATAATAATGTAAGAAATCCAAATCTGGACATGAGTGGTAGTCTGAAGAAAAAGACCTATTGGTGGAATCATTTTGAATGTAACACTTTTCCTGAGAGGGAGGCGGGAGGGGTGGGAGGGAGGTTTTGAAATGCAGTTCTAACGTTTGTGGAAGAAGGGTACGAAGTAGTGAATAGTAACTGTATGATGATTAATATGTTATGTTGAAAACTCAATAAAACAATTTTTTAAAAAGAAATTATAGGAGGGTGGGTTGAGGACCATTGCGGTAGACATTGATGATGATCCTGGAGCTGGCGAGGGCAAGAAGGACCACCCAGTTGGTCACCATTGATGGGTGAGGAAGAGAAAGGAGAGAGAAGAGCGATCATATGGAACGTCCATGGGTCAGGTGAGGGAACAACAAAGAGAATGTCAGCGAGAGTCTCTCTGGCAGAAGCAGTGAGGTAGGTGTCTGCAATCAGAAGGCCTGCTTTAGAAGCCAGTATGTTCTTCTTGAGTTTCTTCCTGCCAGACTTAGTAAGGGGTGAAGGATAAGAGTTAGAGAAGCAGTTTGAGAACATAGGAGAGATGGAGAGCGTATTAGCAAACTGCAGAGTGAGGTACACGTAACCAGGCTGATGCCACAGAGGTACAGGGAGAGCAGTAGGTAGGGGGCTGGAAGGAGACAGGGCACAAGAATGGGAGAAAAACACTGGGAGCTGGGGGAAGGTAATATGCGCAGAAAACAGTGACACACAGAGGAAAGGAGGGGTTAGCGGGTGTAGGGCTGAGGGAATAACAGCACAGAGGGATAATGGGAGCTGAGGGAGGGTGAGGGAGCAGGTGGCAGACTAGACAGAGTACAGACGGGGTGCACTTGTCAGCACATTCTCATGGAATGCAGGTTATGCACACAGCTAAAATAGTAATTTAAACAGCAGCAGGACAATCAAGATGTGCACAAAGCTAAAATACAAATTTAAACAGCAGCAAGACAATCAAGATGTGCACACAGCTAAAATACAAATTTAAAAAAGATTTTGGACTATTTTATTTGTTGTTTGGGCTGTTAATGTTCTCTTGTCGCACCCCTCCTGGAGATATAGTCTACCCCTCACCCCCCAATATTGCATTGAGATCCTATTCCTCTTGTAAACTATCCACCAGGATAACAGAACACAGATACAAATACCAAATAAAATACCTTCAGCTCCACTGGTGAAACATTATATGAAAAAGAACCATTCAGACTGCAATCTAGAATAGATGGTATTATATTTGTTAGTAAAAGACAGGCATAATTATTCCATCTCAAAGAGATTATATAAATTGGATCAACAGAGGATGCATCATTTAAATACTCACCATACAGGATTAAATGAAGAACTGTATTTGTCATATTCAGATAATAGGGTTCTTTTTTACTGTTGCAGCACATTTAATCTTATATATATATATTCAGTGAAAAAACCTTGTTAAAGCAACATTATGGTTAAGTTGCGCTACTAAAAATCTATCAAATTCAGTGAAAAAACATTGTTAAAGGGACGTTATGGTTCTGTTGCCCAAAGAAAAACCTATCAAATTCAGTGCAAAAACTTTTTTAAAGGTACATAATAGTTACTTTGCACTAATAACAAACTATACATATTATGGTTATTACAAGTAAAACCAAAAACCCCAGAAATTCACCAGTATGGTAAGCTAATTAACTCGCACCACCACCGTTCACTGCTAAGACTAACTCTCATGACATCAAAGATGATAGGGCCATATCATGGAGAAAATTAAATACCACTGCCCCACCTGCACCTGTTCCCCTTGCCCCTATCCCAGCCAACCATCCCCACATATTCCCTGTCAACAAATATGTTACGATGAGACCTTACTTCCTCCCCTGAAGGCACACCTATGGAAAACCCTAATTCCCCTATATATGTTTCCATTTCTGCTACCCCTTCTCTTTCCTAATTGTGTGTATTTATGTGTATAACAAAGTGCTATGTGTGTAACGTTGCTCTGTGTGTGTTTATAAAAAAAAAGCTCTGTTATGAGTCTGAGAAGGGCATGTCTATTCGGGATGTCCGCACTTAATCAAAATGGAGGTGTCCTGCGGATACCGCGCCAGTCCGGAAGGTCTGCATTCAAAATGGAGGTGTCGTAGGACTCTGCTCCTGGCCGCATTTCTGCAAAGTTGTGACATACCTTTAATTAGTTGGGGTACCCAACCCTGTCCAGCGGACACCTGGGTGCATGAGCATCTCATTACCTGTGTCCTACGGCCAATGAGCCTGTCCAGCATGTCTGCAAAGTTGTGACATACTTTTAATTAGTTCGGGGACCCCAACCCTGTCCGGTGGATACCTGGGCGCATGCGCATCTCATCCCCTGGGTCTTATGAACACTGTGCCTATACGGAACTGTCTGCTGCATGTGTGTCACACTTTTAATTAGTGCGGGGACCCCAACACTGTCCGTAGGACACCTATGCGCATGTGCACAACAGATCCTGCTCAATAGCTGTCCGGTGGACAGGCATCCCATTCGCGAATGTCCATGATGTCACCATGTGACCACACCCACGCTGACCATCAGTCATTATTCGCGGACAGGGTCCGGGCCCCCGGATAGCCAAAAAGTGTTTTTTGTGCAATCCAAGGTGTTTTACTGTGAAACTTCACCCTTGCAGAGGTCCCAGACCATGCCTCTGACCATCAGGACACCTTTTTGGAACTTTTTGAGTCCAGCCTGGGGTTCAAAGTGTCTCTGGAGTGCACAAATGTCCGCAAAGTGCTCCCCAACACCCCTATAAAAGGCCACACCCCATTGCTGCTTCTCATTCTGTGTTGGCTTTCCAGGACAGAGCACTGCTCCAGATTTGTGCTTTTGGCTCTTTGATGAATTGCTTTTGGCTCCTTGCTGGAATTGCTTTTCGCCCCTTGCTTAATTGCTTTTGGCTCCTTGCAGGAATTGCTGTTGGCTCCTTTCTGGTGACCAGGACTACTGAGCACTGCTGCAGGTTACTGCATGGGTTTTTGGCAGTTTATTTCTGCTTAGATAATGACGTCCACGTCTACTTCTCCTGCTACCTATGCTTCAGCAGCACCACCACCTCCCCAAGGGGCTGGGGAGGGGAACAGGCGTGACGATGCAGAGGAGGAAAAAAAGGATGAGGTAGTGGAAGTCCTCACTACCAGCTCGCAGCATGAGTCTTGCGTGTTGAGGCTTTTTACCACTGTTGGTGGTAAGCCCAGGGCTAGTGCGGCCAAGGTTTACTGCAAAGAGTGAGGGATGGTACTCAGCCGCGGCAAACCTGGCCTGTAGAGTTATGGGACTACCTCTATGCGGCAACGCCTAAGATCCAATACAAAGCAGCAGTTCGGAGGGTCGTCCCCTTCTAACAGGGTAATAGGTTGAGTTCCAGTGCAGCATCCTTGACATCTGTTCTTGTAACCACAAGGGACACTCCTGTGGGGCAGAGGATTCGTGAAGCAGCCTCGCAGGCCATACGCACTGCAGTGGATCCTTACTTTTCAAGGTCACTGGTTTGTGTATGTACTGTGATGCAGTACTCTGCAGAGTTGAGCAGTTCCGGAGTAGTTTCGAGTCTGCTGCCCAGGACCATGAACGAAATTGCACCCTACCTCCATAAGGCACACCCAACATCTTCCTCTCTCCATTTGCCATTTCTTATCCCTGTGGTTGGTACCCCTTCCCTACCCTCCCTACCTTTCCCTCCCTTGTGTGTTGTGTTTAAAAAATCCCCAAAAATACACAGAACTGAAAAATCAAAAAAGAAAAAGGCTCTTTTCAGAGACACCTTTCACAGTGTAAAAATAGAACTGCCAATGAAATGGCGGACGGTGTGGTAGTCTGCATGCTCTCAAAAAAATGTGGATGGTGGCACCATCAAAAACATTGCCCTCTTTTCCTGGAGAAAGTGGGGGCTCTGAAAAGAGCCTTTTTCTAGTGTTTGTGTGTTTTTGGAAGGTTTGAAGTGGGCAACACATACTGCAAAAATGGTTGCTATACTTCCAAAAAGGGCTGCAATGCATTTTGGATATTGCGCAAGAAAAGGAGATTGCCAGCATCAGTGAGATGGACACCATCTCTGCAGAAAATGTTGGTGCTACAAAAAGTTGATGTTCTCATTGTGAAAGTAAGACATACCAACTTCTGACAAAAAATGCGCAAACAGCCTTGTTGACATTGCACCTGGCTTTCTCCATTTGCGGACCAAATGATGAAGAGCGCAGCCACATCTGTCTCTGGGCAATGTGTGAAAAAATGATGCGAGACTTTGGAAATATGTCCATGACTTTCCCAAGTTCCTCCTTCATTGCAAACTGTAGAGAGATTCCAGTAACGTGGCCTAAACGGTTCCCTCCACAATGAACAATAATAATGGCTAGATGATGGTGCATCACCAAAGTGCCACAAAGGGGACACAAATCCAGCCACTTCATGTCACGCACTCCATACCAGTGCACATCCACATATGGGAATCCAAGACGTGCAGCCACTCTACAGTGCCCTGCATACACCTGCAACCAATGTATCCACAAGTCCCCCAAAATCCATACACTCTGCCCCCTGAAAGACACAGCCATAGCCATAGCAATCTGCACTCCTCCCAGCAAACAGACCTTCTGCCAATGTCTCTCCTTGCACACCACTCCCAAGAAAGCTTATTGACCAATCCCCTGGCCTTCACAGGCCCATGTGCATGCCTACCATCCTCAAAAGCCCTAGATTGTGGTTTGTGTGATCCGTGAACTAATGCAGGGTTCGTAGACATATCGTGCACTACACGGGGCTGGGGAAAAAATGTCAACCTGGCCAGGAGATTTCCTCTTCAGTGGTGGCTCTGAAAAGAACCGTTTTTTAAAATGTTCCTTTCCTCCTTATATCAGCCTCTCAATAGCATCCCTCAAATTCCAGAAAAAACAAGCATTCCTAGAATGGACAACAAAACTCCATCGACACTAAAATACTGCACACTAAGGGAGTTAATACTATCATTGGAGAAAAGAAACATATTAGCACGCCGCAGAACTACACCCATGACTTTATTCAAAAGTGCCTTTCAACATTTTGCTGGAGATTGAACACATTTGGTTGGTTCCAATGTGCTCTTGGTAACATTTGAGCAAAAAACACCTTTGCCATGGGAAAATTACCATTGGTCTCCCCTTCAACACAGGAATCAAACTTGGGGCACTGGTGTACCCCAAACACTCTCCTCCACAGTGCACCAACAATATATCTGGCCTCTCAAAAGCAGGCCAGTGCCTCCAAATTGTGTCCAGGCTCACTCCATCACAAATCCTCCATGCCTGGAAATCCAAAATCTCTAGAAACACCTCTTAACTTTGCATATATCTCCAGATCAGAAACAAAACTATCTCCAACTACCCAAACCCCTGCCATCTTCACCATACAACCAACACAGCGATGAAAAGAAGTATTACCCTCCCTTCCTGTAAAGCACACCTTTAACACCTGATTGGATAATCCCCATAGTACACTCCCATTTCCATGCAAGCATGCTGACAAGCCCTGGATGCAGCACGTGTGATCAACAGACTACCACAGTGTCCACGGATCTCATAACACAGGCGCAGACCTTCTTCCCTTTCCACTTCACACTTTACAGCACTCTGTCATTGGCTACTTGTAAGCAGTCCCACAACCATCCACCAATCACATCTAAGATCTCTACATCTAACTCTAGAAACTCAGTACAACACTGCAGATGTACTGTTGAACACTCTGAGAACAGCTCCTATGATTCCCAAGCAGCTGCATTCAAATGTACTGTAAAACTCTCCAAGAGTTCTACTTCCAGATTCATCCACATCTATATCCAGCAACAGAAACTACAGGTATGCATATGCTGTAATGCACATATAACACTAAAACTGCATGTATGTTGCCAAAGCATAGCAAGTACATATATTGCATACATAGGTACAGGGTGCCTGCCACTTGCCCTGTATAACCTACTAAATAATCATACTATCATTTGTACCATCTCCTCACATCAATTGACAGTTACTAACAATGCTGTTTGCTTTCACAGTTTTCTTGTACTGCCCACTAGCATAACAGCTGCAAACCACATATTTCAATTTCAGCACCACTGCCTGTGATTTTTTTTTAATAAATAACCACATTGGGAACATTTCCACAGCAGATGCAAGTGCCAGACCCTATCTGAAATGCCCACAATGCACACAAAAAATTGAAACTACATGTATATTCAGAAAGCATGCTTAACACATGCATTGCACAACTCACAAAATGCACCATTGGGAAGAAAGTAAAAAAATACATGTATACATTGGACACAGTGCTATCTGTACATTTGAATACAGAACGTCAACAACTGAAAAGAATTTCTGCATTCATGTAGCAAGAATCTATGTGTGAGAAACTTAACAAACTTCCATACACAGTAATATTCTCCTTTCCAATCTTTACATCTTTCTACCCTTTTTCTCACTTTACTACAACTTCCACTAATCCATTTCCATAACAAATAGTGAAAAACATTTCACATATTTCAAAATTACAGCCCCATAGGGCACACTTATCACTGCAGCATTGCCCCCACATACCAACAATGCTAATCCTCCCAAGTACCCATGCAAATGCAGTGCTATACAATTGCACAGTACACTAACTCTTCCTGCTAATAAATCCTCCTGCAATCTAAAACAATGTGTTCTCATACTGCTATTACTGTACCATTAACACACATACCCACTAACTTCCTTCTTTTGCAATTGCAGTGAAGAACCACCTGCTAAAAGTCAGTGACGTCTCTGCTGGACTAGAACCCAGAAGAAACCTACCCTTCTCATCCAAAAAAGTAAGTGCAGTACTGTTGTAGTGTTCTGCTTGTTTTTCAGACAGTGCAGTGTTCTTCTATTGTAGCCTAGACAATGTTATCCAAACCCATAGCAATCGCTTCATCCTTACTCATTCCACCTTGCAAGGTCCACTTTTTCTATTGTCATCAGAACACCAGTATGTTATCACCCACTAGTTTAATTAAAACATTGCAATGTCCTTACTTCTTCAAACACATTACACTGTCATGCATACTAAAGAGCACCTTTCCCACAGGAACACACACACACGTAACAGTACAACCTTCCCAACCAAAAGTAACAGCCATTTGCACAATCACACTCCTCCTGTATACCTACCCTCATATCAACTTCCAAACCCCAGTTTGCTTTTTTTCTCAAGCAGACACAAGACAATGCCTACCAAAAGAAACTCAGTAGAAAGCAACACAGAAACAGAGCAGATAAAACTCAAGCCATGAAAAATGGCCATCCACCTCTAGCAGACTTTGTACAAAAAGTTGAAACTAAACAGCTAATACAATCACTAAGCAAAACAGAGCGGGTACCAGGAAAAAAAGTGTGACTTTTCTTTCAAAATGTAAAACTAAAACTAAATGCATTAAGAAGATTGCAACTACCAGTAGTGCTAGCACTACATCTATCAACGGCAACAGAGCCACAAGTAAGCATTCCAAAAAATGTATTTTACAAACAATTTTCCACCACAGGATCCTTCAGAACCTTAATAAAACAGGGGAGAAATCACACTCCACCCTTAAAACTTACTGCAGAAAACTGATCCTGGAAGCTCTTATAGACAGTGCAATACTCCTCAAAAGAAAATTATTTATATTAGTTTTAAACAGAATGAAACCACTAACAAAATTAATTAGTAAACTACAAACAGTACTTTGTAACCAATGCAATATCAGTATAGATACATTGGGACAGAGCCATATTTCAATGAAGAGGCATACAAACAAGAGTAAACAAACCCAATTGCTATGCACAGCAGTGGGTGAGGGTATGAAAAGGTAGACAATACCATTATGGATGAAGAATCGCTGCTTGCAAGAATATCCCCAACAAACTTACAATCAACTCTCCATTCCACCGAACCAATACGTCCCGTCTACAAATGGCCATGCAAATCAATGTGTAACGTGTGCAAACAATTTTTAAATCTTTGCAGCAGTTCCTCAATCAGTATGTGAAAGCCAATGACAAATTAAAAATAAAAATATTACCAACTATGGACTCCTGTCGAGTGCATAAATACACAGGACTACAAGGACATTCATTAGCCTGCATTTCTGACCTGCTTGTAGAAGCACCTTCCACCACATCAAAATGTTAGCAACACACCATTCAACTGTACGAAATCTCCTGCTTTAGCACTGGAGTATTTAAATGACATGGTACAGCCAGGGAACTGCTCGAAGAAATAAACCACATCCAAAAGAAATATTTTGGAACTGAAGAGCACCTACGAAATCCAGTAACTTTAAAAAAGAGTACCGACAACCTTGCAGATGTCAACCTTCTATTACACATGTACAAAAAAGAACTAGCCAAGTTTAAAGGTACATCTGCTAAAGTACCAAACCAAGTATGTGTGTGTTGCCACAGAACTTTTTATATAAAGAGCACCAAAACTGTAGATATAACGTACAAAATAGAAAACAATTAACAATCCCAATGGTTCCAATTGGCTCTCAATTTTATATCAGAAAACAAATGCAAAATTACTAACCCCTCAATACTTTGCACATACTGCACTGAAAAACTTGACAATACCCAAATGCCTTCACTGGCTATTACTAATAACTTGGAAATATTCCCACTGCCAAAACCACTCCAACAGTTTAATTTGTTTGAGAGCATTTTAATCCAAACAGTGTACCCATTTCAAGCGATAATACACCTTCAACCGAAAAAAAAACGGCAAAATTGCCTCACCCCGAATTACTGAAAGGCATTCATGGCAAAGTAGTTTATTCTCCATTAGATTTCAAAGAAAATTTAGACACTCTAGGAGTGCAACGGCCAATAGATCAATGTTTGATTATCCTAGTGAATGGTGTACCTACAAAAGACAAAAATAATTGGCAGCAACTAGTAGACTTAAACAAAGTTAGAGAAGCCCTGCAATATGTTAAAGACAACAACAAATACTACAAAGAAATAAACTTTGAAGAAAACCTAGGAGAAACCACCGGAATAATTTAGGACTCCTCATCAACTGGCCAATTTGACCTTCTAGATCTTACCACAGCCTCCAATATTTTAGACCAGTATACAATTCACCAACAACACTCCAAAGACACCATAGACGATGCACTCGAAACATATCAAATGCGGCAAGCCAAAGGATATCCACTCAGCATATGGGAAAAAAGTGTAGAAGCACACACCTTTCCTCTACTGTCTCCTACTGGAAAAGGTGGAAGATACAATGAAAGATGCACAAATAACAGCATAAGAATACCGCTCTTTACGAATGTATTCTGAAGACCCCAGATTCAGACAAAATGTGGAATACATATTCCACCTCCTCTTAGAAAGTGAACTATCAATTCTATGTTACGGAGTTGCACACACATTGAAAACAGTATCCAATTTCCTAAACTTGTCTGCTACATAGCTACTTCAAAAGGTGTAAGAGAAAGACGAAGTTTTAAAGTAAAGTATTACAAATCTCTTGGCAAACATGCATGGTAGATGTATGATGTATGCTACGCAACCTTGGCCCACCCACATGGTTTGTCACTTTAAATTGTGCAGAGTATGCATGGGAAGACTTGCACAATTTCCTACGCCTAGCAAATGAAAACAAAGCAGGAATAGACATGAAAACACCAGGAAATCTCTGCTCTCTTGACCCTGTAAATGTGTCAAGGTACTTCCATCATTGCTTTTTTGCCATGCTGCACTTCATTTGTAGTAAAACAATTCCTCACCTCAGAGAAGTGGAACACTTCTTTTGGAGAAAAGAATATCAAGCCAGAGGAGCACCACACATCCACATGCTTTTTTTCGGATTAAAGATGCTCCTAAATTTTATCAGGACAGTGATGCCACTGTTTTGCAGTTCATTCATGAATATGTCACTTGAAAAATCCCTTCAGCAAGTCCACATAGTGACCTATATACAAACATTTTGCAGTTTCAAAGACACAAGTGTGGCAAGTATTGTCAGTGCAAATATAAAAACAAAGGCAAATACTACACCAAATGCCACTTTAGTTTCCCTAGACCTGTTTCAGCAAAAGGACAAGTAAAGAGCTTTATGTCTTCTGTAAAACACAGTGTGAAAGGCAAATGGTGTAAGAACGCATACTGCATAAAAAGAACTGAAGCATCAAAGTACATCAATAATTATAATGCAATCATTGCCCTCCTATGGAATGCAAACAAAGATGTGCAGTGCATTGCAGACAATTCCACTGCAGTTGCATGGTATGTCACAGCTTACTTAACCAAAGCAGAGAAAACAGAGCTGAAAGACATCTGGGATGACATATCATCTGACAAAACACTGTCACAAAATGTGCACAGTTTTGGCATAAAAATGGTCTCCCATAGAGAATGTGGCTGCTACGAAGCCGCAGACAGTTTAACCGGCACCTCCTTGTATGGGAAATCTGAAAACAATTTCTAGCTTAGCTTTGGTCGTGCTGCACCCAGAAAAAGAGTTCTCAAATCATACCAAGACATAGAAACAATAGCCAAAAACAATCACAACAGCAAGGACATTTTGAAAAACAACTTATTGGATACATACTACCCAAACAGGAGTACTGCTTTGGAAACCATGTGCCTATATCACACATCCCAAAACTTCTCATACAAAAATAATATTAAACCAGATGAGAAAAAAGGTAAATAAATAGTCAAAAGTTGTGAGGGTAGCCTGGTTAAATTTACCAAACGCAGCCTTATTAATCATATGAAGCTATAGTTAAAAACTCCTCAACATAGAGAACTGCAATACATGTTCCTACTGCAACTTTTTAAACCATGGAGAAAAGAAGAAGATTTAGCTTTGCAACCATACTCCTCCTATGAATATCCTTTCAATGCAACTGAAAGCACTATAAGAGAAAAAACTTTAGACAGTACAAAAACATGTTGGACAATGAATGCCAGCAAGAAGAAGAACTTCAAGCACAACTGAATGTAGACACTCCTGAGAGCAGTCAACCTTCTTTTACAGGAAGCCAATAACCATTTGGACAGCCACTCATAGCAAATGAGGCAGAATTAGCCATGACTGAAGTAGAAACCACCATGTGTCAGTATGAGCAATCTTCAGAAAACTTTGCTCTACTGAAATCACAACTAAACTATGAGCAGTGTGGCATTTAACTAGAAGTAACTAAAGACATTGAACATGGGGTGCAGCACAAAACTGAAACTCGTACCCATCAAAACTATAAACCTGTACTCCTTTATGTAAGTGGTCAAGCTGGTTCAGGCAAAACATTCTTGATAAAAATTATCAAAAAGTTCCTCCAACAATTGACAAACAACAAGCTTTCAGCTGTTGTAACTGCCCCCACAAGTTTAGCTGCCTACAACATAGGTGGTGTTACTTTACACCGATTGCTACTGCTTCCAGTAGAACACCAAAACAAATTAGACTACTACAAACTTTCAGCAGAAGCTGCGATGGAGCTACGCAGAGTTTTGAAACATATGAAAATGTTCCTAATAGATGAGGCGAGCATGGTCTCCAATTGCAAGAGGTCCTTAAAACAGACTACAAAGAACACTTTGGAGGAAAACACATTATTGTTTTCACAGGTCTTCTTCAATTAACACCAGTGAAAGGGGAACCTATTTTTAAAACCTTAGGACACAAACTGTGCCATAAGACACTTGGCAGCATAGGAAATGTAAATCTCTGGCAACATTTCCAATACCGAGAACTAACTGAAAACATACGTCAGTCTGCAGACCTCACCTATGCCAACATTTTGAAAAGCATTTGCATTGGTGAGCTTTATAATGAAGCACAGTCTGTCTTAAAAAGCAGACACATCAATGAGCTAAATGGGCATAACACATGTGTTACTGATGTCATGGAACAATTAGCACACAAAAATGTAAACTGTATGTTGAAAAAAGAAATGCAACCACTAGTGCAAATTTACTCCACAGATAAACTGGATGTGCACAGTATGACAGTACCTATGTGTTAATAAGCCACAGCACGACTAAATACCATACAGAACTCTATCTCTAACACAGGTGGTTTGGAGAAAATGGTAACATTGTGTTTAAACTGTAAAGTAATGCTAAAGCATAACCTTGACGTGGAACAAGGTTTAGTTAATGGAGCACTTGGTACAGTTGTTGGATTCCAGACATACCCATGTGACAACAGCATTCAGTTTGTCAATATTCACTTTGACAAACTTTCAGAAGTGAAGAGGATAGAACGCTTAACAGCCTGATTCCTTCTTTTTAAAGACATGTATGTACACAGAGAACAGTTTTCTCTGTCTCTAGCATACGCAGTCACTATTCATAAATCGCAAGGTCTAATCCTAGTTCAAGTATTGATTGACATTGTCAGCACAGTCTTTAAAGAAGGCAAGAGTTATGTAGCACAGTCACGACTATGTACACTTGAAGGACTATTTCTAGTCAATTTTGATGCAAGTAAAGTCAAAGCTGACATTCCTTGCATCGTAGAGTACAACAGAATAAGTGCACCCTACACACCCCATCTCAAAATGTACCATGTTCCTCAAAAAGGCAAACTTTGTAAAAGAAAACTAGACCAAACACAACTTATGCATGATCTCCCAACAGTACCACCAAAGAAATAGAAAACAGCTGGTACTTCATCAATTACCACAACCACAGAAGGATGTACTGAAAAGGCAAATGCATACCCAACTGCACAAACAAAGAGAACTACCTCTTCAAAGAAACCACGTGGACTTCCATCAAATGAGTCAGACACAGAACTATCTGGTCCATTCAAATTTTCCAATACAACTGGTATAAATTGCTATGCAAATATATCAATCAATGTTCTATTCCAATTGTTGAAAACGTTTACTTAAATGGCACGGCCGAGTTGTGTTTGCAAGTGCTACTTCTTCACATAAATGCAACAAACAACCCTGTCAACACTTACAGTGTCTCAGGAATAAGGCAGTTATTGGACTACTGTGCTGGAATGGTGAGATTCACTATAAACACACAAGAAGATCCACAAGAATTTCTAATGTACTTACTGCAAGTACTGGAAAGCAAAAACATACCTATAAATGAAATATTCCAGATTTAATACATGTGGAAACATACATGCACTCTCTGCAGCCACGTGGTGCAGGAACAAGTCTCTAACGAGTGCTTTGTGTATGTATTTATACCTAACTGTGAATCCATTCCATTTCAGCAGCTCGTACAAAATGCAAACCATAGCATATTATGTACTACTTGCAATTCTGACAATCGTTCTACCTTACAGATACAATCACATAGCCAATACGTAATAGTAATGCTTTTACGATACAATGCAGATGGTACCAAAAACAACTGCAAGCTTACTAGCTTACTAGCTTCACACACGGACATGTATTACTTGGCAAGAAAACCTTCACAACAGTAGGCATAATCTACTGCACAGGCGCCACAACCAATGCAGGTCACTATACTGCATACATTAAAAAGAAATGTGGATGGTTTGAATGCATTGGTACTTCCATTACTTTGAAGCAGAGATTACCAGCAAGTCTTGCAAATGCCTACTTAATATTCTTGAAACCAAAATGTACTCACTGATCTACTGCCCAATACCCACCATCACATAAAACTGTAAAGTTAGAATACGCCAACTGGTATCTAACTACAACCATAATACTACAATACTACTTCCCATTAATCCACCACCAAAAATGAAACTTCTTCTGAGGAAACTCTTCAACACTTATTAAGTATAAACAACCAGCATACCCCAACCTGTATCTTACTGCACCCACAGTGCTATGATATTACTTCCCTCAGTCAAACTGCCAAAATAAACCTTCAGCAATCACAGTACTACAAACATACCCTCAACAACCTTCAAACTACCAAACGTTAGAATATGCCAACAGGTATATAACTGCCCCCACAATCCTGCAATATTACTCTGCGATACCACAGTACTTAGAAAACATCAACAGCAAGCAAATGCATAAACAAATACTGCTAAAAAAGAAAACAAATAAACAATAAGAATACGCCAACTGGTATCTAACTGCAACCATAGTACCACCACTTCCAAAAGGAACATGATATACCATTTCAATTCCTCGTATTGCAACAGTGCCTATAACCAGAATACCACACAGATATGCACCTTAAACATTACTGTAAGCAATGCACACGTCACTGAAACAAAGTGTTCCACATAACAACAAATTTAATCAGAAGTTTTTTTTTTTATCCTGCATGGATTTCTTTTCCCACAGACCCAATGATTATGCGAACGAACACAGGAACTGAGCACATTGCACAGTACACTTGTTTAAAGCATAGTACTTGTGAAGTACTATTTATGAGGGTCCACAAAGTACACAAATGTCTGCAATGCAATATGACATTACAAAATAGCTACTTTTCCATGTTATGTTTTCTTTTATAACAGACAATGAAACAACAATTTCTCCTGCATTTCCACATACCACATTAGTGAAATCTGCTATTGCCGCTTGAACAGTATTCTGCAGTGCATGCAAAAAAGGTGCACAGGGCCTCAACAATACATACAGTGAGTATACAATTATTGGTGTCATACCTCTTTATAATCTGCAAATTGCATTCTGTACACATATTTATGCATTTCATATGCCACTGACAAAAAAAAAGTTGAGTGCATGGCTGTATTATGCCGTGGTGGTTGTGGCCAGGGCCTAGACTCTTGGGTGCATGGCCAGCCGTGGACACAACCACTGCAGCATAATACAGCCATGCATGCAAACATCCGCCCACTTACCACAACCCACACACATAACACAGCCGCCTGAAGCCCTATCCACCTCAGTTGACAAACTATTACACTACTTCCAGCCAAAGGACAGGCTCTTGGATGCGTGGCCTCTGCACCCAGGACTCTATTAACTGCCTGGAACCAATACAGCATAATACAGTAAAGTACCAAAGAATCTGCCCAGTGGCCACAACCCAAACACATAAGTCATCCACCTGAGGCCCTGTCAACTTCTGTACACATAGTATTCCAGTACATGCGACCAGTCAGCACACTCTTGACTCCAATAAACCAGCCGCATGAGGGTCTGTCCACTTTTCTACACATACCATTACAGCACTTCAACCAGTGGGCATACTCTTAGACTCTTGCGTACATCGCCTCTGGCCATGCACCCAAAACTCTAGTAGCTGGTCACAATCCCCACAGCATAATACCGCAATCTGTACACTGGCCACAACCCACACACATAAGCCAGCCACCTGAGGCCATGTCCACTTCTATACACATTGTATTCCAGTGTGTGCAACCAGTCAGCACACTCTTGAGTCCAATAAGCCAGCCGCCTGATGCCCTGTCCACTTTTCATACAGTACTTCAACCATTGGGCACACTCTTGGGTGTATCACCTCCGGCCCTGCACCCAAGACTATAGTAGCTGGCCACAATTACCTCCCACTGCACACAGTATCATACACCCAAGAATCTCGAGACAGTCCAACAAACCATTTGACACACACCCTGTCCACTTTTGTACACATACTATAAAACTACTTACAGCCAGTGGACAGACTCTTGGGTGCATGGCCTCCAGCCATACACCCAACAGTCTAGTAGCTGGTCACAATCACAACAGCATAATACAGCCATGCACCCAACAATCTATACACTTCCACAACCCACACACATATCCAACCACCTGAGGCCCTGTCCACTTCTGTACAGAGGATTACAACATAATACCACCAGCACACTGGTATTGGCCACCATGAAAGTTCTACCAGCCAATAAGGGAAGCTCTCATCTCTTGTTTTGATTACACGTTCTTCTGGTCAAAATACTGAAACGTATATATTCATCCAAACCATCACTATCCCTCACCCTTACTTTAATTTCCCGACATACTGTGATAGAAGTCTGTGAGTTGATGTTGTTGTCTCTCTGCCCTTTCCAACGGCTGCATTTTCCACAGTTTGGCCCCTTTTCCTTTTCAAGCCACAGACCCCGGTCTGGCTACCACCCAGGGGGATGTATGCGATTTTTTCAAATATATTTCTCCTAAAGGAGATTTCACTGAATCAATTTCACTGAAAAACCAAATCTTCTTTTTACTTTTTCAACTTTTGATTTTTTTTATGCAGGGGAAACCCCCACAACCCGCCCCACCCTACTCTACTTTAAACCTTACCCCACACCCCACCTATTATGCATTACACATATACCATTTCCTCTACGTTTTTCAGTGAACTATATTCGGTGAAATCTCATTAGGTACAAATGGTATTCAAAGAAATCTATGGTAACAACCCAGGGAGGGGTCACCATTTTCCTCTTTGCAGGCAAGGCATAGTGCTTTATGACCACTACGTTGCTGATGTGCGAGGTATGAAAGACAAATAAATCCCCAACTGCAACTCACCACATTAGCCTTTTTTTTAAAACATCAGTATTTGTTATATTTATGAATTTCGTAATCTTGAGATTACTATTTTGCAAGTAGGTTGATCGCAGCGTGTCCCTGGATAAGGTTTTTCATCAATGCAACGCCAAAACTAACATTTTCTTTTGGGATGAGGTGAGTTTTTCTGAGAAATCAATGATAAAATACACAAGTTAACCACCCGAGACTTGCAAACAGTAACATATTTGGAACAGTAGAGGACATGAACATTTAGTACTCACATTTGTGATTACAATCTGGGTCTAATACAAAACCATTGCAATGCAATGGTGGAGCTACACACGAGGGCAGGAGGAGACCTAAGTTAATAAATAATATTACAGAAATAGAACATATTATGACAGTATCGTTTTGCATGCACTGACAGTTCATCTATGGCACACGTGCAGGTGATATTAACGCAGACGATTGTACTGATGAGAAGAAATGATTCTTTTTCCGCTGCCAGATAGATGCACCAGTTTGTGAGGTCCAGGTGGGGCCAGTTCAAAGAAAGCCATTGTTCAACCGAGCCCGTGAAACACGCACCTTGTGAGGCCAAATGGACAGATTAGTTTGCAGCCCGCCTTGGAGACTATAACGCTCCTTCTGTGAGTGGAGCATTAATCAGTCAGCAGGATTACGGCAGGAGTTATGCAGACAGCACCCATGTCCTGGTTGACAAGGAGGCCTTTTAAATAGTGGGACGCCTTTGCAGCTCCCCGCTGCTTACTGTAATTCGAGTGCGCAGTTTGCAGACTGTGTGGTCCTGAAAAGGTTAGAAACCACCCAGTGCCGACGTGTTTCTCATCTTGTAATAGACAATATGACTTTCACTTTTTTTCAATGGATTGCATTAACCTTTGCTATATCGTACTTTAGTATGGGATTATTTGGAATGATGACACTGTTGGGGACATTTGCAAGACATGTTTTGCCTTCGAATATAAACCTTTTTTGTAAAATCAGGATGGGTATGTTGAGCAGACTGAAGACCATTGTTTATGAGCGGGGAAAGGAAATTACCTGAACTCGGTCCTGAGAAGGTGAAGATGTTTTATGCGTCATTAAGTACGCTCGTTCATAACAAAGTTAACATATTTCTCTTGGCTCATTATTATTATTATTTGCAAATGTTATTTTATCACAGTTTAAAACTTTATACAAAGTACTTTACAGTAATTAAAACACATAATACACAATTCAAAACAAATATGTAACAGAATCCAATTTTACCCCCTCCCACAACCCAGAGTCCACATATGCAATCAAATTGTTCAGTATAATGAAAGGAATTTCCCCCAAACTTTCTCAAATAACACATTCTTCTTCTCTCTGCGGTAAAGCACCTTCTCAATCTCTGCCAAATCATGCATCTCATTAAGCCATACTGCAATAGATGCAGGCTCCGCGCTTGGCTCATTATCAAAGTTCATGTGAGCGGACAATGTCAGGTCCTGGCAGTCTCGGGTTAACTCTGTTCAATCTCTGCTGATACAATGAGGTCTCTTGTACCGTGAGCCAATTAGGAGATGCTCATAATATTTCTAAAAACAGATATATTCGAATACCAATAAAATAATGTCACACAGTTGCTTTCAATTGAAATCTTCATTGCTTTAAGTAATATTGGACGCTTCTAATAGTTATCGTTCCAGGTAGCCAGCAGCCTTTTCTGAATACCAATAAACAAGACAGAGTATACACTCCCTTTGGAATTATTGGAATTATAGTCCTTGGAAAGGGAAAACAAGTTTGAAAATGTTTAATTTCTGGATGGTTTACAAACAATAGGTGTGCCCCAGTGTGCAGGCGTGGGCGGGGGCAATATAAATATTAAATACAAGGAACCTCAGAAAGGAACCCACGCACAAGACAGTCCTAAATTCTGTCAATGATTTTATGGTTGAATCTCCATCTTATTTATAAGGCATATGCTTTCAAGGAAAGTCACAGGAACAACAGAGCCAAAGAAAAAAACCTAAGGAGTACATGAAAATAGATTTATTATACAAAGAAACATATTCTTTAACGTATTTCAAAAATGTTTTTTACATATTTTTGAAAAAAACAACATAACAAAAGATGAAAAGGAGAAATACAACAAAGCACATGTACATTATGATTTCAACAAATAATTGGAATAGAAAATAATGCAATAAGACAATTAGTAAAAAGAACAGAGAAAACCACAAAAAGGCAGTTGTGCCTGTTGGGTTTTAACCAGGGTGTGTAAAAAATGACCCTAGTTAGTACAGAATTGAATTATTCATAATCAACTAATGACATGTAGTTATTTGCCATATCATTGACTGCCAACGTGTATGAAAAATCATGGAGTAGTTCCGGGGGTGCTTCCAAGAGGGAGCGGGACCCAGCAATGGGAAAAACACGTTTCGACGGGCCTAAATAGGTTGGTGTGGTAGAAGCCTTCCTCAGGGCAGAGTTGATGTAGTCTAGAAGTGAATCCCTAGAGGGGGCAGACAAAATGAACACATTGTAGGTAGGGGTTGTACTCAAAAGGAGAACGTTTTTTCAGAGGAGTGTCGGATTTAAGGATACTGTTGACAGAAAAACACGGAGCACTCACCCTATGAATCTATAAAGGACAGGGGAATGTCGTGCGGTTGTTCACTCAAGGTTTATAAAACCAGCACCTAGGGTAGGTCTCTGGAATTTGAGGAGTGCTACGGGACATTTCCCATGTGGCAATTGTACAACCTGCAAATTCACCAGGAGAACCAAAGACTTCCTGGTCAATGGCAGACCATGGACCCTCCACAATCTTACCAACTGTAAGAGTAAACAAGTGGTGTATGTGATTGAGTGCCCATGTGGCCTCAGATATGTGGGCCAGACAATGCGCCCAGCCCACATTAGGATTTGTGAACATCGTTCGAGAATCCGCTGCAAGAACATGCGTGCCCCCTATTAAGTCACTTCATAGAAGCTCGTCATTCCGTTGATGACATCTCTTGCTGGATCATTGACATAGTTATCCACTCTACCAATGCACTGGCGAGCCTTTTATCCAAAGAAGCGCGCTGGATTCATCGGTTGGACTCTTTTCATAACAGTCTCAATGAGGAATACATACCTCTAAGATGACCATTTGTTGTCCTGGTTTATCCATTTTTCTGCATCCACATACCACATCACTTTCTTTGCAGTATCCAGATCCCCACAACGTTGAGCCATCCGCAGCAGTGCTCTCAGCCGCCTGCCGCACTTGTGGGGCACCTCCCCACACTCCAATTACGTGTGGGTGCTTTCCCAGCGGTGATTACAGAGGTCTCCCGCTCTTTAGGGTGCCTTTGTTGCACCTGATGCGGTCCCCACTTACGCCAAACAAACCCCCCTTCCCTCCTCCCATCCCCCCTCCCCCATGCACCCACACCTTACCCATGTGTGGTTGTCATCTGTTTTGTGCACTTCACAGATGCACATGTAGCTCTACCTACTCCCCCGTGCAAAGCCGCGACTTCACGGCCAACACGTCTTTGACTTTATTTCACTTTACTTTCATGTTCACGTTGGAAGCAGCCGTGCCCCACCTCCTGCACCATTGGCTGCACGTTAAGTGACAGGCAACCACCAGGAGCCAATGGCATGGTTTGGCACCTACCACACCTTCGTCCAGGTTGATTGACGGCCGGTTGCTATAACAACCACTGTTCCAACACACGAGTTAACGACGTTCACTTGCAGCTGCTTCACGGACGCAGACGTCCTGCTGCGAGTCTCCCTCATAAAACGGCATTGCTCGCGCTCTGCCTTTCTTTTCCAATCTGTATCTCTGCTTTCTACGCCCCTGCAATAACGTGTAAGGTGAGCCTTTTCAGCTAGGTTCAGCAGCGATTTGGCTTAGCTAGGTTTTAGAAATTGATTTTTGTTTTTCCAATGCTCCAGTTCCCTCGCCAGGTTTTTCCCATTTGATTGATACGTGTGGTCACGCATTATTGATTTATTCTCCCTTAGATATGCACATGATGTCTTGCATTGCTCTTTTTACCAGGTCAACCGTGACCACCATTATAACTGCCCTTTGGGACATCCCCCCCTTTTTCTTTCTCTTTGTCTCACAGCTACAATTGTGCTGCCACATCGTTTTCACACCACATCAGTCCTCCTGGAACTGACCTGCGGCGTACATGTTTCCTGTCTCCTACTGTGCACCGACTGTTACCGTGCTCCCAGGTAGGTCGTTTATCTGCCTTTCTGGGGTTCGTTACACACTTACACCAGTTTCACACTTGGAACCCACTTTGGGTGGGTCACGCATCTGCCAGTGTGGTGTCTGTTTTTCACCTACACCAACCTCACACTTGGAACCTACCGTTGGTGTCTGCCGTCCTGTAGTTTTCCCTGCTTTTCTCTTCTTTGCTTTATTCAGCACCCTTCTCGCTCTTTTTACAGACTATGGACATCCTTGCGCTCACAACTGCTTCACCTCCGGATGGTCATGGACAAATGATGTACACATAGCTGTCTAATTTAACACATCATTATCTTTTTCTTTCCCGTTTACCCTTGATACTTGCAACTGTGCACAACTAAACAGACTTCACGGTCCACCCCCACCTTTTTGTGACACAGCACTTTATTGTATTTACTTTCGTAGTGTTTGACTCACAGAGCAAGCAGAAGCTCAGCAACCTACACCAGCAGTACCAGAGTGCTGACACCCCGGGAGAGCAGCCGCATGACATTCCCCTGTCCTTTATAGATTCAGAGGTTGAGTGCTCTGTGTTTTTCTGTCAACAGTATCCTTAAACCCGACACTCCTCTGAAAAAACTTTCTCCTTTTGAGTACAACCCCTACCTACAATGTGTTCATTTTGTATGCCCCCTCTAGGGATTCACTTCTAGACTACATCAACTCTGCCCTGAGGAAGGCTTCTACCACACCAACCTATTTAGGCCCGCTGAAACGTGTTTTTCCCGTTGCTGGGTCCCGCTCCCTCCTGGAAGAACCCCCGGGAACTACTCCATGATTTCTCATAGACGTTGGCAGTCAATGATATGGCAAATAACTACATGTCATTAGTTGATTATGAATAATTCAATTCTGTACTAACCAGTGTAATTTTTTACACACCCTGGTTAAAACCCAACAGGCACAACTGCCTTTTTGTGGTTTTCTCTGTTCTTTTTACTAATTGTCTTATTGCATTATTTTCTATCCCAATTATTTGGTGAAATCATAATGTACATATGCTTTGTTGTATGTCTCCTTTTCATCTTTTGTTACGTTGTTTTTTTTAAAAACTTGTAAAAAACATTTTTGAAATACGTTAAAGAATATGTTTCTTTGTATAATAAATCTATTTTCATGTACTCCTTAGGTTTTTTTCTTTGGCTCTGTTGTTCCTGTGACTTTCCTTGAAAGCATATGCCTTATAAATAAGATGGAGATTCAACCATAAAATCATTGACAGAATTTAGGACTGTCTTGTGCGTGGGTTCCTTTCTGAGGTTCCTTGTCTTTAATAATTTCTGGATGGTGTCAGTAATAAGAGATTATAGTGATTACAGGAAACCCCTGTGCCCTGCCATTGAAATGCACTTGCACCTGATGAACGATTGGCAGCTAAACCAGAACCAGGTGACATGAGCAAGCAGAGGACAATTCCTTCTCAGCCTGTTAGGGGTGTCAAGAAGCCTGTGCGCCTCGTTGAAGAATTCTGAGTACAAGATGAGCCTGTGCTGCCAGAAGCTACTTTTATTCGCCCGGGGCAGGTGTCGTGTGCTGGCAATGGTGGATTAACAATATTCTGCAACATTTCATAGAATAATTTTCACAATTTTGGATGAAAAAAATAAAATACATTTTATGTGTGAATTACTCAAGCATGAATTACTCAAGCATGGCCAGATTTCTGAATCACTGGATCGTAACGTAAAGTGATAATTAAGCATTGGTCATGACAATTGAAGGGAGTTCCCTGACCTCTTTATAGTATTATGTGAAGGTAGTGGAATGCTAAGGACAGGATAGATCCATACGCCTGCCTGAAGGTGGATGCAGTGATTTCCCATTGGCCCACTACCACACCTTAAATGTAGTATAACTGCATGTGCAGGACTCTGGAGGGAGAGGAGTCTGAAGATCCAGTACAGACCCAAGATACCACAGAATACACACCCGAGGCGGGAGATGAATTGTGTGAATGAGGGGTTCACACATTTCTCAGCCTGTGAACCCACGCTACAGCAGTTTATCGAGACAGTAGTTATTTATTTTATTTGGATAGATACATAAAGGGAAACAAGACTTTGTTCACAAAGGAGCGTGCAATAGGTAATATTGCAAATATGTGGGAAGTAGTGAGCCTGATATAATGGGGAAGAGTCTAGGTGGCATAATAACTGGGTCTGAGAAGGGTATGTTGGACAAATACCGGCCATATGGTGGACAAACAGATCGATGTTAAAATAACATAGCCGGCAGCAATGCAGCTGAACCCGTGTACCCAACACTAGGCGCTTTAAGACAGGGTAGCAATACTTTGAGATGGATGGGGATGAAGAATATACTCAAACATCAATAATCAGACTGACTCAGGAAGTTGGCAAAGTACTTCTGTTTTATTTTCAATTATCTAAAACAGGGAGTATAACGAACATCAACGAACATCCGCTCGATCTTCTCACTCAACAAGTTTCATAAAAAATACACTTTATATAGCAAAATCTCGTCATCATTGACGTCAATCTAAGTGGAAAACTAAAAAAACCTACTTGGGAAAGTGATAGGCTTAAAGGAAACATCTAGGTATACATTCCATGCTTGTCAGGGAAAGTGATTGGGTCTCTAACATCAGTTGGGGTAGCTAAGCCCTCGTCTAGTGCAAGTCATTATGAATGTCATCAAATTCACAACAACCTATTGGTTACATCAACTATAGGGCTCTCCATTACTTGGCCCTCTTTAATTGATCGGCACCCTTATACCCCTCTGTAATATTCCACATACACTAGCAGCACGCAGGCTGCCACCCAGTTGCTGATGGTCTTGTCATGACCATAGCTTCCCACTTAATTAGCCTGCCATTTATCATCACTCTTGCCGTCTGCCAGTCAATTAGCCTTTGAACATTGGCCTTGGAAATGTTCTCTGTGCCCGAGAATAAAAGGGAGTATAGACATACTTCGTTTCTTGGTTTGGATACTGCTGAACGCAGCATCTATTTTCATCCGACCATGTGATTTAAAATACTATTAAATGATGAGCCTCTGATGTCTTCAATGTTCTTGCTCCTCACCTCAGACAGGAGTTTGCTCTTTTCACACTTTTTGTAACTACTGTATGAACATCCAGGCTCACGGTGGCCTTGACTTCCTGGTGCTGGCCAGCCAAGCCTTTCTTGAATTCACCTTCGTCAGTAAGTAGTTTTACAAATGAGCCACACTGAAAAAGCCTTTCTATTCAAGGTCCATAGTCTGATAAAGTGCGTTGTGGAACATCCATCATCTATACATTCCTATGCATATGCGTTGGTGCATCGCCGCAATCTGTTCACTACGTAGCAAGCCTTATGATTACTTTTCCCTACTTGCGTTTACTGGATCTGTACAATGGTAAAATGACTTTGTATTTTCTTCATAGTTTCTGTAGCATGAGCATCTTCATCTTGGGCCTGAAATATTGTTCATTTTTATCACTTTGTCTTCAGATCTTATGGAATGTTTACATTCTTCATCCTCATGTCTCTGTTCTGGATGCATCAGGTCTGCTTTACATGACGTCACCAAACTCCTTTCTCGCTCATTTTCTTACTACCTCCGGGATTTTCATTCAAATGGCATCATATGGTCATGGGTGTAAATATGGCTTCCTTAATGGGTAAATTTCTTCCATGATTCATTGCGTATATGCATTCTTACAGGTAATGCACATGTTACACACTGTGGTTCACAGCATATAGGCAGTATGGGGGCAGACCTTTGAGTGGGGGTATTTGGTTCCACGTCTAGACTGCTGAATACTGTGAAGCTGAAATCTTTGCATTCCTAAAATACCAACTTCCTACTTTCTCTCTACCCCCACCCCTTTACCGCTATATACTTACCTTACTCTTGCAGACCTCTCACTGTGATGGCCCTGTCCCTGCAATGTCTGTTCCTTCTCACAATTATTAGAGGGACTTCGACTGCAGGGTCCCTTTTTTTTAACTACACGAAAGCGGGGGAAACCCCTGCAAACCCCCAACCCCATAATGCCAAACAAGGGAAACGGGCAAGACCGCTGCAACCCCTGCGTCCCTTGTTCTGCATTATGGGATTTGGTTTTCTTTGCCCATGCCGAATGCACAGTAAATGTGCATTCAGCATTTTTTTCTGTCTTTTCTGGGAATACTGGAAAAACTTCAGACAAGTGTCAGCTGGTAGGCACTCTAGCCAGGTAAGCATGATCTGTGACCTCAAACAATTAGTGCTAGGTTAACGGTGAGGGAAGGTGTAGGTAGTAATTCTGGAGAGGTTGAGGAGGTGGGATTTCAATTTACTTTTGAATACATTGATGTGGGCCATGATTTGAAATGAAGAGAGGAGGACTTCCAAGTAATTAGAGCAAGAAGTGTGAAAGAGCAGAAGTGAGATGAAGCACACAGTGGGCGAATGGCAAAAGGGTGCTAAACGAGGCAGAGCAAAGGCTGGCAGAGGACTTGAAGGGGTTTGTAGAAGAGGATAGATAAAGCAGTTCCTTACCGTGGATGGGTTTATGCAATAGTAGTAGAAATTTGAATTTAGCCTTGTTTTTTATAGTTAGACAGCCAGCCTGCTTGTGATAGGAGGAAGTAGGGGTGAAGGGATGGTGTTCAAAGAGAATCCTCAAAGCAAAGTTAATAATCTTGTCAAGTGGATATAATGCAGTGTTTGGAAGACCAAAGAGAATTCTGGCACAGTAGTCCAGTTTAGAGATGACCAGAATGGTTAGGAGATTTTTGGCAGTTTTGAACGGAAGGAGGTGCTTGATTTTAATGATATTTAGGAGGTGAATCTGAGCCACCATTGCAGTTTCAGAGATGAAGCTGGAGAATGTCTGTGAAGGGTCATAGATGACGTCAAGGTTTCGAGGTGAAGAAGGAGGGAGAGAGAGAGAGAGAGAGGGAGAGAGAGAGAGAGGGAGAGAGAGAGAGAGACAGGGGGAGAGAGAGAGAGAGAGAGAGAGAGAGAGAGAGAGAGGATTTGACAGGAAAGAAAAACACCTCTGTTTTGGAGGAGCTTAACATGAGAGAGTCTGAGGCCATCCAGTATTTCATAGAAGAGAGACAGTCAGAGATTTTGTAAGATTGGTCAGTGGAGAGTTCAGGAAAGGAGAGAAAGATCTGGGTGTCATTTGGTCATTTGTAAAGAGTAAGTACAGGAACCCAAAGGAGGAGATAAGTGTCCGGAGAGCATAAGTGTACAGTGTGAACAGTAGGGTACCCAAGACATAGCCTTGCGGAAAACCAACAGTAAGAGAAGTGATTTGAAATGTGTTGTTGTTCCAGGAAACAGAGAATTGATGAGGCGCCAGGTAGGATTTGATCCAAGCAAATGGTTGATCATGAATCCCAAGAAGAAAGAGAGCATTGAGGAGATCAGAGTGATCGACAGCGTTTAAGGCAGCAGACAAGTAAAGGAGGACTAGGATACAGGTTTGTTGGGATGTTTAGCAGAGACTATAAAGTTGGAGACCTTCATGGGACCAGTTTCTGTGGAGTGGCAGGAGTGCAAAACAGCTTGGAGGGGGTCATGAAGGTTGTGCATGTCAAGACAGTTAGTGAGGCGATTGAATATGACTCTTTCGAACACCTTAGAGTAGTGAGGAAGATGTGACATAGGTTGAAAGCTGGTCGGTAGGTTTGTATCAGCACCTTGCTTTTTCGAGAGAGGGATGACCATGGCTGTTTTTGAAAGTAGAGGGAAAGCAGGTGGAGTCGAAGGATAGGGTGAAGAGATTAGGGAGGTGAGAGGCCATGAGAGGGGCAATATGTTTGATAAGCTGGTGCGCAAAATGATCTGATGGGGCACAAGAGGGGTTAGCCTTCATCAGCAGTGCAAGGACTTCCTCTGTAGTGGTATCACTGAAGTGTGAGATAGAGGGAGTGAGAGATGGTAGAATAGATGGAGAGATAAAAGTAGGAGGAGGGTCTGAGGAGAGTCCCTGATTTTGGAAGGAAAGTATTCAGCAAGGTCACTGGTTGTGGTTTTAGGAGGAGTAAGGAGTTTGTTTAGGGTGCCTTGGGGTCAGCGAGGATGGTTGGAGTGTATGTCAAATAGGGAAAGGTAGAAATACCTTTTAGCAATATCTTGAGAGAGTCAAGGGCAGAGAGTTGTAGGTCCTCATGAGAGTCTATCTGCATATGAGTCGTCACATGTACCAAACACAGACTAACTGTAGGAGATCTCCTGGCCATCTGACGAACAATCCCAGATTGGAGCCAGCAGAGAGAGGGGACAATAAAGAGGCAGAAGATTTCAACCACTCCGGGACACTGAGTTGAATTCCAAAATGGGCTGAACGCAACTCTGAGTATTAACCCCTCTCCCATACCACTGGGGGAAAGTCAAGCCAACCCAAGTTGATACCAATCAGGTAGAAAGAAAAAGCAAACCCTAATAGAAACCATGTCCCACCTTAGAAGGGATAAAAGAAGGTAGGAAAATCTCAAAGGGTGAGAACAAATCAGAGGAGACAGACTAGTCAGTTTGCTCCTGTGCACAAATTGTGCAGAAGGAAGATCAAAAAGAGGCAGAAGCACCTGCTCATGCTCTCTTCTTGCAAGGAGAGTTTCTGGGGGAAGGAAGACACTGGAGGAGGATAGTCCAGTGCAGGACAGTACTGACTGATGAGGATTGGGCAAGTCCTAGGTTTAATAGAAATTAGGATATCAGTCCTGCCAAGTAAGTTAGGCCATAGAGTTTGGCAAAATAATCGAATTCCCTAGGAACTGAAAGGCAGCCATACACTTGGTCGTTCACCAGAGACTGATAGGGCCCAGAGAGGAAACCCAAGCCTATGGCGGGAGTGCTTGCCAAAAATGTCGGCTGTCTGACTAAGACCCTAATAATGGGTTAGGGGTGTTCTAAATCATGTAGTGAGTATGGACCAATGATAGAACTCTAATCACCCTAAGGTCAAGGGTGGATAAGATGAGAAAGTGAAAGTTGATGCCAAGGCAATAGACGGAGCAAGCCAAACTGTTTGGCAAGCCACTCCCATGTCTTGGGAGTTGAAATGCTGCCATTAACTGGGCCTTTCACCAGTGAGACAAGAGTCCTCAGGAAAATCGAACCTGTGACAGGAGGGGTTATTCATTCATTCATTCATTCAATCATTCATTCATTTATTCATGTTGCCATGTGTATAGCACCGTTCACAATAATTATGGTCCCAATGCGCTGTTGGTTGAACGCCCTCGGAGGGACCAAAATATGGGAACATTAGGAGGTCCTATTATGTCTGTGTGCATTTCAGCCATTAAAGTTATGAGAGGGTGGTCAAGGCTCTGCTAGTCCACCATGTATGAATGGCAAGTGAATGGGTGGGAAATTAGGTATACTTTGAACTAAGCTGAGGAGTTGTGTTCAAGTGGATAGAAACTATGTGAGTAGTTACAGTTCAAATGTTTTGTTGTGAAAGGTAGCTTCATACTCATGGCAGAGGTGTTGTGCAATAGTGTTTGTGTGATATGTGTGTACATAGGTGTGTGGGATTGAGGCCATCCCTTCGCTAAGTTACAAAGGTGCGGGGTGCGAGGGAAAAATGAGTTAGCTGCACAGACAACCATGTCTACCCCCTGGGTTCACTCCATGTGCGAAGAGTGGTGCTTAGTCTCACATACGATCTAAGTGCTATAAACGAGTAAACAAACCAATGAATACATGAATAGAGGGACACTCAGTCTCTGAGTGGAACTTAGATTGATACTTTACCAACCCCAGGTCCTTCAAGTGCAAATAAATTCCCACCTTACATGTCTAGTTGCGGCAGCAATGTCCACCCTCATATAATGATTCAGCTCTAATTGATTGTCCTCCTTCAAAGAGATCCAAATGCGAGCCCTAAGGTGCGTTGAAGTGTGATGCGTTGCACACCCTCAGAGCCCATTTGAGATCAAATACCCGGCCCACTCTCAGGATTCCTATCATGTGCAAGTTTGCACAAGAATATCTGTTGGCTGCCAAAGACCCAGAAGAAGGGGGAGAGACATATCCATCCATGTATACAGACCCTAAGGTCAACGATGGACCAGCCATGAAACACAAATCAACCCAAATTCCTGGAGGGACTTGATGAGAAGGTAAATGTTGAAGCTAATGTTCTGGGAGGAACATTTGTGGAACCTGAAGCCAAGGTCCTGGAAGGACAGTTGGTTACACCTTTAGGCACGCTAAGGTCCAGAGAGGACAAACCTCACTAAATCCCCTGTGGAAAGAACATTGTTGGCCATCAATATATTTCCATATCGATTGTGTGATTAACATTCAAATCGAAATTATGACCATATTCTATTGAAGTTAAAGAATAATTACAAAGAGGTATTACATCACATAAGAGCTAGCACAAAACAATAAAACAGGGTAGTCTATATAAAGCTCCACAGTCGAATATTTCAACCAATGTATTATTTGTACTCCAACGTTGTTGTGATTTTAAAATAATGGATACTTAGTACAACCTATGTCATTATCTAAGCACATATCTACACAGGTGTCATAAAAGAAAAACATACATACACACAATAATTTCACTTAGATATAAAATCAACAATATTGTTAATACACTGCCTACAAATATGCATACACATCCCTCACAAGAAACTGCAACTTTCATATAAACACATAAGAGATTAATTTATTAGATTAAGCAATTAGTTTAAACACCAAGCCATATGAAAAAGTTGCTGGAAAAAATTGCATAAAAAACAGGAGTTAATTAATGTACATTTCAAAACTTTTTAGCTTAAGTGCAAATGTGATGCCTTTCTCAGGACAAATAGATATATTTCTGCCTATTATTCACTGAAGAACCTTAGTTAAAGTTTAGTGAAATTGACCAGATCTATGGCCACTAAACTATTGAAATTCAGCGGATGTGGGAAGTCATTTACGTTGATGTCCCCATAATGCTATGTCCCTCATAATGCCATTTTGTATGTCATTGTGAATCCCTTCTCTTATAATGTGTTTGTGCTCATAGGCTTTGCAAAAGGAAAGCACTGAGTTAAGCCAGTTATGACCTCCCACATTCGCTGAATGTCAAGGGTGTTGTTGCGAGAAATCTGGTCAACTTAACTAAACTTGAATGTTTTTGTTCTGTGAATTTCAAGGGTTTTGTTATACCATTGTTTTTATTATGTGCCACATCATTTGGCCGTTTCCACTGCATATATTCCCGCAATATGTTTCTTTTACACCCACTAGGTGGCCATGATGTTTGAGCCCACTTGCCAGGGCCTTCAGCCCTAGCTTGAACCTGGCTTGTGAGCACGCCATTTGACTGTGCCCGCTCTTTATTTTAAAACACTACCAGGCCACTAGCCATGGCCTTTGGCCTTGGCCACTGCACATATTCCCCCTCTCGTTTGAGCCTAGTAGCCAGAGTCTTTGGCCCTGGCCAGTGAGCTGGTCCTTCAGCGGTGCCCACTGTACATTTTTAAACACTTCCAGTCCATTCTCCAAGACCTTCGGCAGTGTCCACTTAACACTGCCACCTCACTGTGGCTACCCACATTTTTCTTGTCTTTATTCTCTTTTTTTAAAACGTTTCCCCATAACCGCGGCTATAATAGCAGCTATAATAGCAATGTCAGTTATTGGGAAAACATACAGGAAAAATACTCTCCTGTATTCTCCCTTCACTCCCCTAAACTCATGTTTCCGGTGCCCAATGTATATTTTTAAACACTTCCTTTTGGCTGTGGCCACTTTTCATGTCTTTCGAGCATACTAGCCAGGGGATTCGGCGGTGCACACTCTATATTTTAAAACACTACTGGGCCACTAGCCATGGCCTTTGGCTGTGGCCACTGGACATGTTCCCTCTCTCTTTTGGGGCCACTAGCCAGGGCCATTGGCCCTGGCCAGTGTGCATGGCCTTCAGCCGTGCCCACTGTATATTTGTAAATTTTTCCAGCCCACTTGCCATGGCTTTTGGCCGTGGCCACTTCTCATGTCTTTTGCCCACTCTATATTTGAAAACCCTACTGGGCCACTGCACATTTTCCCCTTCTCTTTTGGGTCCACTAGCTAGGGCCTTCTGCCCGGGCCTGTGTGTATGGCCTTTGGCCGTGTCCACTATATATTTGTAAATACTTTTAGCGCACTCGCCATGGCCTTCAGCCATGTCCACATTCCACCCCACCTCACTGTAGCTGTCCAAATACTTTTTTTCTTTATTCTATTTATTTTTTTACTTTTTACGCATAACTGCGACTATTATAGCAATGTACTACAGATTGCTGCAGTTATCGGGATATACTACAAAGAAAACAAAATGATTCCCTGCACTCTCAGTCACTCACCGGGTGCCCCTCTCTTCCTGGTATGCTCCCCACACTCTCCTAAACTCATGTCTCTCTCCCTAGCACTCTCCCATACCCCCCAACCCTTGTTGTTCAGTGTGATGCACTTTAATTCCTGATCTCATTTTCTTTTGTAGTTGTGGTTATCCTGCTGCATACCGTGGCTACTAGATAATGTTTGAGCTCTTAACTTGCTCCCTAGCCCGCCTCCAAATCCCCAACCTCACATGGTGTCCTACCCTGCCCTCCCACCCAACTGTAGTCTGATTCCATTGCATCGTTTTTCCTCCTCCAAATGATGACCTGGTGTTGTCGCCGTCTCTTGAGGAAGGGCAGCACTAACGGCATCTTCCTCTCCTTTCACGCGAGTAACGGAAATGCTGCTGTACACAAACAGAAGGGATAATCAGTTAGGAAGCAAGTGACGCCAATGTGCGTGGACAGGCCACAGAGGGAGACACCCCCGCACAAAAGGAGCTCAAAGCCATGCCCCCGGCGTGGTGGGAAGAGACCATAGGGAGCCAGGGCAGCATTGCTACATGAATGAGAATAGGAGACACGACCGAACAGTAGTCTCGGAAGAACCAAGCAGAAGCGGTATAAGCAGGCCACACTTATGTCCTGCTCCACTGATACTTCAGCTCTGAGAAGGAGGAGGCCATGTAGAACAGCAGACAGCAGCGGCAAGGACATGGGCATTCATTGGCCAAAGAGATTGCCTCCTTTCCTGGGCTGTGTAGCTATACAACTTCCAGTGCTTAATTTGTAAGAAGATAAGTGCCAGGGCCCAAATATTTTCTAGCACGCTTGTTACATTTTTGGGGTGGGCAACTCCCCGCCCACTGTTGACACAAGCCAAGGCTGCTGCATACTGTGCCAAAATATTTGTTGTTAAAGCTGCAACTCCCAACCGTTTATTGAGGCTTGGTGGATCCACTGTGCGATTTATAGATATCAATCAACATAACATATTAGTTGTGCCTTGAAATAAACTAAATCTTTACGTGTTTCTTTAAAACACATCGGGCCTCATTAGGACCCAGGCGGAGTGGGTTTCCGCCAGCGCTAATCGCGGCGGACCCGTCCGCCGTACTACGAGTTCCCTTAGCGCCATGGAGGTTTTCTCCGCCTGGTTTTACCAGGCGGAGAAAACCATGGCGCTACGGGACCTCGTTGTTAATTACGCCACCGTATTTTACGGTGGCGTAATTAACTCCTTCCCCACTCCCATTATACCCTATGGGGCAAGAATGGGAATGGGGAAGGGCAGAATGGGGATTGGGGATTTACCGCTCCGCCGAGGTCGGAATGGGGCGGTAAATCCGCCAACCCCCATGGCGCTATCGACGGCTTTCCGCCGTGCTTCGCGGTGCATTTAGCACCGCGAAATCCGCCTGGGTCCTAATGAGGCCCATCATCTTTAATATTTTGCTCTGATCCTATCGGTGGCAAGAAGAACATGTTAACCATCTATCCACAGAAAAAAAGACAATTGTAGGCAAAATCATTGCTTAACTGATGAACAGGCCTATCAAACCCTGCAGCAAGATTTTCTTATATAGTTTGTCACTCATGACAGGAACTCCTCTTCAATATTGGCCTTTTCACTGACATTTTCTCTGTGTTGGGGCTGCTGGATGGTGACTGTTAGTTGTTGGCAACCCACCCTGATGGTTATTACAGTTTAGAATTACCAGCGATGTCATGCGGGCTGAGTGGAGCTGTGTGCAGATACGGCCAGCATCAGTGCCCAGCATTGTCACCGTCCAACTCATTGTTATTCATGAAAATGGTTACATAGATATGCCAACCTGGGTAATCAGGTTAGTGAATAACAATGAGCTAGCCCATGCAGAATCCTGGTTAGGGCACACTGCAGGGATCAAAACTAAGGTCCAATGAGCACAACCAGCTCCTGGGTGTAAGGCATCACCCATTAAGCAGGAGATATGGCTAGGTAACAAGGAGTGGGTACACAGGGCTCCACAAATCTAACTTCCATATGAGATGCACATTAATGTTTTGGCTATTGTGTATGATCCATTATGTTTAAATGTATCCCAGGATGGATTCCTAGAAGCAATCACACAAAATGGTCTGAGCAGGCCCATAGCCCACTGGGGGCTAGTGATTGAAATACCCCAGCAGGAAGAAAGTAGAGCAACAAACCAGGCAGGGCTAAACAGGTCCGTAACCTATGTCGGTTTTAGAATACAAATGCCCCAGGATGAGAAGAGAAAAGTAATGAACCAAGTAGGACTCAGCGAGCACTTATTCCACATGGGGCTAATGATCTGAATACCCCAGGAGGGACAGAAGAAAGCATTAACCACCAGAGGCCTGAGCAGTCCAGTAGCTCACCTGGGTCTGAGGCAACAACTACCCTGCGAAGGGGTGAAAGAAAGGAGAATCTCATCAGTGTGGAACATACTTGGAACCTACCCAAGACTACGGTTCTGAATAGCAGAAGAGACTTTGGGGGTCAGGAAACAGCTTACCCAAAAGGGAGTAAGCCAATACTAAGCTGAAGCTTAGATTATTTTCTTCCTTCCTTCCTTCCTTCCTTCCTTCCTTCCTTCCTTCCTTCCTTCCTTCCTTCCTTCCTTCCTTCCTTCCTTCCTTCCTTCCTTCCTTCCTTCCTTCCTTCCTTCCTTCCTTCCTTCCTTCCTTCCTTCCTTCCTTCCTTCCTTCCTTCCCTCCCTCCCTCCCTCCCTCCCTCCCTCCCTCCCTCCTCCTTCCTTCCTTCCTTCCTTCCTTCCTTCCTTCCTTCCTTCCTTCCTTCCTTCCTTCCTTCCTTCCTTCCTTCCTTCCTTCCTTCCTTCCTTCCTTCCTTCCTTCCTTCCTTCCTTCCTTCCTTCCTTCCCTCTTTCCTTCCTTCCTTCATCTCTCTCTCTCTCTCTCTCTCTCTCTCCCTCTCTCCCTCACTAGTGGCAGGTTAGACGGCAGGTTACGTAGGATTGGATAGAATAGTGCACTTATTTGTGAGAGACATTCAGGCGAGCACTGGTTTGTTGTTTTCTAGCATAGGGAATTCATCATAGAGATAAGGACTAGAGAAGGTTCTTTTAATTTCTTTAATACATGTGTGAATGGAACATGCCCTCTTGTCCGTCTCCTATGTTTGACTTACCACAGTCACCTGTAGCTATCTTACTTAAGTTGGAAAAGTTTATACTGCAGAATAAATCTCATATCTCCCGTTCAGATCAAAACCAAAGATAAGTGAGAAGAAAAAAAGAAAACTGTTCTCAATTATGGTATCCAAGTGTGACATTAAAGAACTACTGACTGTAGCTGTAAACCTACTTACTACATAGGGAGAATAAAGGCAGTGTAGCTCTTTCACTTTCTAATCCAGTTTTTTATCATGTCCTCGACAGTACTTCAACTATTTGTTCTAGATCTATCATGACAGAAGAGTGAAGATCAATTTTGTTTTATGCTTTATAATATTTAGTGCAAATACGGTGTGTGACAAATTCATAAATGTTGTCACTGCTGCCCAAGGGGGAGCCCATTCCCATGAGGCCAGAGAGGTGAGGGCACTACCCGATAGTCTGCTTGGGGGTTGTACACAGTTGGAGGATCTCCTGGGGCGAGACTCCCCCTATGGGAGCAGGGACAGACATCTAGGAAGAACGCGGTATGACCCCCTCACAATTACCCTTCTTCTGCCTACACCTGGGGTACACCACAATACCTATGCCAACCACCCCATGTACTTGCTAAGGACCAGTAAAATAAGATTCACTGAGACAAAGGAAGAGTAGGCATGATCCCCTTAACAACTACTGAAACAAAGAAGACTAGAGACTACCCCAGTGGGATGTCAATGACAAGTACTGGTATGAGGAGGAAGTGTGGAGGCATGAAGAGCACTCCTCAAAACACTATTGAGCAGTTTAGTGTTTTACAAGGCCAATGGCAATGCAAAATAGAACAGGCAAAACCAGGAAGTAAGAGAAGCCTTCCGTGGAGGAACCGCAGGCATGGGCAACACTTGAGCTGTTGGCAAACAGAAGGGCTGCATGACCAGGGCTTACTGGGTCTATGGTGGTGCTCCCAATCAGTCCAACTTGGAAGGACCGTCTGACCAGAGGGGAAAGCAGCAGTCTAGGTGGGCAAAGCCAAGGGACAATGCTGTCGAGAAATCATGTGCTCTCTGGGAGGCATCTAACGTGCACGCCAGAGCAGGAGAGAAAACCGCAGAAGCCCAAGACCGAAGTCGAAAGATCCCAAGACTGACAAAACCTACTGGGAAAGACCCTAAAGCAGGGGTGCACAACTGATTTTGACAGAGGGCCGAAAGTACCTTACATGAGGGCTATAGTGGGCAGAAAAGTAAATGTGGGTGGGCCGGTAGGCGGGGCATGGCAGGAGGCTTTTTAAACCCCCAAGTTGTACTAAACACATGGAAAAAGAATGTTTTTGAGGGGTAACGATTTTTATTTGCATTTCAAACTTACATTTTGTACTACACATTTCCCATTGTTATAATTTATTTCTATTTAGTTATTGTATCTCGCCTGTTTAATTAACTTATATATATTTTATTGACCCTAGATTAGACATGCCGTTATTTTGGACTGCTACAGTTTGCTATTTGGGTTGTCCAAGAGGAGTATGGCCTTCGTTGAGTCAGGTTTCCTCAAAAAGTCAAAGATGAACATCTCCTAACTGTGCCTGTTTTAGCTTTATTATTGGGTTCACTCTTGGAGTGCAACACTATGCCCCAGGGCCCCCTTACCCCCAACCAAACACTATGCCCCATGGCCCCCTCACCCCAACCAAACACTATGCCCCATGTCACTCACCCCCAACCAAACACTATGCCCCATGTCCCCCTCATCCCCAACCAAACACTATGCCCCATGTCCCCCTCACCCCCAACCAAACACTATGCCCCATGTCCCCCTCACCCGCAACCAAACACTATGCCCCATGTCCCCCTCACCCCCAACAAACACTATGCCCCATGGCCCCCTTACACCCAACCAAACACAATGCCCCATGTCCCTCACCCCCAACCAAACATTATGACCCATGGCACTCACCCCCAACCAAACACTATGCCCCATGTCCCCCTCACCCCCAACCAAACACTATGCCCTATGTCACTCACCCCCAACCAAACACTATGCCCCATGTCCCCCTCACCCCCAACCAAACACTATGACCCATGTCCCCCTCACCCCCAACCAAACACTATGCCCCATGGCCCCCTCACCCCCAACCAAACACTATGCCCCATGTCCCTCACCCCCAACCAAACACTATGCCCCATGGCCCCCTCACCCCCAACCAAACACTATGCCCCATGGCCCCCTCACCCCCAACCAAACACTATGCCCCATGGCCCCCTTACCCCCAACCAAACCCCCACCCCCAACTCAGCACACACACAAACATGCACCCATAAAGACCCGAACCCCCACCCCCCAACTCCAAACCCCTCACCCCCAATTCAGCACACACACTCTCAAGCATGCACCCATACAGACCCGAACCCCCCACCCCCCAACTCAGCACACACACAAACATGCACCCATACAGACCCGAACCCCCCACCCCCTCAAATCAGCACACTCTCAAACAAGCACCCATACAGACCCGAACCCCCACTCCCCAACTCAGCACACTCTCAAACATGCACCCATAAAGATCCGAACCCCCCACCCCCCCAACTCCAAACCCCCCAACTCAGCACACACTCTCAAGCATGCACCCATACAGACCCGAACCCCCCACCCCTCAACTCAGCACACACACAAACATGCACCCATACAGCCCCGAACCCCCAACTCAGCACACATGCAAACATGCACCCATAAAGACCCGAACCCCCCACCCCCCCAAATGAGCACAGCCCCGAACCCCCAACTCAGCACACTCTCAAACAAGCACCCATACAGACCCGAACCCCCACCCCCCAACTCAACACACAAAAAACATTCAAATCAAAACATTCATACACATCCGACACCCCCCCACCCCCGCATCTCAACATACACACAAAATACATTCAAATACAAACATTCATACACATCCGACGCACCCCCCCACCCCCGCATATCAACATACACACACAAACATAAAGCAAAACAAACCTGACACACAAACACAAACAGAGCACTTACCGGAGACGTGCTGGAATGCTGGAAGGCAGGTAAGATGGAACGCTGGAATCGTACTACGGCTGGCGTGGTCCAAGGCTGAACTGCCTTCCGGCATCAAGCCTTATGGACCACGCCAGCCGTAGTGCTGGCCCTCCATTGGTGCAGCACACACGCATTACGTGGCTCGTAGGAGCGACGTGGTGCGTGTGTGTGCTGAGCCAATGAGGGCCAGTGTTTTGTCCGGCCCGGAAGACAACAAAGACTTTCCTAATGGAGGGCGGCCGCGGGCCGCCCTCCATTAGGAAAGTCTTTGTGCCTCGTGGGCCGGACAAAAGAGCATGGCGGGCCGCAACTGGCCCGCGGGCCGTATGTTGTGCACCCATGCCCTAAAGGTACAGGGATGAGTGGGATGGTTATTAGGGGCAGAAGGGAGCAGTGGGACACCCTGACCAAGCCAATCAGGGAGATAAAGGAAATCCTTGGGAACAAATCTAATTTCCTAAACATCCAAGAAAGAAACCAAGAAAGACGGGTCTGGGACCTGCACTGAATAATGAACATCAACATCAGTTATCCTCATAGTCACAGTACTTGGAAGGATAGTGAACCAGGTCTGCCAGAGAGAAGTAAGAAAATTCACAGTCCGTGGCAGGATAGTGAACTAGGTCTGCCAGAGAGAGTTAAGAAGGAGAGAAACAGGGGTCGGGGACACCCACCGAGAAGCCGGGCATCTCTGTCTCATCCGCACTTGGCGGGAGAGTGAGCCAAGGGAGCGGAGCATAGAAAGGGGAGAACCATGGGTCTGGGACCCAAACTAGGAAGGGAGATGTCTTCCAAGTGGCCCCACTTAGCAGGAGAGTGAACCAAGTGCGCCGAATTAAACAGCAAGGGAAACAAGGATCTGGGACTCTACACAGTACTTGGGAAAGGGAAGATACCAAGTAAACCCCAATCAAAGAAGAGAAGTTAAGAACTGTGTGTTTGAAGCTAAAGTAAGAAAGGCCAGGGGAAGAGAGTCATTCCCCTGGCATTGCGAACTGCCTTGAGAAGCCTGATAAAGGCCAGGGTAAGGGGGTCATTCCCCCTGGCATTGCAAACTGCATTGAGAAGCCTGAGAAAGGTCAGGGGGAAGTGAGACGTTCCCCCCTGCCCAACATTACAAATTGTCACATTGAGGCTGAGAAAGTCTAGGGGAATCGAGACATTCCCCCGGGTGGCAAAAACCACGAGAAGTAAACCTGAAGGAAGTTAGGGGGAGGGAGTCAGCCCCCTGGCATTGTGAACTGTAAGCCTAAGGAAATACAGGTGAAGGAAGCCATTCCCCCTGTTACTTTGAAGTGTGAAAGATTGTCCCAGAGGAAGTCAGGGGAAGGACTGAATCTCCATTACTGTCAAATTAAGCCTACAAAGAACCAGAGGGGAGGGAGCCATTGCCGTGGTATTGTGAACAGGAAAAGTGACATTGAGAGTCTTTCTTTTCTGTTTTTATTGCTTATAAAGAAATCTTCCAAGTGAACTATTAGAACTTTGTTTTGCACATATTGGAGAATACATTTCGTCACCAGAAGGTGAACAATACGTCTCAGTGTAGAAGAAGGGAGTCATTCTTTAGAACCAAGAAGGCCCATTTATACTTAGTTTAATTAAGAATGTAAGGGATGGAAATAGGGGTTTGACACAGGATGGTGGATTATTGATTTATGGACATCCTGACAGACTCCTTAGTATTTTAATTGAAGCAGGGGAACCCCTCTTAGTAATAGGGACAGATACGTTTTTCCTTTCTTTTTCATTTAAATAAAAGTCTTTAGCAAACACCATGCCACCTGTGTGTCAGCCTCTTCTGCACCCTTTCAGGGGGTATACAATCACCTTCTTAATACTGTATAATGTCATTCTCTCTTTCATGTATAATCTAGTGCATTAAGAAAATTAATTAGTTTGGTTACCATTCACCTTGGATGTCATTTAAATCAACTAGAAGAGTGACAGTGAGATGTTTCCATACTATTGCATCTGTCCGAACGGTTCAAATTAAACCAAATTATATCTTAGACCTAAATATAAGTAATGATTGTATATTCATTTAAATGTAAATGTACCTCTTTGCAATTAAGATACAGAGTTCTGCCTAGGCATCAATGGTGTGTTTGATCGTGTTAGTTGATTAGGACACCAGCTTTAGTTTATTAAGTATACTACTTAGTCAATGTAATGAAGATTCATTAAGTAAACAAGATAATGAATATGAGTGACATGGTTACCGCCACTCTGCTGTTTTTGATGTTTTCCTGTTCACATTATACCGGACGTAGGGCCTGATTCACAGAAGCATTTTATAATTGCACAAATACATTGAAAAACGCTCTGCAAATCAGGGACTTACTGTGCAAACATGTGCAGCTAAATGAGGTGCCAATTACAAATGATCAGGTTTTGCATGTGGTTATGAGGAGACCAGAAAAAGGGGATTACCATGTTCAGAATAGGACGCCACAGGGTAACATCTACTCATCCCTTGATATTTCTTTCCAATTAAAATAGGAGAACAACCTTGCATCTAAGCATACACAACAGGTAGGAGAGCCTTCCTAAATTGGATAAATATTACATGTGCTCTTGGTGGAGAACATCATACTCTCCCACAGCCGTAGTCAAGATAACCTCGATACATAACCCAAAAAGTATAATGTCATTATATGATTTTTAGATGTTTAGGGTATTCTATAGCAATTATGATGTACTTATGAAACAGACAGAAAGCAGGTATTTATAAACTATGAATCTCTTGGGTAAAATAAAGTTTAGCTCAATTGACAGTACATTAAGAGATGTTTAATATTGAAAGTAGAGGCGAGAGAAATCTGTTTTCAAATCACAGTATTAATTTATAGTGGGTGCAGTTTCACTTTGTTATAAGTATGATTTAACCTAGTCGACACTATAGATACTATTCCAAGGAATTCACCTAATTATATTGAGCTGTTAAATTATGAATATAAATTGGCAAAAAGATCCGACTGCACAGGGACCACCAACAGTGTGATGCTTGTATAATGCTTGTATAGCATTCCCCACAAATTAGTGTCAGTTATCATGGTGCCGTCATCCTGTTTGGATTGTATATACAATTGCCATTTAATCTGCATGTATAGATCATCACAAATAAAAGGATAAATGGATGTTACAGCAATGTTTACACTGCTGTTTCTGATCCCAGAATTGTAAGGTGGGATTATAGAGCAGAGAACATTAAATCAGGGATTGCCACTCAGTGAAAAGATGTACGTATTAACACATTTCTCAATGTGCTTCTCCCCACCCACACCACTGGGTGTGCCTCACCCAGGGGGGAAATGGGATTGTCAGACAGCATAGGTGAATCAGGAATTACTATTTTTCTGTGTCATTGCTGAACAGTAGGAGCTTTCAGACCAAAGGATGAAGAGGAGATGTTGAAGACCTATTTTCAGAACAGACTAGCGCAGCCAAGTCCCATTCTTCCCATTAGGCTTCTTGCAGGCTGTACATCCCAGCACACTAGGAAAACTATTGTGAGAGGAGATGATGCTGCAGGTAGAACATAATTTGAGCGTGACAGTTGTACACAGAACTTGCAGGCCCAGGATACAAAAATACATAGATTTGAATTCAACAAGGGTCTCTGCATCATCTGCCTGTAAACATGATATATCACAACATATTCATTATTTATAAATGTACATATTTCTATCACTTTCTCATATCACCATCTACTGGAACATGAAGGATGTGCACACATTCAGAATCTTCTTGTGATTCTGTATATATTGGCCTCAATAATGGAATGTGTATAAAAATAGAAATTATATGGGAAAGATACATTTCACTCCAATTTGATCATAATTCTGTAATAGAGGAGTGGAAAACCTCCCATTGCATATGGCAAAATACACTGGACCAATCAAAATAAAGGGGGGATAATTGGGAGGATCAGTATCTGAGAAACATCTATCATAAGTCCCATCAAATTAGAAACAATGTTGTATGAGTGGAGTTAATCAAGTATTTAAGGCAAAGCACACAGGAAATGGAGGTAGTTCTTGGAGAAAACTGCAGAGGAAGGACAATTCTCCTAAATTGGACGTGCTGATTGGGGTTCCACCTGGGTATACAAGATGAAAATCTTCCTCAAGAAGGCCTTTTCCAGATGTAGCCAAATGCAGAAACTTTTCCCAAGACAGAACCACATTGCTTGAGAGGAATTTGAAAAACAGGGCACTGACTGGGAGCAGAGCTTAGTTGGTGGAGCTGCTGAGAGCTGTTGATTGCCCAGATTCCACAAATCTGAAACAGGTCCGAAATTATTTCTATTTTCAAAAGGGATGACTGGAATTTTACTAGCAACCACAAATCAATATCCTTAATCGACGCAAGTGCAAGATTGATGGCACTATTTTGCAGCTTAGATTGGAAAATTGGCTCTGGATAATTAAGCACTTTCTAAATATCAAGTGGACTTTAGTGCAGGAATTAATTAGTACAGTTGATCGGGCATTTACACTGTAAATGCTCTTTCCAAAATCTGTTACTTTGTGTAAGCACTCTCTTTATGCATCTTTGTAGACCTATGTACCTATGTACTGCATTCGATATAGTACCCAGAAATAATATATGGACAGAGCTGATCGCAATCAGCATGCCACCCAATTTAGTTATGGCAATTGCTAACCTTTATCAGCACATCAATACACCAGTGAGGTATGGTGCTAGAGATTAATGCACTAATATTTTTCTAGTTACAAGAGGGGTTATAACAGTCATTGGCCCTCATTACAACCCAGCCGCTAAGGGGTTAACGGCGCCGTAAAAGGTGGCGGCGCCGTTAAACCCTTAACGCCTGATTACGAGGGCCCTTTGCGGGTGGCACTTTAACGACCTGCTTTTAGCAGGCGTTAAAAAACCAACCCGCAAAGGGACCTAGGAGATAATTACGGCACCGTAATTTATGGTGCCGTAATTAGCGCCTTCCCCAGTCCCATTGAGCCCTATGGGGCAAAAATGGGAATGGGGAAGGGCCATGGCGGCATGGGGAATTACCGCCCCGACAACCTCGGAATGGGGTGGTAATTCCCCATTCCGGCATGGCGGAGTCGGTAAGTTACCGGCATGGACCATGGTGCTATTAGCACCATGGTCCAATGCCTTGGTCGTAATGAGGGCCATTGTCCTTTCTGTTTAGATAAGGAGGAAACAAGCCTACATTTTATGTTGTTATTCCTTCATGATGCTCATCGTCATGACTTTTATCTGGTCCGATTTTGAAAGATCTCAGTGTTAGGAAATGCAAAAATGCTGTTTATCTTTTAATAACCTGTAAATCACGCTGGGTTTTGTTTACTGAGAATACTTTTATACAACGTGCTCTCCCTCTTTGTAACCATACGTTCAAGGTTGAGATGATTGTGACTGATGCCAGGGATTCTTAATGTTTTAAGGTATCTTTTTTAAATGATCACATTTCATCTATATTTTTGTATATTTTAATGCACTGTATCTCACTTTTCGAATAAAGTTTATACATACATACATATGAGAGGAGTTATAAAGGGCTGTGACATTTCCCCCATCTTGCTCTGTTTATATATCAACAGACTTTTTGCTATTATTAACAATTCTGGTATCAATACACTGAAATTGCAGAGAGAGATTAGGATTCCTTCTCTTTTCCAGTTACTCTCTGTTGGTTAACAAAAAACTGAAGAGGCTACAGAAAGCCATAATGAGATTTGCTAAAAACTCAACTAAACTAAAATGAGATTGAAATTATCACAGCCAAGATGAAAAGTGTAATTTAGCCAAACAATAATAGCAAAAACGAAAGTGACATTTCATAGAGTAGATTACTATGATACTTGGGTGTGTGCATTTGTGATCCTGATTATTTGTGTTTTCTGTATAGTATTGTCTACCTAGTTGGTCTTTCTGGCCTTCTGAGTGTCATCGTTTTGTTCCATCTGGGCCAGGATAAGATTCGGTTCGTTGTGTGCGCGTTTATAAATGCTTCAAAATCAAAATCAATCAAATTTGTGAGAAAGGGTCATGGCATACGCATATAAAGAGAAGTGGACTGGCTCTCTGTACTCAGGAAGAAGCACTCATTACATTCTCACAAGATGCAGAGGAAAAAGTGATTGTCCAAGTGTATCGAGAAAAGTCTCAGACAGCAGCTGTCTATGTATCTGCATTATGGGGGCACATTAAACTGCAGTCCGTGGAAAGATGTGACCACAAAGTACTAAAAAGTCTCCTGAAGTTACAGATGATAACTCCTAGTTTCTGCTTGTATCTGGAACATGGAATCACGCTCTTTGCTATGCAGTACAGTTACGATGCCTACTATTTTGGCACACATTGTGGACCATGATTTCATATAGGGACACCTGCAGAGACGTGGTGTCCCAAGAGGGTGCACCTAATCTCCAAGGGTTACACAATATTCAATGCCTGCCTAAGTACTTAGGCTTGGATAATCTCTGGGAGATTGCACGAGGCTCAAACAGCTCTGTGCTCCTATGGTTAAGAAGATCTTCAAAATCTGGTTTTATCATTGCATATTCTCCATGGCCTCCTCAAGCAGTATGATGCTGATGGTCGTGGACTAAAGTGACTTAGCGCAAGAGCAGTACTGTTCATCGATAGAGGGTGGTGAAGCAAGATTGCTTTATCTTACATTATTTCAGCTTGGAATCTTACCATTGGGCTCTTTGGTATCTAAATGGAAGGAAGGTATCATTTATAAAAGCAAATATTGCGTAGCAATTTGTGAAGACCTTTGTCACCCCTCAAATCTCCCAAAAGTTGCTTCGCCTCCCAGCCCACCACCCCCATCACTTCTGCGCCCGGCCAATCCTGCCTGAACCATTACCACCCCACCCTCGAGATCTGCCTCCAGCCCATTCACTGCCCTGCAAACCTTTCACATACCCCAGCTGCTTCAGACACTTGACTGCCTTTCTTCCTTTTCACAGGTGCTACAATGACTTCCAGCAACTGGCTAGCACAGGCCCGTGGTTTTCTGTCTTGTATTCAGAGTTTCCTGGTCAGTCTTTTTGAAGGGTGATGCAGGAAACTCCACCTAACCCTGATACCGACTATACCATGCATAAGAGCCATTGGATGATGATTGGGGCATTTGAAGCTGCACTTGCCACGGCATGACAGCAACTGCACATGTGAGACTGCACTTTACATGTTGTCACTATGCCATGGACCTGAAGCATTTGATGACGTTAATGGGGCATTGATGGCAGTAGTGGGACATGTGTGTCATTAGAATGTCTTGGATGGCATTCCTGGGACATTTGATGCTATTCTTGTACTATGATAGCAGCTGGTGCACATGTGAATTTGCACGATATGTCTGGTCACTATACTATGTTCTCTGATGGCAGAAAACATACTAGAACATGGATTGTAATATGTTGGGCAATATACAGTTAACCACATGTTGATAGCATGTGTGAAACTGTTGGATCACGTGATACATCCATCTGGAAAAGAACAGAATATCTAGTGAAATGTAACAGAAACGTGTCCTGACAGGAAAGACATGGAGTTGAAAACAGTGTGTGTAAAAGGAAACTGAGAACTATGTGTTTCTTATCGTGCACATATTGTGCGTCCTTGTATTTGTTCTCTATTTGGTTAGAGCAAAAACACACTGTTCCATATTCTCAAAAATGTGTTTAGACTTCACATTTATTGAGTAACATTTAAATGAGACAAAAGAACATATCAGGAACTATTGCACACATAAAAGAAAAAGGAATAACGTATGCCTACGGCATGTGTCATGAAAGAAACACACACTTACAATATGTAAACAACAGTACATGAAAAAAGATTTGCCATCGCATCCTATGAGCTGTACATTAACCATAGCCATATGCAAGCCAATCACGAATCACATTATTAGATCATGAAAGTAGCATAGTACACACAATCAATTGCCCATCAAGACTTGAAATATAGTACATCTATCATATTATTCTTTGAATGTATTGTTGGTTGGGTAAATCAGGGGTCTACGTAGGCACACCCCTCTTGCGTGTATCAATCGGAAAGCAAGGGTAATTACATTTCGGCGGTTAAGTGATGTGTCCGCCTTCCTCAGGACCAAAAGAGTGGAGTGTTTATGTTGACCCCTGAGGAGAAAGTGTAAAGAAAAGAAAATGTAGAGTGCCTAATGTTAGGTAGTGTTTTAACATATATCAGGATTGAGTTGCATGTCAACAAAGTAAACGAATTAAAAATGCCCTTGTGGGGCACGGTGCTATGTGTGCTTAAGTGGGACAAGTACATATTTAAAAATCATGCACCAAGTGATATGCATGCGAGTCCAAGTTGGGACAGAAAAGCATCCCAATGGAAAGGACAATGGCAGAGAGAGTTGGTTGAGAGCCACATGCCCGGAATACCTCAGTGCATTGGGAATCACGTGGGTGCGAATCCATGCCGTGTTTCACTTTCAGTAAAGGTGGCCTCTATGTAGTCGCTCACCTCCTGAGAAGCCGATTTCCCAGGATAGATTCCCAAAAGTGTACACTACACGACGTGCAATAGATTACGGATTGGTGACATGGTAACATGCTGGGTAAAGAGAGTGGGTTTATGGTGTAAAACCAAGCTTAGATGTCTGTACCTCTCAGTGAGTTTGCAAGTAAGTCAGATGACTAAGAAATTGCTCTTCCTGAAGAAGCAGTAAGGTAGATCTCTGTTCAGTATGGCGGCGGCTGCGGCCTTTGCATCCCTCAGTTTCAGGTATGTGAGTGATCCTGAACGAGAAGGGATCAGAGTGCATCATTTACATTGAGAGGGTCGCAGGCTACAAACGCGCACAATGCAGCAATTGTGTGAATGGTGGTGGCGCCTACATATAGCTACAGGTCACTGGGCAAGGGTTTTCAATCACTGGCTGCTGGATGGCTGTGCACTAGTGTGCCACAATAATTGGGCGAGCGTCCTACCGTGTAGTTGCAGGCTCGGTGGCGTGGCTGCTGTGTGCTGCTTTCGAGAGAGGCGCATCTCAGCAGAGTTGTAGATAGGTTGCCTTGGCAACCGTGAGGCACGCCTTAGCTCGTGCAACAGGTTATGACTCCAGGAGGTGCCACACGAATGCAGTGGTAATAATATCTAGTAAGCATTTCTGCTGACTATGCACTGAGTCTCAGATGGAATGAATTCCCAGACATAGGCTGCAACATTCATGGGCCTAATTGTAGATGGAATCTGTCCATCAAGATCGTGGACTGGTATCCCAGAACAGGGACCAATAAGGGGTGTAGTCGTTGAGTAGACAATAGAATATGACGTTTGGAAATAATAACTTTAAACTTTCAATCAGATTAAAAAGTAATAAATTATATATTCATTGCTATGTGTTTTCCTCGTTTACCTGTTAGACAATGACACCAGGAAGTACAACCGTGATGTCAGTACACCTGTAAACCTGCTAAGAGATGATGGTGATGATGAAACAGTCCTTGCAAATGTTGGAAACAGAAAGGAAGGACTTCAACTTCAGATTAGCTAGAAACAGGTTATTGGGGTCGGTCTCCCTATTCCAATGTCACAGTGTTGAGGATGTAATTTGTGCATGTTTGTGGAGAGTAGCAACTCCTCCCGGGTGCACCAGCCATAGAAAGAGTCCTAGAACTCAGGCACGGGGGCTGTGAAAGGGAGAGCCGGGTGACTTGCTGAAGGCGATTCTTACCAGACCCAGCTCGGTAGTAGGGCAAGTGATGTGACTATCGAAGAACAAAAAAGAAAACACAACTAAGGGCTTTGAAAAGAATTCACAAATCGGGTTCGATTTATTGGACTTCCAAGTCAACAGGGCCTCATTATGACACTGCCGGTCTGGAATAAAAGGGCTGGTATTTCCATATTTTTTCCAGACCAGCGAGTACACGTTTGCCAGTGGGGGTTTACTGATTTACCTCCAGCCAAGAGCCCTATGGACTCCATGGAATGGGGATGTATCTACTGTTGGTGGCAGCCTGTAATTTGCTGTAATTTTTGGGATATCAGCAGTGGCAACGGTAGATCTGGTGCCAGTATCCCCCCCGGTAATACAGACAACCTCCTAATGAGCCCCAGTATCTCTTGCTAACCAACAACCCGAGCCAAAATCTCCAGCTCACATGACCTTATAATATCCATATGTTCTGACCCATCTTGAACACAAAACTCCCGATTGACCTTTCCCGCCCGAGTCCAAACAATAGACACCTTTGTACACAAACTGAGTCCATCCTCTATCTCCAGTTAATGGGTTCCAACATATATCCTAGAGTGCCCTCGAGGTACAACCGCATCACTGTTCCCCACTCCACCAGTGGCTGCCAACATCAACATTACTGATAGGTCCTCCTGCAAGCTAATATCTATCATGTATGTTCGGCTTTAGGTGGCATTACTGGGGCATTTGAGACTGCACTTGCATATTATTGCAGCATTCGCATCTGTGAGGCCGCACCTTGCATGTGGTGATTGTACATTGCTTCTGAGGCATTGATGGGCATTACTGGAGCTTTTTATGCTGAACTTGACATATACAGGCAGTAGAAGAACATGTGAGGCTGCGCATTCCCTATGGTGACCATTAAAATGCACTTGAAGAATTAACTGCCATTAGATTGCATCTCTCAGGCAAAGATGTTAGAAATACTAAAATATGGACATATGTGGCTTTTCTGGAAGTACTATTGGGTTACGTTGGTTCTGGTTGTACGCCAGTCCTACCATAAATCCATCGGAGCATAACAAGGCAGCGCAGCATTTTAAATGTAGTTGCCAACTATAGTCTTTTATCTGCTTTGGTTACTATTTGTTCTTTTTCAATGGCAAGCTTGTTAAAGGTTATTTATATCTACACAATAATCTCCTGTCCTAAGAGGCAACGGTAATGTGACATCACGTCCTCTGATGCATTAATGATCAACATGGATGCAATGTCACTTTCTGTGATGTCATCAGGGTGTGTAATGTCACTTAATTTCCCGAACATGCCAAGGATAGCAGATGTCCCTTAAAACAGAGAGTCCAGAAGAGATCATTGCAATGGAAAGTGATATCTTTTTGTTCGCACGTATGTAATCAGAGTTTAAGTATGAATGGCGGCATGGGTTGGGTGCTGTTAAACTGGCCTTGTGCATGCCGGCTCCTTATCCACATGGAACGTGATCAGAGATGACAACAAAGGCACAGCATTTATTACCAACTCTGCGTTTGCATGTTCAGCTCAATACTGTATGCAATCAGTACAGGCCAAACAGAATGGGTTTGTGAATACCTCTACAGATGAGAAGGGCAGAAGAGATGAGGAATACAGAGTCCCTGCATAGTCTCTCAAAAGCTAGGAAGCCATATAATGATCTGAGGAGATCTTCAAGACTATAGGAGAAGACCGCTAGCAGGTGCCAGACAGATCAGCCGAACACAACAAACACTGGCACGGTCTCTACTTTGGCCTTTAGTCTGGGCAATCTATAGGTATTGGTTAAGCATTCACATTTTGCCAATTCCTCTGTTGGGAATACGCATTCCAAAACTGCACATGCAACTTATCGCATGGCAAGCTCATCATCAAGCTCATCATCAAGCATACATCACTCACACCTATACACACGCCCCCTAGCACTGCACAACACACGCACCATACACAACACACGCACCATACACCGTACAATAGAACTGTGCACTTCGACGAAGGAACTATAGAACAGAAACATCAAAAACCTATCTGTCAACACATTCTTTATTGGCTTAATCATGAGGGTTACTAGAAGCACCTATAGATTCTATGAGGATTAGGCTGCAACTGTCAAGAGGTGGTAGGTCCTCTTCCTGTCTATCCTCGACGTCTGTGTGCACAGACATCCAAAGCGGGGATGAGCATATGTTGCGTGGAAAATCCTAGTGGGTAGACCAGCTCCCTGTTCTGCAAAAGAAAACACAGGCTATGATGATAGAATATGAATACAAACTGTCCCCACCCACCCCTCCACACAAGTCACCATCCTAGCTAGGCACACATCTTGAAACCTAGGGTGGAGGTGAAATGGGAGCCTAGCTACGAGGCAGCACATGGGCACAATGGGCATCACCACGAGGTGGGCGGTAGCACTTAAATGCAGTGGTAACAGTGTTACTGCCGCATTTGCCTCTCCCACCAATCTTGAGTCTAGCGTGTTTACTAGCTCAGAACTGGGGGTAACCATGCCAGAAAAATGCCAATTTTCAGTGCAATTACCACAGCTGTATTCCTGCACGGGAATTGTGCCGAAAGTTCCCCATTGAATCCAATGGAACCAATGGGGAATTGGCAGTAACCGTTAGCGCAAACCCGTGAGCCGGCAGTAATACCACCGGACGTGTGGGCGCTAACGCAAATAAAATTGGCTGGTATCCCAGGTGGCATACCTCACAACTCGTGATGAGACCTAATGTGCGGTGGGTGACAACAGTCCTTCCCGTAGGCGCATGAATGCAAGAACCCACCACAGACGCCAATTTAATGTTCCAGAAAAAAAGAGGGCAGTACAACCAGTTCCACAAGTAATATGTTTCAAGAAGGAAGCAGAGGGCACAGGTAAGAGACTTTCAATCAGTTTCAAAAGACACCTTAGGGAGCCAATAGCAGTGAAGGAGAGTAAGGATACAAGGAGCAGGTGAAGCTCACACCAGGGACTGGACAGGAAGACAGGAAATGGAAGGCAAATAAAAGAAGCAGGTTAACTATGGAAGAGAACAAGTTTGTTACCACGCCAGGGAGGTTGCTAGAAGAGGCACAAGGTGCAGTTCAGAACCACGATACGTGCAAATGCTCTGTTTAGCATGAAGCGGTTGGCATAATGCAAGTAGCAACATGATATTGGGAGTGCAAAGGTAGTCCACAAACAGGCAGAACGTGGCCAGAAACCAAGCAGACTTGCTGAGCTAGGGAAGTCCAGGGAGCAGGCCAAGAGTCACGACAGCTAAGGAACAGAATTCAACAGAGAGCACCATTGAGGAGTGACCAGCTCAGGAAGGCACGAGCGGAATTTCTGGAGGCATGTGGCATCACTGTGCTGTTGGGAGTTGTAGCTTAGTCCTTCACAGGATGTCAGGTGTCCTACCTGTGTGCATGCCCCTCCCATCATGGAAAGAAAGGACAGCTGGACTGTAAAGGTTGAAGAAGCAGCCACCTGACCATAACTAATCAGGAATTACCAGATGTTCATGCTGGCGTAAAACAAATGATTTCCAAAGGAATACGCCTACTTTTTAAAAGGCAGGCACATTCTATCGGAAATCATTGTAAACGCCACCTGCCATGCGTGCACGGCAGGCACCATTTACTCTATCTGAACAGACACACACCCTTAAACACACCTCTCCAGCCCTACAGACACACACATCCCATTCAACACTACTTTGAAAGCACAACCCTGCACACGCAGAACCACTCCCCAGAGCTGCCCTATAAACAACACGCACACGCGCGCACACACACACACACACACACACACATACCCCCCCCAGAGTACCACACATTGGTCTGACCCTTCCCCAGGAATACGGCTTTGCATTGGTAACTCGGCACACTGCTAGCTAGCCTTTATATGCTTGGTGGTGGCCATACGAGTATCTGGTTTAAGTGCAGGGTTCAAGATGGAATTATTTGCGTGAAAAACGCAGATTTGCGCGCCCTTCTGCCTGAAAATCCATGTTTGAAGTATGGCGATTTTCGGGCAGAAAGGCGCGCAAATCTGCGTTTTTAACGCAAATAATTCCATGAATGAGGTTTATTAGTGTCAGGTTAGCTTGATACCAGCGGCTGCTCTGAGCTTGTTTGGACTCCCATGTCAACTGATGCCATACTATTTATATGTGATGTCAAATATGTTATTTTGGGAATGTGTATACATGAGATTCAACAGCAGAGGTGAGTAACATTTAAAATATATTTTTAATTGACCCCATAGAATTGACACAAATTAAGTTTGCATCTCAGGCGCGAGTTATATTTGTGGCGCGCTGCGTATAAGAGCGTAGTTCGCCTGGGGTGCCTACCTGCTGATGTCCGATATGCAGGGGATGCTTTTAGCACTCGCTCATCAAATCTTAATGCTGATACGAGAAGTGTGATAAGTGGGAATAATGAAAGCAGGTGTTGCTGTGCTAATTGGGTGGAGCAGAATCCTGCACTGCTCTGCTATGGGGCATAGCTGAATAAGCTCATATTTTGCCAATTCAGCTGAATGGAGTCTTGTGCATTTTGCTATAGGGGCATAATGTAACCTGGCCCTGCTTTGCTACATGCACATCGCCTTGGCATCGGCGTATCTGTGTGTTGGCTGGTTACAGCCCAGGTACTTTGGGTTTTGATGGCGATAGCTGTCAATCAGGGGTGGACTGGGAACTAAAAGAGGCCCTGGAATTAATTACTTGGGACCAAAAGAGGCCCTGGAATTAAGGTTCAAAGTGGCCCCATTTGACTCATTTTCAGCAAGCCCAATGCTTTTCCTATGAGAAAATTTGGAAATATCACACAAAAGAGGCCCAGGGTGCAGAGGCCCACTGGGAAATCTCCAGAGTTCCCTATAGGCCAGTCCACCCCTGCTGTCAATAGTTTGAGAACCTCGGATTCTGAAAACAAAACCTTGACATGGTGTGAGCAGCGGGGCTTTTGATGGCATTACCTGCTATTTGATAGCATATAAAGACCCCTTATTACACCCGGACTAGGAGCAGAAGAGGCAAGAGAGAATAATCTCACTATACATGTTTTGAAATATGCGTGTTTCTGTTCTACATGCGTGTTTCTGTTGTATATGCGTGTTTCTGTTCTACATGCGTGTTTCTGTTGTATATGCGTGTTTCTGTTGTATATGCGTGTTTCTGTTGTACATGCGTGTTTCTGTTGTCTCATGAACTCTACTCATGTGGAGATTGTTTAAGAAATTGTTGAGGCAAGTGACATTTTTTTTGCTTAGGTGAGTTGTCTGTCTGCGCCACAAATCGCGCATGACCTCCGCTTCGGCAAATGTTTACGCCCTGTAAATGTTCCTGACTGACGCCTACCGGGGTCGGGACATTCATGCATTTAGGTCATTTTGGGGGTTACCGCCGGGCCTTTGGATCACAGAGAGGACATCTTTTGACTGTGTGCATGTGATGACGAGGAGGAGTCCGAGAGACAGGCCATTAAAATGCATGGCTAGTTCTGAACAGTCTACTGCACAAACAGATGCGCCAGATAAAGGCGGGCAGAATGTGCCTTGTTGGCGGCAGCCCGCTTGATGAAGAGACACAAAGAGATAAGCGACAGGGCGAATGGCGCGCTGCGAAACGCAGGTTTTTGGCCTCTGGGAACGTTTAACTCGAAGAATTTAAAGCCATTTCTTTTGCATATAATTCTCTTTTGTCTGGAAACACGCGGTTTATTTTAGTTTAGTGTCAAGTGAATTGATTGTGCAGTAAAATAACGACCCTGAGTGATTTGTAGGTCCTCGCTACTGAGTGCTGAAGTGCTAGACTTTTACGCAACGTTTAATGATGATGCCCGCGCGCGCACACAAAGAACGATGACATTAAAAACCCGTATATTTCCTTTCCTGTCTGGCTTTCAAGATGCGTATACGTCCTTCCTAACGAGGAATGCCAAAACGCCATGAGAATCGCTTTGCCTGATAAGCGAAACATGGGATTACTCTGTGTGACGATTTACAAGATCCCCGAGAGGGGTGAGAGGTCAATGAGTGGTTTGGGCTCGCAGTGTTGCATGACTCTTTAATTATCATTACCCGGCAGTTCAGAATAAGGGAGACCCATCTCAGACATATGCCATTTCTATTACGGGTTCTGCTTGAAACGGCAGCGCGTTTTCGCCCTTTCCCAGGATCTTTGGCCCCTTCAGTGTCTCATTATTTTGGTTCTCATTTTCTTTTCGATGCTCATTTTAGAAATGTGTTTATACTGCACACGTTCATGCAGACGAATACATGCCCTCTCCCAGCATAGCAAATGCAGTTATATCAAGCGACTTCAATGCAAGCAGAATGGGGAGGGTTGCAGTAGAAAAGTTCCCCAATGGTCGTCCAAACTTGCATCTTCTCACTGGCAGCTTTCCATACCAAGGGCAAGGCCCAATAAGTGTGTGTGGGATGCACAAAGTTCAAAGAGTGACGCCAACTTAAAACTCAATAATTCAAAGCAACAGAACAGAATAGGCAATTGTGAGGAAAACACTGGTAGTCAAGTTGGCACGTGGCACTGGGGTTCTTCAAGTCCTGTCCTTTCGAGACACACCCACTCCATGTTTTCAGGATAGCCACCCAACAGACGTTTGGCTCCAGTGAATCTTAAAGGGAGTGATTGGCATAGAGAGTAGTTATCTTAAAATCCTGGTGTAGCAGAGTCTGTTGAGGACCAGCGTTGGTGACCTCTACTAGAGGTGGAGTGTGCGCTTGCTGTGAGTCCACATTGTTCTAGCTCTGCATGTACGTATGGGATTTGTAAAGTGTGAATTTAGCTGGGAAGCTACAGAGCGCAGTAGAAAGGGAATTTACAGAGCGCAGTAGAAAGGGAATTTACCCGGGAGGTTACAAGTAGGGTGCAGCAGTAGAAGGAGAGCTGGGATGTGCAGCTGGAACAAAGGAGGGGCGTTGGGGACTCCCAGAGGAGGGGAAAAAGGGTTGAGTGGCGTGAACAACAACTGGCACGATGTTCTTTGAAGGGTGTAGGTGCTTCAGATACTTCATGAAGTATAGGGTGGAGGGGTCCAGGCTCATCTATGTTGTTAACTTGTTCCGGAGAGGGTGAATTGCAGGAAAATACCTGTTTCCTGTATTATTTTCTCTCCTGCAGTTCTTTGATTTCAGCCTGGAAGTGTTGTAGCTTCTGGTGGTGCAATGGCTTCTGGCGATGGTGAGTTTCTTGGCCAAGTTCAGTGACTACTTAGTAGGCAATGCAGGAAGTCTTGAACATGGTATATGCTTGAAGTGGTAGGCAGTGCAGCTCCTTGAGGATGTGGATGATATGGTTTATTTTCTTATAATGTGGCATGTTGCAGCATGCTGGACAACTTTTAGAGGGGCAAATGCGTCAAAAAGGACTCCTGCAAGTAGGCCTTGTCCACTGTCCAGATGGGGGATGGCCAGGGCTTGATCAACTGTTCTGAAATTCGAGGCAGGGATAAAAAACCTGACCATGTAGAGGATCTCATGTTGATACCACGCTGAGTGATGTGTTTTTTTTAATGCAATATCACAGCTGAGAGAAGTAGTCATTGGGTGAAGTTGAGGCACCAAACCATCAAACTTCACAGCAGTCAGCCATTTCTGGACTTGGGGATGCTTGGTGGTGTTTACTAGGAGAATTAATTTGGTCTTTGTAGTGTTAGTATTCAAGTAGGCACTTGTCATCCAGGCTTTGGTGAAGGACAGGCCATGCTTCAGACAATGAATGTTGTTGATGAAATTGAACTTAAGGTACATCTGTGTTTCATCTGTATGGTAGTGTATCTCGACATTGTCGTTGGTGATGATTTCCCACAGTGCATCCATGGTGACGTTGAAGATGACAGGGAACATGATGGAGCCTTGAAAACCTCTGCATATCACTTTGTGGTGCTAGGATCTGCTGGGGCCTATATGACAAGCTGGCCTCTGTCAGAGTGGTATGAGGTGAACAACTGCAGGACTGTTCCATCAAAGCCCATACGCGTGGTGAGGATGTTCAAGACAGAATCATGGTAAATGGTATTGAAGACAGCAGAGAGGCCTAGGCTGATGAGTAAGCATGGGTTACATGTATCCACAATGTGTAGAGCATCATCAATAAATTGGATGGTGGCACTGTGACAAAATCTCATCTAGCCAGTGCAGGATAGCCTGGGCTTTTTTGATTTTTATTAATTAAAATAATGTCGGTAATTCCGTCTCCGAAAGGGAAGTCTGCTAATCAGACCCCTTTTTGTAAAAGTTCCATGCCAAAATGATAGTGCCAATGACAGTGCCAATCTACTGACACCCTTAGAACCCTTAGAACCAGCTACACAGTGGCACAGGTTACGTTTAAAGGTCACATGTGCATGTACATTGCTGTCAACTGCTGGAACACAAAGTGACAGCAAGCAGCGGTTGTTTAACTGTCTACGTATCTGATACCAAATAATAATAATTGTGTAACCTAGGCAGCCTGGTGACATGTTCAACCTTAAATATAGGACAGGCCTGGTTGTTATATTGTGGATTCCTTGTTCACACAACTATACAGCCAAATCAATATGAAATCATAAAGTCACATTTGTGAGCAGGGCTCAACTATGACAGGGCAATGTGTTTTAGCCATCTGGCCTGGCCATCTTAACTACAGCCATGTGTGTAAATTCAGGCCAATTGAACTGCCTCTTTGATCCTCCTATATGAAGGGTAACACTGGCCACCCAGGGCCCAGAGATCCCCTGGGAGTGGGTGCTTCAACAGCACCAATGACATTAAAAAGCCATATTCGGGGGCATGGCCAGCAGCGAGATGGGAAAGACGTGAGTCTCTCCGGCTCCCGTGGCCGCATCACATATCGTGAGGAAAACGCCTGATTTCTGGCTAAATTAAGTTCCAGAACACTCCTGTCGGGTGCCGGACACCCTCGTGCACAAGCTGGGAAGAAAGCAGCTCAAACCGCGACCGAATCCCCGAGTTGGAGCTCGAAGAACTTTGTACGAGCGCCAAACCAGACCGCCTTCAAGATGGCCGCCTGCAGACACTGAAGCCGGGAAGCGGAGCTCCACTGAAGCGGTGCCCTGCTCACCGCCTGTCCACTGGTGTCGGCGGAGGAGAAGCGCGGCCCCCCTGGGAAGGCTCCAGCGGCGCTCCGATACGTGGGCGGACCTCAGCGCACCTGCGCACCCCTGTCGTGGTGAGACGCCCTCGGCGCCGCAAAGAAGAGCCATGCTCCCTCCCAAGCAGCGCTGCGGGAGGGGCGGATGGTGACAGGGAGACTGAACGAGGCCTGCAAGTCGAGGCTCGGAGGACCTGCGGTGAGCGGCTGCGGCGCTGCGTGTTGGAGCCCGTCAACAGCCTGATCTCACAGGAGCCTGGAGGAGAGCGACGCACACGCCGTCCGACGAGCGGGGCCTGCAGACAACGACACCACCCGGGGGAGGCCTGCGGCGGCTGAGCACCACACGCAAACAGCGGACACGCTATTGGAGGTAGGAGGACACGCAAACTGCACCACCCAAATAGGCCCACCTCAGAAGTGAGCGGGCCGGTCCTCGGAGGAGGCCGTGAGGCCACGGAGCCACCTGGCCACCATACTGCCCACACTGACACTGACCTGGGCGGTGAGGGGGCCCACGGCAGGGGAAGGTCGCACTCATAGCTGGAGGATTGCAGCCCCACGCGCAGTGGCTATGAAGCGGTAGTACACCACCCAAACAAAGGCCACCTGACCCGGAGAGAGCCCCCCCCATATGGTGTGGGCCCCCGCACGCACCGCTCCAACCGCCAGGACACCAGGAAGAAAAGACCAAGACCAGGGACTAAGTGCTGCAGGCCAACCGTGAGGCCAACCGTGAGGCAATCAGGCCCAAAGTAGAAAGGCTCACTGCTGCCGAATAAGACACGGGGGGTCACGACCGGACCATACTCCGCAGAGGCCTCCAAACGCAATCCCAGAGCCAACAGCCCAAGAGCGGGTGGACAAATCATACCGTAACCAGCTACCACAAAAAGATCACGACGCAAAGACCACAGACACAAGGTGCAACGAGAACCATGGGAAAAGACAAATCCAGAAAGCCTCCCACCCAAAGCAGAATGGATCAGTACACCATTCCCCCACTGCAGGCCCCCGACTTACACGCGCTATCCTCAGAAGATGCAGAATCAGAACATGTGATCTCCCTGAAGGACGTAATGACCGCCATTGCAGATTCCCGCACATCAATGGAACAAAAAATGGACGGGATCAGCATGGATGTGTCCCTCCTCAGGCAAGGCAAGACCTTCAAAAACTGACGGCCTGCACCGGGGAGGCCGAACATCGTATATCCAACACTGAGGATAGAATGAATACCGTGCAACAACAGCTCCAAAATGTCACATCTAAACTGAAGGTGCTGGAGTACAGAATTGAAGACGGAGAGGGTAGATCCAGACGCAACAACGTGCGCATTCTCGGCATACCCGAGAGAGCCGAAGGTCCCTGCATGGAGCTCTTTTTGGAGCAATGGTTGACCGACCTGTATGAGCCGGACGCCTTCTCCAAGTTCTTCTCCATAGAAAGGGCACACGGAGTACCCACAGACAGACCTCAACCCGGCGCGCCTCCACGCACGATAATCGCAAAGTTCTTGAACTACAGGGACCGTGATGCCCTATTACAGTATGCGCGTGCGAAAGGCGCTGTCACATTTAACGGCTCCAAAGTTGCCTTCTTTCCCGACTACACCAGAGAAGTCCAAAAGGCGAGGCAATCCTTCGATCATCTCAAGAAACAACTGCAAACAATGGGAGTGAAGTATGGCCTGCTATTCCCGGCGCAACTCAAGATATATCATAAAGGGAAAACTGTCCACTTTAACGACCCCAAGGAGGCCTGGCGATGGGCTGAACAAAACATAGACGGAGACTGGTCCACCCCCCGCGACGTCGGACGGAAGAACCGTAGGTCTCCACCAGACCAACAGCGAGAGGCCTGCCGACCACCAGCACAAGACCCGCCGGAGGACATGGGGGGCTGACCACAGCCCCAATATTAGCCAGACACCTGAAACCCCGTGGGGTTACCCAGGTAGAGACACAGAACCATTTGTTTACACACGCATACGCAACACCAGGCAACACACACATACCAGATGCGGCCGCGGTACGCCCCAAAACCGCAACACGAGGAGAGCCCCCCCCCCCCGGGGCTGAATCAAATCCCACGTACATTACACGTAACTGTTCCCCTCCGGGCATACCTCGTGAGGAGGGCTTTCATCCCCTGGGTTGCTAGGAAGGGGGAAGCCAACTGTACTGAAAGTCAAACTAAACGCATATAAGGTGTCCAGTTGACGCCGAGGGGCATAATCCCCCCCCATCCCCCGGGGAGTGAAACAAATCCCACCTGTTGCACACGGGTAGTTTCCCACAGGGACCTCCTCTAGAGGAGCAGCACCCGCCCCCTTGGGCTCCATCTAGGGGGAAAGTCACTTTCACCTGAAAGTAAGTTTAGTACATGTTAAGTGTCCGGTTGACACCATAGAGCTGTTGTTTGGGCGACCAATGCTTCTAGTTGGGAGGAGTATAGGATGGGGGGTTAGGGGTTTGTTAAGGACAGCTTCAGACGGGACCAATCGAACTCATAAGGCAATATGGCCGGAATGGATGTCGGGGTCCCATGGGCAGGGCTCCAATGGGCATATATCGCCACCGGAGACACTGAGGGCTAATATCATTAAATGCTCATATGGCAGAGGACAATGAAGTGGGAGAATGGAAGAACAGGCTCCCGCCCTTCCCCTCTCGCGCTTGGCCTAGAGGATCACGGCCTAGACACCCGCCACGAGAGGAGTTTGTCTATCTACCAGACGACCAAATACCCTGGTACAGGAACATACGGATGTGCCCACCTACCTGCCCAGCAGCCCGCCCTGCCCATGCCGACACCTGCGGCATGGATCAACTCGACTAAACCTACACGTCGTTAGAGATGCCATGACGACCTAGCCAACGGTCAGCACACCTGTGCAAACATGCACACCGGACACTCCCACACCAGTCCACACGAAGAACATACTCAGTGCTATGACGTAGGCGACAGACATACCCACGGACGTGCATCTTTATTATTTTCCACATAGGCTCTCAAAATGCAGAAACGCAAGACGCATAATGAATTTATCTAAAAAGGCTTGCTCACGCTTCTTCTAAAAACCATATACCATAATGAAGAATATAACGGAGACACGATACTGGGGATAGAACAATATGATACCGTAACCTAAAGCGCTCTCCATCAAACGGTTCCACCTATGCACCAGGCCCAAGTAGGCCGCAAGCAAAAGCTTCCATGAACATTGAATGAGCAAGAGCTCGGTTGCTGACCCTGCAGAATGAGCCCGGAGAAAGCACACAGCCAAGGGCAAGATGTTGCAATCTCGCACGCCGCAAGCCGACGCCAAGGTCGCACCTGCAAGATAAACCAGGCACACAGTGGGAAAAACAATATTAATTGTGCTGAATTCTGCCTCAAACACGGTCCCACCTCACGTGACAAAGCCAAACCTGACAGGATGCCAAGCCCAGGAGGAAGGAGACGCCTGAATCCCACGTCTCAAGACACAGGCAGATACAATTAAAAGACTCAATGGACATCTGCAGCAGTGGGAGTAGTCGACCTTCCAACATATGAATAAATCCTCACATTGTTTACACTTACCCATAGTAAAACATTGTTGCAAATGACAGGTGCACCGCGAGCTGGGAACAGCGATAGTCCCAGGCTGGGAGGCTCGCGAGCGGGCCAATCAGAACATGGGGCTCTTATCACTGACGCCATTAACATTGACCAATCCTCAGAGGTCTTCATGTAACAATTTTCATGTATCAAATTGAAGGGACAGCCCAAGTATATCACCTGACTGACCCTCAACCACTAACACCGTTCTCTATATGTATGCTATACTAACCCTACCACTCGAATAACCAATCCAGAGTGGAAATAGGTTTTTTGCTAAACTTTCTAAGGTGACGCAAGTAGCGCGTCATACTAAGGTAAAAAGGGCCTGCGAGCCCCACGATTGTGTGTGTGTCAGGACGGACGCGTACGATCCTTGACCCATCCCTGCCGTTTTGTCTAATAAACAGCAGAATCACCTTGCTTCTTGCGTTTGTCTCATACTCTATCTCTTTTGGGATATATGGGAGGAGTTGGGGCCTCCCTGCCCGGAGGTCTGCGGACGGCCCGGCCGACCCCGGCAGAATTTCCCCCCGACAAGTTGGAGGCACTGCTGAGATCTGTTTAAGATCTGCTTTTTTATTTTTTATTTTTCCACGTACTCCCGTTGCGAGGAGGCCCGGCGGCGCGGCCCCCTCTGCCGCTGCCCCCTTCTGAGGACTACAGGACCATCGCGGAACTGCGAGAAGACCGGACAGCGCAATCCGGATATTGGCCTTCGGGAGCCGGTTGAGAAGTATCCCGCCCGCGGTTGGCGAGTGTCCAGACGTGGTCCAGACGAGGGGAGGTGGCGAGCCGCTTGGAGGGGTGCACGCAGTCGGGCGGCCCCGCATCGAGAGAACTTGGTGAGCATGCCACGCACAACAAGCAATGTGAAATTGTGAGGGAGGGGGGAGGAATTAAATACGGGAGGTGGGAGGTGTTGCACAGGTGCGCGGCGAAGGTTTGACAATTTAGTGTTGGCAATGAAATGAATGGTAGCCGAACGAGTGCGAGAGCAGTCGGCTACGTTACGCGAGAGAGGGGGGTGGAGCACGAAAACATCACGTGCGGCCGCTCGTAGACACTGATTGGCCTAGTTCGCGACTACGTGTAAGGGTGTGTGTGTGTGGTTTCCTACGATTTGGCATTTATTGATCAATGAGTAGATGAGGATCCCTATTGTTCGAGCAAGAAACTTGATAGGTAGATGACGTTTCCCTGTAGGCGGTAGCTAGTTAGTTGCCCAATACGGAAGATAATTGGCTGGTTAAGCCCTCCTGTCGAGGGGCGTATCCCACGCGAGGCGACGCAGCGTGCGCAGTCCGATTATATTATTGATTACCTTGTTCCAGGAGTGACAGGAAGACAGCTGTGAGGTTAACGGGGGTAGATTGCAAGTGTATTTTGGACTTAAAGAATATATGAAGAACTTACCAGTAGTTCGAAGAGATCTGTGACGTCACCAGTGGGGCTTTCATAGGATATCCCGAGCACAAGGCATCTTTCTTTCTGAGAGTGGTGGGGAAGAGAATTGTGGTAAGGGAGTGGAAACGGAGATAAACGGTAATGAGTTGATCGAGGAAAGGCGAAACGGGGTACGTGGCTGCGCACGGAGAACGCCGGCCACGGCAAGTGTAGAAGAAGGAGGAGGAGCAAATGAAAATAGGACGACTGTATAAGAACGTCACAAGGGGTACGCAGCCGCAGGGGGCTACGTGCGCCTCGGCCGCAGGGGGCCGTAAGGGTGTTCTGTAAAGGAAGAAAGAAAGAAGAGAATATACAAATGTAAATACTATATTTTAATAATTTTCCTTAGCGGACTATCGCAAGTCCCCAAACTTACGGGGCTAGGTAAAGGTATAAGGCTGTGTATTGTAAGTGTTAGTAAGATAATAGCTACCAAATAGGGGAAGGATAATGAGTGGAGCGCTACTATGTCATACGGGACAGGATCGGGAGGGTGGGGGAACACCCTCACTACCCCACTACAACACATATGTACAACACTGTCACCACATAGGGAGAAACTGATCAAGTATAGCATAGAATGGACACAGGGGACGGACAACAAAATGACAACACCATGGCCGCCTAATGGTAGCTTCGACCCATATACCCAACATTCACTATTAAACCATCTGCATAATATTTACAAAGGGAAGAAGTTGACACACCACGAGGAGGTGTTTAACTTATGGAGGATGTTCCAAGGGTCCCGACCAGGACCAAATGGAATGTTCACTGTGGGGGAAATACCGGAAGAAAAAGAGACTAAGGAGGAAGGAGAGAATGGGGAAAAGGGGAGTGAAGACCCAAAGAACACGGGGAACGGACAAGAGGGAGGAGAAAAGAATAATAACTCAAAAGAAAATGAAATAAAAAAGGAACAGAGCAACGATATACCCCTAGCAAAGGTAGTGAAAACAGAGGGAGGGGGGTTGTACCCTTTAAGAGAATTAGGAGAAAAAGAGGACAGTTAAGGGCGGCTGAGGGGTACTCGAACCCGGCATACAGCCCGCCACCATATGTGGCTCATAGGAAGATGCCAGCAGGGGAGGGGAGGACTGGAGAAGAACCAACTGTGGAAATAGGACATGATGAGTGGGTAGCTGCGCAGATACTATTAAAATTACGAGGTTCATTAACAGGAGAAGAGAAGGAGGTAGTAAGGAAAATAGACGAGGATAATACCAGGGAGAGTGAAATGAAAGGGGAAGAGCTGTTACGACAAAAGGAAGAGATTTTGGAGGAACGACTAGCAGAGTTAAGGGATGAGCAGAATGAACTGATCAAACAACTCGAGAGGGAGGAAAGAGAGAGAGCGAGGGAAAGGAAAGAAGGTAAGAACGAATTGGAAAAAATAAGGGAACGAACTGAGGAGGAAAGGAGAGAAGCCGAAAGGGTAAAAGCAGCAGCAGAAAGGGTATCAAGAACAGTACTACGAGAGAGGAAAAAGGAAGAAGAAGAGAAAGAAAAAGAAATGGCAATGTGGAAGAAGAGATTACTATCAGAAACGACTAGGAAATACAAAGAAGGGAGGGTGATAGAGAGTATATTAGAACGGGAGAGGGTGAGATGGGAAAGGAAGAAAGAGGATGAAAGGATATTGGAAAAGATGAGTAGTGAAGTAATGGAGGAATTAAAAAGGAAAAGGGAGGAAATTGGTAGAGAGATGGAGGAGAGAAATGAAGGGGAAAGAGAAGATAGGAGAGGGGAGAGTGAAGTAAGGGGGTATGTATATAGAGACACAGAAGTAGCAACAACATCAGCGCAAAAGGGGAGCGGTTGGTAAAGGAGAAAAGGGAGAACCGGACCTAATAGACTTAAAAACAGTAACAATCAAGGGGAAAAAGACAGAGTGGGGGCTGCCATTTACGAATGACTTTTGTAGTGAGGAAGAAGAAGGAATGGAGAAGGAAGGAAGAAACAGTGAAAGGGAAAGCCTAGATAAACTATACACCACCCGGACCAATACAGACTCACCATGGATCTGTAGGAGAAAGGATGAACTGGAGAGAAGTGAGGTGGAAGAGCAAGGAATAGCGGAAAGACAGACACATGAAGCTACACCGTCACCATCCCACCCTCTCTCATCCCACCCTACATGCTCAACCACCTCACGCTCATTACGTACAATAAAACCCGCGCCCTTCACAAACGAACTGACACCGTATGCAGGTAGGCTTAGAGACCTCCCTAGACGCAGGCAGGAAGGACGAATACACACGCCCACATTAAATACAGGAAATGATGGAAGAAGGGGAAAAGATGGAGAAGAAAGAGTTACGAGCAGGGGAAATACGGACCAAATTGATGATGTAGGAGAGAGGGAAGAAGAGGAGGGGTGTGAGGACTCGATTTTATGGAACCCAAGGGGTAAAACGAGACACAACTTATTGCCACTTCTGGAGAGGGGAGGGGTTAGACCACAATACTTCCCTTGGAAGCATACAGACAAAGAAAATATAAAGTGCAGGCTCCCATCATTAAGTGGAGGTGCGGGTAAATGGATATATGAAATGGAAAAACACACCACAGGACAGAAACTGGCAGTGGGAGATGTAAAGGGCCTTCTAATATCGATATTAGGGGATGCAGCGGATGACATTTGGAAGAGAGCGGGATTCACTGGGGTAACAATAGCAAACACATCGCACGATGGTGCACCATTCGCAAACTGCAGACATGCACTATGGCAGGCACTGAGGGTACAGTACCCAGACACATCAGACATAGGAGCAATTACCTCATGCAAGATGCGTGAGAACGAAGATCATGTTGATTATATCCAGGAAATCCAAGAGAAGTGGCGCATGGAAACTAGAGAACAATGGGACAAAACACCAGCAATATTCTATCATATACTAGTACAAGGGCTCCCAGAAGGAGTTCAGAAACAACTGAAGAAAGTAGTGGGGATGGAAGCAAAAGCATGGCCAGAAATACAACTGACAATAGTGCATCATTGCAGGACATGGCAAGGAAAAATGAAACAAAAGGAAGAGGACAGGAAAACGGAAGAGGCTAAACTAGTACAGAAAAAACTTACTAAATACACAATGGAAGGGGCACTAATAACTACACCTACAACAATGACCCAAAGCCCCACACAAGTAGTGGCTGCACAAGATCCCTCCCAAATACCACCCTCACAGACTATAACACAACAGGTGCCGCCACTCCAACCATACACGACCAACATGGGAGGAGGATACTCAATGCCAGGAGCTGGGTATTATAATTACAACAGGGGAAGAGGAGGAATTATGAGAGGGAGAGGATACGGATATAACACACAACAGCAGGTGGGAGGACTTAGAAATTCCTACCCCACCGGGCAACCAGTATACCAGGACAACACAGGAAGCTTTCCATGGCAGAGTAGGGAACCACCGGTGTGTTGGAATTGTGGATTAGTAGGGCACATGTCACGCACGTGTAGAGTAAGACCAGGAACACCGTCATGGAGCGAACAGGGACAACCAAGGCCCACACAGGAACAGCAGGGCATACAACAACAGCAGACGTTGCAACAGGGAAATGAACAGCAACAACTAATAACACAACAACAGCCACAGACATATTCACTGTCACAACAACAGGTAGCGATAACACAACAACCCCAAGCACAACAAACACAACTGGGTGGGGTGACGGTCCTGGGACACAACCCTTACACAGGAAATGGTCAATCGTTGTACCCTCAATAGGACAGCCCAGAGACGGCCTTGGTGTGTCCCATCCTGTCAGTAACACCTAATAGTGCGGAGGAACCACGCATAGAGGTAACGATAGGTGACAAAAAATTATCATTCCTTGTTGACACCGGGGCGACCCGGTCTTGCATAAGGGAAGGTAAATTTAAGATGTCAGGCGAAGCCATGAACACCCAAGGATTCTCTGGCGCTAGAGGGTTGGTTCCCTTTACTGATAACATTCCCTTATCTATAGGGGATTATGACATGTCAGTCCCACTTTTATATTATAGTGCCTCACCAGTAAATATACTGGGGAGAGACATCATGAACAGGTTGAATATGGCGATCTCCTTTACGGAGGACGGCATAATTTGCTCTACTCCAGGAATTAACATGCTCACAGCACGACAGATTATGCAAGCATACTGCGGACAGACAGCGATTAGGGCTGAGCCAGTAGATGGCGAACTATTCCAGTACGGGACAGACATGGCATTTGCATGGATGCCAGGTATAGAGGGAAAGATCTGGAGGAGGCCAGCAGCCTATTTGTTCAGACCAGAAACACCAGCCAATGAACCAGAAGGAAAGGTGGTTTCAGTGGACATTGAGAGCATTATAGCAACAGCTGATTACATTGCGGTACATGCCCAAGACAGAGAAGGAAGAGCATGGAGGGCAGTGATAGCACTAGCAGAAGGATGTAGACTCACCCAGATGTCAGATGAGGAGCTGTTCTCAGAAGAAAAGGAGGAAGGTGAAATGGTGTTTATGATGAGTGTGGAAATATGGCTAAGAGTGGAGTACAAACAAGTGGCACAGAAAATTGCAATGGCACTTGAGGCACCCACATCCACCCCAGTTCCCTTCTTTGAGGAGGATATGACAAAAGTACCCACATCATTATGGACTAATAGCCCCTATGACGTGGGGTGCATAAAAAGTATAGGGGGAGTATGGATAAAATTGAAAAAAGGTGCAATACTCCCCAGAGTGAAACAGTACCCACTATCAAAAGAGGCAGATGAGGGCATATATGAAACCATAACGGCCCTTATAAATAATGGCATATTGGTCCCCTCAGAATCACCATGTAACACAGCGGTATACCCAGTGCGCGAGGCTAGAGGGAGGTCTTGGCGCTTCATACAGGATCTCAGGCCCTTGAACAACATAGTAGAAGCAGAATACCCCATAGCCGCAAACCCGGCCACAATATTGTGTGGCATTCCAGCAGAAGCATCACGATTTACAGTGATCGACCTTAAAAATGCTTTTTTCTCAATACCATTGCACCCAGACTCACAAGATCTGACAAGCTTTACTTACAGAAACACAAAGTGGAAACACACCAGATTGCCACAAGGGTACTGCGAATCACCCTCAATCTTCAACAGAGTAATACAGATGGATTTGGGTAACATTGAAGTGGAAAGCACAGTGTTGCAGTATGTCGACAACATAATAATTTGCAGTACAAACGAAAGAACATGCAGAGAGGACTCATTAAAGATGCTGACAATATTGGCTGAAAAAGGTTACAAGGTAGACATGGAAAAGTTACAGTACTGTCAAGAACAGGTACTTTACATTGGTCAGCTCATATCCCAACATGGAAGAAAGATTGCACCACAAAGAGCACATTCCATTTCAAATACGCCAGTGCCACAAACAGTGAGGGAACTGCAGCAGTTCCTGGGTCTGTGCAACTACTGTAGAGCATGGGTATTTGATTACAGCTCATACATAGGACCCCTGCTTGAGGCGTTAAAGGAAGCTAATAAAGGGGAGAAAAAGTTGGGGTGGACAATGGAAATGAAAGAGGCTTTTGATGAACTGAAAGATGCGATATCAACTGCTCCGGTACTGGCAACCCCAGACTATGAGCGACAATTCTTTATATTTTCACATTGCGACTCAGCAGTAATGAAAGCAGTGTTGGCTCAAAAAACAAGCATGGGCTACAAACCAGTAGCATTTTACAGCGGCCCTTAGATCCTGTGATGTTAGGTCATTTCCCTTGCGAACAAGGTCTCGCCGCAGCTGCTTTTGCGGTAGAGAAAGCATCAGCAATCACCATGGGGTGCCCAACTACACTGTTTGTGGAACATGCACTATTTGCAATATTGAATAAACCTAAGTCCACCCTAACCACGCAAAGGGCATCAGGTTATGAGATCATCTTATCCAGAGCTGAACTATCAATTGTTAGATGTAGCACGGTCAACCCTGCAAGGTTCCTAGCAGAAGTAATTGAGGAAGGAGATTATGCACACGATTGTACGCAAATCACTGAAATGTACTCATGTACTAGAAAGATTGAAGAGAACGCACTAGAGGGAGGTGAGCTCCTGTTCATTGATGGGTCATCAACTATCGACCAAAGGGATGTTATAAGGAGGACTGGGGCAGCAGTGGTAAAAATGATGGAGGTACCGGTGTGTGTGGCAATGAAATGTGTACAACTACCACAGTATTATTCCGCTCAAGCAGCAGAATTAATTGCACTAATCTTGGCGTTGAAGGAAAGCTTTGACAAACGAGTGACCATATATTCTGACAGCGCATATGTTACGTCCACTGTCCACTCAGGGCTGTCGAAATGGAGAAGAAGAGGGTTTAGGAGAGCTGATGGCACTCCAGTGCAACATGCCCTCCTATTGGCTGAACTAATTGAAGTAATAAATGACCCCCAAGAATTAGCTTTGGTCAAATGCACCGCACACACTAATGGTGAAGACCACATTTCAAAAGGGAATGCAGCAGCAGACGCACATGCGAAGTATGCTGCATATTTTGGTGAGATATGGAACCCCCCAGAGTCAAAGAGAGGGAGAGGGAGGGGAATGGCTAAGGAGATGTTGATAAGAGAAGGGTACACCCATCTCCCAGCCACACAGATAATGGAGCTACAAGCGGCTGCACCAATGGCAGAAAAAGAAATATGGGTAAAAAGAGGATGCACAATGTCACCAACTGACGCACTATGGCGCCAGGGTGACACTGGAAAGATTGTAATACCACTGGCACTATTGAACACCGCCCTGAGCCAACTACACCACCCAGCCCACACAGGCAAGGAAGTAATTGCAGCACGAGTTAGGGAAGACTGGTTCTGCCCCGAGTTAAATTCTCATGTGTCAAATTTTATCAGCAATTGTCTCACATGTCAACAGTTTACGGACGGTCACACTCTGAAGGCGATAAGAGGTACTATACCCCGGCCACAGGGACCCTTCCGACATCTCCATATTGACTATGTTGATATGATCAACGTATGTCAAGGAAATAGGTATATGATTGTAGTAGTATGCCCATTCTCGAGGTGGATTGAAGCAGGGCCCTGTTCACACCCAGATGCATTCAGAGCAGCTAAATTCCTAGTGAGGGAGGTTTTCCCCAGGTGGGGAGTGTGTGAGGTACTGCGGTCAGATAATGGCCCACATTTTGCAAACAAAATGTTCCAGAACATCACATCCTTACTGAACATCAAGCATAAATTTGCATGTGCATACCACCCACAGGCCAACGGTGTATGTGAACGCCTAAATGGCCTATTAAAGGAGGCAATTGCAAAAATACAGCAAACAACAAAGAAGAGTTGGTTGTATTGCCTTCCACTAGCCCTATTTGAGCTAAGGAATAGACCAGGTTCCGACCACCACCTCACCCCTCACGAGGTGGTTACCGGACGTCAAATGCGCCTTCCCCTAACGCCAACATCAAGAGCATTCACCGATCACGAAAATACTGCAACTGTTCTTGGTGATGAAATGTACCAATATGTGTCTTCTTTTTTTTTTTTTTTTTTTTTATTTGATTTAATTGTATAATACAATTTTTACAAAATAAGAATGTAATCCTCCCATTCACTTGTTCGAAGATCACTAACAGAACGGCGTGAGGTCTTATTTTAACCTGTGTTGCAGTCACACGTAGTTCCCACTCCAATTCTACACCGGGATCATGCACAGGGACCGCGACCCCCACAAAGGTGGGGGTTAAGAACACCCAATTGGCTATCCTGCCCATCCATGACTGCGGTCAGGTAAGCAGGCCAATCTCTTGAAAGAACCCTACCACTGCAATCACCCATGTAGTCTTTTCCCCACTTATGAGCCGGCGCCACCATTCCTCTTCCTCGTAGGCGTATAGGTTTTTGAACAAATGTCCGAGGTGTCTCTGGCGGGGGCCTGTGACGCCTAAGCAGTTGAGCAGGAGGTGTCTTGTGGTTTCCGCCATCTCTACCTTCGTGCAGAATCTGCATGCTTCGTCCGGGGCCAGTTTTCTACGGAATAAGACTTCCCTTGTGTGAACAATGTTAAGGCGGATTCTTAAAAAATTCATCCTAAGTTTAGAGTTCGGTCCTCTTAATAAGTAAGGTTTAAGTTCATTTACTTTGGACAGCTGTGGAATAGGATCTGTAAACAGCTTTGAGGCGGCAGCTTTTTCCAAGGTGTTAATCCAGTCTTGATTTAATAATCGAAATTTCGACTTGGACGGGTTATTAATTAGTTCATCTTTAGAACTTCCAGCATTCTCTAAGATTGATTCGATCTTTACCATCCAACTTGTGAGCATTTTACATGATCCAGACAGTATTTCAACAGCTCGAGCGCACGCGGGGCGGGTCTAACAGCGATCAACAAGAAGACGCGGATAAAGAATTGGAAAAGGAAAGACTGTGCAAAGTTGCTAAAGGTGACCACGTACTACTTCGCAATTTCAACAGAAAGTGGAAAAGCCCACGCTTCACTGGCCCCCATCTGGTAGAGGAGGTATCAACGAGAGCAGTAAAGCTACAGGACAAACATGCCTGGAATCACCTACACGACGTAAAGATCTACAAACTCCAGACCCGCCCCAGCGCCACCGACAGGGCCACTGGAAGAACAACAACAGCGTCACCAACGGAAGAAGAGACTTCTACCACAACTAACGGCCTAAGTGTCCCCATACCCCGCCACACCCAGATTCCCCAGAGACAACTACTAGAAAAGAAGGGGGTGATCCCCATGCCGCCCACCCCATGGTCACACGATTAAAGAGTAAAGAGACTTCCGCCAGTTGAGCCCCAAACCCGCTGCCCATTGACCCCCTACTCACTGCAGTAATAACTGAACTGAAGGACATTGTCTTGCACATATACACATGTAAACACCTGAATGTTCTCTTTCTTTTCTCTCGCACATGCAGGTACAGTGTATTATTGTACTGCTAAGAAAGTAGATAACTAACAAATTCACTGCCCAGGAGTAGATGGTACCCTCAGACGATAATTACCCGGAAGAATTGTCACACCAATTTGTATATGAAATAAAAAGGCCAATGTACCTGAAAAGAAGGAGGGTACGTGTCTACTACACAGCATTCCTCTTGGCCATAGAACATTCAATGCCCCACCTCCAACCATACTTGCCTGCCCTAAGAGATAGATCGCTTAGATTGGCGTGGGAACAGCTCTTCGCCTGGTCACTGAATGACTACCTAATAGGGAGAGCTTAAAACGACAACTAACACTAATAACAAGCATATTAAGAATTTTCAGGCGGGCAACTGTAACATCGCAAGAATAAGCTGCCGGACTGCAGCAAGGTAAGAGCAAAATGCCGGTGAAATCAGCCTCTGTAATAAAATTGATAGGGATTTTAATGACCACCGGGTTCTTGGCTGCCTCTGTATGGCAGTACAGCTATGCTATCAATATTATTGCTGTACCCAAACCTAACACACCCCCACCCCCAGATGCAACAGGTGTTACGTCAGGTGGTACTAGTAAAATCCCACACAAGGAAAATAGAGTTAAACGCAGCACATACTCAGATAATAAAGGTATTGACAACTACATACAAGATTCAGCACACATCTCAAACAACATATGGTACCAACACATGACCCACAAAGGTAAGCAGACAACATAAGACAGCTGCTACGTTTGCTCATTAATCCCATACGCCATGAGCGCTTCTCGAACATTCGTTGCGACGGAGATAGATGAAAGAATAGCACGATGTATAATATACCTGGCACTGTTCCAGACGAAAGGAAGATTTCAAGGGACAGTGGTGCAACTGGTGTGGAAAAGACGAGATACATATCCATATGAAAACAACTTCCTCAAGACTTATTTGAGTTACCACAAGAGCAGTTTACATGCTGAAGGATTCAGATACATAACAAGTGGTCCTGAAAAAGGAGAAACAAAGAAAGTAACACTACAGTACCTACCATGTGATTGGTACGCCACTGAAGTCCCTGGTAAAAAAGGATGTTGGGAAAGACCACTGGTGACAATAACAGGGAAGTTGTACATGAACAACAAATGGGACATAGGAGTGGTTGGCAGCAACATGGTAACAAGAGAAAATATTTCAACTATTGATGGACACAACCATAGATGTTGGATGACTTGGGTCAAGTACGTACCCATGCTCACGTGGATGGAGAAGGATGAAGACCCAATAACAATACTGCCGCTAACTGCGCCTAAGGTATGCTACCAACATAAAGGGGAGGTGGACGTAGGATACAACACCAACTGTGCAAGCGTGATGGAGTTACCTGAGGGGGGAGCAGGAACAGCAGTAGTAATGGACCATTACTGGGCCTGTGGAGAAAAGGCATACCACACACTACCCCCTCTGTGGAATGGTATATGCACAATGGTGCAGGTTAATGTACCATCACTAGTGGTACCCCAGAAACATGTCAATGTGGCGAACTTCCCCAAAATGGATGAAGGGAACAAGAGGAAGAAGAGATCTGTACAACCTCAGAAGGGGCCAGAGAACAAAACCAACGGCAATAATACTGTCCTGAATAGAAAGAAAAGACAAGGAGAACCTCTGACAGGAAATTACCTATGGGGAAGGTCGGAAACAGCACTCACTTCAATTCCACCAGAACACAGACTATTCAGCAGAGCAGCAATGTTCTTCTCCTCAATAATACATCAGGACTACAGGCTTACGCAAACGCAAAATGGCTCCAGATAACTCAATGGGAACTAATGATGACTATTAATTCTACGGTAAATGGATTCAACGCAATAAAAGAGGAACTGCGAGCTGTGAGGATGGTAGCACTTCAGAACAGATATGTACTGGACCTCCTCACAGCAATGGAAGGAGGAGTTTGCGCTAAGATAGGACAATCATGCTGCACATTCACCCCTGCCAACGATGCTGACAATGGTACACTGACAGAAGCAGTTTCACAATTGGCCCAGATGCACTCCAAAATGAAGGATGAAAGTAAAGGTGTGAAAAAGGATGAGAGCTGGTTTTCAATATTATGGTCATGGATGCCATCTTGGCTGTCAGATGGACTGAAGATTATAGTTGGATGTACTATTTTGGCTGGAGCTACACTGATCATAATAAGATTTTGGAAGGCCCGGAAGGCACGCACCACAGACGAGATGATCGAAATGGTTGGTATGCACCTCTTGATGCCAATAGATGACGGCCAACACACAGGCACAATCATAAAGGAGAGAGAGAAGTTGCGCAACCAGATCATCACCAACCACCTGGACCCACCATCTGTGAAGCTCGAAAACCCAAGAAACCCAAGGAGCTACATAGGGAAATGAGTATACTGCACTCCTGGAGGAACCTGTGCATATATGTATTGGTCATTTGAAGACCATGTTAACCACTATGGACATTTGGGAGGAATAACTAAAATATGGAGAGTGAGAGGAGATAAAGAAAAGGATATGTTTGTGGTCGACAAGTCGACCAGAGGGGGGACTGAAGTGGGAGAATGGAAGAACAGGCTCCCGCCCTTCCCCTCTCGCGCTTGGCCTAGAGGATCACGGCCTAGACACCCGCCACAAGAGGAGTTTGCCTATCTACCAGACGACCAAATACCCTGGTACAGGAACATACGGATGTGCCCACCTACCTGCCCAGCAGCCCGCCCTGCCCATGCCGACACCTGCGGCACGGATCAACTTGACTAAACCTACACGTCGTTAGAGATGCCATGACGACCTAGCCAACGGTCAGCACACCTGTGCAAACATGCACACCGGACACTCCCACACCAGTCCACACGAAGAACATACTCAGTGCTATGACGTAGGCGACAGACATACCCACGGACGTGCATCTTTATTATTTTCCACATAGGCTCTCAAAATGCAAAAACGCAAGACGCATAATGAACTTATCCAAAAAGGCTTGCTCACGCTTCTTCTAAAAACCATGTACCATAATGAAGAATATAACGGAGACTCGATACTGGGGATAGAGCAATATGATACCGTAACCTAAAGCGCTCTGCATCAAACGGTTCCACCTATGCACCAGGCCCAAGTAGGCCGCAAGCAAAAGCTTCCATGAACATTGAATGAGCAAGAGCTTGGTTGCTGACCCTGCAGAATGAGCCCGGCGAAAGCACACAGCCAAGGGCACGATGTTGCAATCTCGCACGCCGCAAGCCGACACCAAGGTCGCACCTGCAAGATAAACCAGGCACACAGTGGGAAAAACAATATTAATTGTGCTGAATTCTGCCTCAAACACGGTCCCACCTCACGTGACAAAGCCAAACCTGACAGGATGCCAAGCCCAGGAGGAAGGAGACGCCTGAATCCCACGTCTCAAGACACAGGCAGATACAATTAAAAGACTCAATGGACATCTGCAGCAGTGGGAGTAGTCGACCTCCCAACATATGAATAAATCCTCACATTGTTTACACCTACCCATAGTAAAACATTGTTGCAAATGACAGGTGCACCGCGAGCTGGGAACAGCGATAGTCCCAGACTGGGAGGCTCGCGAGCGGACCAATCAGAACATGAGGCTCTTATCACTGACGCCGTTAACATTGACCAATCCTCAGAAGTCTTCATGTAACAATTTTCATGTATCAAATTGAAGGGACAGCCCATGTATATCACCTGACTGACCCTCAACCACTAACACCGTTCTCTATATGTATGCTATACTAACCCTACCACTCGAGTAACCAATCCAGAGTGGAAATAGGTTTTTTGCTAAACTTTCTAAGGTGACGCAAGTAGCGCGTCATACTAAGGTAAAAAGGGCCTGCGAGCCCCACGATTGTGTGTGTGTCAGGACGGACGCGTACGATCCTTGACCCATCCCTGCCGTTTTGTCTAATAAACAGCAGAATCACCTTGCTTCTTGCGTGTGTCTCATACTCTATCTCTTTTGGGATATACGGGAGGAGTTGGGGCCTCCCTGCCCGGAGGTCTGCGGACGGCCCGGCCGACCCCGGCAGAATTTCCCCCCGACAAGTTGGAGGCACTGCTGAGATCTGTTTAAGATCTGCTTTTTTATTTTTTATTTTTCCACGTACTCCCATTGCGAGGAGGCCCGGCGGCGCGGCCCCCTCTGCCGCTGCCCCCTTCTGAGGACTACAGGACCATCGCGGAACTGCGAGAAGACCGGACAGCGCAATCCGGATATTGGCCTTCGGGAGCCGGTTGAGAAGTATCCCGCCCGCGGTTGGCGAGTGTCCAGACGTGGTCCAGACGAGAGGAGGTGGCGAGCCGCTTGGAGGGGTGCACGCAGTCGGGCGGCCCCGCATCGAGAGAACTTGGTGAGCATGCCACGCACAACAAGCAATGTGAAATTGTGAGGGAGGGGGGAGGAATTAAATACGGGAGTTGGGAGGTGTTGCACAGGTGCGCGGCGAAGGTTTGACAATTTAGTGTTGGCAATGAAATGAATGGTAGCCGAACGAGTGCGAGAGCAGTCGGCTACGTTACGCGAGAGAGGGGGGTGGAGCACGAAAACATCACGTGCGGCCGCTCGTAGACACTGATTGGCCTAGGTCGCGACTACGTGTAAGGGTGTGTGTGTGTGGTTTCCTACGATTTGGCATTTATTGATCAATGAGTAGATGAGGACCCCTATTGTTCGAGCAAGAAACTCGATAGGTAGATGACGTTTCCCTGTAGGCGGTAGCTAGTTAGTTGCCCAATACGGAAGATAATTGGCTGGTTAAGCCCTCCTGTCGAGGGGCGTATCACACGCGAGGCGACGCAGCGTGCGCAGTCCGATTATATTATTGATTACCTTGTTCCAGGAGTGACAGGAAGACAGCTGTGAGGTTAACGGCGGTAGATTGCAAGTGTATTTTGGACTTAAAGAATATATGAAGAACTTACCAGTAGTTCGAAGAGATCGGTGACGTCACCAGTGGGGCTTTCATAGGATATCCCGAGCACAAGGCATCTTTCTTTATGAGAGTGGTGGGGAAGAGAATTGTGGTAAGGGAGTGGAAACGGAGATAAACGGTAATGAGTTGATCGGGGAAAGGCGAAACGGGGTACGTGGCTGCGCACGGAGAACGCCGGCCACGGCAAGTGTAGAAGAAGGAGGAGGAGCAAATGAAAATAGGACGACTGTATAAGAACGTCACAAGGGGTACGCAGCCGGAGGGGGCTACGTGCGCCTCGGCCGCAGGGGGCCGTAAGGGTGTTCTGTAAAGGAAGAAAGAAAGAAGAGAATATACAAATGTAAATACTATATTTTAATAATTTTCCTTAGCGGACTATCGCAAGTCCCCAAACTTACGGGGCCAGGTAAAGGTATAAGACTGTGTATTGTAAGTGTTAGTAAGATAATAGCTACCGAATAGGGGAAGGATAACGAGTGGAGCGCTACTATGTCATACGGGACATGATCGGGAGGGTGGGGGAACACCCTCACTACCCCACTACAACACATATGTACAACACTGTCACCCCATAGGGAGAAACTGATCAAGTATAGCATAGAATGGACACAGGGGACGGACAACAAAATGACAACACCATGGCCGCCTAATGGTAGCTTCGACCCATATACCCAACATTCACTATTAAACCCTCTGCATAATACATACAAAGGGAAGAAGTTGACACACCACGTGGAGGTGTTTAACTTATGGAGGATGTTCCAAGGGTCCCGACCAGGACCAAATGGAATGTTCACTGTGGGGGAAATACCGGAAGAAAAAGAGATTAAGGAGGAAGGAGAGAATGGGGAAAAGGGGAGTGAAGACCCAAAGAACACGGGGAACGGACAAGAGGGAGGAGAAAAGAATAATAACTCAAAAGAAAATGAAATAAAAAAGGAACAGAGCAACGATATACCCCTAGCAAAGGTAGTGAAAACAGAGGGAGGGGGGTTGTACCCTTTAAGAGAATTAGGAGAAAAAGAGGACAGTTAAGGGCGGCTGAGGGGTACTCGAACCCGGCATACAGCCCGCCACCATATGTGGCTCATAGGAAGATGCCAGCAGGGGAGGGTAGGACTGGAGAAGAACCAACTGTGGAAATAGGACATGATGAGTGGGTAGCTGCGCAGATACTATTAAAATTACGAGGTTCATTAACAGGAGAAGAGAAGGAGGTAGTAAGGAAAATAGACGAGGATAATACCAGGGAGAGTGAAATGAAAGGGGAAGAGCTGTTACAACAAAAGGAAGAGATTTTGGAGGAACGACTAGCAGAGTTAAGGGATGAGCAGAATGAACTGATCAAACAGCTCGAGAGGGAGGAAAGAGAGAGAGCGAGGGAAAGGAAAGAAGGTAAGAACGAATTGGAAAAAATAAGGGAACGAACTCAGGAGCAAAGGAGAGAAGCCGAAAGGGTAAAAGCAGCAGCAGAAAGGGTATCAAGAGCAGTACTACGAGAGAGGAAAAAGGAAGAAGAAGAGAAAGAAAAAGAAATGGCAATGTGGAAGAAGAGATTACTATCAGAAACGACTAGGAAATACGAAGAAGGGAGGGTGATAGAGAGTATATTAGAACGGGAGAGGGTGAGATGGGAAAGGAAGAAAGAGGATGAAAGGATATTGGAAAAGATGAGTAATGAAGTAATGGAGGAATTAAAAAGGAAAAGGGAGGAAATTGGTAGAGAGATGGAGGAGAGAAATGAAGGGGAAAGAGAAGATAGGAGAGGGGAGAGTGAAGTAAGGGGGTATGTATATAGAGACACAGAAGTAGCAACAACATCAGCGCAAAGGGGAGCGGTTGGTAAAGGAGAAAAGGGAGAACCGGACCTAATAGACTTAAAAACAGTAACAATCAAGGGGAAAAAGACAGAGTGGGGGCTGCCATTTACGAATGACTTTTGTAGTGAGGAAGAAGAAGGAATGGAGAAGGAAGGAAGAAACAGTGAAAGGGAAAGCCTAGATAAACTATACACCACCCGGACCAATACAGACTCACCATGGATCTGTAGGAGAAAGGATGAACTGGAGAGAAGTGAGGTGGAAGAGCAAGGAATAGCGGAAAGACAGACACATGAAGCCACACCGTCATCATCCCACCCTCTCTCATCCCACCCTACATGCTCAACCACCTCACGCTCATTACGTACAATAAAACTCGCGCCCTTCACAAACGAACTGACACCCTATGCAGGTAGGCTTAGAGACCTCCCTAGACGCAGGCAGGAAGGACGAATACACACGCCCACATTAAATACAGGAAATGATGGAAGAAGGGGAAAAGATGGAGAAGAAAGAGTTACGAGCAGGGGAAATACGGACAAAATTGATGATGTAGGAGAGAGGGAAGAAGAGGAGGGGTGTGAGGACTCGATTTTATGGAACCCAAGGGGTAAAACGAGACACAACTTAATGCCACTTCTGGAGAGGGGAGGGGTGAGACCACAATACTTACCTTGGAAGCATACAGACAAAGAAAATATAAAGTGCAGGCTCCCATCATTAAGTGGAGGTGCGGGTAAATGGATATATGAAATGGAAAAACACACCGCAGGACAGAAACTGGCAGTGGGAGATGTAAAGGGCCTTCTAATATCGATATTAGGGGATGCAGCGGATGACATTTGGAAGAGAGCGGGATTCACTGGGGTAACAATAGCAAACACATCGCACGATGGGGCACCATTCGCAAACTGCAGACATGCACTATGGCAGGCACTGAGGGTACAGTACCCAGACACATCAGACATAGGAGCAATTACCTCATGCAAGATGCGTGAGAACGAAGATCATGTTGATTATATCCAGGAAATCCAAGAGAAGTGGCGCATGGAAACTAGAGAACAATGGGACAAAACACCAGCAATATTCTATCATATACTAGTACAAGGGCTCCCAGAAGGAGTTCAGAAACAACTGAAGAAAGTAGTGGGGATGGAAGCAAAAGCATGGCCAGAAATACAACTGACAATAGTGCATCATTGCAGGACATGGCAAGGAAAAATGAAACAAAAGGAAGAGGACAGGAAAACGGAAGAGGCTAAACTAGTACAGAAAAAACTTACTAAATACACAATGGAAGGGGCACTAATAACTACACCTACAACAATGACCCAAAGCCCCACTCAAGTAGTGGCTGCACAAGATCCCTCGCAAATACCACCCTCACAGACTATAACACAACAGGTGCCACCACTCCAACCATACACGACCAACATGGGAGGAGGATACGCAATGCCAGGAGCTGGGTATTATAATTACAACAGGGGAAGAGGAGGAATTATGAGAGGGAGAGGATACGGATATAACACACAACAGCAGGTGGGAGGACTTAGAAATTCCTACCCCACCGGGCAACCAGTATACCAGGACAACACAGGAAGCTTTCCATGGCAGAGTAGGGAACCACCGGTGTGTTGGAATTGTGGATTAGTAGGGCACATGTCACGCACGTGTAGAGTAAGACCAGGAACACCGTCATGGAGCGAACAGGGACAACCAAGGCCCACACAGGAACAGCAGGGCATACAACAACAGCAGACGTTGCAACAGGGAAATGAACAGCAACAACTAATAACACAACAACAGCCACAGACATATTCACTGTCACAACAACAGGTAGCGATAACACAACAACCCCAAGCACAACAAACACAACTGGGTAGGGTGACGGTCCTGGGACACAACCCTTACACAGGAAATGATCAATCGTTGTACCCTCAATAGGACAGCCCACAGACGGCCTTGGTGTGTCCCATCCTGTCAGTAACACCTAATAGTGCGGAGGAACCACGCATAGAGGTAACGATAGGTGACAAAAAATTATCATTCCTTGTTGACACCGGGGCGACCCGGTCTTGCATAAGGAAAGGTAAATTTAAGATGTCAGGCGAAGCCATGAACACCCAAGGATTCTCTGGGGCTAGAGGGTTGGTTCCCTTTACTGATAACATTCCCTTATCTATAGGGGATTATGACATGTCAGTCCCACTTTTATGTTATAGTGTTCCACCAGTAAATATACTGGGGAGAGACATCATGAACAGGTTGAATATGACGATCTCCTTTACGGAGGACGGCATAATTTGCTCTACTCCAGGAATTAACATGCTTACAGCACGACAGATTATGCAAGCATACTGCGGACAGACAGCGATTAGGGCTGAGCCAGTAGATGGCGAACTATTCCAGTACGGGACAGACATGGCATTTGCATGGATGCCAGGGATAGAGGGAAAGATCTGGAGGAGGCCAGCAGCCTATTTGTTCAGACCAGAAACACCAGCCAATGAACCAGAAGGAAAGGTGGTTTCAGTGGACATTGAGAGCATTATAGCAAAAGCTGATTACATTGCGGTACATGCCCAAGACAGAGAAGGAAGAGCATGGAGGGCAGTGATAGCACTAGCAGAAGGATGTAGACTCACCCAGGTGTCAGATGAGGAGCTGTTCTCAGAAGAAAAGGAGGAAGGTGAAATGGTGTTTATGATGAGTGTGGAAATATGGCTAAGAGTGGAGTACAAACAAGTGGCACAGAAAATTGCAATGGCACTTGAGGCACCCACATCCACCCCAGTTCCCTTCTTTGAGGAGGATATGACAAAAGTACCCACATCATTATGGACTACTAGCCCCTATGACGTGGGGTGCATAAAAAGTATAGGGGGAGTATGGATAAAATTGAAAAAAGGTGCAATACTCCACAGAGTGAAACAGTACCCACTATCAAAAGAGGCAGATGAGGGCATATATGAAACCATAACGGCCCTTATAAATAATGGCATATTGGTCCCCTCAGAATCACCATGTAACACGGCTGTATACCCAGTGCGCAAGGCTAGAGGGGGGTCTTGGCGCTTCATACAGGATCTCAGGCCCTTGAACAACATAGTAGAAGCAGAATACCCCATAGCCGCAAACCCGGCCACAATATTGTGTGGCATTCCAGCAGAAGCATCACGATTTACAGTGATCGACCTTAAAAATGCTTTTTTCTCAATACCATTGCACCCAGACTCACAAGATCTGACAAGCTTTACTTACAGAAACACAAAGTGGAAACACACCAGATTGCCACAAGGGTACTGCGAATCACCCTCAATCTTCAACAGAGTAATACAGATGGATTTGGGTAACATTGAAGTGGAAAGCACAGTGTTGCAGTATGTCGACAACATAATAATTTGCAGTACAAACGAAAGAACATGCAGAGAGGACTCATTAAAGATGCTGACAATATTGGCTGAAAAAGGTTACAAGGTAGACATGGAAAAGTTACAGTACTGTCAAGAACAGGTACTTTACATTGGTCAGCTCATACACCCAACATGGAAGAAAGATTGCACCACAAAGAGCACAGGCCATTTCAAAAACGCCAGTGCCACAAACAGTGAGGGAACTGCAGCAGTTCCTGGGTCTGTGCAACTACTGTAGAGCATGGGTATTTGATTACAGCTCATACATAGGACCCCTGCTTGAGGCGTTAAAGGAAGCTAATAAAGGGGAGAAAAAGTTGGGGTGGACAATGGAAATGAAAGAGGCTTTTGATGAACTGAAAGATGCGATATCAACTGCTCCGGTACTGGCAACCCCAGACTATGAGCGACAATTCTTTATATTTTCACATTGCGACTCAGCAGTAATGAAAGCAGTGTTGGCTCAAAAAACAAGCATGGGCTACAAACCAGTAGCATTTTACAGCGGCCCTTAGATCCTGTGATGTTAGGTCATTTCCCTTGCGAACAAGGTCTCGCCGTAGCTGCTTTTGCGGTAGAGAAAGCATCAGCAATCACCATGGGGTGCCCAACTACACTGTTTGTGGAACATGCACTATTTGCAATATTGAATAAACCTAAGTCCACCCTAACCACGCAAAGGGCATCAGGTTATGAGATCATCTTATCCAGAGCTGAACTATCAATTGTTAGATGTAGCACGGTCAACCCTGCAAGGTTCCTAGCAGAAGTAATTGAGGAAGGAGATTATGCACACGATTGTACGCAAATCACTGAAATGTACTCATGTACTAGAAAGATTGAAGAGAACGCACTAGAGGGAGGTGAGCTCCTGTTCATTGATGGGTCATCAACTATCGACCAAAGGGATGGTATAAGGAGGACTGGGGCAGCAGTGGTAAAAATGATGGAGGTACCGGTGTGTGTGGCAATGAAATGTGTACAACTACCACAGTATAATTCCGCTCAAGCAGCAGAATTAATTGCACTAATCTTGGCGTTGAAGGAAAGCTTTGACAAACGAGTGACCATATATTCTGACAGCGCATATGTTACGTCCACTGTCCACTCAGGGCTGTCGAAATGGAGAAGAAGAGGGTTTAGGAGAGCTGATGGCACTCCAGTGCAACATGCCCTCCTATTGGCTGAACTAATTGAAGTAATAAATGACCCCCAAGAATTAGCTTTGGTCAAATGCACCGCACACACTAATGGTGAAGACCACATTTCAAAAGGGAATGCAGCAGCAGACGCACATGCGAAGTATGCTGCATATTTTGGTGAGATATGGAACCCCCCAGAGTCAAAGAGAGGGAGAGGGAGGGAATGGCTAAGGAGATGTTGATAAGAGAAGGGTACACCCATCTCCCAGCCACACAGATAATGGAGCTACAAGCGGCTGCACCAATGGCAGAAAAAGAAATATGGGTAAAAAGAGGATGCACAATGTCACCAACTGATGCACTATGGCGCCAGGGTGACACTGGAAAGATTGTAATACCACTGGCACTATTGAACACCGCCCTGAGCCAACTACACCACCCAGCCCACACAGGCAAGGAAGTAATTGCAGCACGAGTTAGGGAAGACTGGTTCTGCCCCGAGTTAAATTCTCATGTGTCAAATTTTATCAGCAATTGTCTCACATGTCAACAGTTTACGGCCGGTCACACTCTGAAGGTGATAAGAGGTACTATACCCCGGCCAGAGGGACCCTTCCGACATCTCCATATTGACTATGTTGATATGATCAACGTATGTCAAGGAAATAGGTATATGATTGTAGTAGTATGCCCATTCTCGAGGTGGATTGAAGCAGGGCCCTGTTCACACCCAGATGCATTCAGAGCAGCTAAATTCCTAGTGAGGGAGGTCTTCCCCAGGTGGGGAGTGTGCGAGGTACTGCGGTCAGATAATGGCCCACATTTCGCAAACGAAATGTTCCAGCACATCACATCCTTACTGAACATCAAGCATAAATTTGCATGTGCATACCACCCTCAGGCCAACGGTGTATGTGAACGCCTGAATGGCCTATTAAAGGAGGCAATTGCAAAAATACAGCAAACAACAAAGAAGAGTTGGTTGTATTGCCTTCCACTAGCCCTATTTGAGCTAAGGAATAGACCAGGTTCCGACCACCACCTCACCCCTCACGGGGTGGTTACCGGACGTCAAATGCGCCTTCCCCTAACGCCAACATCAAGAGCATTCACCGATCACGAAAATACTGCAACTGTTCTTGGTGATGAAATGTACCAATATGTGTCTTCTTTGATTACTAGTGTAGTGTTTGTGTCTCAACAGCTCGAGCGCACGCGGGGCGGGTCTAACAGCGATCAACAAGAAGACGCGGATAAAGAATTGGAAAAGGAAAGACTGTGCAAAGTTGCTAAAGGTGACCACGTACTACTTCGCAATTTCAACAGAAAGTGGAAAAGCCCACGCTTCACTGGCCCCCATCTGGTAGAGGAGGTATCAACGAGAGCAGTAAAGCTACAGGACAAACGTGCCTGGAATCACCTACACGACGTAAAGATCTACAAACTCCAGACCCGCCCCAGCGCCACCGACAGGGCCACTGGAAGAACAACAACAGCGTCACCAACGGAAGAAGAGACTTCTACCACAACTAACGGCCTAAGTGTCCCCATACCCCGCCACCCCCCAGATTCCCCAGAGACAACTACTAGAAAAGAAAGGGGTGATCCCCATACCGCCCACCCCATGGTCACACGATTAAAGAGTAAAGAGACGTCCGCCAGTTGAGCCCCAAACCCTCTGCCCATTGACCCCCTACTCACTGCAGTAATAACTGAACTGAAGGACATTGTCTTGCACATATACACATGTAAACACCTGAATGTTCTCTTTCTTTTCTCTCGCACATGCAGGTACAGCGTATTATTGTACTGCTAAGAAAGTAGATAACTAACAAATTCACTGCCCAGGAGTAGATGGTACCCTCAGACGATAATTACCCGGAAGAATTGTCACACCAATTTGTATATGAAATAAAAAGGCCAATGTACCTGAAAAGAAGGAGGGTACGTGTCTACTACACAGCATTCCTCTTGGCCATAGAACATTCAATGCTCCACCTCCAACCATACTTGCCTGCCCTAAGAGATAGATCGCTTAGATTGGTGTGGGAACAGCTCTTCGCCTGGGCACTGAATGACTACCTGATAGGGAGAGCTTAAAAACGACAACTAACACTAATAACAAGCATATTAAGAATTTTCAGGCGGGCAACTGTAACGTCGCAAGAATAAGCTGCCGGACTGCAGCAAGGTAAGAGCAAAATGCCGGTGAAATTAGCCTCTGTAATAAAATTGATAGGGATTTTAATGACCACCGGGTTCTTGGCTGCCTCTGTATGGCAGTACAGCTATGCTATCAATATTATTGCTGTACCCAAACCTAATACACCCCCACCCCCAGCTGCAACAGGTGTTATGTCAGGTGGTACTAGTAAAATCCCACACAAGGAAAATAGAGTTAAACGCAGCACATACTCAGATAATAAAGCTATTGACAACTACATACAAGATTCAGCACACATCTCAAACAACATAAGGTACCAACACATGACCCACAAAGGTAAGCAGACAACAGAAGACAGCTGCTACGTTTGCTCATTAATCCCATACGCCATGAGCGCTTCTCGAACATTCGTTGCCACGGAGATAGATGAAAGAATAGCACGATGTATAATATACCTGGCACTGTTCCAGACGAAAGGAAGATTTCAAGGGACAGTGGTGCAACTGGTGTGGAAAACACGAGATACATATCCATATGAAAACAACTTCCTCAAGACTTATTTGAGTTACCACAAGAGCAGTTTACATGCTGAAGGATTCAGATACGTAACAAGTGGTCCTGAAAAAGGAGAAACAAAGAAAGTAACACTACAGTACCTACCATGTGATTGGTACGCCACTGAAGTCCCTGGTAAAAAAGGATGTTGGGAAAGACCACTGGTGACAATAACAGGGAAGGTGTACATGAACAACAAATGGGACATAGGAGTGGTTGGCAGCAACATGGTAACAAGAGAAAATATTTCAACTATTGATGGACACAACCATAGATGTTGGATGACTTGGGTCAAGTACGTACCCATGCTCACGTGGATGGAGAAGGATGAAGACCCAATAACAATACTGCCGCTAACTGCGCCTAAGGTATGCTACCAACATAAAGGGGAGGGGGACGTAGGATACAACACCAACTGTGCAAGCGTGATGGAGTTACCTGAGGGGGGAGCAGGAACAGCAGTAGTAATGGACCATTACTGGGCCTGTGGAGAAAAGGCATACCACACACTGCCCCCTCTGTGGAATGGTATATGCACAATGGTGCACGTTAATGTACCATCACTAGTGGTACCCCAGAAACATGTCAATGTGGCGAACTTCCCCAAAATGGATGAAGGGAATAAGAGGAAGAAGAGATCTGTACAACCTCAGAAGGGGCCAGAGAACAAAACCAACAGCAATAATACTGTCCTGAATAGAAAGAAAAGACAAGGAGAATCTCTGACAGGAAATTACCTATGGGGAAGGTCGGAAACAGCACTCACTTCAATTCCACCAGAACACAGACTATTCAGCAGAGCAGCAATGTTCTTCTCCTCAATAATACATCCAGGACTACAGGCTTACGCAAACGCAAAATGGCTCCAGATAACTCGATGGGAACTAATGATGACTATTAATTCTACGGTAAATGGATTCAACGCAATAAAAGAGGAACTGCGAGCTGTGAGGATGGTAGCACTTCAGAACAGATATGTACTGGACCTCCTCACAGCAATGGAAGGAGGAGTTTGCGCTAAGATAGGACAATCATGCTGCACATTCATCCCTGCCAACAATGCTGACAATGGTACACTGACAGAAGCAGTTTCACAATTGGCCCAGATGCACTCCAAAATGATGGATGAAAGTAAAGGTGTGAAAAAGGATGAGAGCTGGTTTTCAATATTATGGTCATGGATGCCATCTTGGCTGTCAGATGGACTGAAGATTATAGTTGGATGTACTATTTTGGCTGGAGCTACACTGATCATAATAAGATTTTGGAAGGGCCGGAAGGCACGCACCACAGACAAGATGATCGAAATGGTTGGTATGCACCTCTTGATGCCAACAGATGACGGCCAACACACAGGCACAATCATAAAAGAGAGAGAGAAGTTGCGCAACCAGATCATCACCAACCACCTGGACCCACCATCTGTGAAGCTCGAAAACCCAAGAAACCCAAGGAGCTACATAGGGAAATGGGTATACTGCACTCCTGGAGGAACCTGTGCATATATGTATTGGTCAATTGAAGACCATGTTAACCACTATGGACATTTGGGAGGAATAACTAAAATATGGAGAGTGAGAGGAGATAAAGAAAAGGATATGTTTGTGGTCGACAAGTTGACCAGAGGGGGGACTGAAGTGGGAGAATGGAAGAACAGGCTCCCGCCCTTCCCCTCTCGCGCTTGGCCTAGAGGATCACGGCCTAGACACCCGCCACGAGAGGAGTTTGCCTATCTACCAGACGACCAAATACCCTGGTACAGGAACATACTGATGTGCCCACCTACCTGCCCAGCAGCCCGCCCTGCCCATGCCGACACCTGCGGCATGGATCAACTCGACTAAACCTACACGTCGTTAGAGATGCCATGACGACCTAGCCAACGGTCAGCACACCTGTGCATACATGCACACCGGACACTCCCACACCAGTCCACACGAAGAACATACTCAGTGCTATGACGTAGGCGACAGACATACCCACGGACGTGCATCTTTATTATTTTCCACATAGGCTCTCAAAATGCAGAAACGCAAGACGCATAATGAACTTATCTAAAAAGGCTTGCTCACGCTTCTTCTAAAAACCATGTACCATAATGAAGAATATAACGGAGACACGATACTGGGGATAGAGCAATATGATACCGTAACCTAAAGCGCTCTGCATCAAACGGTTCCAGCTATGCACTAGGCCCAAGTAGGACGCAAGCAAAAGCTTCCATGAACATTGAATGAGCAAGAGCTCGGTTGCTGACCCTGCAGAATGAGCCCGGAGAAAGCACACAGCCAAGGGCACGATGTTGCAATCTCGCACACCGCAAGCCGACGCCAAGGTCGCACCTGCAAGATAAACCAGGCACACAGTGGGAAAACAATATTAATTGTGCTGAATTCTGCCTCAAACACGGTCCCACCTCACGTGACAAAGCCAAACCTGACAGGATGCCAAGCCCAGGAGGAAGGAGACGCCTGAATCCCACGTCTCAAGGCACAGGCAGATACAATTAAAAGACTCAATGGACATCTGCAGCAGTGGGAGTAGTCGACCTCCCAACATATGAATACATCCTCACATTGTTTACACCTACCCATAGTAAAACATTGTTGCAAATGACAGGTGCACCGCAAGCTGGGAACAGCGATAGTCCCAGACTGGGAGTCTCGCGAGCGGACCAATCAGAACATGGGGCTCTTATCACTGACGCCATCAACATTGACCAATCCTCAGAGGTCTTCATGTAACAATTTTCATGTATCAAATTGAAGGGACAGCCCAAGTATATCACCTGACTGACCCTCAACCACTAACACCGTTCTCTATATGTATGCTATACTAACCCTACCACTCGAGTAACCAATCCAGAGTGGAAATAGGTTTTTTGCTAAACTTTCTAAGGTGACGCAAGTAGCGCGTCATACTAAGGTAAAAAGGGCCTGCGAGCCCCACGATTGTGTGTGTGTCAGGACGGACGCGTACGATCCTTGACCCATCCCTGCCGTTTTGTCTAATAAACAGCAGAATCACCTTGCTTCTTGCGTGTGTCTCATACTCTATCTCTTTTGGGATATACGGGAGGAGTTGGGGCCTCCCTGCCCGGAGGTCTGCGGACGGCCCGGCCGACCCCGGCAGAATTTCCCCCCGACAACAACAATAAGGCGGATGCCCTCAGAACACTAAGACTCATGTCTTGGAACGTAAATGGCCTAGGCAATGCCATCAAGCGCAGTCTGGTGCGCCAATTCCTGAATAGACGGAGGGCCGATATAGTGTTCCTATCCGAGACACATCTCGCAGGCACAGAATGTACCCTATTCAGACGTACGAACTATAAGTTAGCACTCCATTCATGATCCTGGTACAAAAAAACCTCCCCCTCCACCTCCACACGGTGACCCATGATACAGGCGGCAGATACATATATGTGACGGGTGAGCTGTGGGGGCAATCCGTGGCACTAATAGCAATTTATGCACCACCAACCCTACTAGAGCCACTACTCACCGACATCACCCCGCTAATCGCCAATGATACATCTGACTACATGGTACTAGGTGGTGACTTTAATGAAGTCATGAACATAACCCCGGATAGATCACATATACGTAACAGAAACCCTAACGTCCCCACCAGACTGGCCACATTCGCCAAGGCACTCGGCCTTTGCGACGTGTGGAGAGAACTACACCTAGACACTAGAGCGTACTCCTTCCACTCCGGGGGACATGCCTCGCTCTCCAGATTGGATTATTTTTTCACCCCCGCTACCGACCTATACAGGGCACAGGAAATAAGCATGCTACCTAGAGGTATTTCTGACCCTTCTCCGATTGAAATGGTACTCACTACATCCCGGAAAATCCCACCACCGTGCTGGCGCCTGAATAGCTACCATCTGGGTGACCCTGAGCTGGTCGACAAACTACAGGAAACTACCAATACGTACTTTGAGCTAAACACACAGGCGGGAGCGAACCCTGAAACGCTGTGGGAAGCCTATAAAACGGTCCTAAGAGGCGAGCTGATCTCGTGGACGGCGGCCCAAAAGAGGCAGCATATGCACAAAATCCTTGAAGTAGAGACACAAGCCAAACAGGCAGAGGAGAGGCACATAAACGAAAATACGCCAGCCTCCAATCGGGCGTTGCTATTAGCACAAAAAAGATTGCAAAGTATTGCGATGGATAACGCTAGACAGGCACACACTGCAATGAGAGCAAGGATCTATGACACAGGCGACAAGGCCGGCAAGATGTTGGCATGGCTGGAAAGGAAGGAGCAGGGACGCAACCATGTCCGAAGACTTGAACTAAAAGGATCAAATGCAGGAGTAACAGACCAGGAAATAACCCAAGGCTTTGCAGAATACTATGCTGAGTTATACGGTGAACCCACAACTCCGATGGACGCTACGATCATGGACCACATTGAAATCCCTACCCTAAATGAAGCGCAGCGGCAACAACTGGAGCGGGAGATCACAGAGGAAGAGATCCTAGGTGCCATCTATGGTCTCCAGTCCGGTAAGACCCCTGGCCCAAATGGCTTCCCAGTGGAGATATGGCGTAAGGTAGGCACTAACGTGATAGCCCCCCAGTTGCTGAAAATGTACCTCCACGCACGAGAAAAGGGCACTCTCCCCCCAGACCTACGAGAAGCAACAATAGTAGTGATACCCAAGCCGGACAAGCCCCCAGAAAGATGCAGTTCATACAGGCCCATCTCGCTCATTAACTCGGAGACTAAGATACTCGCAAAACTGCTAGCGGTTCGGCTACAGAAGGTAATTCCCGCCCTAATACACCCGGACCAATGCGGCTTTATGCCACAAAGATCAACCCGCATGAACCTCTGCAGGCTATTTTCAGCGTTGGAAAGGGCCAACAACATACAGGGACCACTAGCCCTGTTAGCAATCGACTTTGAAAAGGCCTTCGATTCGGTGAGATGGGAAGCTGTCTGGACCATAATGCACCGCATGGGCTTCGGTGAAACCTTCATGAGTTGGGTGCGACTACTGTATGAATCCCCGGTTTCTAGGACCAGGGTCAATGGCTGGAGATCAGAACTGTTCAGGCTGGGAAGAGGTACAAGGCAGGGCTGCCCACTATCGGCCATGATCTTCGCCATCGCCATCGAACCCCTGGCGATCCTACTCCGAAACACTCAAACCTGGGAGGGCTTCCGATGGTCCGAGACCTGGGAAGACCGAATATCTCTTTATGCGGATGATCTTCTCATCTACCTAAAGGACCCGATCGCTTCCTGCCCCAAGGTCATGCAACTACTGGGGCAATATGAGGTATTTTGCGGACTACGCGTGAACTGGTCCAAATCCATCCTTTTCCATATAGGAGGCACCCCAGTGGCAGGCCTAACTTCGGGCCCCTACCAGATCGAGAAGGAGCAGTTCAAATACCTGGGAATACATATCACAACGCACTCACGGAATACACGGCGCTGAACCTCTCCCCCCTGATAACGAGATGTGCAGAGGATACCGCCATTGAATCTCCTTACCACTAACGCTGCTGGGTAGGGCAGCTCTGTTCAAAATGATTGCCCTTCCCAAATTCCTATACATCCTGCAAAACGCGCCTCTGTACATCCATCATCAGGACTTTCAGAAAATTGAATGCATCCTCCGGAAACTGCTTTGGAAAGGAGGACACCCAAGAATTGCTCTTGCCACTCTTCAGAGGTCTATCTGGGAGGGAGGGATCGGGTTGCCCAGACTGCAATCATATTACTGGGCTGCCCAAATGGAGGTGGTGAATGATATGCTCCACGGTGACGGGAGCCTGCCACACATCAAGGGCTTCCACTGTAACGCCATGGCGAAACCAATAGAGCACCTCTACAGAGACCTGGACAGACCTCCGAAACCAGACATGATATCTCACATAATGAGAATCTGGAAGGAAGCGTTGCGATACTTAGGCTGGGGAGGGAAAATAACTCTGGCCCAACCGTTGTGGAACAACTGCAACCTGCTCGAAATACGGAAGCTGCCAAGATGGCCCGAATGGACCCAACGCGGAATTTCCAATGTCAGAGACGTCGTGCATGAAGACAACCTGGCGACATTCGGGACGTTGCAAGAGAAATTCTCCCTGCCAGACACAGAAAGATTCCACCATATGCAACTAGTCCATGCTTGTACGGCCCAGCAACAGCCCATACAAGATCTGCCAGAAAGCTCTCCACTAGAGCGTAACATAGTCCAAGACCGGGTGGAGCGGAAGGTTACCTCCACAATGTACAACGTAATAACCTCATTTGCGACACCGGAGCTATCCAGTCTGAAAGCAAAGTGGGAACGTGACATGGGCCAGCTTCTGCCAGAAGACTGGGTGGAGGCCCTGATGTACCCGCGAGAAACAACTATCTCTTCAAGGCTCCGACTGGTCCAGCTGAAGATACTGCACCGCACCTATTACCCAAGAGTGTCCCTCTTCCGTTTGGGCAGAGCCTCGGATGCAAGATGTCTGCGCTGCAAGCGAGAGGAAGGTCCTTTTTTTCATATACTGTGGGACTGTGGTAACATCCAGCAGCTATGGCAGAAATGCTGCAACAAGCTGTCCAGAGTTCTGGGTAAACAGATACAGAGGTGCCCGAAGCAACTGCTTTTGGGGATCTCCGGGGAATCGGACCTCTCCCGCTATGAGAAACTGTTATGGTCCACTGCAATGGCGGTTCGCAGGCGGAACATTGCTCAGCTGTGGGGGTCGGAGCGCACACCCAGCTACGACCAATGGGTTACGGATGTGGACATGTGCAGTAATGGAGCAAATGTACAAAGCGAGGGGTTGCCCGCAAAAAGCCGAAAAAATATGGAAAAGATGGGAGGAGGATGATTGAGATTCAGGGGCAAGTACTGTAGCCACTGAGACTGTGGGAGGCCCACCAGAGGGGAATACTGACTCTGTTAAACGCATCCTGTGACACGAGGACTTCCGATGTCGATTCCGACGGACTGTCGCACCATGGTCCCTGAAGCTGTGTTGTTGTTGTTAATGTTATTGTTTTTCTTGTTCACCTCGCTCCCTCCCTGCTACCCCTCCTTCTCCCCCCCTCCCCTCCTCTCACCCCCTCCTCTTTTCCCCTCCCCATGTCCCCTACCCGGAACGCAGAGAGGTGAATGTAATGCTGTTTTAATGTAAAAATCAATAAAATCTTTAATCCAAAAAAAAAGCCATATTCACTCCATGGTGCTAGCCACAGGGGTCCTTTTGAAGTCAGAAGACATGGAACAGCCTAAAGAGAAAGGTAGGTCAGGAGAGGAGGTTCTACCATCTTGTTTTCTGCTAAGGCTCTCTACAGCCTATCCCTCCCATTTCCTGCAGGACAAGGTACTCTTGGTAGGTTTATAGTGATAATGTCGAATTACATTATGTCGAAAGTCATAATGCAAAAAAAAAAGTCAACAAAAAAAATGTGGATGTTTATTTTTGTTTGTTTTTTGTTCAAAATGAGGGGGTTCCCCGCAAACCCCCTTTTTTGTAATGTTTTTTGTTTTACCCCTTTTTTTACTTGCAGGTTACTTGCGGAACCCAAAAAAAATGTAAATAAAAAAAGAAAACATTCAAAAACATTTTTTTGACATTTTATTTTTCGACATTATGACTTTTGACATTATGTTTTCGACTTTTTCACTGCACACCCTATGGGTATGATGTCAGAAGGCAAAGGGTACTTGTCAGAACAGCCTGGATTTAACTCCATACAGCATGCATGTTTTGGACATTTTACCTTTATATGGAGGCAGCAACCACCCTCATTGATTCACCTTTGGTCTCTCAAGGCAATACAGATTCACTGAAGCTCTTCTGTTGGTAATAAAGTCTATTCCAAAGTCCTCTGACAGAGACACGAAGACAGAAGACATCCAGGGTAGAGGCAAGCTGTGTCCCCTAGCCATACCAAGGAACAATTGTGGGTGAATTGCTTGGGGCAAAGGTCTCTCTTTTTTTCTGTTGCTCTGGAACAGGGATGCTGCTCACTGGCAGTGAAGGAACTCCTGTAAGTGCCAGCCAACATCCAGGTATGGAAGTCCACATCTGAAAGACTCACGTTGTCCTGGAGATTCTGGACTGGTCCTCCCAGAAAACCAAAAGTCCAGAAGCAGTGTGAGAACACTGTTTCATTGCCTAGATGCCTGCTAGACAGATCGACTGAGCTTGACACTCTTCAAACAGCTACAGGACCAGCAGTGCTGCTTTCGGCACTCTATGAAACTTCAAACCACTTGCTGCACATCAATCCATCCAGATGCTGATTTGACTCATTGCCATGGACCATATTCATCAACCCAATTGCAGACTTGACTCCATGCAGGCAAACGATTTGCATGCTCACTCGACCTGCTGAAAGTCATCAATTTACCCATCTTGAACACTCAAATGATGAACCTATACAGAAGAAGCATTGTTTTGCTACTAACCCGACCACCATCCAGAACCATTGCAAGCCATTGACTAGACCATCTCGAACGACCAACTGAAACCAATGGGCGTCCTCACAATTAACTCACTCAATGCTGAATTGACTCTTACAACTCGACATCAGCTCGACTGTAGAAAAAACACCTAGAAACCCAGATTTACATGCCCAAATACACAAGCCAAAGAACTAAGGAATATTGAAAAGGCCCTTTCCCCTAGTTTACTTATTGGGACCAAAAGGACTTTGACGACCCCTCCTATACCTTTGAAATACCTATCCCTGAACACTTTGAATTTCAGCTATGTTTCTTGCCTGAACACCCCTGCTTACCAATGCAGAGCGCCCTTTCACATATAAAGCCACCATTCTCTGTGTTTCCTTTGCAGGAGAGTTCTTCTAGAGCTTTTAACTAGTTTATTTGCATGAATTGTCTTATTAAAGTCCCTATTTTTACGGTTGGACATGCTTCTATTTTGTAATTATTGTACTAACACTGTTTGGATTGCTCCTGTTATCAGCTCCCACCCAAACTGAAGATACAGCCTGCCCTCTGCCCAAATTACCAGAGAGGTGAAGGGCTTTGCGCGTTCCACCATTATGATTGGAATCATTGCTAGTAGTGTGGGGTCTTAGTATGCAGTTTAGACACTATTCATCCCTGTACTCCTGCCAAGCAGTATTCATTTTGTCACAGGTATTCTTTGTGCTGCATTGTGGTGGGAAACTAGATTGGCATTCCTCCAGCAGTCTTCTTAATCACTTTGCTGAGGAAGTGTACATCTGTTAAGGGGTAATAGTTGGCCAGATCATCCACGGACAAATGTGGTTTTCTTCAGCAATAGGAGTATCTTTCTCATTTTCATTGCATCCGGGTAAGTGTCTCTTGTGAGGAATGTGTTGATGACATTAAGAAGAGGTGTGACTCTGAGGAGAGCCCAGGGGCAATGCGTTTGTCTTGGAAGCAAGACAAAGCATAGCAACACAGGTTTGAATCCAAGGCTTGTACTTAGAAACTGGTCCCCGGTATTAAACATGTTATAAAAAAACAATTATTTGAGGACCTTAACAGTGGGCAAGGGGAACGTGTCATATTGCAGTTGGTGGGATTTAAGGATGCAAGAGTGTTGGACAACTCTTCTGGAGTATTTGTCAAAGCATCAACAGTTTGATTTAGGATTAACTATCAATTTTTTCTAAATGAATAATATATTCCCTGTCAGGAAGAGAATGAGAGGGGTGCAATACTACATAACAGATAGTTTTGTTCTTTATATCCAACAAAGAGAGTATCAACCATTGTGGTCTAAATGATATATCTTATAAGGACCAGAAAGCAATACCCCTGATCATTGCTATGCTTGAATTTGAGCGAACATGGATGTGTTTTCCAATATGGATGACCAGGAGGTGAGGTGGGGGCTATCACCTGCTTTGAATCAAAAGCAGAGATGATTGGAAGACTGGATTAGCCACTTGTATATGTCATTTAGATTTCACCTTTCTTAGGGCCTCAAATAGCGGCTGCAATATTTCAATGGTTGAATCACACTACCTTTCTGATATTTTAGGGCAGAACTTTTGAATATACCTGCCCAAAATCTTGATATTTTAAGACTATAGAGCAAGATGTTAAGTGCGCGAAGAACTCCCTTGTGTATTTATGAAAAAAATTTCTTGGCGAACCTCCAGCAGAGTTGGCAAGGAAGTGAGGAGACATGACTTTTCTTAATTTTGCACTGTGACACATTTTGTTTTAGTATGTATATTAATTGCAGTTTTTAGCCTTTCTAAAGCGTTTTTAGTTATGTGTCTTCTTGCCCTGAGAGCTCATTTTAGTTTGTTGCGTGATCAGCAAGCGCCTTCTTATTCTGAGTTCTCACAGAATTGTCCTGCTAACCATGCTCCTCTTGGGCCGCAGAGCATTCACACCATATCCTATGTGACACGCGGGCTCAAATGACTTACCTCAGCACGAAGCGCTGATAAGAAACCTGTTTGCGTCTGCTCAGGTGCTCACCGGCAGACTCTGGTTGTCAGCCGGTGTATCTATTTAGTAAATTGTACAGCTTTTTTAAAGTACTTAGGCCTTAATCAACATGATAAACTTTCTTAGACACTCCCTTCCTGATGTTAACAATAATAAAGGAGACCTACTGTGTCATGGGTTATTGAAAATTCACCATACTGGTGTAAGTTAAATCACTGCCCCCACCAGAGGAAGGAACTATAGCGGAAGGTACTACACTGCCTGCCATATCTGTCCCAAGACTACCCGCACTGTTATGAATTGTGTACTGTTTAAATGGAAGGGCGGGCAGCAATAAAGCCAGGCTGATTTCAGATTGAATTATTGATAATTCTGTGGACATTATATGTATTAATTAGACATGTTTTTCCAGTGATTGTAATACAATTTGTCCCATGTTGGTACCCATTAATTACTAAATCAAATGGGTCAATAAACATGGCCACTGTGGAGGGATGTCGCTTTGTAACCTTTCGGTAACTCGTGCCATTACTCTGCCATGTGTCCTTTTTTATTGCCACCATTGTACTTCTAACTGCCTCCTTGAGGGTTTCGAGAATTTTTTATTATCTCAGGCTTTTAATTATAAGACATTTCTAATTTGTGGTGATTTTAATTTCTGGTTGGTTCATAATAAAGTCATTGATTGTACCAAACTGTTTAATATAACAGAGGGGCATGACATACCCTCCATCAGCTCAGCAGCGTCAGATAACATGGGTCACTGCCCCAATACATTTTTTGCCAGATGTGTGGAAGACTCCTTGACAAATACTGTCCCTGTTCATTTGAGTGATCAATTCGAAATACTTTTCTATTTTTCCTTTGTTCCCAGATCAAGCAATTTAATTTTGGCGGCCACATCTAAGAGTAAAAAACAAAATTGCGTATGTTGATAGATACCGACTTGATTGATACACCCCGCAGGTCCTATTTTGAACAATACCCGTCAGCGTTGCAGACTGTCTGTGATTCCATGGCTCCCCGTGTGTAATCAGGCCAAAGAAAGTCTCTTCTCCTTGGTTCTTATCAGATTTGAAGGCCTTTAAGTGGGCTTATAGAGTGAATGATAATAGGGGATAACACAAAACCCAGATCCTCTTTTGAAAAGAAAGCAATAAAGCAGCTATCTTTAACAACAAATATACCTGCCTAATAATCGCTCCAAGGAACTGTTTCAGGTTGTCATATCCTTTATCACTCCCCAATGTGTCTCTAATTATATTATTCACTCTTCATTCTTGACACAAAATAGAAATTATTTTTTTATTTAAAAATACACTATTCGGAACAATCTATACACAAGGAAATTGTAGTGTAATGTAATTTAAAGTGTTCTATTATAGCACCCTTCTGCCAATAATGTTGGCCTTGCTGAGCATGGCTCCATAAGAAAGGAGGGCAGAGTGTGTTAGTTGGATATCAGAAAGGCAGATGTGGAAACCTTTGGTGTTGATGGATGCAGATTGGAAGTACCCATCGTCCACTGTCTGATATGAAAATATATATGTTGTTTGGGGTTGGTACCGACCGGGCAGGTTAGTCATATGGACAGCCCTCGGATTATGGATTGCAAACTTTGACAGCATGGTTGTTGATAGACAATGAATAGGGTTTGAATCTGTTAAATGCACTAGATCTGGAGGTTGTCTGAAGGAGTGTGGGAGGTGCTAGGATGCAAGATTATAGTAGTGAGTAGTTAGTTAAGGAATGAGGGGGTAGAGAGGGAAGAGGGTGGGGAGTGAGGGTGTTGTTGCTTCCTGGCTCTTGGTTGTAGATCTCCCTGATATTAAGGTGCAGACCAGTGTCATGCAGCAGAAGTTCCACAAATCAAATTGGTTTTCCACAGATGGTAGTGCCAAGAGTTTTGAAAATTACTTGTCGTAAGTTAGCCCAAGTTTTTGGTGAGTAGTTTTTGGTTGGTTGCTATTACTTTTAATTTTTTTCAAAGTGGTTGCCTGAAAAGCCACATCTTTATCTGTTTCCTGAAAGTCTGGTGGTTTCCTTCCAGGTGGAAAAGTTTGGGTAGTGTGCTCCACTGTTTTGTGTGCAGAACTGAAAAAGAGGATATCTCCTTGCAATTTCTTGTTGAAGTTGGAAACTAATACTAGTACAGCATTGCTGAAAATAAGTGTTCAGGAAGGAGTGAAGAGTTGAAACCTGCTTCTGAAGGAGAAAGGGCCCCCTCCATGATATGACATTGCTCGTGGCACCTTGCAATTTGTACTGGTCTCTTAGAATGTCCTGTTTGCCTTTTAGTTTTTTTAACTGTAGGAAGTTTGTCTACTTTTACCATCTCTTAAACTCAACTGTCATCAAGAAGATGTGCTGCCAGCTGTTTGTCATGCTGAAGGTTTGGCTGACCCCATTGCAAGCCTTATTAACCTGCTGCTGCAACAGGGAAGCAACCATCCTTCTTTAAAGAAACCTTTATTACACCCTGAGAAAACCTCAACTTGATTTGGTTGTTATGCAAAACCATTGTCCTACAAGACCATTTATTAAATCAGTGTCAAATGTTTCTAAAAAATGTAGTTACTTATTTGCAGAATCATATTGAATATTTTGTCTTTCAGAATTATTTTTAGTCTGGTTTCCATCTGAACCAGGGGACAGGAACTGCCCTGATGGACATCTGAGATCATATTCTTACAAATGCAGACTAAGGGTCCTTTTTTTTGCTTGTTATGTTGGACCTCTGTCACATGTGATGCAGTCAATCTTGACATTCATTTAAGCTTCTTGGACCTTTGCTGGGGTTTCCAATTCTGTCTTTGCATGGTTCAACTTTTTTCTTTCAGGAAAATCCTAGGTAGCCAGATTGGATCTTTTCTTCTCAAGCATTATTGACATGGATTGTGGGGTCCTTCATGGGTCACCTTTACCTCCCCTGCTGATTCACACTTTGTCAGGTCCCTAATGGACTCTTTGACATACAGTTAATATGTTACCACTCTAATGCAGACGATACCCAGGTTCATATGTAATCTCAGGTTCAAGAGATTATCCTTCTAGCCTAACCAACTGCCTAGCGAATATCAACCACTGAATGGTGTTCATTGGTCTACAAATGAACTTGACAAAGACTAAAGCAATACTATTGGGATACAAAAATGTGGTTAAGGACTCTACTAGTTTTCCTCCCTTTCCTTTGATTTTTGGATTCAACACCACCTAATTAGCAAGGATTAAGACACCAGGAGTGTTTTGGCAGGTTGATTTGGGCATCAAATCTGACATTAGCTTTGTGGTTAAATTTGCTTTTTTCAGACTCTCGAAACTCCACCATATACTCATTTTTGATCTCTAATACTGATCACACTGTTTTGTTTGGTTCTCTGGTTAATAACAAAAGAGATATAATAAATACACTTTACTCTGGCTTTCCAAATGACAAGCTTGACCATTTGCCATCTCTGTGGAATGAAGAAGTCTGCTTGGTTTTTAGACTGCCCAAATCTCACTTTTACTTCTTGTAGCCAATCCCTTCTCTAGATTCCTATAAACCAAATAAATCACTTCAAGTTACTATACTTTGTTTATAAGTGTGTTCCCAGCACTGGTGCAGAATATTTAGCCAGGAAGATATTTGTTATACCTGCCACCTGGTCCTCTCTGCTCTTAAAATGACTTGCTACTTATTTTTCCCAAAAGTACATGAAAGACCAGAGGAAATCAGCATCGTTCTCGTTCTACATACCTGTCTCTGGAACTCTCTCCCGATCTCTCTCCTCAGAAAGACATCCTTGTTGTCCTTTTGCACGTCTCTGAAGATGTATCCTTTTTGTTATTTATTTTCAAGCCACACATTTTTCTTTCTTTGCTTCTCTTTAATATCACCTTTGCTAAAATGAAGTTTAATCTTCTTTGTTTTGAATCGTACAAATGCAAATGCATAAGCTTACATATAAACTCAATAAGTGCTTGTTCCATTGAAAGTAGACCACTTTCCTGGGATATGCAATCAGTTCTGACCACATCCCCAAAGTGGAAGGTATTTTTTCATTTTTAAGGCCCAATAATATAAAAAAATCCTCTAAGGTTTGTCAGCTTTGAGAATTCTCACGTCTCGCGAGCTAACTTTTCCATTCAAACAACTACTGTGGCTTACCTTCTCCAAATGAAGACACAGTTTGCCTGGAACTAGAGTGCCAGAAGCGTGCTCCTGGTGCTGAAAGCAGCCTTTATGACTGCTCCTAACCTGTACCATACTGCTTGCTCCTTGTGATAAACAGTTGAATCCTACACCCGAGACAATGCTTTAGAAGAAGTCATGCTCCAAGCATTAGGAGGTATGGCCATTGCACATCTGATCACCTACTATTCACAGAAACTCTTTCCTTGTGACATAGCCACACAATGGTGGCTATGTCATTTCTTCGACTTTTGTAGGTTGCCTAACCAAAAGACCGATTTTTGTTGGCCGATTTTAGGCAGCCTACAAAAAGAGAAAAAAGTACATTTTTTCGCAAGATGGCATCTCCTATTACGAGGTTGTGAAAGATTACCACCAGTCACTCTGCAAAAGCAAATGCTTAGAAGATTTAATGACTCACAATGAGCATGTCAGCTACCAATTAATTTCCCAGCATTAGCTGTCTTGGCCACCTGATCTAGAAGAAGACACACTTTGTTCCTTGCAAGTGCACACCCAAATACAAGTGGTCCATAATCAAAGAGTATTCTGCAGCCTTTCCAAGATTCCTGGGATTCATTGTCATAAGACACCTCATCTGTAAACTTCAACATTTCCTAGAATTGTCTTTCTTGCATGCAGCTTTTATGATGCTGAACTCCTTGTCCTCCTTTACTTTGACACTTTTTCACCCTCTTCTCTGAAATGTTGTCATTGCACATGCTCACCGTTCTGTAGTGAACCACCACTTTCCCCGCATTTTTCCCTCTGTGCTCACTTTTCTCTCAGCCTTACAATCCATATTTGTCATCCCCATTCTGGCATTCTGTGTTTATTTCACATGGTGCATGAGAAGGAGGATTCTATGAGTCATTCTAACTCCAACATGTCATACTCGGCTTCTCACCAACGTTGCGTGCCTGGAATTCGTCGAAGGCCTGGGATATTAGATGCAGTCTGGTGGGTGTCTGGTTGGATGCTGATGTGAAGAGGAACGCTGACCTGACACCTCCGCTGAGGTGAGACAAGGTGCTATCAGGCCCACTCCCCACACCATGTCTGACTACCCTGGATTAGCGTGATGACAGGACAGTGCACGCACTGACCAGGGAAGTCAAGATGTGCAGGACATCAGGCAGGGCAATCCAATGGTAAGGAGAGATTCAAGCAGTCCCACAGGAGAGGAGTTTATCAGATAGAACAAGGCCTGCAGAGGAATACAGGAGTCTTGCACGACGGGCAGAAACCAGGACTGGACCAAACAGGAAGTAACAGCAGAAGAGGCCAGGGGGCAAGTAACAGCAGGAAGAAGAGTATCAGAGAGGGATGAGGAACTGGAAGCCAGAGCACAAAGGAAGGAGAACAGAGGGCACCATGGAGCAAAGAAGATGAAGCATGTGATGAGGACCCCAAGGAAAGGCTAATTCCTGGATCACGCAGGAAGAGGATGCACAGGTGCCAGGCAAGGACACAGGCGAATGTTCAGAAACACTCACTACGAATCCGGAGCATTAAGGAACACTGGTTTGTGTCCCCAGGCTGCTTTTATGCTGCTGAATAATAGGAGTGAGGCAGTGAATGTGAGAAGGGTTGGCATAGCAACTCGAGAAAACCTCCACAGTGCACATGAGTAGAAACCGGAGCCAGTCCCACGCACATGCGCACTTCTTTGGTTATGGTGGTGCCCAGTGAGGTTCGGGTGCAGCCGGTGGTCTGTCCTTGAACGGGGAATTTAGCACTCCCTGCCTCCCCCAAAGCCCTCACTTCTAGCACCACCTGGGATAGAGGAGCCAGGGCGGACGGTTATCTACAGGTAAGGAAGGGAGCATGGGTCGGCAGGGAGTGTGGTGCCTGACACAATATACACTCATGGAGCCAGCACGACAGTTGCACACTTCTTGACACTTTCTTTCATAAACATGTGCATCCTACAGAAACCCCCACAATGTATCGAAAGTCTTCCAACTGAATACATCAATTATAATTAAAAAAAGTAAAGTGTAAAAGCACTATTTTTAAAATATTGAAAAAGGGGTTTACAACTGCCTTCTATAATGACGCGAATGCCTTACGCATTAGGTTATATGGCTCGGCTAATGGCCAATGCATAACTTTCCTTTATGCTACAAATGCATTTGAAGAAATAGTACAGGTGTGTAAAAAGCAAGCTACGTGATCTGACACAGTCCTTCCTCTTCACATCCAAAGTATCTTGGCCTAAACTTGGTACTTCGTCCATGTTGTACATGGGGTAGGAGGTACTTTCTTTCAAGGTGCAGTGTTTCAAGTACTACACATACTTTGACATTAAATACAAAGTAATTCAAATAATAATGTGACCCCAGTAAAATATTTGTCATTTTTAATATGTTTAATTATTAGCATATTAAATAGAGCAAACCTAGCTCAGAAGCAAAGGAGCAATGTTCAATAGGATTAAGGTAACATTAACAAGCAAGAGGTTTGAGGGGCAGCCAAAAATGCAGTACTGTGTGTGTACACAAGACAACTAGCACAGTAGCAAACCATTGAGTTGCAGATGGGGAGCAGGTGCAAGTGGATCTAGGTCACCTGGCCTAAGCCCCGCCCACCGTGCCTTCCTGCCTACCACTCTTTTTCACCACTTAGCAAGCCCCGCCCACCTGGTGCCTTCCTGTTTGTCGCTCTTTTTCACCACTTAGCAAGCCCCGCCCACCTGATGCATTCCTGCTTGCCGCTCTTTTTCACCACTTAGCAAGCTCGCCCACCTGGTTCCTTCCTGCTTGCCGCTCTTTTTCCCTACTCAAGGAGCCCTCCAGCCTCTTTTTCTTTGCACCTGAAGGGAGAAACACTATTGTACCAAATCCCAAAATCCATGCGAGCAAATACGGGGGCAAAAGCTAGTACTGAATAAAAACAGGGCCAGGATGCATCCCTGGCATGAACCACAATTTCTAGAAATCCACCTGGTGCAGCCCCTTGACTATTCAGTGTAATTTATATTTTTGTACCGTCATGGAGGGCAGCCAAAATATTCATCAGCCCAACTGGTTGACCCAAATCTATCATTTTTTCCCAGAGTCTGGACCTCATAACGCAATCGAAATCTTGGAAATATCCCAAAATCCTAGGTAGATGGAAATATTGCAGACTCTTGATTGCTTTGCCAGTAACATCAATATAAAGCTGTTTAGTAAGGTCCCAAATCCTTTCTTAAAACCAGCTTGGGAACAGTCCATACACCCGGCATTACTTCCCAGCCCTGCAACTCTTTTAATATAATGTTAGCAAAGATGTTATTGGATGAATCCGATAAAGAAATGATTCTGTGCTAACTTACTTAACACGCGTATCCAAGGAATTGTAGTGGGTACGGAATGACGATTGTGAATCATTTTAGAATGGTAGGAAATAGGACTAAACAAAATAATTTCCAGCGCGAATATAGTCAGTGAGAAATGGCGGACATTCATCAATACTTGTAAGTAAGGAGCGTTTGTGCTCTTGGGGAAACAACATTACCGTGAATTATTAAGTTCACAAGTCACAGTTCGACATGTACTAAACAAATCACATAAGTGCCTTGGAAATGGAACGAGTCAATTGATTGCCAAGATTGTTGTCCATTAGGCGGGAACACACATCATTTTGCACTATTATATATTTTTCATTTAGGAGGGATTAATCCCGTGATTGGAAATACACTGCAACTATGCAGGGGACGGAAATACTAAAATAAAGGGTAAGATCTTCATTAACATCAAACACTAGGAGGACCTAGGTGTCTCACGAAAGCTACATCATACATATTTTGCATAGAGAGTTACTATTGCCTCACGGTGCACGGGATATAAATGGTTTCCCAGGAGGGTGACAGCATATTAAGGTACAGCGGATGTTAATTAATTAATACTTTTCATTTGTCTCTTCACACTCAGTTCTTTTTAGTATGCATGAAAATGCATGGTTATCATATATTTCCACCTTACAACTATAATAAAAATGTTTTTGTTTTCTTTTTCTATCACCCAATATATACCTTCCCTTTCCCCCTCCCAAATCTCAGTCTACATTATTATGTTTTATTTTTGCTTTTGATGTGCAAATTGGTTCTAATCAAAGTGGGGTTTCTGAATGTATCATTTCTTATACAATGAATCAATTCTTTTTGACGTATATTTGTTATTCAGCATGAACTATAATTTTAATTTATGTTCATATGTGATGGTACAGATTGGCCCGGAAAAAGTGACAAAACACGTGTCATTTGTTCAATAATCAATTAGTGCTTACACTTTGTATCAAACTGCATCACATGTGGTGCAGTTAAGGGTGGATGAATAAACTTTGGAAAAATATTTTTCATCGGGGTAGAGGAACTGGAGGTCTCCGGTTGTTCACATCCACCAATGCGACACACTTGATAATTACAAATTTAACTCAGGTCACGCAGGTACAACAAATTGATATCGCCCAAAAAGATCCTCGTATCCAAACAATAAAGAAATGGGACAATCATTGGTCAGTTGTAATCTGGCCCCTCCTTTAAAAATCAAAATTAGCACAGCACATTTCTATGAATCAGGAATAATGTCAGTATATAAAATATTCCTGAATAGTGTTGACAAGACATTGGAGCATAATTAGGGATCAGATTTTAATGTCAAGTTTGAGAGCCCATCGGGCTCTGGGGCATTCAAACTTTTATTCTTAATAATAAAATAAAAAATCGAATCCATATCAAACTGAATATCATCAAATCAGGTTGGCCTGATATAAGCAATAACAACCTTGTCCATTGATCTTACATATAAATTAGTGAAGTGATTTACCTAATATATTTCACTTATCGGTTGTGCCTGGATAGGAACATCAGCACCAGATGATTTAACAAGTTTCCAGAAGTTACTAATATCCTTGCCAATTATACTCTCAAACATTTTCTCAGTATCTATCACTGCCATCAAATATCTATGCAACGTCATCCAATTAGAATCATTCAATTTTACTTTATTAATACGTTCTAGAAACTGGAGGCCCTCCTTTTGGACTTGTTGGATATTCCTGCGCATAAGTCTTTTCCTTTCTTGAATAGCTGCATTGAATACATGTACGTGAAATTGCCCACCATCTATTTCCCTCAAATTTTTAACTATTGCCAAACCATGCAAAATTGAGTTAATGGAAGGGTAACACAGCTCATGAGTATTACTTTCAAAACTGCCATGCACCAACTCATTAAATCTCATAGCCCTTTTAGGGTACCATAAAACCACTGAATCTCCTAAGCTGATTTCAGCCTCTAACTCTCCAAGATATTAATTTGAGGCTATATTCAATGTCAGCCTAAACTTCAACTTACAATGATCACTTCTATCTGAGTCTACCTGAGTATAGTACTGGCATATTGTAACCCAGCTCCACCAAATCACGATAAATAAACATGTAACCCAATGTGGATCTGCCTGACACATTTTGCCAGGTAAAGCAGGATGAAACATCATCTTTAACATTTCCATTAACTAGGGTGAGGTGACAGGCCACAAGTTCTTGTTTTATTTGATGGCCTTGCTCATGTGTTACCACTGAGACTGCTGCCCTATATCCCATAGTAAACATTTAGGGTCAAGACATTTGCAGTTAAAGTCACCAACAACCATTACACTAGCACCTTCATCAGGGGTTTCTGTAAATAACATATCTGAGATGTTAGCTAAGAACAATAAGTCTACATTCTTTGGAATTAAGAATATACATTAAATGATAAACATATCTGTAACCTACCTGTATTTCTGTCCCTCCACTCTCCCTCTCCTTCCTCTAGTGGCCTCAATGTGGCCTCAATGTGACAAACCCCAAAACCTTCAATTATTGGAGAGTCTGTGATCCAAGTTTCCTGGAAACACAGAGCAGTATACTTTTCAAATAATAGATGCTGATTCATTAAATGGGTAACACGGTTCATAGTGATAATACCGAATACCAAAATCTCGAAAACCAAAATCTCGAAGACAAAAGGCCGAAAAAAAAAATATCGAATTTTTTTTTTGACGTTTTATTTTCGAAATGGGGGGGTTCCCCCCCAACCCCCCCTTTTTTTTTAATTTTAACCATTTTTTTTACTTACCTGACCCCAAAAACACATATAAATAAATTAATAAATAATTCGATATTTTTTTTTCTCGAGATTTTGGTTTCGAGATTTTTGGCATTCGGTATTATGTATTCAGCCTTTTGACTGACCACCGGGTAACACACTGAGTGTTCCATGACAAAAGAAAACAGGTGGAACCTAATTCTTCAGGGCCATTAGTCAATGGGACCCTATGTAACATTTTAATAATTGAGGCCCAATTCTAATTTACAAGCCTTGTAAGTTTTTTAGAAGTTAAATGAACTCCCCTTCCCGAGCTCTCACACCCTGTTTTCATATTTCTAACCAAAGATAGGGCTGATCTTGATTCTACATCTCAAAAATTCCCTCTATGGTAGGATCATAAAATCCACTATCATTCATGCCCACCATTTCAAATATTTCATAACCCAGCACCAAAAGTGTATTGTTCTCTGCCAAAATTGCAATCCTCACCATTTTGGAGTGAAAAAAAACAAACATCTTTACCACATCCGCTCGGTTGTCAACTATAAAATCTTTTGGCAAGCTAGGAATCTCAAAGAAGAGGGTCAGTATATTTTGTTGATTTAAAGGTCTAGCCTCTTTTTCACCAAATAACCAACCCAAAAATAAAGTATGGAAGATAGGTTGTGCAGAGCATTTGTATTGCTCATCTCCATTGCCCTTTTGCTGTCTTTTAAAAGAATGTTCAGAAAACATATAGTTTCTTTCCACATCTTTTGTGGTTGGCTCCAGAACCTTCTTAACGACTTGTTTTTGGAACAACTCATTCCCTTTCCTCTTCTCCTCTAATGTTTGAAGAATAGAAAGTCCTTGGAGCTTGACTTTACAGTTCTTTTGGGCAAAATACTAGGGGCAAAGGTTGCAGCGAAAAACCCATCCTCCCCAAAAGGTCTAACACATATTATTCCCTGATCAGAGGATTAGTCGTAAACTCAGCTTTAGGGACCTGCCCTACAGATCTCTTCACCTCTGGCTGCAAATCCTCTGACTCTGGGCATGCCGACATGTTGCTCAGATTTAATGCTGAGTCCCCGCTTTGCACTGGATTAAAAAAAAAAATGAGGAATTGCAATCTTGCCCTGGGCCTGGAAAGGATGTTTTTTCTTACACCTTACTGTTTGTGGTATAGGTTGCAATATAACCGAATTCACTGGCTCACTCATCAACTCGATATTTAATATGTCAAGTATATCATCAATTGCGCTCCTGTCACCATTGTTCCCAACCTTGTTCTTCATATTCATTGTGGTTACTGATTTTGCGTTATACTTAAGCAACTATAATTTAAAATTACACAAACATTTACAATAACCTTTGTTCTGCTGTTTTGGGATCCCCTTACAATTCTTAGATTTGTTTGGGTTCTTACCACAGCCATTATTAGTAGGGCCTATTGGGCGACATTGAGCCACCATACTACTAGTAAAGCAGCTCTGGTGTGTCATCACCTTTTCATTACCCAGTCTTTATACAGTAACTAATGGTTCGCTGCATATTTCCCTGTCGTCCCCTAACGTACTAACTGACTGAATTTTGCATAGGGATATTTTAGCACCCCTCCTTCCCAGACAAAAGGGCTTATTCCCAAACAACATGAGTGGGAGCTGAGTCCACAGCACCCTGAATCACTTAAGTTAAGCTAATGGGTCTAGAACCCCCTTGCAAACCACCTCTGTGGGCTTTAATGTCCCCTTAAAATATTGCCCTACTGCTGTAATAAAATCTTCCAATAACCTCGTTTTAGCACTTAAATCTTTCAAAATGTAACTAACTTCTTCCTTCAACTCAGAATTTAAAACATCATAACCGCTGTGCATCGAGTTTAAAATTCGTGATAAAATAGGAAAAGAAAGTTTATTTACCACTTGCCCATTTGAGTATTAAAAGACCCATTACCCTCCCAGTCTGGGGTAATGTAGCCTCAAACCTAGATGCACTCCTCAATAAGATCCGGCAAGTTATGGAATCCATTGTTCGTGTACCCACCTAAAACCAGAAGCTGCCCCTTTCCTGAACTATTTCCTTAGTATTAAATGGGACAAGACAAATATCCTTTGTATTAGCATGAAGGGTGATGAAACACAACTTCAATTTTGTCATCCAAATCATGCAAGTTATTTGGTCTTAAATCCAAGCTAAATCACAACCTTTTATCCAGTTCATGCAAGATCACAGGTGCTAAAATGGAAACATCTGAGACCAAGTCCAATTGTCCTTCAATCATAGCGTCCTCAACATCCATGCAGGAAGCATCTATGGGAGTTATAGTCACTTGAAGCCTATCCACACAAGCCCCCTCTCTTAATGTGTTTGGAATTTTAATGGTGTCAGCCAAGTCACCGAATAAAGACCTTCCAGGGCCAGAAGTTATCACACTGGCATAAGACCTAGCGGGCATCATATTCGATGGAGAGTGACAACCTGACACTCTTTCAGGTAAATTAGCATTCAAGGTCCCAACCATACTCAGCCGTTCATCATTACGGGCTAGGATCATACTGCCCACGAGGTTGTCAGAGAGAGGGGAAGTAAATCATACATTCTCATAGTGCCTTTACGTAATTAGTTTTGCTCCGAGTATAGGCCATCTGAGCTCTGTTTCACTCCACACCAAACAACGCTGAATGGTACTGAACCAAAACACAGTAGGTAAACAGCAAAAGGGCTACCTGGAACAAGTGAATAAGCTGAGAAATTCATAAATTAGCGTGGCAAAGCCAAACTGATCCTCAGAATCATGGTGACTCCTAGCTCAAGGGACCACAGCCCCAGTGATTATGGGTCTGTATTAAAGATCCTTCTTAACAGCCTGTTCGGTTCTACCAGCTCCCACCTCACACACAGCCTGGAATATCTGACTTGCGACAGACTGAAACTCTCAGCACCATTCTGCTCTCAGCTCACCGCTCTCCACTCTTTCACAGCAGCAGCAGTGAGGGGCAGAGGAAAGAACCTCTGTTCTTAGCCAAGCACCAGTCTTTTCAAGCCACACCTGTTCTACAATCAGAAATCAGCAGTCAATCGAGGTCATTTCCGACACAAGTGTACAGGTTAATAAAGACTATCGCATACACATGAGTATACCTCATCAGTACAAGCAATCCTGAAGCTTTGGGAAAAATACTTCAGGTGTCAGAATGTAGCATTATCTTAATTTACTTAGTTTTTCCTCTCTTGTATATTTTACTTTTTTATTATTTACATGTTTTGGATTACATAAAAACTCCTTTCAGATCATAATTACAAATGCATTCAGTTCATTCAACATTTTACAAACAATTGTATGCATCTCTCTACCTGGAAACCTATTTAAAATGACCTTTGTTTGTGCAAGTTCATAAAGTATTCCATTGAAATGATGAAGTAATACATCCTTTCAAAACATAGAAAATATTACCCAGAGTGGCATCCAATATCCTGAGCATAACACCTACCTTCCTCATTGAAGCTAAAAGGTGAAATGTGAAATTTAATTGCAGTAATATTGCTGCCGTAGGTAGGCAATTAGGAAGTTGTAAATTTGTTCCCATAGACTACCTTCTATTTCTTTCAGCCAACTAATAACTGTTATTCTTTTTAATTCAACTCAGTAGAGCAAGATGGGGGACACCTTTTGGCAAAAAGCTAGCTTGTCTGCAGCAATGTAAATCCGCTCTAATGTCTATCAAAATGTCTTAAACTAGACACAAGTGTCTAGTTATTGTATCATCTGTTGAGGTCTTATCTCCAATAATGAATTATTCATAGTTATTCCAAGATAACAATATTTTCTTCTACTTCCACCTTCCAAGTTTCAGTTCTATTTTGATGATCGTCTTTCATTCCGCACATCATTTTGGTTTTACCTTTATTTATTTGAAGGTCTTTTTTTTTGTTTGGGCTATTAGGAGTAACTTGTGATACATATAATAGATCAAACGATTGCATTCAAAAACTGATTCATGTTTACATAGGGAGAAGGGCTTGTGACAAGGGGCACAGATGAATGACATTTGAGTAGGGAGACACAGTTTGCTTTGGTGTTGGTTGGTATTGATCCCTCCCATTCCCTCCCCATAGCCATGCTAATCCCTATGAATAATTCCACCCATTCCTGGCCATCTTGGGAACTCTTTTAGCTCTGAGATCTTCCATGGTCATGGCCATGTTGGATGACTGTCTCTAACAAAGCTCTATGGGAACAAGCCGAAACTAGCGGCCATCTTTGAATGGGAAATATACCATGCATCTTCCAAATAAAATGATAGATTGCCTCCTGATCTCCCACCACAGTGCTTGCACTGTCCTTGCACCACATACTTTATGGACAATCAGTGTGACTTGTGGAGTGGGCAGTAGTTCACAGCAGACCCTGTTGTACTCCACAGGGACTGTTTGTGTGATGCATTCTGCCCACAGCGCTTTTTACCCTAGACCCCAGCTCCAGCTCCAACAAGGAACACCACATTCGGAGGAACACAAGGCACACTACAGCAGTGAAAACCACTCCTTGACAGTACTCTCTGTGGATAAATGCACATCACACCTTGTTCCACAAGCAGTCAGCCGTAATTTCCAACCATCTTGATTAGTAAAGGGAATAGTTGCACACCAGTCTCCAAGCATAAACCCTCCCATCGCCATTATGTTACACTAGATCTTCAGCCCAGCAGCCCGTCCTGTGGCAACATACACCATATCCAAATAAATCTCAGTTAAATATGAGATGTGTCTTGTGTGTAAATTGCTGTGAAAAACATTATAGGCAGGATGACAATTGTTGATTTGGTCTCTATGGCCTATGTTTATTCTCAATATGACAAGTATTAATAGCAATCCACTTACTCAGGGTCCACACTCAAAGTAGTTGTGTAGTGGAACACCAAGTGCCTGACCGCAAGTGAGAAGTCTCATTTGATGACATTGTTGTTGGTGGTTTTGAGTGTTGCCCATTCCGGCTGTGAGTATGCTGCCCACCTTCGATCTATCCTGGTTGTACAAGGTACCTATACCATTGTGCACACCAACTAAAGACTCTCAAAAAACAATTTAGGTGTAAGTTAGGTAGCTTCAATAAAATACAATTATGAGACTTTAGTCCGAAATGAGATGTTTGGTTGGTAATAGTTCTCTTGTGAATACATATAATGAAATGTCAAACCAGGCCAATGCCATTGTACTTGGATAGTGTGGTGTAGATGGCTATATATCAGTATAAGGTCAAAACAGTTGTATTGTTGCAAATCAGAGAGCATTTATACATTAAAAATAAAGAAGTAATATTTCAAAACTTGTCACCATTTTGAAAAGGGGCACCTTCCAGTATTTCATTTCTTTTCAAATGTGAGAGTGAACCAGTGTCTCTGTCTTATGCATGGACAATTCTCAGTGATTAGGAACCAAATAGTGAAGCTATTTTGTACTATCTTCTCATCCAATAGTTATTTGCCCTGAATATGAGGATTACTGTTTCAATAACTCTACTCTGAAGATACATCAAACTAATTTTGTGAATATATTTATCAAGTACAAGGCATCATACTATTGTCATGATGCATACCCCCGGGCATCCAGACCACGTCCATCAGCCCCGGGACCAGGCATCATGTCGCCTTGAGAAAACCCAGCAACCCCTGCTAGGGGCTGTCTGGGTTCAGTCCTGGCGCCTATGGCGCCAGGCTCATATGGGACATCAGTCCTGGCGCCATAGGCGCCAGGCTCATAGGTGCACACTTACCTGATGCAGACCATGCTGCAAGAAGATCCAAGCCCATGTGAGGCCTGGAAGGGACTACTTTACCTTAGGGACTATTTTGTTACTCGGGTGTGGTCGGGGAGGAATACCTACCTGGGACTACTTTGGAGGCTATTTAAACCACGCCCGAAGAGCAGCACACGCTTCGCGTTATTCTGCATTCAGCAGCGTAACGCTCAGCGTGCCAGCAGCAGCATCCAGCCTTCTGCCACGCCCGCCTCAAACCTGGAGCATCTAGAAAGAAGGAAAGAAGCAAAGGTTAGAACAAGAGTATTACCTGATTTCTACCTGATTCCGGATTCATCGCATCTTCAAACCAGAGGAAAGACTTTGTTTTAAATGCGTTGCATCGCCAGCAGCAGCGCCACGCCATACTCACCGTTCCACGCAGCATCTCTTCGATCCGGCGCTGTCTCCATCTTTACATCGCCGAATCCCGGCACCTAAGGGGGACAAGAAACAACAAGGTGAGCAGAGAGAACAGACAGAGACAATCTATTTAGCCGCCATATGCTTACCTGATTTTACCGCTGGAGGTATAATTCATCAGCACGCCACATCTTCTTATGCCGCACCTGTAAGATAAGGAGAAAGCAGCAACTTTAACCCTTGGCATTATTTACCGGACAGTGTTGGGTAACACAGACTTTTACCGGAGTGCTTTCAGCTGTCAATCTTCTTATTGGGTCAAAGCTGCAAGATAAAAGAGGAATTGGACAGGAGTGAATTCCAGACATTTTGAACTCTTACAAACTATATACTTACGGCTCTTCGCCAGGACCTTTTGGAGTCAGGATTTGTCTACAACTCTTCAGGCCAGTGAAGTAACTGGTCATCAACGCGCCCCTGCGTGCTTCAAGGGATGGAGGGCTCATCCTTCAAGAATATAAGGTGAGATTGCTGAGAGGGCGGTTCAGAGGTGATTAGTGGGGAGGACAGTGGGGGTGCTATCACTTGAATCCACAAGTGGCTAAATCCATCTCTCCACTTGTAGGAGAATATTTCTATGGGACAAGCAGACAAGATTAGGAGGGCAGATCCAGTCAGTCATCGCTGCACTACGCATCATGTGGGTGGAGGCCGCAGCAGTCCGGGTCCGACCGACGCCCCTGTGGGAGCCAGGTGAGCGTAACAACTATTCTGTGGATTCAAGGCCAAGTACCTATCATCAATTGAATAGCCATAAAATATCTGTGTATGTTGATATGCGGAAAAAATATTGCAAACATGTATGACTTAGGATCAGCGAACGGTTCCATGGGTTAATTGTGCCGCAAAAATATCGCCATACAAGAATGGCATGTTTCTTTCGGCAATATTAACCCATGGAACCTGCAAGGTATATTTTTTTAAAGGGAGCAGGGGAAAACCTAGTCTGATGGTACCACCAACATATATTCTGTTGCAAAACTATTACAGTACATAAATGACATCCGTGGTGTGACAATTCAAGAAGCTAGTTTTCTTGTACTTTTGGTTTGTTGTGATCCTAACGTGATCCTGACGACCTTTGATATATTAGGCACAAATGGGCCCCTATTTACAATTTCCACATTTTAAGAGTCCTAAAGGCTTAAGCTGGAGTCAGGTAAGATATTTCTCTTTAGCAAGACCAAGAATGCCTTAACATATTCTAAATTGTGTTGGCTTCCCTGTGAATTACTGTTGATGATTCATCAATATTGGTGCTTAGTCAATAAATCAATTCATCTATCAAAACATTGCTATTTTGGGCCAATAGGTCCGTAAACAAAAAATGGACAAATTAAATACAACACATTATTCACAAGGCTAAAATGAATGCAGAAACATTGAAAAAATGTTAATGAGATTAAAAAAAAGTGCTAAAATACTATTTCACTCAGCAGGATCTGGTGCTCGGTTCTTTACCCAAATGTAGAAGGTTCTAATTTTCCCTTGGTGTGGGCAAATGGAGAGATTCACAATTGGGGGTACAAGTTTGAGGCTTATGTTCTCTGAGTCTGATTAGCCTTTATTTTAGGAACATTAAATATTATTAAATATATGCACTGTTGCAAAAAATTGTTCTTTCATTCTAGAATTTTTTTTTTTTAATTCAGTATTGTTTGAGAAAATGCTCCCAGCTTTAAGAAAGTCCCCATTTGTAAGGTGATAATAATTGTTTGTTGTTGACTGCTAATCACCATGTTTTTTTGAAATATGTAATCGTGTAACTGGTTTTTAAAACAAAAAGGACTCCACATCTAGAAAAGTTTCCTTTTCTTATCGAACATGAGGGTCAGCTTGATCTTGAACTCGTTGCCACTGAGTTTCTTGCAGTACTGCACTCATGTTCTCAGTCAATATAAGGCACCAAAAGTATATTATGAAAATGATATTATTTGAATTAATTTCTCCAGGCATTTTTCGTTTATATTGTGCCGTGAATAATTTGGCCATGACTACGTGCAGAAGCCATGGGAACTGAATATTTGTACATTAAAGATGGATTTATTGTTCAAAAGGGACATAGCTAACATTTCCATTAGCATGTAGCTGTGTTCATGGTAACAAATAGATTGATTGGATAGAATAGTGGCTTCAACGGCCTAACCAAGACCATTATCCATTGACTTCTGAAGTCTGGCTACGCCAAACATAGGTAGTGTACAGTTAGTTTTTCATCTGATGTTTTCAACTTTTTATCAAATATCCATGTTGTCACTTATTTAAATCTAATGCTTGGTAACCTTTTTACCAGCAACAGAAATATACATTTTTTCAAATTCAGTAGGCCCTCCTTTTGGAAAACAATTCTCACATGTGTGGGAATTCACAAACGACTGGACTGCTTTAACTATGTAAATCCAAGCATCACTTTGAACAGTGTAATATTTCTAACTGCCCTGTCTGTAAACTAACAATTCTGTGGCGTAGACTGACATTTGTTACATAAAGTTATGCATATTCATGCTGCAGGAAAAAGGACGAATAGCTTTATTTTGAAAATTGATGACACCCATATCGAAGTCATCAATGTGTACATCTATTTTGGGGTTCCTATTTATAATATTCCTAATTGTTCCCACTCGGCAGAAATGATTACTTGGAATATTTTGAAAGCATTACGAGCAGTAAAAGCTTTTATTGCTACCATTAGAGAATGCTCCTTAAAAGGCCTCATAAAAATATATAATACCGGTATTGTCCCTGGGGCATTATAGAGCCTTGAGGCCTTTACTGAGAAATATGTCACTTGGTTGCATTGCTTGGAAGGAAAACTAAGGAGGTCAAGTTTGGGGTTTGCTAAATCGACACCTCTTTTTGTATTGACATGTTTATTCATTTTACAATAATACAATACAGTTTACACATACACAGACATGTACAGCAAAGCATGCGTCCAGTAATCATATCAACTCTAAGAACCTCCCCCAAATTCCCTCATATACATTCAATTTCTTCCATTTAATCAAGATCACTATCTGCATCAAAGACACCTCTTGAAGCAACGTTCTCTGAAATTGGCTCCACATCCATCCTCACTTCTTGAAAAATCACTCGCAGCACTTTATATGTAAAAATCTTAGCAGATGCAGAATTGAACCCTCTAGTGCCTTTTAAAAAATGTTTAGAGACCTGAACCCCGTCCTTCTCCTATTGTTAATTAATGTTGTGTTGAATCTTTCAATAACAGTATACATTTTCAATGGAGTCATCTTTTAATTTGGTCACTTCACTAAAGAAAGTGAAAGATAAACCAAAGTTTGGGATAGGAGCATAATTAACTATCCACTAAGAACACTTGTGTGGAGTATGTTAGCCACGGTTTTCCCGTCGATAATTCCTTTGATTATATTTGTAACACATCCACAGACAAGATATTTCATCATGTTGCTATGTTTTAACTTATTATCCATTTATGCCAGCTTAGGTGCTTGGTCTACTGTCCCATATGAATTAAGGCTCTATAACCTCTACACATTTTTTGTCATGTTTTAACTTCTTGTGAAAGATTGAATAAGGGCTATGCAAAATATGTTAGCATTTTTTTAACATATTCAATGCGATCAGTTTTGGGCACTATTGTTTTCGCAAAGAATGTTATGCTCACTGCAGCAGCATATCATATATGGCTTGAAGTGGTTAAACTGATATAGTATAAACAGTGAAAACTGTCTTTTTTGCATTTTAAATGGAAATTGTAAACGTATGTATGTTTGATCTGCTTAGTAGTTCATCGTTTTTAGGATATGTATTTTTTATTGTATATGTTTTTCGGTGCTTGTTTTTATTGATGTGATTGCTCTTCATCGATGCTCCTAAATTTGGTGTAAAAGGTTTTTTCTAGTAAACTAAATACAGTGTAAATAAAAAATAAATAAACAATAAATAGAAAGATAAAGTGATCACAGGACTTCATTCCTTGCAGGCCAGCTTTGGATGAACAACTCTCAGAACCGTGTCTCCCCCTTTACTTTGGCCTATTACCATCTGATGAAGAAGGTCTTTGAGTCTTCGAAAGCTAATACAGTATTTCATCACAGCATAACATTTTTAATATATTCAGTGAAAAGGTATCAAACTCAAAATGTTGTGTTTTTTTCTAAACGGGTGACAATTGTTGTTACACAATATTTGAACTAACACGCTTGTGTATCATAAAGGTTATAACTGTGACAAGGTAAGCTGCCTCACTGTAGGGACTACAAGGAGGATCTCTTTTTCACCATACCCTAGTCAAAGACACAAAGCAGGGATAGTCACATGGTCTGATCTCAGGGCAGTCTCAATGTCAATTTCTTTCCCTTCCCACTGCACCATCATTGCAGGCCAGCACTATAGTCTTGGACCCTGCCCCAAACACATGGAAAGCTTGGCAGGCTAATGGGAGAACTCCTGCTCACTCTTTAAAAGAGGCTAAAGCTCACTCTAGCTAGACCTAAATCACACATACTAAAGAGAGCTTTCCCTTGAAGGAAAACCTTCTTAAGTAATCAGAAGTAGCACATATGGTGCTACTGATGCCAGTTAACCTGGTACATCAAAGAAGTTATGTTTGGAGATCTGTGGCACATAAAATGAGCACCCGCGCGTTGTAGATAATGTTTCTAGACCTCAAATTCCAAAATGCAGAGACACTGATGGGAGAAGCAGCATTACAAATTTTTTTCTGGTGACACAAAGTAGCACACACCCTGCTCGCACAGTGCTACTAGTGAGTATGAAAATATAGAAAGTTCACCCACCATTTTTTCAGCCTTCAATTCTCTTGCTGGAATTATCCCAGGCCTCACCTACTTGTGGGCAGCCTCAGCGAGGGACAGAGGAAAAACCCGAAAATCCATGAAGGTTCAGATAAAGGCTCGGTGCAATCCCCTGACCCCAAAGTGTTCTCTCATTCACTCAGAGAATCTAAACAATTCCAGACCTCACTCATTTACATCACAGAGATGCAGACACTAAGGGTCCTGATTCATGGAACGTTTTCCTATGGGATTGTGCTATTATAAAACACTTCCATGAATCAGGCCCTCAATGAAAGATCCATCCAGTGGCCGCAGAAAACACTGTATAAATACAACCAGCCCTAGTTTCTTAGTGTGGGGTTTTGGAGTAATTGTGGCTGGCAGTTGGAGGAATTTCTAGTGCATTATATGGACTAATGAGAATTGGAAGGTGGTACAGGGACAATGAGCGTAGATGAGTAATGGGACTGGGGTTGGAGGAGGTGGTGCCATCAGGATGAGGTGCTGAAGAGTTGGAGGAGATGATAGTCACAGGAAGAGCTGGTAAGAGCGTGAGAAGGTCGTAATATAAAAGAAGATAGTTGTACTAGGGTTGTTGGGGGAATTTGTGCACCCCAGAGACACAAGACTACCTGTGTTATTCTTGTATTGGGAACTTGAGCGGCAAGCTAAAACCCTGACCTGGTATGCACTAGGACACAATTTTCTACTTAAGTGGTATTCCATTAGTGGTATGGCTTAAAAACTCTGCTTAGACTTACCAGTTCACCTGAAGACTGTATAATGGGAAATCAGCTCTTACTGATTTGTCCCAGTTCACAGTGTTTTGGTGAATCTTGTTTTTTACCGTTGGCGGTAGTAAAAATACCTCCTTTGCTTTGTAACTGTCTAAATGTCATCACAAGTAACGAGACAACACAATAAATAGACCAAAGCTGATCTAATTCTCTTCAGATACTATATAAGCAATTAGGGTTTATGAGTAATAAGAAACGACATATAACTTTGTTCTTTGAATTTTACACATGTATCTAATTTCAGGATCAGATGCAAGTCGGGTTCCTAGGCTTAAAAATCCATCAATTCAGGAGTCACAATTTTTACATATTTGTCTCCCTGCCAGAATCCTACATTATGCACTTATTTAGTTTCACATATCGACTCTGGAGTCATGAACGGGGTACACAACAGAAAACATATTTCCATACTTTCTACATCATTGTACAATGGGAATGCACTTCCCATTTCAATTGCCATTTTCTGTTGGATCATTTCCACCTCTCTTTGTGTAATCCGTGCCATAATTTGACAAATGTTATCAGATGACAGAATGTACAGATGTATATGGCCCTAAATCAGCTTAGACACCCTGTTTTGAACCTCTCGTAGGAAATATGTCAGAATACTTTATAGTGGATTTACCAGATTCAAAATGTCCTCTAATAATGTGTTATGTTTCGCAATGACACTGGTACTATGTTCTAATATTTTAGCCTTGTCATTGAGGGCCAAGATTGTCTGGTTTACTTGTCGAATCACATCACTCTGTTCACGCTTATGTCCATATAAGGCCTCCTGGATCATTCTGAAATCATGCCCCAGTTCTTGGGCTTTACTTCCTAATGTTTTCAAAGAAACAGCATTAGCTTTTAATATTGTTGTGCCCACCACAGCCCCAATTATAGTAATTACAATTGTTGCGACCATGAGACCGGCCACTCTTTTCCCTCTCCTTTTCTTGGCGCTATATGCCCTCATGAACATCTTTTCTAACTGCAACATCACCTCCTTCACTGCTCTTTGAGCTCCCTCTTTGCGAGTTTGTACCCACTCCCTCACTTGAACAGATTTTATTTTGGAAACATAAAGAAACCTTTCAATTACTAGCTCTGGATTCAAACTGGTATAGAAACTTTGATATAAAAGTCTTCTGTTCCCGATTTTAAAGCACAAATCTTCTTCCAATGCAACTCCTGAGACTGGTCCTGGTTCAATAAAAGCTTGACCTTCAACTGAAATGTTGTATGATATTGTCATCAGAACTACAGATACTAAGATAAACCAAAACAATGCTGTCTTTTTCACGTCCTGCGTGGACCGTAGCCATGTCAACCTTCCTCTGCTTCTTTTGTGGGTTTCCTCCGCTGGAACTCCTGTTCATTGGGTGGACGCCTTAGGATCTGGCCAAGTGTTAATTTCAAAATCAAAAAGAAATAGGCCGATTAAGAATCAATGCATAAACTTGAGATTTACCTGAAATAAAACTGTGCATTAAGCAACATAACATATACAGTATATAAAATGATGGTATTTGAATCAAAGATATTTATTCCACAACCACCTGTAAATCACATGGATTAAGGACAAAATACAATGCAGCACATCTATCATCATTGACTGTAAATAAGCATGTAGGTTAAACATAACAAAATCCAACACAGTATTTTCAATCAAGAAACAATAGAAACAAATGAATCATTGCTACAAAGATTCAACCTCCATTCATAACACCTGCTATTCTAATCATACATCAACCTGTGACACTTACCCAACTAAACAAACAACAATCTGGAAGATTTACACACTATGTGCTCATATTTCCTCTTCTATACTCACCTGATGACAATGCAGATGATGCAGTCTCAGGCGCATAACTCAGGAGCAACAGTATTGCCTTGGAGGCAAGACGATGCAGAGCAGCACAGGCTCAATCCCCGGGTCTCCGCTTAGAAACCTGTGGGTGCTAAATTTATCAAAAATAGCCAATTATAATATAACAGAATAACCTGTTTCATCCCCCACTTTTTTCATAAATCTTATAAATGTACTCACAGTTACTTACCTGATGTATACTTATTTTTACTCCTTTTTTCCAAATAAATGAATAACTACATTCATACCTACTTACCTGCTATGGTGAATCTCTTCGAGGTAACATTTCCTGAATACAGCTACACCTTTTACTACCTATTAGCCCCTCAAGTGTGTTTGAGCCTTCTCACCTCATGCTTCGGGTGAAATGGCTTGATTTGGTTTATATGAAAAGATTGGTCCACAGTCAACTCTCCCTCCTTTACAGCAAACCAGTAGACCACAGTTGAAACCTTATCAACAATTTTAAATGGCCCGCTCCAGATTGCAAGGAATTTGGCATTTTTATGTTTACTGTTCCCAAAGTCAAACTTATAGTCTTGATCACCTACTTCATATTCTCTCAAGTATGTCTTCCTGTCGTAGTATGACTTTGCACTGTAGCAGCTTTTCCCAGATTCAGCTGTGCAAATGCAAATGCATGCGGAAAGTGCTTTGTAAGCTCATCCATTAGCACCAGAGGAAGTCGCAAATCCCAATTGGACCCTGCCTCAACTGCAAACCTCTTAGAAAAATCATCAAATGACTTGTTGCATTGTTCCACACCCCCAGAAGAAGATGGCTGGCTTGAAATGTGCACTTTCCTTTTTACACCCAAGATTTGCCACATCTTTGTCATCACTGCACTTGTGAAATGACTCCCACGGTCTGATTCTATCCTTTGAGGTAGACCAAACCTATAGAATATATGGTTGACTAGCAAAGTTGCTGCCGTTCGCACACTGCAATCTGGTTCTTTAATGCATTCCAGACACTTGGAAATTAAACAAGTGACCGTCAACAAATACCTATTTCCCTGTGCCGACCTTTGCACTGGACATAGATAATCGATTTGCAAATCATGACCATGGAAGTGTCAGACCTCTTTTCATCAATGGCGCTCTGTCTGTCGGGGGAAGTAGGTTGAAACTATGCACACACCAAGCATCCCCTTGTACAGAGCTCTACATCTTGGAACATGTGTGGCCAATAGGCTAATTCATTTTGGATTTCCTATGTTTTCTGGGAACATCTGTGACCTGCAGTTATGGCCTCATGGGCATGATGTAGCATCAGTCGCCGAAATGACAAAGATACTACCCATTGAATTTGGCCTGACACGGATTTCCAAATCATCAGTCCATAACTAACCAAATTATCTTTTTATTCTTTAGCAACCCTTTCAGCTCTTCTTTCCCTTTACAGTCCTCAGTCAAAGGACGTTGTTCTCCATCAAGCAGATGATTATAGACCATGCCTAACATGGGGTCTTCTTTTTGTGCCTTCACCATGTCCTGACCAGGAATATCAAATCTCCACTATGCCACCGGCTGGTCAACTGTTCTCTGAGTTTGGAGAGTGTTATTGTATCCACCAGGAATTCACCCAGTAGGTGCTCAATAGGAAACAATTCCCCCACCATAGCCCAAACCATGGCTAACTGATCTGCCTTGTCATTCCCTTCCTTGTCTTCTTCTGGGGTTTTCAGATGGCCTCATATTTTCCTCCAATTAATGATCATGTCATTTTCTAAGACCAGTTTATCTATGGCCTGAATCATTTTGCCATGTTTGAGAGGTTTCTTGTAATAAGTGATCATTCCTCTCAATTTCCACCCAGGTAAATATTCCACAAAGCTATTTTAGGCATAATCAGAATCAGTGAATACAACTATTTCTTTGAATTTATTTTCTACTGCTGTGGATATTGCTTTATAAATGGCAGCCAGTTCTGCAACTTGACTGCTTTTGCTTACCCTTGGAATGTGATTACATTTGACCCACGCATTTCCTATTTCTGCAACTAATTCCTTTTCAGAATCATCTCCGACGTGGTATGCACATCCATCTACATACACAGTTGGTAGATCCCTGCAAGTTTCCTCATACAATGCCTTGTGTGGAGATTGTTCAAATTCGGTTAAATTTGTTTCTAATTCTGTCTTCATGTTTACACAATCATGTAAGTCTGCTAGCCCTTGAGATACTGGACTCTTTTTATTCTGTCCATATCTTACTTCCACCGGGAATCCCTGCAACTCCATTGTTCATGATGTGATTCTTGACTGGGCCAAATTTCCTAATATGATTCTTTCGCTCTGTAAAAATTGTAAAGGTTGGTGACTAGTTTCAACAATCACCTGCTCCCCCTGAATAATGGGGCAGAAATGTTGTAGTGCCCAGACAGTGGGTCAACGTGCTTTTTCTCATTCACTGAATGTGGGTTCTACCTGTGACAATTCCTTACTGGCATATCCACTGGTTTTGTTATTTACACCATGTTTTTGATACAGGACTGCTGACATACATCAATCTGTGAAACCTCTCTCAATGAAGAAATCCTGGTTCTTTATTGGATAAGCCAAACATGGGGGCTTCATCAAACAGCCCTTTAATTTGGCCACTGCCTCACTTTGTTTCTTTTCCCATTTCCAGGATACCTCTTGCTTCAGTAATATAGTCAAAGGTTGTTTGATTTCTGCATAATCTTCAATTAATTTCCTATTGTAACTTGTCATTAATAACAAACATATTAGGCCTTTCAAATTGGTGGGATCTTTTAGTTTCTGAATACCTTCACCTTGTTCTTCTGTGTATTTAATCCATACTCTGTTACTTCATGCCCTAGAAATGTTACCTTTTCTCTACACCTCTGCACTATATGTAAAGATACTCTTGCTCCATCCTTTTTCAACTGACGATCATATGTCTAATTTTAATGGAGTGACTTTTTATGTCTTCATTTTCGATTAGCACATCCTCCACATAAATCACAGTTCCTCTGTCAGCTACATCTGGGAGTGCTTAGGAATATCCCAAACTCACTTCCACTATTTAATAACCAACAGAGGTCCGGGACCATGCATATTGCAGTTGGTTAAAGGAAAAGACAAATAGATTTTGTATATCTTTAGCTAATTGCAAACACCAGTACCCAGTTGTATGATCCAGAGTGGTAAATATCTTTGACTTCTGAACTTGTGCAAGTCCCTGATCAATAAATGGGAGAGGCCACTTTGAAACAGGTAACCTCGTATTTTGTTCTCTGAAGTCAGCACACAAGTGCCTTTGGCCATTGGGCTTTAGCATACCTAAAATGGGAGTATTTGAAGTACTGTGAATATGCCTAATGATGCCTCTAGATTCCAGATATGTTTTATTATTTCTTCCAGGGACCCCAGGATGGCCAAGGATAACCTATATTGTCACTCAAATACTGGCTCCCTACCATACCCTTCAGGTAGTGTAGCAAAATGTTAATCAGTCAGCCCACAGTCATAGGCATCTTTGGCAAAAACCTCCTTGGTCTTCATAAATATCTTCCTCAACTGACCTCTCTCTTCTTCATTTGTGCAAGCATCTGCTGCTTGGATTTGTTCCTCTACCATTTTAGAAATTTCAGGGTAATCTTCCAAAGGAGGAACCTCAGTGCTTTCCTCTAGTTGCACGGCAGTGTCTCTTTGGAGAGCCACCACCCTCAGCTATTTAGACACATTAGCCTCCATCTCAATTTGCTGCATTGCTCCTTGTTGTTTTTCTCTTTCAGATTCACCTGTTTTAAATAGGATGTAATTCTCCTGATGACAGCATACCACATATTTTGGTTCATAAGGGTAAACAGACTGGATCCTGAAAATCCCCTTTGGTTTAGAATCCAGTGACTCAGACAATTCATCCAGCGAAGTTACATAGATTTCACGGATATTCCCAATCACTGTGTTGTTTAAATCATCATTGTAGTGGGATTCCTGTATTGCCATCCTGAATGCTGTATTTTGTTTCAAATGAATGTTCTGGTATCCCTTGGTATTCACCAGTATTTAAATAGGTTCATCACCAATCTCCACCAATCTCCACCAATCTCCACCAATCTCCATCAATCTCCACCTATCCCCAATCTCCGCCAATGGTGTATATCCTCATTCCAGCCCTTGCTGTCTCATTCATTGATGCAGACAAATGTATAAGGCCCTTCCATATAGTGTCCCTTTCTGTATCTTAATGCTATTGCAAATTGTCTGGTGAAAGCAAGAATAGTGACTCCTTCTTTACCTGAAGTTCAATTGCATATGGCATCATCTGGGCACAATGATAAGCTTGTCTTTTGTTTTAAAATGCAGTTGCTGCTCCACCTAGCCTAGACCAAAACTTTTGGTTCAAGGAATCCAATATCATAAACATTCTGTGTAAGATGTCATTTCCCAAGTAGAACGTATTATTAGTCCCATTTACAATCCAAACATTGTGGTAAATTCTTTTGGAACCAATTGTGATTTTCAACATGCACCTTCCCACAATTATTTGCCCCAAATAAAGGTCATCCAGCTCAAAGATTTGGTGATTTTTTTATTTTAAAAGTTGGTATTTCCTCTCTGTCAAGTATTTGTTTAAACACACTTTCATTAATGAAACTCCTTTCTAGCTCTAGTGCCAAAAATGCCTCAATAATTTCTGGATGCCCATTCACATGCACTGGAATCCAGACCTGCCCCTTTTCCAGGTGTATCTCTGCAATGGTTGAACGATATTTCTTCTGATCTGACTCTGCAGCAACGTTTGGTTTACAATTGTCCTCATTTAGATAAAAATGTAATGTGTTCTCATCAATCTCTGTCTGCTAATTTTTATTGGGATCCAGAAAAACGTCTACAGATTGTTTTTCCTTTTCCCCTTGCATTTCACTGTGGCACTTGAGAATGACAAAAATACTAGGCACACAGCCATTTTGAAGATACACTTCCACCGCACTCTCTGATCTACAAATGGTGTGACATTCTGCATGTTACTCCAGCTCATTACCTTTTTAGGTTTCAGAGATTTTTTGGCCAAAGACCACAATACCCTGTTTACCCCATCAATAAGAGGTGACAGTCTCCTAAGGCAATTTGTTCCTATAAGGAATGGGATCTCATCTATGGGTGTGACCACCAATTCTTGTCTCATTCTATGTCTCCCTATCTTGATATCAACTTCAGTGACACCCACCACTGGTATTTCTTCCCCATTGAAATTATGCACTGGGCCTTCATTCTGCCCACACATCAGCATGTCCTGTGGGGAATTTCCCTAATTTATGCTTTGCATTAACTTCTGGGACATCACGGTTGCCAGGGCACCTGTGCCAATCATTGCCAATGCATTGCACCTCTCTTTGCTAGTAATAGGGGCTAAATATATGTCCTCGTATTCTTCTAGTATACATAGAAAATGTGAATTGTTGCTGATTTCAGGGCTTATTTTCCTCAGGCCTGCTTGACATTTTGCTAGCAAAGGGGCATGTGAAATGACATTGTACCCCCGTTTTGCTCATCTCTCTTTGTATCTGTTTGTTTATCTTTTTGGACTCAGGACTCATTTGCAGCACAGCCACTAATTGCCCCCCTTTCTCAGGACCACAAGTATTCATTCCCCTTTCCTCTTCTGCTTTTCCCTCATTGCCTGGGTCCTTTCCACTTACCTGCATTCTTGAACATAGTGAATCTATAGTTTCACAAGTGCCATGTGGCAGCAGGTCAATTTCTGGTGTGTGACACTTACATGTTGTGCGGTACCTGTCATTTTCACCTCCTGAACATTTTTGGCTCAAAATATCCTTCAAGTGACTGACCTGCACCTGTCTCTTGGGGCATTTTCATTTCTCTAAAAGCATGAATAGCATTTTGACTATCAGATAAGGATAATTCACTTGCTCCTTTCTCTTCATTCATCATTGATGAGATATTCCATGTACCATTAACCCTGAAATTATTCGCTTTGTCATAAACCATCATCTGTTTGATGGCTTGTGTCTCATTTTCATGTTGCACATTCTTTTTAAATTGCCATCTATCACAGTGCTCTTTACGTTTTTCATGTTCATTTATTTTTTTGTGTTCCTCATTTTCACACACCTTAATGGTCCGGTTCAAATCTAGATTAAACCACACTCCCTTTTTGTGTGTGCTACTGTTCCCTGTCTCACTTTCATTTGTTTGTTTTTTTATTTTAAATCGCTAAGCAAGTCAGTCTGGTCATTTGAAGAGAAATCATGGTCATCTATATTCTCATTATGGCAGGTATGGTTAACTAGTCACTTGTCAGCGCGCAAGACCACACTTGTGACACTCTGCACTTTCATGTTGCTATTGTTTTTGTACTGCTCACAATTTCCCTATTTGCTCAGACAACATTTTAATCTGGGCCTCTAAACACTGGAATCGGTGCATGTCCCAAAACGTATTTCTCTTTGCTCTAAGCTGGTAATGATGGAATTCACCCTGATGTGACACAGGAGGTGGGAAACTCGGGGTGACCATCCTTTGAAGCATGGTCAACCTGTGGTGGAGACTGACTATATAGATGAGGTGCATAGTTCACATTCTGTCTTTCATGTGGTGGAATTGTTCCCTGTGCTCATTGAACCTATCCAAATACCTTGGCCTCTCCTGATGGCCTTGCACCATAATGTTAGGGTCAAATCTACTCTAGGCCCCTAATGCCTGAAATGGCCTGTTGCACTTCTGATTCTGGGTGTTATTTAGCCCTGGCATTCCATAGCGAAATCTCACCTTGGGAGCATAACCATGATACCAAGGACTAGTGCATGAGCTTCTGTCACTGGGATCTAAGGACTGGAACAGAGGAATTTGGGACCATGTTCTCTGTGGAGCCACATTGATTGCATGGTGTGTCATTCTTTGTCTGAATTTGGGTTGTTTCTGGTGGCATCTTTACAGAATTTACTTCTAAAACTGCTGGTGTGGATTCTCTAGCTTTTGGTTTAGGTTTTCTACCCTTTTTCTACTCGTAGCTCTCTCTTCCCTCTCATTAGATAAAACCTTATAGATTTTAGTTGCCTGATCATTGATCCATTGTAGTAGATTTCCCTGTAAAATTCATAGATTAGCTGAGACACAATATCTTACTGAAGCCCATAGTAGTAAGCACTCTTGGATTCTACTAAATGAGGGTTAAAGCTCACATGAAAGTGGGAGAATGCCCTTTTTAAGTTTTTAAAATATTGGCAAGCAGAATCATTTGGCTTGGCTGTCCTGCTATAAGCAGCCTTTTTTGCCTGTTGAATGGAATGCTAGGGTGATAATTGACATCTAATCTCTTTCTCAAAATTCTCCCAGGATAAATTATGTTGCTCATTTAGGCCTCAAATAACACTAGCAGAGGCAGAGTCTAATTAAGATGAAAATATCTGCCATATTGGGCCTTACGGATTTGAAACATCTTAAAAATATCAGATACAGGTTTGAGATGATCTTTGATACATCCATCTACCCCTTTTTTGAATGGTTTGATCAAGGCCTTGACAGACTTCATTATCATGAATGCACTGAATGGTGCATTATAGCCAGTCCGATAGCACAGCGAGTAGAGCGCTCGTTTTGACATCCGTGCAGAGCCTGCTGCTGCAGGTTTGAATACTGGCAGGGCCAAACTCAGTCTTTTCATCTTTCCGAGTGTAAAGACTGGTAGGGGGTGTCTGTACTTCTGCTCTCTATATGGTAGAGGAGAGGCACAGCGGACCCCAGCCAAGATTCTCTATAAGTGAGCAATGGACGAGCAATGAAGGCCTAGCTTCTCAGGAGGTGATGCGGGCTGGTTCTTAAATACAGTGTAGTCCCCGAACCTCCACCAAGGAATGTCCACACACTGTATTACTGAAAACACAGTCTTTATATAATTAATATTCAAAGGTATGTACACGATCACAATAACACACTTTGTACTCGGAAGTCAATAATGATAAATATATACAATTCTAAACTGGTACCACCAATGTTATCAAATCTCATTAAAGTGCATCAAGTGTACGGTTAAAATGTCACACAGATCAATAACGAGGAAACCAGCAATAGAGATAGGCAGGAACGTAAGATGGTTAAAACAATAGACAGAATACTGACCCCTACCACTAGGCACAGTTCTATGTGGAGATTCCCCCACCTGGGCAACCTGTAAATAAAGATATATCGCACAAGCCCAGTCCATATGTTCAATAGTCTCACTTCCTCCTATTAAGGTTTTACCCCCCCAATGTACCTGGTGGAGTAGAGTTCTCCGACGATGCGTCGACCGATCCTTCTTGAGTGCCTCCCTTTCAGGCGGGAGCCACGGATCGTCGAGGGGTGTCGGGGAACTTGGCGTTCAGTGTCGGGGAATCGACGGCCCTTCTTGCGTGCCCTCCCTTTAAGGTGGGAGTCACGGGTCATCGAACGTCCAACGGTGAACAGGGTGAACTACGGCAGGGAAGTGGCAGCTTTGTTTCTAGCGGTGCTCGTCGACGACAGAGCGATGGTGTCCTGCAAGGAAGAGGCGTGCGGGGCACCTCAGTGACGATAGTTCTGGACCGCAAAGTGATGATGAAGAACTGTGGCCCAGCAAGGGCGTCGAGTCGTCGGCGGCTCTGTGGTCCTTAGGTGGCGGGAAACCCACCGGTGGATGCTCCTCGGCGCGTCGACGGTCAGGCCTTCTCCAGTGGGAGACAAGCGGGTGACGATGCAGACGAGAGCGTCCGATGATCAATGGAAGTTCTTAGGCAAACGGGAGCACGGCAGCTATGGTCGGCGACGGCGGTCGTCGACAGTGGCGGACAACAGTCCGAGTGCTTCTCCTTGGAGTTCCGCAGCAGTCCCTGTATCGGGTCGGCAGCCTGTCGAAGGTCTGTCTACCAGGGAGCGTTGGCAAAGATCAGCTGTGCACGATGGTCCCTCGTAGCTCGGGAAGAGGGCGCCTTACCAGGTCCTCTCTGGGTCAGTCCTTGGAGGCACAGCAGCTTTCAGAATGTGAGAGCAACAGCAATTCTTCTCGTCCAGCAGGGCTTCAAGGTCAAGCGTCAGTTAATCCAGTTACTCGTCGTAGTGGACGATATACTGTTGATCTCCCATTCATTCCGCTGGGTCACACTCAAGCATCCAAATCACGACTACGGGCATTCATGCAGGCAGGCAGCCAATCAGGCACACAAGGTATTCAGGCCATTCCCTTCTCTCCAGACACTCACAACAAGTTATGTGTATTGGGACAAGTACCGAGCAATTCAACACCCCCAGCTGCATTCATACCGGTTTCGGGCAGGGGTGTCTCAGTCATTGTGTCAACCACCAGATACTAGACACCCACAACACAGAATGCATATTCGTCACACACTCTATTCACCCAGGTCCCACCCACAGGAGGTACCCACAACATACATCAACGGGAAGGCTCCAGCTAGTCTGGCCGGGCCTTCACAACAACACCATATATGGCATTTCCACCCAACAGCCAGTCACTGGGAAGGGACAGAGTCAGGGCTTCCCAGGACTTTGGGAAAACAAGGTAATGGGTAATAGAAAGCAAGAGGCCACCGGGGCCATCTTGTTTTCCATCAGGAATCAACGGATCCCAATGGCAGGGCCGGTGTATCCCAAAATGGAGGATACTCCGCGCACCTGTCAAATTCAGCATGGAGCTGCCACCAGCCCATACCCTGCTCTGCGGGCCACCCACAGGTGCCCAAAAACATACACTAGGGGCACAGTGTTGTAGCCCCACCCATGGGTGCCATAAGGATATCCCATGGGTCCGTTCACCAAACCAAAAGAGAGCTGCACCGCCAGGAGTCCCACATGAACTCCTGCACGGAAAACACGACAGAACACAGGATAAAAAGCAGTAAAGGACAAGGATATGGAGGCCCTGTCCCTTCGATTCATTTCCAGCATCACAGTCGACCCCCCAGACTGAGGTGGAGGGTGCCTAATCTCCATAGGGATAGACACCATCATCTAGACGGTCAACATACCTTCTGGAAAGGCCATCTGCATTATCGTGACTCTTCCCTGGTCTGTGCTCTATGGTGAAGTCTAGCCCTTGCAGGCTAATTGACCACCTGAGCAGTTTCGGGTTTTCACCCTTCATCTGCATAAGCCACTTCAGGGGCTTATGATCTGTTTGGACCTTGAAGGTAGACCCCGTAAGGTAGGGCCTAAAATGCCTTAGGCTCCAAACTATACTAAAACATTCCTTTTCAACAGTAGCCCACCTAAGTTCTCTACCCTTGAGTTGTCTACTGATGAATATGATAGGATGTTCTCTCCCTTTGTCATCTAATTGGGACAAGACAGCTCCAATTCCGGTGTCGCAGGCATCCGTCTGGACGATAAAGGGTCGGCTGTAGTCAGGCGCACACAACACGGGTGCCTGACACAGACTTTCCTTCAAGCCATCAAAGGCCCTCTGACAGTCTTCAGTCCAATTGACCTTCCTAGGCTGCTTGGGTGAAGTCAGAGCTGTCAGTGGTGCAGCTATGGTTCCATAGTCCGCAATGAAATTGCGATAATACCCGGTGAGGCCCAAAAAGGCTCTCACCTGGGTTTGAGCAGTGGGAGTCTCCCAGTCCTGTACATCCTGTACCTTACTGGGGAGAGGCTGGATTTGACCCCCTCCTACCTCATGACCAAGATACGTGACTTTCCCCTGAGCTATCTGGCACTTGGTGGCCTTGATAGTGAGGTTAGCCCTTTTTAAGGCCTGCAACACTCTACCCAGATGTGTCAAGTGCTCTTCCCAAGTGGAACTGTAGACGGCAATGTCGTCTAAATAAGCCACACAAAAGGCTTCCAGCCCACTGAGAGCATGATTGACCAATCTCTGGAAGGTGGCAGGGGCATTCTTCAACCCAAAAGGCATGACCCTAAACTAGTAGAGTCCCTCTGGTGTTGAGAACGCTGTCTTTTCCATGGCATGGTCCGTCAGAGCTATTTGCCAATAGCCTGAGGTGAGGTCAAAGGTGCTCACAAATTTGGCAGCACCTATGGTGTCCACGAGCTCATCAGCCCTGAGCAATGGGTGTGCGTCAGTTTTGGTGAAGGCATTGACTCCTCGGTAGTCCACACAGAACCTCCAATCCTTGGTACCTGCCTGGGAACTTGCCTTGGGGACAAGGACCACGGGACTGGACCAGGGACTGGTTGAGGGTTCAATAACACCCAGATCCAACATCTTGGCGACCTCAACCTGGATGTGGTTCTTAACCGTATCTGATATTCGGTAGCTCCTGCTCTTGACAGGCACGCTGTCACCAGTGTCAATCTCGTGCTTACACCACGGTGTAAGGCCTGGCGTCAGCGAAAACAGAGAGGCATACTGCTGAAGAAAAGCCCTGCAGGCCCTCTGCTGCTCGGTTGTCAAATTTGGAGAGAGCTGCACACCCTCCACTGAGCCATCCTGAGGGTTGCTATGCAGCAAATCAGGAAGGGGCTCACTCTCATCCTCTTCAAGCTCTGAAGCTAGCAAGAAACATGAGACTTCTGCTCGCCGGTGGAAAGGCTTGAGCCTATTGACATGGAATACCTGAGGGGCTACCCCTGGGACTCCCATGTCAACCAGATAGTTGACCTCGCCCATCTTGGAGATTATCCGGAAGGGTCCAGTCCATTTATCTGCCAATGCCCGAGGCTTGGTAGGCTCCATCATGAGGACCTCCTGTCCCGGAGTCCAATCCACTTGCGACGCTTTAAGGTCATGCCAGTATTTGTTCAATTCTTGGCTGGCCTTGAGATTCGCTGTTGCTTGACCCATCATCTGTGTCATCCTCCGTCTGAGGCCTAACACATAATCTCCCACTTGCTTGGCGGGACCAGGAGGGGTGGCTTCCAAACCTTCTCTGATCAAGGCGAGGGGCCCCCTCACGGGATGTCCAAAGAGTAACTCAAAGGGGCTGAAAGCAACGCCTTCTTGAGGTACCTCTCTGTAAGCAAACAGCAGGCATGGCAGGAGGAGATCCCATTTCCTCCTTAGGGGCTCTTCCAAAGCACCTAGCATGCCCTTGAGAGTTTTATTAAATCTCTCAACCAGACCATTGGTCTGAGGGTGGTAAGAAGTGGAGAACTTGTAGGTTACCCCGCACTCTTTCCACATGGTTGTCATGTAACTAGACATGAAGTTGGATCCTCGGTCAGAGACAACCTCCTTGGGGAATCCAACATTGGTGAAAATGCCCAGGAGAGCCCGGGCAACCACCTTGGCCGTAACAGTCCGAAGGGGTATAGCCTCAGGGTACCTGGTGGCATGATCTACCAAAACCAGGATGAACCGATATCCACCTGACGTGGGAGGGTCAGGGGGACCGAAAATGTCGATGCCCACCCTCTCAAACGATGTGCCAACCACTGACAAGGGTTGCAGTGGGGCAATGACACTGCCTCCAGTCTTGCCAGATAACTGACAAGTTGGGCAGGTCCTGCAGTGGGACTCCACTTCTACTCCCATCCGAGGCCAGTAGAAATGGGCAGAGAGCCTCTGCTTGGTCTTCTTGGTACCAAGATGACCAACCAAGGGCACCTCATGCGCCAACTGCAGTAGGAAGGGCCTGTAAACCTGGGGTACCGCCAAACTCTTGAGGGCACCAGGTTCAGGCTTAGTGGGCTCACTAACAAGGAGCTCACCCTCCCAATAGATCCGGAAAGTCCTAGGCACTTCTCCTTGTGCCTGGGACATGGCCTGTTTCCTCAGACCCTCGAGAGAGGGACACTCTCTCTGTCCTTTACAGAAGTCTGCCCAGGAGGGTCCCCCTTCAGCTAACAAGCATTGAAGATCGGGATGATCCTCCGGGTTGAGAACCTCACCCACAGGAGAGTCTTCTGGCTCTTCTTCCACAGGAGTTGAGACAGGGTTTACAATTGGACCCAGCCAGTCCGGAGCATGGATCCCAATGGGTGCTGTAGGAAAAGCAGGAAGAGAAGGAGCTCCCTCCATATAGGTGGCCTTTTTGCTCTTCCTTCGCCGTGCCTTAGGCCGCGCCTTCGGCTTGGGTACATGACTCACAGCCGGACCCGGTGTCACGTGTGATCTAGTGACCGCAGCAGCAGTCGTGGGAAGACCATCCGCGATCAATCCCAACTCGACTAGATCGTTACCTAACAGAATGTTAGCTGGGACATTGTCCTGAACCAGGACAGGAAGCTTTGCTGTCTTGTCTCCAATTACGAGTGTGACTCGGGCTACAGGCGATAATTTGGGAGGCCCACCAGCTAAGCTGGTGGTTCTCAGAGGAGCATCTACATAGTCCTCTGGCTTGAGCAGGGTCCTGTCCACCACTGTCATGCTTGCCCCAGTGTCTCTCAAACCAGTAGAAGGCTGGCCATTCAGGAGGACACTTCTCAAAAATCTGCGGGTGTTCTGTGGGATAGTCGCCAGTACTTCCGCATACTGGTCCCAGGCCCCCAAGGGACACTAAGGAAATCTCTACGGGAGCACCAAAAGTGATTCCTGTAGAGGAGAGGAGGACAGTGGCCTCCACCTCAGGCATGGGGTAAGGGTAGGTCAGGCTGACAGCCTGTACTCTGAGTGCCTTACCTTTACACTTGGAGTCATCCATTTTGTGATCCAGAGCCCCACAGTCCCAACAAGTGCCGGGAGTGCAGGGTACGGTACTGGAACCACCGGGAGGGGAGCCTGCTTTGCAGCTGGTGGACCACTACTCTTATTCCCACCCACAGATGACTTATCCCCACTAGATTTTTGGGTCTTAGGAGAGGAGGGTTTAGGTTTATTCGACTGTGACTGCTTTTGGGACTCCTCAGCTTTCTGAGAGGCCCCCTTTTCTTTGTCCTTGTCCTTCCCATTGGAGTCCTTAGGGGACACCCGGTGGGAGACCCACTTGTCAGCCAACCTAGCCAGCTTAAAGGGATCCAAAAGGTTCTGGTCAGCAACATACTGACACAGCTCTGGTGAACAGGCTTCAGAAAAATGCTCAAAAAACAATAGCTGTGACAATTCAACTAAAGTTTTCACCTTGTAACCATCAATCCACCCCATCATATTCATGTGTGCAGTGCTCACCCAGTCAACCCAAGACACATTCTCTCTTTTCTTAAAATCCCTGAACCTTTTAAGGTATTGGGTAGGCGTCTTGCCAAACTTGGCAATCAAAACAGATTTCATACACTCATACTGACCCCTTTCTTCCACACTCAGCTTCAGAATACAGTCATATCCAGTTTTAGGCACTCTGCTTAGCAAACACTTAGCCCAATCTCTTTTGTCAACATCATGAATTGCACAAGCCATTTCAAACACTTCAATCCATTGGAGGATATCAGAACCCTCCGAAAACACACCAACCAAATCCTTCATAAATTGCTGGGGAACTGACACTCTCACTGGGTTTTGCTGAAGTCTCCACTCGAGCTTTCTCTAGCTGGATTCTCTGACATTCAGTGTCCTTGTCTTTGAGTTCAAGATCCCTATTCTTGAGTTCAACTTGTTGAGCCAACTCCTCCTTCTTAAGTTCAGCAACTATTTCCAACTTGCGATATTCAAAGGCCAATTTCATCCTTAATAACTCAAGTTCCAAGTAATTGCTGGGGTTCGGAACAGAGGCAGCAGGAATGGCGGCATTCCCAGAAACAGATTCAGTAGAAACCCCAGGGGCAGAGTCCTCATTGGTTGCATTCCCCCCTCATCAAGAGTTTCACCATCGGTCTGGTAGTCCACCAGGGCAGCTATCAGCTCAGCCCTAGACTTATCCACAAAGTCTAACTCCCTGGCTTCACAAGCACTATGGAGAGCCTCTAAGCTCATCCGAGTCAATTTACCATTCGCAACAGACTCCATTGCTTGTAATGCAGTTATTTTGTACACACCCAAACCTTAATCTAATAAAGTGCAGATATTTTGTAAGTGGCACGGTTATGCACTGATTCTTAAAACCATAAGCATCCCACCAGGGCGTCGAGTCGTCGGCGTCTCTGTGGTCCTTAGGTGGCGGGAAACCCACCGGTGGATGCTCCTCGGTGCGTCGACGGTCAGGCCTTCTCCAGCGGGAGACAAGCGGGTGACGATGCAGAAGAGAGCGTCCGATGATCAATGGAAGTTCTTAGGCAAACGGGAGCACAGCGGCTCCGGTCGGCGACGGCGGTCGGCGACAGTGGCGGACAACAGTCCGAGTGCTTCTCCTTGGAGTTCCGCAGCAGTCCCCGTATCGGGTCGGCAGCCTGTCGAAGGTCTGTCTACCAGGGAGCGTTGGCAAAGATCAGCTGTGCACGATGGTCCCTCGCAGCTCGGGAAGAGGCCGCCTTACCAGGTCCTCGCTGGGTCAGTGCTTGGAGGCACAGCAGCTTTCAGATTGTGAAGGAGAGCAACAGCAATTCTTCTCATCCAGCGGGGCTTCAAGGTCAAGCGTCAGTTAATCCAGTTACTCGTCATAGTGGACTTCAGCTTCTGAACATGATTCCTAGCAGTGAGAGGTCCCCAGATATACTGTTGATCTCCCATTCATTCCGCTGGGTCACACTCAAGCATCCAATCATGACTACGGGCATTCATGCAGGCAGGCAGTCAATCAGGCACACAAGGTATTCAGGCCATTCACTTCTCTCCAGACACTCACAACAAGTTATGTGTATTGGGACAAGTACCGAGCCATTCAACACCCCCAGCTGCATTCATACCGGTTTCGGGCAGGGGTGTCTCAGTCATTGTGTCAACCACCAGATACTAGACACCCACAAAACAGAATGCATATTCGTCACACACTCTATTCACCCAGGTCCCACCCACAGAAGGTACCCACAACATACATCACCGGGAAGGCTCCAGCTAGTCTGGCTGGGCCTTCACAACAACACCATATATGGCATTTCCACCCAACAGCCAGTCAGGGGGAAGGGGCAGAGTCAGGGCTTCCCAGGACTTTGGGAAAACAAGGTAATGGGTAATAGAAAGCAAGAGGCCACCAGGGACATCTTGTTTTCCATCAGGAATCAACGGATCCCAATGGCAGGGCCGGGGTATCCCAAAATGGAGGATACTCCGCGCACCTGTCAAATTCAGCATGGAGCTGCCACCAGTCTATACCCTGCTCTGCGGGCCACCACAGGTGCCCAAAAACATACACTAGGGGCACAGGGTTGTACCCCCACCCATGGGTGCCATAAGGGTATCCCATGGGCCCGTTCACCAAACCAAAAGAGAGCTGCACCGCCAGGAGTCCCACATGAACTCCTGCGTGGAAAACACGACAGAACACACGATAAAAAGCAATAAAGGACAAGGATACGGAGGCCCTGTCCCTCCGATGCATTTCCAGCATCACACCGAGGTTGATAAATGAGCACCACACCGTGGGTAATAATAAGCAGCGCTCAGATACCTGAGGGTGTGTAGTGCTATATAAATGCTGAATTAATATAATTATTATTATGAAATCTGTCATTCCCCTCACACCCATGTTCTCATGTGGGAGAGCAATTGTGGGTGGGTCAGCCTCGGATACTGGACCATAGCCAGGCCTTGTCGAGTGAACAGATGCTGGCAAGTTTCCCTGGCTAGAATTGCGATTAAATTCAGCTTCAGTGAACGTGGTGCACTGTCACTTTTCCTGGGATTCAAAACTTGAGATTTGCTGTTTCATTTCACTGCACTAAGTATGGTACAGCTGTGCTTCATGACAAAGAGCAGCATTCTCACCCTTCTCTTTAGTAATTACTACTTGCAACTCATTAATTTGTGTCTGATAATGATCAACTGTTTTGTTTTTTCCTTCATTGTTGTCCAACAGCTTAAATATTTCACTTTCCATTGCTTGCAATTCTTTACCTTTCTCACTACCATCCTTTCTAAGTGTCTGAATTTCTGAAATTGCCACACCTATCTTTTCACACTCTGTCTAACAAAGTTTTCAAGTGTATTTATTCTTCCTCACTCTCAGCAAACTGTTTGTCTTTCTGAATCAACTGTGCACTGATATTGTTACATTTAGTTTGAAGCTGCGTGTCCAGCTCTCTATGATTCAAATCTGCTTCCATCTGTATCACCTGTTCACGTTCAGCATCTAAAATACACTCTAACTCAGCATTGACATCAGAATCTTTTCCCCACAGTCTAATAAGCTTACACAGGGAAAAACACAACTTGGCACTAACCGGATAATACAGTCAATCTCTTATTTGCACTCTTTTGCCTGAAATAGATAAAAGAGACAAATTTGTACAATACCACCCTTTTTCAAAATCTCTTTGGGGTTTTCTTTCTCCATTTCAGTGCTAATTCTGTCTCATCAGGTTAACAGATTTTGAGATGACCATGTTGCAAAAGCAAAAAGCTTCATCCCTAAGTAACTAGATAATTCAGAAAACCCAGCTTCTTTTTCCGACATCTCGGAACCCAATTCCAATAACACAATTTAAAAAAATCTCAGCGTGCACACTGCACAATAACTGCCACTTCCCTTGCAATGCACTTTAGGATAGGGAAAGAGCACACAATATGATTATGCTATGCAAAGCCACGCCCAGTAATTGCTTTACCGCTTCCCGGCCAATGCACCATAAATATGTTGGGATATTTCATGGACCCAGAGGACCACCTGCAGTTATTCTTATATTGGGATCATGAGCGGCAAGCTAAAAACTGGGCCTAATGTGCACTAGGTCACCATTTTCTACTTTAGTGGCATTACTTTGTTGGTATGGTGTATAAACTCTGCATAGACTTGCCATCAGCTCTTTATATTTTTTCCCAATTCATAGTATTTTGGTGAATCTTGCTTTTTACCATCAGAAGAGAATTGCCAGGCATTTTCGGTGCTGGACTTCCCTTGGGCAGGACAAAGACTGATATGCAGTGAAATATTCTGTTCTGTGAAAGAATGATGAGCTAACGACTCTGGTTCAGACTCTAACCTGGGATATAGGCCAGTAGTAGAGAAACTCCCAAAGTCCCCCTTGTTTTTGCATATTAAGTAGCTTTGGGTTTTCACCCTAAATTACACAGGTAATCCAGGCATGGAACCCTTGCTGACTGTTCTTAGAGAGGCACAGCTCCACCTCACTGACGAGGCCCAACCAGGCCAAAACATCTGTCTGGGGTTGCTGTTGGTACTCTTGTTCAGAAAAGAGTTCCCAGGCATTTCGGTGCTGGACTGCCCTTGGGAGAGACTCTAACCCGAGATATAGGCTGATAGTAGAAAAACTCCCGGAACCCCCCCTTTTTTTTACGGCATCTTTTGCAATACAGAAATGAAAGCGCACACCGCTATTACATATTTTCCCTTTTTCAGTGATAGCGAACTCCCCACTTCAAGCTACAACAGAGCTGTGGACACACTTCACAGTAACTGCCTCCGCTCACGTTAACCATTTCTCCTACAATAAATGACAATTACACTTCTAGGGCTTCCATCCAAAACACTGCTATCTAATGGCTTTGAAAAGTTTTGTTCACTTTAACAGAGCCTGGAGCTTTCAGTTTATATATGTGAAATGTGCTTCTTGGACAGTGAAGAAAAATAAATGAAAATAGCTATCTGTGTTAATACTTGTAAAAAAACGACACACACCTCACTTGTCTTTTTTTCTCACCTAAATAATGTTTGAAATATTCGCACAATCTGAGTGAGGTGAAGCATCGGTTCAGTGTGCTCCCTGTGAGGCATGGCTGTGATTCCCCCATAGCGCTTCCTCCTTCCTCTGTAGCAGGAACAAACCCAGCAAGCTGCGACAGTTAACAAAAACAGCTAGTTCCTCCAAGAGACAGTCCTTTTGAGAGACAGTCTTTTTTTTTCTCTGCACATCCCTTTTCAAAGGCTCTCGTCTCAACCTGCCCCTTATTGTAAATTCCCATATGGAATGTGTAAGAATTGCCTGCCCCTGACTCTGATGCCACATGTCAATCAGACACCACCTCCTCTCACCAAACCTCCTGCAAGCTACCTGAGAACACGTGTTTTGCCTGCCACCTTTCCTCAGAGATTCAGGGCAGCAAACGGCTACCAAAAGTTTAATTTCTCTTTACTGGATTCCTGCTGCAGAATATGAGCAATGGGTCTACTTAGAGCACCATGACTTTTCACATTCTACAGCTCACATCTTCATGCAGAAGCAGCTTTTGTATGTTTATTTTGCAAACAGCATCGCAGGGCCTGTGCTTGCAAACTCATTCAATTGTCCAATTTATACTAATGATCTGCTCCAATATTTTGCACCAAAGAGCTATGGACTGAACTGTCTTCAATATTAGTAAGGAATTAAATACTAGTAGGTTAGGGATTAATAATTGTTAATATTATGCGTCATTGCAACTTAGCACATGCTATACCATGATGTGGTGCACATCAGAGTCTCACAACTCTTGCTGCTCTTGCTGCCCCAGTTGAAATTCGGAGCCCCATTTTCCCTAGAGGAGGTGTTAGTGAGATCCTGGAGGAAGTGGTGATAGCAGGAGAAGTAGGTGAAGAGTTGGATGGTGATGTGACAGATGAAGATTGTGGCAAGAATCAGGAGGTGTGGCAACCTCAGAAAAGGGTGGTTAACCCAAAGAATAGGTCATACAAGCAGGAGAAGGTGGTGGTCAAGACAGCAGGAGTTGGAAGGTTTTGGTGTGGCAGATCTTCCCTATGCAGGACCAGGTGTGGGAAGAGGAACAAGGCTTAAACTGGAAGATAAATATCTGAGGAAAAGGGTGGTTCTGAGGTGCACTGTGGAAGGTAGAGGGGCAGCCTCAATAATAGAGAGTGACAGTGGATTCTCCTGGTTCCAAACAACCTGGAATTGTAACTACAGCTTCCAGATGAGCGACAGTGGGAAATCAAGGTGAAATTCCAAGAAACAGTTTTGGGACCTGTCCAGTGCAATGGATTTTAATGCTAAACAACCAAGGGTACAAACCCCAGAGAATCCCATATGAAGTTAACTTACAATAGTAAGCCTCCAGTTTGGGGAAGAGAGGAATTGGTATCACAGAGTTAGAGGCTTGGGTTTGAGGTCACTAATAGTTTTCCATATGCTATTTGAGTTTGTGTTTAACCTTTTACTGGAAACACTGTTTGTTCGTTTGTTTGTTTGTTTAGAATTTATTGTGCACGCCAGACCCGAGGGTAAAAGGGCGCAAAAGCATGAGAAAATGTACAGCTTAGTGACAAGGTTACAAGTTACAAGGTGCCAGTAGTAAGCAAGGATTAAACAATACAACAGTTTAAGTTAACAATATGTACATGCCAATTGTAAGCAAAATCAGAAGTATATAAAATAAGAATAGACTTGTACATTTATTTGTCATTAAACTCTATTAACCAGCTGATCAAGTTTTGCCTAAATTTGGTGAAGGATTGTTCCATTCTCAGTGGGGTGGGTAACTCGTTCCACAGTTGGGCGGCTTTGACAGGGAAGCTGGTGCCTCCAATAGTGGAGAGTTTGAATCGGGGCACCTGAAGGCGATTAGTGTTAGCTAATCTTGTAAGTCTGGAAGATGCTGTTCTAGAGAATCTGTCTGCTAGGTATTGTGGGGCTTTGTTATTTAGACTTTTGTGTGTGAGGGAGGCAATTTTAAGTCTAATTTTCTCATGGGTGGAGAGCCATTTGTGCTTCCTTCTTGTTTCAGAGATGTGTTCTCTCTTAGGGATATTCAGTGCAGCTCGAAGAGCATTATTTTGCTGTGTCTGTATTTTATTGATAGTGGATTTGGTCGCTCCGATGTAAAGGGCATTGCAATAGTCTAATTTAGAGATAATCAAGGCTCTGGCTAAGGTCATGCAGCTATTCGGGGATAAGAATTGTTTACCTGCTCTGATAGGTTTACATGTATATGCCGTTGATGAGGCTAGAGTATTTACCTGTTTGGTGAATGATAGTGTAGAGTCTAGGTATACACCTAATGTTTTTACTTCCTTAGCTACTTGAATTAAGCTCTCATCGATGATGAAGGAAGAGTAGCTTGCACCTAGTTTGTTGAGAAGAGCCGTAGTACCCAAGATGAGAAGCTCTGTCTTATCATCGTTCAGGCAGAGGCCATGGGTGGCCATCCATGCTGAACGATACTGTCGATTCTGTTCACCATTGCTAGATCCTTGCTGTAGTCCCCTGTAAGTGGCGGAGGATCTGGGTATCATCTGCATAGTTAGTGTAGGTGATACCCAGATGGTCCAAGTCATCAAACAGGGGTTTAGTGAAGATATTATAAAGTGTTGGTGATACACAAGAGCCCTGTGGCACTCCAGAGGTGATGGGGATAGGGTCAGCCGCTGCAGAAGGAGAGAAGACCCTCATGGTACGGTCACTAAGAAATGATTGAATCCACACTATTGCCTCACTAGAGAAGTGGGCTTCTGAATGCAAGTGGTTACATAGGACTTTGTGATCCACTAGGTCGAACGCCACAGATAGGTCTAGTAGGAGAAGTAATGCAGGTTTTCCATTGTCTCTGTCGTCTGTATCCAGTCATTTGTTCATTACATGAGACATATGTGACATGCCCAAATAAGTCTTTTTAGAGGTCATTTAGTCTATCCCGTTAGTGTATGGTACTTATGCCATGTACAAGTCACTTATATGGCCACCATATCTAATTTTATTGGCCTTTTGAATGTCAGAAACCATGGTTATATCCATTTCGTAAATGCTACCAAAGCAAACAGAAGTCATCCTTAAACAGGCTTTGGGATCAAATCAGTTAAGTGCAATAGAAAAGAGCATTGTACAAATTATCAAGTGCATAGTACGGTTGGAGAATTTATGAAATTGGACAGAAAATTCAGATGTCTTAACAGTTCCTGTAGCCCAATTAGCTCAGGTTTGTAGACCGAAAGGGGATTCACAAGAGTGAACACATCAGTTTATTGTGGAAGTCCTTGGGGCTGTAAATTCAATGGTGACAATGTTCAAGATTCTATGCCAAAGGATTTCCTGAAGTGAATAGGCTTCAGTCTTCTGCAAACATGAATTTGATTCTACACAGACATGATGTATGATAAAGCCCATTGCCTCACTGTGGGGACAGGGAACCTCCAGTGAGTTCACCAAAGGGGCCAGGTACCTCCTGAGATAGTGATTTATGAGACTGGGGTTGTTTTGTGAGCTTGCCGAGCTTTGGTACATGTCTTGGGGCAGACGAGTGTCATATTGCTACCACAGACACTCCTGGTACTTTAAGGCCATTGAGTAAGAGTGGTCCTGCAGAGCTAGCTGCACCTGAATGCTCTGCTCCATTAGCACTGGTGCAGGAATCTCATATAAATGCACAAAGGGAAAGAGAGGGACCTGAATCAGGTTTGGAATCTTTACTGTCATCTAACCATACACTGTGAAAAGTCTCCAATCCCATACAGTTAAACACATAGACTAGGGTACCCAACCTGGAGGCAGGGTGTAGGCATTACGACCAGTGGGAATGTCGCCCCAGATTGTGGACTAGCCAGTATCAAACTCCACATAAGAACTGGAATATGAATGGAGTACACTAGCTGCCTGAAGACACACACTTTGAGCCCCTACCCCAGAGAGAGGCTGGAAGGCAGGGTCAGGGTGTAGATACAAATAGGGTGGTTGCAGGGGTCTCCCTGCATATATATGTGGTGTAAAAGAAGTCAAAATAATAAGCATAGTCAGCATTTTCGAGGTCGCAGTAATGGGGGTTGCAGTAATGACATAGATTTGGGTGAGCCACTGTCATGTCACACTTTAGGCCTGCAAGCCATCCCCAGGGCGGACCCTGTCTGCCTGCCACCATCCCAGCTAATACACCTGTGTCCCCTTTCCTCAGAGGGATGATGGAAGTCATGTCCGAAGTCCTATAAAAGTCCACAAGCTCGGTCTGGCAGAGCAGTAGTGACTTGCAGTGTTTAGATGGTAAAGAAGGTAAGAGAATGAAATGAGATCTGGAAAACATTTAGCATACTGAACAAAGGGGTAACGATAGTGGGTGATAATTTAGAGACTTTGAAATTCATTGAAGACTGGTGAGGAACACTATCCAATGATAACATGACAAAAGAGCTGGAAGTAGAAAGAAGAGTATAAAGACCACGTGGTTATGGAAGGAGAGAGAAAGAGAAGAAAATGAGACGTTTTACAAACACATGAATCCGATCATGAAATTATCAAATAGGGCAGATACAGAAACAGAAGCATGGAAAGGGAGTAAGAAACCTGTCAAGCCTGTGGGCTGATGTATTAGGAACATGATTTCTAGGCAGTGTAGTTGGCCACCCAACCATCCTGCCAGGTATCCCTGGTTCACATACAGGACTCTGGGAGGGGCTTCACCTGGTACCTAGGCCTCTTATTTCTTTGCTACGGGGGACTGATGATTCTGATGAGAGCAGTCATAGAACAAAATGAGAAAGAAAGGCGAGATATCCGTATGAAAACAGTACTTGTCAAGGAGTCAATGAAGGTAAGTTCTGAACCCAGAGACTTTGCTGTAAGACTCTTGTCGCAACATATTTTCCTGGGAACCACTGATGGTACTCTTGTTCATTGGAGAATTGGTTAGCATTTTGGAGGTGGGACCAGATTGATACAAAAAAGGCTATTTCTCCTATCTGAAGGGTACAATGAGTTAAAACGTAGTTGTAGAGCCTCCTGAGTGGGATATATTATATAGAACAGGTTATTTGTACTATGTGCATTCCCTGAGGAGGGGCTCCCTCACTTTTGTCAAATTTGTAAAGCATAGGTTTGGACGGCATAACCAGGAGGAAGGGGGGTCAGATCAAGTGGCAGGATTGACCTTGATGGTAGAAATGTGTGGTGATGACAGGATAGTGCCCAGCGTGTGCCTTTCAATATGGGAACCGTCAGACAGCCAGATCCTAATAGCTAAGGAGTCACAAACTTTATTAGCAGTGAGTGATTGTTGGTTGGTTAGGCCATCTAGCCATATTTTAGTCACCTAAAACAAGGCTCATATCAGAGGTAGTTTGCAGGTTGGCAATAAAGTACATCCATTCATGTAGAAAGAGCACTGTATCACCCACAGGACAAACCATTGTGACAATGGTAAGACAAGTGGCTGGATTAACAAGACATTTACTAAACAAGCTTTCAAAGGAGGAGGATACAATGGTATGGTTACAGTACTGGGGACAGCGTGTGGGTAAATCAGAGCAACACAACCTCCAGTTTTGTCAGTCCTATTAGACACATATCTTACACTCTTCTAGGAGGAACGTATCCACCAATGCTGTGGAGTTATCCAAGAACCAGCACTTTTTTAGAAGAATGAAATCAATTTCTGATTTGGCTCATAAGTCACAGGAGGAATAGCCATGTTTCAAACTCAACCACAAGCATGCTGTTTAATGATACTGTTCACTCATGATCAGGTGTGTGGCATAATACCCTCCCTCAAAATGGAACAGATACCTAAAACCAGATTACCAAACCTTTGTACCAGTGCAAGTGCAAAGTTGCATGTGCACTATTAATAAAATCATGGGGACATATTAGAAAACAATTGCAGCAGAACAAGCACACTTTGGCATGGTATAGCCACGAGAGCAACGATTGCCCTAATGCAAAAAATATACATTATAGATGCTTATTTGAATGAGGGCAAATCTTGCCCTGGTGCTAATATGGAATGGTATTAGCACTGGGGAAAATGTTGCTCTAGTGTAAAAATGCAGAGAAAAGGTGTCTTTTTTCTACTAGGGCAATTTCTGTACTTGTCAATGTGCAATGGTTTTCTGATATGTCCCATTGTTTTTAGAAATTGGGAAAACGTTGCCCTAGTGCTTATACCATGCAACTTTGCACTTGCACCAATGCAATGTTTCTGTGATCCGGTCCCTGTGGTCTGCTGCTATTAATAATGGGCAGATTCACATTAAAAACATGAAATAGCAACCACATTGAAAATACTGGCTTTACCTTTTATGCATTGCAGTAATACTACCTGTACTCGTCAATGTAAGATAATGACAAACAAATGTTGTAAGTGCACCACATAATTCAAATCAAAGTATGCTTTGCCTCCTTTGATGTTTGCTAGTAAATCTGGCGTGATACTGTAATTTAGCATGGACTAAATCAGAATTTATTATTGGAAGCATAGTACTGTATCTCCCCACATTTATCAAAGTAAATGAGGATAAGTGTTAGCAATATTCACTTCCTGTGTGCAGTTGGTATCAGCAAACATGATTTTTAAGTCTTTTGCCCTATCCACTGCTTTTTCAGTATGTTCTTCATCAGTACTCATGATTAATGTTGATTTCTGGTCTTACATTATTAAATAATAATTCACATGTAATCGATACTTTGCGGTCTTAGCTTGGCTTCCTCCTTCCTTCAAGAAATCTAATAATAGGCGTTGTTATTACCCCATCTAATGGAACACAATTTAAAGAACTCAGAAGGTTGAAAGGCCAAGCCAGCCCTTCTACAGAATTTTATTTACCTTGGGGCATATCCAGTCAGGTGGTCTCAATATGTTAATGAGTGCTTCTGCTTTAAGTAATTGATTTATGGAGTAGGAATCACTTTTTCCCTAATTCCCTAATGTGTTATCTCTGATTACCTTCAGCCTTGATAAAGCTCAACATAAACGGAACAATTTTCAGCTGAATTCGTCAATGATAATTTTGTGGAATAAAATTGAACTTACTACTACTAAACTAATACACGTAACATGCCTTTAAATGCAACTGAACATACGTTTTTGAATGTTTGCTTAATAACAAACTGTGAGCATGAGTACACGAGTAGGATAACGGGAACTCATTCACCTCTTGAATGTTCCCAGAGGCAAAGTCAGTTGCTCTACTATCCAGTATAGTAACTTTCCAGTGATGATTAAAATTGCCAAATACTTTGTTATCTGCATACATCTGCTGACCTGCTTCTTATTGAACACAAAACTGCCACTAGCCCCTCACCCATGGTTTTCAAAACTGTGTTTCTGACATCTAATTCTAAATGAATAACAACTTTCAAATTAACACCTCATAAACTGGTCCTTGGAGACCCACCTACTCTGTGGCCAACTTTCATGTAGGTATTGTCCCCTCCTCCTTTCAGCTTTGTCAGCAATCAGAAAGCTAAGATTGGAACATGATGGCAAGCTCTTCCTATCTGCACAGGTCAGTACCATTGCTTCATTTGGTTTCCTTCAACCCAGAATGCTTTGTCTGATTTTCCCTTTCCGTGCTCCCTGTCACAAATGTAGGCTGTGACCGCACTCACACTATCTTGGTTAATTTTTGCAATTCTCTTTATCTCTGTGTCTATTCCTACAAACATCTTCATCTCCATCGAATCCAGAATGTGGCAGCCTGAATGATCTCCAATTCCAATTTACATCAGCATGTCGCTACAATCTTTCATGCTGCCGACTGGATGCCCCTTCCCTTCAAGAATTCGTTTTCAGGCATTTTGTACAGTTTAGCACTGATGCATTTAAACTGGCCCTGATTTCTTGACATCCCACTTTAAAGAATACACCCTGCTGTGGACCCTTCAGCAGCCAGTTTAGTGCAATGTTTCGGAGAGGCAGTTTATCTTTGGGTCAACTGTATTGTAAAGGAGACTCTGTGCAGTTACAGTAGTCATATTGGATCTGGTAGGGGACTTGCACAACAAAGTTCATATGTGAAGGTAATAATAATAATAATAATAATAATAATAATAATAATAATAATAATAATAATAATAATAATAATAATAATAATGTGGTGACAAATGTCATTGATATTCCCCCTTAATTTCAGATTATGTTCCAAAATGTCTTGAATGTGATAATGGCCCTACACAGAGATTATTAAGAGATATTAAGCTTAATCATTGTTTTTATTTTCTACTGAAGAACATGATCATTTTGTGTGCCCCAAAATAGGAGCTCTTTGTGCATTACTGAGATTTGATAAATGTTAATGGGAAAGTTTGTATTAGAGAACAGGTGTCTGGGCTCAGGGAACCTATCGAATGCTAGACCAGTACAGAGCACCCAGAGTGAGACAGGCTCCAGGGTACGGTTGATTTCTGGAGGGTTGTGGCAAGTTGTCATGCCTTCTTCTTGGCAGGCTCTGTCATTCCTTATGACTTCATAGGTAAGGGTGGGAAGGCTGGCCCTGGGATTCAAGCAACCAGTTTACAGAGCTAGTCGCTCTGCCCCTCTCCTGGAACATGGCCCATTCATCTCTGCTCATTATTCTGAATGATGCAACTGGGAAGGCTCACCACTGCTGGCAAGTGGTATGACTGCACATCAGGTTACAGGTTGCCACAACATAATGATAAAGGTGAGTATACTTGTTTTTAAACTGTATAAAGCTGGTGAAACACTAACGTCTTGCAAAGCCATGCAGGGGACTACATGGTAATTATGGACTAATGACGCGTATAAAAAAACTGAAGTGTTCTACTAAAAGCAATTTCTTTTATTTATTTTGTTGTGACATCTTTGAAGAGACTTCATTTAGCTTCACAGATAATTGTTTGAACTGTGGGGCAAGAGACCAGTAGGGGCATCAAGAACTGTTTGCTTGCCAGTGTTGTCACCAAGCTTTTTCCCTGCAGCTCCTTTTGTCGCGGTACCTCATTACTCATTAGAGGTGTCGGCACCAAATAATATCTCTACCATGAGGATGTGTGGTTCTTCCTTATCCATTAAGGGAGGTGGTTACACCCTTTTCAAGGGTTTAGGTGTAAGTCTTCATATCTCCCCAAGAGCTCCCCAAGAGTGTCTTGCAACTTAACCTGACACATTGATTGGGGATATTATGCAGTCAGTGAGGAGAGGTATTATGTTTACCATGCTTGACATGCAAGGTGCACATCCCTTGCTACACCTAAGGAGAGGTAATACGAGAGGGCCCAGCATCTGGGAGTGTTTGGCATTGAGTAATGTGGGATTTTCTTTTGGTTATATAATGCCGCTTCTTTTTTCTAACTATTGACAGACAATTTTCTCTTTTACACTAATTTGCAGCAGCAAACAAATCAAGGAGTCGAAGTATTAAGCACACATGTGGATTAGCCGGCTCACTGCTAAACCTAAGGTTTGTCAGTTTCTCAATCAATTCTATATTAGGTTTTCGGATAAACTGACTCATTAGGAGTTTGGTGGTAATTTGGTGGTAAATCCTCTGAATTACTGCCAACCCCTATTACTGTTACTGCCACTTGGTCCTGTGGGCTGCATAATTCCTCATTGATGGAGCCCTATGGCCTTAATGGGGATTTTTGTTGGATTTACTGCAGTGGATTTACTGCACAATAAATCTGCTGATTTTTGGAGGGGAATTTACAACTCAGCAGTGCGGGGAAAAGGCGGTAATTTCCTTGCCACCAAAAAGTGGTGGTAAACAATTACCATTACCTTTTTCTTGCACTGCTGAACCTGTAATGAGGCCCAAAGACCTGAATAACATGAGTTTTGATTGACATTTTAGTAAATTTATCAAAATCAGAAATGGATAATAAGCTTATGTGTCGTGTATTTTCACTCACTGAATCAATGTTCAACATTATGTCCCTTTTTAAGACCTCTCACCTTAAAATCAATAAGGGGTGCATTTAAGCAGTCTGTCATTTCCCCACTTTGGAGTTATTTTGTAATTCTCATCTGTTGCTGTGTCTCTAGGTGGTCCACTTGTGAACTATTGCAATTTTATGTTAACTGAAATTATGTAATGACTATGTTTGGCAACATATTAGTAATTCAATTTGGTTAGCTACTTGGTTCTGTAATCTGAATGATTCAGAGTGTATAATCAACTACAGAAGGAAAAACCTCGTTGGTGTTTCTAAGAGTATGAATAGGACACAGTATACATAATTGTATTACGATTGGAGTTCCCAATTAGATTTACCAATGTCATGCTATCCAATTGCAATAATATTAATATTTCCAACATTATTATTATTATTATTATTATTATTATTATTATTATTATTATTATTATTATTATTATTATTATCAACTATGAAGTCAAAGATAATAACACAAACTCTAAACCTCAAATCTGACAGGCTCTTCGAAGTTCCTCCCCATCTTGTAAACTGTTAATTATACATTTTTGTGAAATCATTCTGGTAATTTGAAGAAATTGTTCAAAGTTAGGGCTGATTGTTTTACCCCATAGTCTTAGTACATATCTATTCACAATTAGAAGCAATGTGCATATCCATCTGCAAAGGTACTTGCCCGAGGATTCTATAGCCCTCATTACAAAGATGCCAGTCTGTAAAAAAAGTGCTGATAATAATGGTTACCGGCACCTTTTCCAAAACGGCATACTCTAAGTCTGCCGGTAGGGGCAATGAACTACCGGCACGCCTGACCTGCTAGTAGCTCATGCCTCTACCAGCAGAAAAATCACTGACGCACCGGCACCATTAGCCATGGCGCCAGTGCTTCAGTGATCCCATCCCCATGTAGTCCTATGGGGCTCCACGGGAATGGAAACCTAGCGTTCTTCCACCACCGGAATATCAGGCAGCAGAAATGGTAGGGTGAGGTTGCCGGTAGGATGCCGGTAGCACTGGTGGCCTACCGGCAACCTTGTAATGAGGGCCTTTGTATGACAAATCATGTAAGAGGATTAGGTTTGGTTGTTTGTAAAGTTTGTCTTGCCTGAAGAAGATCTATACTGTCCTGTAACTAAAGCTGAAAACATTGTAGAGTAGGGAAGTTATGACCATATCACATGTATAGAGACAACATACTAATCCATATGATCAACTGAACAATATTATCTTCACTATATACATCCTGTTACCAGATATCATTGCACCTTTGATTCAATGTGCAGCAATCTCAAGACTTTAGATTTAGTTCTTTCATCACTGGCTCAACCCAGTCCGATTTTACTCCCTCCTTTGCCCATTTCACCCCGCAACTTGGGGGCAGTTGTTTTTCAGGTTGGTGCTATGCAAACTGTCCATAAAGAAATAACACTGTGCCATTAATCCCACACCTCAAGCAGTTAGTGTTATTCTGTAGGCCAACTTTGTATAAGGTTGTGGGTGGTGCGGAGAATTCGGGAATGTAGATGTTTGAAATGTACATGCTTCATTGTTGCTCCTCATATGCCCTCCGTTTGGCATGTTTATACTGTGTGTCATAGTTGACCTGAGAACAGTGGCGGCTGCTATCATAGGGCGGCAGGGCGCCGCCCCCCCCTTTTATGCCCCCCACCAGGTGTGAGTACTGTTAACAAATTCAGAAGAAGTTCAGAAGTTCTTCTTCTGAATTTGTTAGTATTTTCCACCTCATGGGGGCGCTGTGGCGAGACACTGGCGGCAATTACATTCCTATTGTTGCAGCCGGCCCATGAATAGGATTCCTTTTCATGGGTCGGCTGCAACAGCGGGGCGCGTCCCGTTTTGCATTGGTTTTGCTTATAGTAAAGTGCGTGGAGCTCGTAGCTCCACGCACTTTACGTAACCCTTTTAAGTAGGATGCTGGCGGGGCGCTCGAGGAGTGGCCCCGCCAGTATCACTGTGTGCGCAAACAGCGCAGCAAAGATCTGTAATATGCAGGGAGGGAGGGAGTCTCCTTCCCTCCCTGCATAGATACAGTAATCTCATTGGCTGTTTGCCAATGGCTGGCAAACAGCCAATGAGATTACAGTATCTACGCTGGTGGCAGCCAATGACTTCAGTGTGGGGGTGGGGTGATGGCCCAGGCTGCATCCACCCACACTAGTCGTCTCTCTCTTCCATCGTCCTCGTAGTTGGAACTTTTTGAGCTGCCCTGCCCTGCTGCCCAACAGAGAGAAAGAACGGTCCTGCAGGCCGAAGAAGTTTGCCCTCTCCGACTCTGGTGTGGTCAAGGTGAGTGAGTGCATCCTAGCAGGGCCTGGTGGTGTTAAGCGGGGGAGGGCGCAGAAAGGATCCCAGCATGCCGAGCTGTTTTGCTCGATGCAGTCTGCACTCTGCCATCATAAATCAAAAGCACATAGTGCTTTACGATCTTTCAGAGGCCCAGAGAGTTCAATATATATATATATATATATATTTTATTAAACTTTTTTTTACAATCCGACGAAGCCCGGAAGGGTGAAACGCGTAATTGTTTGTTCTCTCCCGAAACTGCCTGTCCACCGTGTTTCTAAAGCAAAATAAAGGACGTATGACGGAGATCCTCTTTTGCGTCTGGTGCATTTCTATTGTGGGAGAAGAGTGCCGCCTGAAAAGCTTGGATCAGCTTTTTTTTTTTGTTTTTCTTTTCTCGATATATATATATATATATATATATATATATATATATATATATATATATATATATATGTAATCGGAATTACCAGGCCAGGACTGTTTTCATTGCTTTCTTGTGATGAATGACACGTGTGCTGGATGAGATCCGCGGCCGTTAATGACCCGTGCCAGAAGAGATTCACTTCGCTTCCGTAGAATTTTCCAAGCGCAGCAAGGAAGTGGGCTTTGGAATTCACAGAAACAAACTAGTGAGCAGGGCAGTGAGCAAAAAAAAGTAAACATGGAAAAGCACTCGAGACTTGGAGAATTAGGTCTTTGTTGTGGTTTATAGTCAAATCGAAAACATAATGTCGAATAGCAAAAATGTCGAAAAAAAATGTCGAATGTAAAAAAGTCGAAAAACCATACATATAATAGGAAAAGTCATAATTTCGAAAAAAAAATGTCGAAAAAAAAATTGAAAACCCAAAACACTCTTTTTTTTTTTTACCCAGATAGTAACATTTTTTATGGGGGGGGTCCCCCCCCAACCCCCCATCCCAAACCCCTACCCCAACCCCCCCCCTCCTCCCCATCCCCCCCACCCCCCATAGATATACCTTTAATTATTTAAAAAAAATCTTTAATATAATATTAAATAATTAATTAATTATTTAAAAAACCATCCCAAACCCCTATCCCCAACCCCCCCCCCATCCTCCCCATCACCCCCACCCCCCATGGAAATACCTTTAATTATTTTTAAAAAAAAGTTTAATAAAATATTTATTATTAACACATAAAATCGAAAAAAGTCGAAAAAAAGTCGACATTTTTGTTTTTCGACATTTTTGTTTTTCGACTAAATATTTTCGACATTTTTACTTTCGAATATATTGTATTCGAAATTATGACTGGATACCCTTTGTTGTGACATGAATAAAATGACGTTTCTTTAATAACTTAGGTATTATCTTAAAGTACATGGATTGTCGCGGGGGGGGGGTCGTTTCTTTATTCCGTGCTTTTCCATGTTTACTCTTTTTTGCTGACTGCCCTTCCAGTGGCTAGCTATTACTACGTTTCACACTCCGTGGTGTTCTGCGTTCCTTGAACTCCCTATCTTGGACGTAAACACTTCTCACTAGTTTGTTTCTGTGACGAAATCCCTACTTAGGCTTGAGCTGGAAGAAACTGCTGTACTCCATTTTGCTTAAGCGAATGTTGAGTGGCTGGAGTAAGTGTACCACGTAAGAGAAGGACAAGTAAGGGCATTTCTGGGAAGACATCACAGGACACGATATGGCATCCATCATGGATTGCCTGGCAAGGGTCTGTGTGGATAGTTTGAAGGCTTTTTCTTTTGGTGAAAATGTTCGCTGTTTTTTTATGGCACCGCCAGTGTGCGGAATATGGCAGTGACAGTAAGAAAGGGGAAGACAAGCAGTGAGCTTGAAAAGGGGGCTGTTTGGCTGTTCTTTCCAGTGCAAGTTGATATGATATGTTATTTATAGCGACCAAAAGCAACCTGCAACATTTTGAAGTCCCGCTGGATTTCACATTGAAATAGAGGGATTTCGGGGGTGTAAAACCATCTGTGCAAATCATGTGGCTTAATGGGCGTATGAATTTATAAAATAGATTGCAGTGGGGAATCACCCCACTGAGGGGTTGCACACCCTTATGTGGACTTTCCACAGAACCACATTTTTTATACAGACTGATGTGGTTCTGTGGATAGACCACCTAAAGGTGTGCAACCCCTCAATGGGGTGCTTCCCCCTGCAATCTCTTTGGTCATTTTGGCAAGCATAGTTTGATAGCTGCAGCGGAACGTACCCTCTCTCTCCTCCTTGGTTTTGTGATGGCCACACAATCTGTGTATTCTTCTGAGACTGAAATAAAAACGTGTTCAAACAGGACCTCAGTGGCTTTGCCAAAGCTGTTTTTAACAGGACTTCAGTGAAGGACACGCAGAGTGCTTATAAATCGGGTGCCTGAAGGGCTGCAGCAAATGAATTTTGTAATGTGAACTCCGCAAAGCACACATTTAAAGCCCCAGAACGAAAACATAGAAATTAATATATTGCAGCGTTATAGTTGCTGGTACTTTCTTTACACATTGTAATGCGTATTCTGGTGCAGCTTCAATGTTACAAGCCGTTAACCCTCTCCTTCATGTCTGAAAACCATTTTAATACTGCTCTGAGTCTATGTTGCCCTTTCTCAGATCAGCTGCTGCAAAATACACCATCACAAATGCACACGTAAGAATAATGTACCACCATTAGTATGTAAAACCTAATGCTTTTTGTCATATTTCGGTGGTTTTTTTGGACAGTAAATTGCACATTTTGGAGGCCATTTTTCTAAAGATTTCATGAGGGAGAAACCACCTCCCTTGGGTGGTGTAGGCTTGCGCGCTCGCTCATAAATTGCCCTGGGGAAATTTACGCCCCACCAGGTTTCAAACTCACCAGCCGCCACTGCCTGAGAATAGTGCAGTTCTCTTTCCTATTTTGTTTTAAGGCTCTTGGAGACAGTTCTGTTAGGCTCAGTTTCACCTAACATGTGAAAATGACCCCCTTGTCACGCCTCACCAAAGGAATAAGTGGGCAGTTGGTGAGCCCATGCCAACATTCAACACGCTAGTTAATTGGCACTTTCAAAACACTCCTGAAATGAATATATTTCCATAGCTGACATTGATCTAGTCGTTGTTGTAGCATGTAGAAATATGCCAACTTATTGTCTTGCCATACACCACTTAACATGCGTATTAACCTGATAGTAACATATTGTGGTTTAAATCCTTTGTTCAAGGACCTCTCCTTTCTTGTTGCCCCAAATAAAATGTTTAATGTGCCTGTTTGTATTTTTCAGGAAAGAACTATCATGTTTTACTGAATATATGTGATCTCTGCATCACCCGTAACTGCGCAGACGAAAATGTAGACACCAATTTCGGAGCAGCGCAGTGATCGGATAGGTCACTTTTGCCCACATGCCCTGCAATACTCCAACCCCCACCCCAATTACCTGCACTGTGGCACATTTCTGTGTGCGTCGCCAACTGTCCTGTACCCCTGCAGCGTCAGTTCCTCCCACTTACGTGGGGCGGTGCTGTCACTGTTGGGTCCTTTTTTAAAATTATTTTTTCTTTTCCTATCTCCCACTTACCGTAATCGCAAGCAGGGGACACCGCTGCAACCTCTAACTCCCGTTACTGCAACCAAGGAGAGCGGGAGACACCCCTGCAACCCCGCTCCACTTGGATGATTCAATAATTAAAATCTATTATCTCACTATTGTATGTAGCCTCCTTGATCAGTAGGGCTTTACACTGTAACCAATTCATTTTGTAACCAGTGAACGACAAAAATCGCCCCACCAGTCCTGTTTCCACACAAGGAAATGTTAGGATTTGTAAAGGAAATGGAAATATTGTCCGCTTAGAACATGACCTTATTTTTTGAAAGGATAGAGGATCCAATGACAGTAGCAAGAGGAGTGGGGATAATCAGGGCTTTAAGTGGGCCGGGGCCTGCCGGGGCTGGGCCCCGGCAGGCTCCGAAATTTCGTTTTGAGGCGGGGCCCTGCCGGGGCCCACTAATCTCCCCTGGCAGCCCCGCCCACTACACAAAAAGCCATTTTTTTCTACAGCCTGAAGCTCTCGCTTGTGTGCGAGAGCTTCAGGCTTCAGAAAAAAATGCCTTTCAGCCATAGCCATAATGGTGGCGCCGCACCTACGAGGCATCCCTTTAATCAAGTGATGCATGTGGGCCGGCGCCACCATTGTGGAGAAAGCGTGAGGCCGCTGGAAGCAGAGGCCTTGCTTTCTAAATACTGAAGCTTGCGCGGATTCGCGGGAGTTTCAGTCTTTAGGAAAAAGGCCTCTGCTTCCAGTGGCCTCACCCTTTCAGCCTTGATGGTGATGCTGCCCCTGCCCAGCTGGCGAGGGGCAGCACCACCATTAAGGCTGAATAGGGAGGCGCTGTCCCCTGCCAGGCAAGCCTATACAATATAAATGCAGAGGGGAGAGGGTGCTAATCTCTACAAAAGACTGCCTGGCAGGGGTGCCAGTAGCCATTGAGCCGGGGCTCGTCGAGGGGGCGTGGCCTAACGGGCCATCAAGGCCCCCCGCTGTTAGGCCACGCCCCCTTGATGAGCCCCGGCTCGATTTGTAGTGCCACTTAAAGGAGAGTTCCGGGACTTTTTTTTTATTGTCCCTACGGGTCGGCCATGTGTTTGTAAGCATAAATCGGTAGATCGTAGGAAACTTTCCTATGGACCTTACCCGACTTTTCGCCCCTTATCGCACTCGAAATCAGCCTCCATTTTGTGATAATCCTATCATTCCGCCGCATCGACCTGGCTCACCTGCCTTTGCGGCACTAAATCAAATCCCCCGCCCCTGAGCCTGACATCAGCAGACGCGTACTGCCCATTTCAAGCACGTCTCGTGTCAACAATCGCTGCGCCTCAGCTATTGACGTGTTGCCATGGAAATGGCAGGACGCCTCTTTCCCCAATAAGTATAAACAGACCGTTTCACAACATACAGCAGCAGATTTTCGATTCCATTCCTCTCTCTGTGTTACTTTGAGTATTCTGTGACTCGTTTCAGTGCTCTGGTCAGCTACCTTCGCCGCTTGTAGCCCGTGTGAACAGATACCAGTACCACCGCTATAAATTATTTTACTATCTTTACCGCACAATGGCCACAATAATGCCGTATATGTACGAGCCCGAGTACACCGAGGAAGAACTACTGGAAAGGCAAGCACGCGAAAACGATGGGGATTCGGACGGCAGTTGGGAGGACCAGTCAACGGATGAAGAGCCTGGACCATGTCGCATGGACGGCGTCTCCACCTGGTGCACGTGCAATCGGTGCGAGCTAATGCCAACTGAGGAGGAGAACTGCTGCTGCCGTGAAAATTCCGGGTGCTTGGCCTACATTTCGGAAAGCGAGCAAAGTCAGCAGGAAGGCGAGCAAAGTCCGCAATGCATCACCGAGCTGCCAGAGTTCAGGGAAGCCTGCCTCTCACGGACAGTGTTGAGGATGATGATGGTGCTTATGCACGAACTTCGTGGCACTGTTCGTCCGCGTAATCCGAGTAATGAGTAAGTATACTCTGTTTGTGATGTCAGTGATGCCACCACTATTTCATGGTCGTCTCCCACATATAAAATTACATTTACATATCATTGGAACGCATGTAAATTGGTTCCATATAGTGCATTTTCTAGATATAATTTTTTTCTAAGAAAAATGACATGTGTTACCTGAATCGACATTGATAAGAAAGTTTGGTCAGTTTAATACAGTTTGCATCTTTTTTTTTCACAGGTGGTACAGGCTGGTGGCCTATCGTTGCTTCACTTGGTGGCTTCACGGGAGGCTCGGACACCGCGTTCGGAGAGTAATACCTGCCTGTGCGGTACTTGCCATTAGACAACATTTCCCCAGTGACAGTGGACAATACCGCGGATTTTCCCTCGATGTGCTGCAACCTCAACTTTACAATGTGTAATGTTTATTATTTATGTTTAATTAAAATCTAAAATAAAGCCCAACATATATTTTAACAATGGTTGTTTTGATTTTTTAAATGAATCTAGTGTATATTCTCCTGGGAGGGTGAGGTATTTATAAACTCACCCCCCTGCCTTCCATGTAGTAGATCCTGCAGCCATCCTCTTACATTCAGTTAGATGGCCTCTCCTTGGTGAGGCCCTGCGGCAAACGGGTCTTGTCTGCACGACCACCGCCCCGATCCACCCCCCGCCTTATCAAAGGCAGTTCGCACCGGGGTACTTGAGCTGCTGGCAAGTGGAGCTGTCAGGGAGCGATAAAGGCCAAGAGGTGCCAAAGACCATGTACACTTCAAAGTGGTCTATAGAGCATGGGTTTGTTGTTCCCATGTCTACCTCCAGACCCCGTGTCTCCTGCCAAGCATCCCCCTCACGCTGGACGGCCCCCTGCAATCCACATAAGTGTGTCTCCATTCACGAGTCTTCCTGTGTCTTGTCTGCACGACCACCGCCCCGATCCACCCCCCGCCTTATCAAAGGCAGTTCGCACCGGGGTACTTGAGCTGCTGGCAAGTGGAGCTGTCAGGGAGCGATAAAGGCCAAGAGGTGCCAAAGACCATGTACACTTCAAAGTGGTCTATAGAGCATGGGTTTGTTGTTCCCATGTCTACCTCCAGACCCCGTGTCTCCTGCCAAGCATCCCCCTCACGCTGGACGGCCCCCTGCAATCCACATAAGTGTGTCTCCATTCACGAGTCTTCCTGTGTCTTGTCTGCACGACCACCGCCCCGATCCACCCCCCGCCTTATCAAAGGCAGTTCGCACCGGGGTACTTGAGCTGCTGGCAAGTGGAGCTGTCAGGGAGCGATAAAGGCCAAGAGGTGCCAAAGACCATGTACACTTCAAAGTGGTCTATAGAGCATGGGTTTGTTGTTCCCATGTCTACCTCCAGACCCCGTGTCTCCTGCCAAGCATCCCCCTCACGCTGGACGGCCCCCTGCAATCCACATAAGTGTGTCTCCATTCACGAGTCTTCCTGTGTCTTGTCTGCACGACCACCGCCCCGATCCACCCCCCGCCCTATCAAAGGCAGTTCGCACCGGGGTACTTGAGCTGCTGGCAAGTGGAGCTGTCAGGGAGCGATAAAGGCCAAGAGGTGCCAAAGACCATGTACACTTCAAAGTGGTCTATAGAGCATGGGTTTGTTGTTCCCATGTCTACCTCCAGACCCCGTGTCTCCTGCCAAGCATCCCCCTCACGCTGGACGGCCCCCTGCAATCCACATAATGCCACGACATATACACGTCATTCATTCACAAACACACCCCTGGTTCGAATTCTTTATAACCCACCTCATATTTCTAATGAGAACTTCTTTGCGCTTTGCTAGTCAACCCGTGAAGGTGCTGGTTATCTGCTCTTCGTCTCTGTGAACTTCCGTGACCACTTTGAGCAAACTCGTCAGTTTGCAACCTGTGAACTGCTCCCTGTTCTACGACAAGAAACTACTCTGATCCCTGCATCTAACTGTTTGTTCGTCAAGGTAAGTCCATGTACCATAATCATTTTGCGTCCAATTTTTTAATTTATATCTATTTGCTAGTAGTCATCAAATTGCATCCATGTTTTCTTTTCGTTCACGACAGTACATGCAAGGAACTAGTCACATGTTCTGAGTTTAGTCAAATTACTTTTTCTATTTTTTGAAAGTTATTGAAATACTTATCCGCATGTGAATAACGTGTATAGTTCCAAGAACCAAAACGGACCTTGCATTGAACCTTTTATGTGTCATTTACTGTTTTAACACATTGGTATTCATAGAGAATTGTTGATCTTTACTTTTCAGAACTTTCCATAATGCCTGCCTGTTCCATTGGCGGTTGCCCTTCGAAGACCCATAACAAATCTGAAGGTACTATAATGCATGTTTTCCCTAAGACAATAGATCAGATAAGAGAATGGGTCCGATATTGCGGATATCCAGCCTCTGAGCTAGAAAGTAGAGTCCTAGAAGTCTTTGCGGACAAGAGGGGTGATCGATACCGCATCTGCAGCAGGCACTTTAGCCCAGACATGTACTCCACATCATTGCTAATAAAGAAGAAAACACCGCGAGCGAGGCGAAAATTGCTCTCAACCGCTATTCCCACTCTATTCGTCCACATCCCTCCACTGGTGAGTCAAGTTTACGTATTTATCTCTCGGCCTTGCGGTAGTGTGTAGCATTAGCTAACAATAATTTCCCCATTTATGTATCCACTCAATATGAAGGCGGAATATTCTCCATCCGTGTCGTTATTGCAGTCATCAGCCACTTCAAGCGCCTATCGGGTAATCTTACTTAGCTATTCTGACACTGACTTGTTTTAGGCATGTAAATCAATAGTTTTAATTGATCGTGTAATTATTTTACCTAATGGTACACCCTTGTACTCGTCCTCTAGTCTTTGTTTTCAGTTATAATTATTGTTATCCAAAATAATGCAAGTACTGTCTTTCAGGGAGATGCTGAGGAGTCCAACGCATTGACGACAACCGTAGATGTCACTCAGATGCTCGAGGTACGTTTCCGGACAGTTCCATCGATGGAGATCATCAGATCTTGCATTCTTGTAGCGTGATTGTTACACACAATGTTTCTTTCGTTTTTAGCCATTGATATGTCCTTCTGTCGTCGCCCTCCTATTTGTCTTCTTTTTTCAATATTGTGTTCATTACTAATGAAAGTCCTATGTTTCAGGGAGTCGATGGAGCATTAGTCCAAGTAGAAGGGGGAGCATGCAGTTACGGGTCGGCGCAACAGCTTGCAGAAGTGTGCACCGCAGTTACATCGTCCCTTGATGTTCTTATGCATTTCGAGGTATGGATACTGACAGTTCGATCAAGCGAAATCATATGACGTGATTACATCCGCTATACTTCCTTCTTTATTAACGCAAGTACTATGTTTCAGGGAGATGACGGAGCTTCTTCTACAAGAACATCACCCCTAGTAGTTGATGCAGATCTCTGGGTGGTGACACTTCCAACGATCGAGCAAATCGAATCATATTTACATATCCATTATTTATTTTAGACAACTGATCATTTGTGCAGGTCTATTTAGATGAGCCGTTGACGCCTGCTCAAAGTTTATGTTCTTTTTAACAAAATAGAAAAGCATACTAATGCAATTACTGTGTTTCAGGGAGTTGCTGAAGCGTCATCTTCAATAATATCATCAATGGAAGTCTATGCGGAGCCCGAGGTATGGATCTTGACAGTTCAATCTAACTAGATCAACAATGCGTGAACTATTGTCGTTTGAATGTTCTACACAATGCGTTCATTCGTGTTTTGCTATTGAGATGTACGTATGGGTATTGGTCCCCAAGTACATTTTGTGTTTTCAATATTATTATACATACTAATGAAAGTTCTATGTTTCAGGGAGTCGATGGAGCCTCAGTGAGTGATGGATGTGCTTATCATGAAAATATAGTCGTTGCAGCGCGAGAGGAAGTGGAGACATGCACACACGAGTCGGAGCAACAGCGTCCAGATGTTGAAGTTCGAGGCAAGAAAGTTTCAAAGAAAAGAAAGCAAAAGAAGGTTAGTGTCCTGTTCACTATATTATGTTGTCTTTCACTGTCAATAGTTCAATACTGTAAGTTGTGTTTAAACTGAACATCCCTTTTCTAATCTGTCCTCTAGTTGCGAGTGGGTGTAAGAACTAAATCTACACAGACAGTGAAGCGAACGAGAGATGTTGCTTGTCAAACCTTTTGGCAGGGACTTGAGACTGGAGATGCATCGTGCCAATGGGAAGAATATGAAGTGATTGACAACGGAGCTATACCACCACCAGCCATTGATAGTGAATGTCCTCCTGGTAGTTTGGATGCAGTCGGAGATCAATTCACAGAATCCACACCCGCAAAAAATAAGAGCGCGCGAAAGTTGAAGACATTGTTTTTTTCTCCCATCTCCGGACAAGGAACAGATGTTGCAATGGAAGAGAATGACGTGGACGACAATGAAACACCATCAATATCACTCAGCATAGCGGAAGACGATATCAGAGATTGTACCTTTCATGCGAGTGACATGTCCTCAACGTTACAGGCCGAACCAGCTGGGATGCAGAGTGAAAGTATAAGGAAAGAGGCCAAATTCATTGTATTCGATAGCTGTTTGATGGATATTATTATGATGATGAAATGTGGGCATTCGGTTGGTGGGGAAGTATGTGGGGAGCCATTGATTAATGTGACTCGTGCAATTCGAGGCACTAACCTTAAAATACATGCCACCTGTACACAATATCATCCGTTCGCATGGTCTGCACAACCCATGCTGGGGCAACTGCCAGCAGGCAATCTACTTTGTGCAGCGGCCGCACTTTTTAGTGGTTCAAGTTTTAAAAAGTTACAGTATTTCTTTCAGTTTGTGGGAATCCATTTCATTGCGAAAAGTCAGTTCTACAAATACCAAACCGATTATCTATTTCCAGCCATCAGCGAAGCTTGGAGAATGGAAAAAATGTCAATGGAAAGTACATTCGCGGGCAAACGCTTCAGGCTAGCCGGTGATGGACAGTGCGACAGCCCAGGATTTTCAGCCAAGTACTGCACCTACCACTTTCAGGACATGGAAAGTAAGAAAATTGTGAGTTCGGTGGTCGTGCAGGTGTCACAAAGTACATCCTCAGTGGCCATGGAGAAAGTTGGCTTTGTAGCATCATTGCAAGAACTACAATCGCGGGGAATGGTGATCGACCTGATAGCCACGGACAGACACGTTTCAATTGCCAAGACAATGAGAGAACAGTACAAAAATATAAATCACCAATTTGACGTTTGGCATCTTGCAAAATCAATCAATAAAAAATTGTCTGCTGCAGGTAAAAAAAAAGAATTGCAAGGTATTTCACAGTGGTCCAAGTCAATCAGCAACCATCTTTGGTGGAGCTCAAAAACATGTGAAGGGTCGTTGGAAATTCTACTGGAGAAATGGCGGTCAGTAATGTTGCACTGTAGCAACGTACATCGATGGTCGACAAATGAGCATTTCCACAAATGTGAACATGGCCATTTGTCCACAGAGGAGGCACGGAAGAAGAAGTGGTTGATTCCTTCATCACCCACTCACAAAGCCATTGAAAAGATTGTATTTGATAAAACTATAACAAAAGCTTTGAGGGGACTCACGGAATTCTGCCACACAGGAGATTTGGAGGTGTTCCACAATATGTGCCTCAAGTACAGGCCCAAAAGATTGCATTTTGGCATGGAAGGCATGATAAATCGGACTCTTTTAGCGGTCTTGGCACATAACCATAATGTTGGCCGTCAACAAAGTAGGACGACCGGAACTTTAGGGACGCTTCGCTACAATAAGGCCTTCACTAAAAGAAGTAAACAATGGGTGATCAAACCAGTGTTTGAGGATATGCAATATGAGTTTATTGAGAGACTTATCGTAGATGTCCTCGATAGGCACATACATGGAGTGGTGAACGAACCTATGCAGGGGACAACTGCATTGCCACCCAACATTGCCTCTGTTCCATGTCCACCTAAAGCAGAGCTCATTGAGAAATACACATCACGGTTTAAATGATTGTAATTTGATTGTCTGTTCTCTCGAGTCTCCTCATGTTGCAGGCCCATTGCAATTAAACCAAACAGTAATATAAATCATTTTTACAAAAATTATAGAATGTTTCCGTATTGCAAAAACATGGCCGACCCATAGGGACAATAAAAAAAAAGGCACGCAGACAAGATGTCCCTAAAACTAACTGCAGCTAACTAGAAATGTGTGCTCGCTCAAAGTGAAGGTCAGCTGCTTTGATGTTTTGCTCGGGTGGCGGAACGGCCCACGACCCAATATAAGGTTCTATTGTGATTTGACCTTGACAGGCCGGGACCATCCTGAAAGACTAAGAAAAGATAATGAATAAAATTTCAGAAACGAAACGATGAGCCACGTTCATTAGAAGAAGTAACGTCGGCAAAGAAGGAGTGGTGTTTCGGGTCTGCCCTACACAGAGACACAATGGAAAATGCAAATATAATGTAAGTAACTTTTGATGAGTTTATACCGCAATTTCATTACTATACAGTGGCTTTAAAGACGGGTTCAGTTGTACTTGTTCGTTCTATGTGGCATATTGTTTTCTACCGCGCACTATCTTGAGGAGAAACATCTGCTTTTACTGAAGCACCTCAAAACCTTCCTCTTTGCTTCTGCTTTCTCTCTCCCTCTCCCCTGCTACAACTGGTCCACTGTCTGCGACCTCAGTCCTGGGCCCTTCCACTCTCCACCTGCACTCCCCCCCCCCCTCCATGCCTCGCCACGCCTTTAAACACTTGTGTACACCCAGTAGCGCTGTCCTCGCTATGAAATGAATAATTTTAATAAGGATCTGATGGTGAGACTAATTTCATTTTTTATGTTTTTAGGTACATCATTCACTACTGTCTGTGTCACGAGTACCAGACACCGGCGGACGGCTTCTACAGCCGCCAGTTGCTTCTCCGCGTGAACAACGTTACCACCCTGACCATTTTATGGGACGATCGCCAAGTACAAGTATGCCCTTACGCGGTACTAACGGTTAGATGCAACATACCTACCATTGTGGTGGCCTAGTGCCTCGTTGTTGGAACAGCCATGCGATTATCAGTGCGACAGAAGAGCTTATTTTTATCGTAAACCAACACCCTGTGTACTGCACACGAACATCGCTTCCCTCAAGACGAACTAATTTGGATCGAGAGCAAAGAAAAATGCAAATCGCTGAATATTCTCTAAACATTTGATGTCCAATAAACGTACTTTGCCAAATGTACAATCTTGCCGTTTGCTTTTAAACCACGGTTTCACATTCCGAATTGTGGTGCTGTATTGTGAGATGCTCTAAGACCCTGTGTACAGCAAAGGACCATCGCGTTCCTCAATACGAACTTTTTGGAACATGAGCAAATAAAAATGCAAATCGCTGAATATTCTCTAAACATTTGATGTCAAATAAATGTACTTTACCACATTTACAATCTTGCGGTTTGATTTCAAAGTACAGTTTCATATTCCGAATTGTGGTGCGCTGTATTGTGAGCTGATCTGTGTTGATTTCCGGGGTCTGTGTGGAGTCGCGTAGAAGACGCCTGGGCGCGTTTGCCTACGCAGCACAGTCACGTCACGGATAGAGGCGGGGAATATGAATGTTTTGATAAAGTCTGTTTCAGGGGCGGGGGATTTGATTTAGTGCCGCAAAGGCAGGTGAGCCAGGTCGATGCGGCGGAATGATAGGATTATCACAAAATGGAGGCTGATTTCGAGTGCGATAAGGGGCGAAAAGTCGGGTAAGGTCCATAGGAAAGTTTCCTACGATCTACCGATTTATGCTTACAAACACATGGCCGACCCGTAGGGACAATAAAAAAAAAGTCCCGGAACTCTCCTTTAAGGCACTGGGGATAATGGTTCTATTATGGATCTGTAAAGTGGTAGCAATATGTCAGTTACAACTAACCCTACATTAGGGTTCAATGTACAGTCATTTGACTTGGTTATATTTGGATTAGGGGTCCTTTTTCATTTATTCTAAATAGGTATGCCCATTCAACCCTATTAAACACCTGTTCATCAAGTAAAAAATTTCATTTTCTGGAGTTAAAGAAGTCTCTTGCCACAAGAGGTGAAACAACCCCCTCATGTAATCCGTGGACGATCTACCTAAACAAAAACCTACCTGTGATGTGTGGACATATTTAAGGACGTGTTTTTGAAATGTAGTAGCTAACATTTTAGTGAGCATTTCTACATCATTATGAATTATGGAAAACTACCTAAAACATTTGAGTTTTCTAAGGTCTCGTCCAGGTTACTCATTGAAAGGCATGACTTCCCTTGGAAATTTAGCATCAAAGAGGTTTCGTTTTTTTATACCTTTTCGACCACTGACCTTTCTTGCACAGTTTAATACATGTACATGGAAAACAACTTAAGAAAACTAGAAAAAATGGGATCCATCACCTCTTTGCAGCAATGCCTTTCCATGGTCAAAGGCTGTATGAGCCTTCCAGGTTGTTAAGGTGTCAATTTATCGAGTTGCCATTTTAGAACTCCACTCACTAAAACCCTCTTTTCAGTGTCCCACAAGTTTTTACTTTGGTCCAAGCTTACAGCATTTCACAATTTGGCCCTTCTCCTTTCTGCAAGTTTTAAGAACCATGGCAAATTTACGAATAAGACGAAACGTTGCTGCCAATAAAAAAGCACTGGCTGGTTTTACATTTTGGATCGCTTCCACATAACTTTGGAGATATATATTTATTTGTTAGTCATACATAAGGGGCTAAGAACGGGATAAGAAGAGAAAAACGGATCAAATACTCATAGTGTTTTTTTCATGTATGTGCGGAAGATGAAATCCAATTTCTCTATCTTGAATTTTGACCATGCAAGATCAGACAGTTGCAAAAATAAAGCCTACAAAATTTTCTTTCTTGTGATTCTGTCAAACGAACAAGACGGGACTGTGGATGGTGGCCTCCATAAACTGTTAGATCCCACAAAAGTTACTCAATCTTCTGAAGGTGCTCTTTTATTCTCTTGCTTGGGAAAGGTTTCTTGCTTTCTTTCCAAACAGGTTTGATTTTTGTTCGCTTCTCCATCATTGTGGAACCCAGGCTTGGCATGATCTGTATATTTTTATGATCTCATTTTGCTCAGCAGATTTCACGAAAAGTAACCTGGCAGTACCACATTTCTTATGTGCATTCCAAGCATACCCCACCATTAGGTTTGTCTGTGACATAACTTGCTTTAGGAAACAGATGGCCTCAGCACTACTTATAGTTTCCAATGCTTTAGTAGCAATACAATATAGTAATTAAACTGCTCGAGGAACCCTTCAATGGATTCTTAGTGATGACTTCCGAATTCTCCTTCTAGAATATCCTTTGCTCTCCCATCCATGTTTTTCTCCCCACAATGTTGTGCATCATTCCAAAATGACTTTGCAATTTGCTGAGAAACCATCTAATTCTAATGCTAACCATAATGGTTTCTTCACATTGGGTTTCCAGCTTAAGGAGTTGGTTATTATAGTCCAATGGTGGGGAGATTCTTTGACTTTCTCCAGTGTTCCACCTGCAGTTTTAACATGATGAATACCCTTTTTTTTCTTCTTCCAAAGACGTTTACCCTCAACTGGGATTGATTATTTTTAAGGTTGTTTTCCTCATAGTGATTGTGCACTGCATTGAGTAGTCCTTGCATGGCATTGGGGGCTTTGCGCATCATAAGAGAATCACTGGCATAGAGCTGGATTGCATCATCAAGTCTTTCATTATGACTTGAGGCACGTGAAGGTATCCTTGTCATACTGCACCCAGCACATCATATATATACAAGCGAGAAGGGAGTCTGTAGAGGCTGTCTCACTAAACCCTTTACCAAGAAGTGGGAGATATTTGGTTCTTATAATTCTAGTATGCATCCAAAGGGATGCCATCCTCTCTGGGGCTATTCTGTGTGGCCATTTCATGAAATATTCTTTTGGCCCCACTGAGCCAATACAAGTTCCCAGAGTGTTGTGATTATAATAAGGTAAGGCTGTCCAGAAAATTCATTTAAACGTCATGACCATGAGTAGCTTTTGAGTGGTGAAATAATGTATACAAATTGATCAAATGGCTTCCTGATTTCAGTTGTGGTAGCGGACAGTGGGGCATAAGTAGGAGATGAGTCTAAGAACGAAGAAGATACTCAATCTTAATATATGTCATATTATTCAGAGATCACCACAAGGTCATCCCTTTACTTTGTCAGCTGTCTTGAAAGGGAGAAAGAGGATATTCTCTAATAAGTCCTTACACACTACTCTCCATATTGGCATGTTTCTTTTGATTGGCCTTCTTTCTCACGGCTATATTGAAACATTGACTCTTTCAAACAAGGATTAGACATCCAAAGTGTCCCATCGACATTCCCACGGTGTATCCATTAGAGTGGAGTTATGAATGTGTTTACTGTAAATGTCCAAATTTGTTCTCTATTGCACACACTCAGGTCTGTCGGGGCCACCGGAAAAATAAATGGGGCATGGTCTTACAGTTCTGTCTCCAGAATGCCACAGAAGATCGTCAAAATCAGTTGGGACTGCGACGTAAGAAACTAATTTAGCTTAAAGAATCTGCCACGAATGCTGAACGAGTGGATATTGTCACATTTTGGTGTGTAGAATTCTCCAGGTGTCTGGCAGATAGTTCAACTAAGACATGGTCGCTCATCATATCTTTTAGTATGTATCTGTCCTTGTTGAACCCGATAGCAGGTTTCCATGTTCTTGCTAGGACTCCATCTTGTGTCAAATTCCAAGTCAAATTCCAATCCCCACTGCGAAAACCTGTAGGTTAGACAATGATAAACCTGTAGAACCTCCCCATGTACTGTGTGTACACCACTGGGTCAACCAGATGCCTTAAGGATTGGCTTAAGAACTATTAGTGATGTTACATCTAGAAAACTCTTTGTGAAACAATATTTTAACAGAAAGAAATTCACACATGTGCTATTGATGATTCAATAATTTAATACAGATGCATAGCAAGGAAACAGATTCAAAACAAAGCCAGTCAATGCTTTTCAGAGTGTGTCCATCATCAGAGCTGAATCTACAAAAACTGAAAAAGTGCACACAAAAAAGAAAATGAAACAAAATGGTGTACTCAATCCAAGGTCATTTCCAAAATACATGTCATACATGACCTATTCTTCAAGTGTACCTGTATAATCATGCACCAAGGATGTGAATTATTAAATATGTTTTTAATCTGTTTTCTTGCTATGCATTTGTAATAAATTATTGAATCATAAATTACACATATGTGAATTTCCTTTGGAATTTCTTTCCGAATAAATGTTTTTTTTTTTTCACAGAGAATTTCTAGATGCAATACCAACAATAGTTCTTAAAACAATATTTAAGGGGTCTGGTTGACTCGGGTGGGCAGAGAGCACCTGGGGAGGTTCTCCGTTTTTATCATTTTCTATCAGGTCCACATCCTGGTGCAGGGGACGGTTTCACTGCAGTGCGCCATTCCTCATTTAGAACATATATTTTGTATAGTATCATACTCGTTGAGGGTGGTTCCACCTCCTATATATAAAGGAAAGAAAAACAACCATAGCACGTACTGGTGTGTATGTTAAGCCAAACCCCAGTATCTTGTCATATTTTCCGTTTAATGAGTACAATTTAACACTTTCTAACCATCAGAATCTAATATTCTATAGCTTAGTGAGTTGTTGGTAAGTACATTAACTCTAACTGTGTTAACCCCAAGACTTAGGACTGTTCACAATTTTTGCTACCCACTTCCTGCACAGTTTGCCTGCATCTGCTTTCTTCTGGTCTGTCTGCTGCAGTAGTGGTATGCCGTCCTCCTCGACATTAATTGTTGAAGAGTTTTCTAGTGTTTTACGTAAATTATTCAGTTTGTTGGCTTTCAACACTAGAATTGTGAGATAGTCCATAGTCTGTCTAAAAAAAAAAGCATGATTCATTGTATTTGTCTGTAATCATTGAAGGAACATGTAATATCGGCAAACCCTATGTAAGAATCAGAACACCAATTTGTCACCAAAACTCTTCCTGTGAACATATGTTTACCAAACATAAGTAAAACAATTGTATAGCAATAAAAAAAGCAAACAAAGATATCCCAAATGTCTCAAGTCACACCTGTGATGAAGGCCCAGTGAATGGCCTGCTTTTGGGGTATTGAGTGGCTCTGGGACCTGGGATGCCAGATGGGCCAGTTACCCCTTGCCGCTGCCAGACCAGATTGAATACGGTTAAATTGCCCACTTGGAAGTAATGATCAATTATAGCTGATACATCCCTGTAGAAGGGGAAAGACACATGGCGGGGGAAAAAGTAAAAAGGGGAATTACCCATTTAGTTATAATATCAAATGGAGACAGGAAATAGCCAACTTTAACCTTTATTGAATGAACTAACAAATCAAGAGGGATATAAACGAAAGAGGTCAGGGATCTACAGGCATTATCCTAGTATGGGAGGATAGTCAAAAGAGCTGGAGAGTAGGACCAATGCAGTGAAGATGCTGACCACAAAATCTGCAAGCAAGAGCGCCCAGACATGTTTGCCACTTAGGCCAGTGACTGCAACAAGGTCTAAAAAGGCTTGAAAACACATTAAGCTTTACAACTTTCAAGGGAGGGGGACCTTAACAGATGGAAAGCATATCCACCTGCTTCAATTCTAAACCAAACAACACAGGAAAGCGAACAAATGTCGGGAGATTGCTATTATCAAAGCCTGACAAAAACCCTAGGCAAGGGGGGGCATCCTTGGTGGTATGCGTGCAATGAAGCATGGTAGGTACTATAACCTTTAGACTGTTAAATCAAGAAGCATTCTGAATGCTGGTTTTATCTTATCTGACAGTGGTTTGCCAATGGTTCCTACAAGGAAGCAGCTGAAAATGAATGGCCTATTACATCATGTACAAATGTCCCTCATTGTTAATTGAATTCGACTATTTATTTTTGGGTGTTCATTAGGAATTTCTTCGGTTGTGCTTCTAAGATTTCTCTGTTGTTCAAGAACGCAAACTAGGTGTTGGTGTTTCAGTCGAAAGGTCAAACGTGTGTAGCCTTTCTGGCTTTAAACCTCATTGTACCTTCAGATCATTTACTATTGGAGTAAGCTTCTCATGTAGTGCTGCTATTCGTGCATACCACTGCAATTTCAGGAAGAGGATAATTTAGAACACCCTATATTCTATTGCCTATAGTACATTAACTACTCATCTGTAATATTGAGAGTTGAAAATAACGAGGAAAGCCTGAGGAGGGAGGGACATATGAACAACCTCCCAGCAGCAAGGCACACTGCTCATAATAATCTGCAAGCATCATAGTATTGCCAATGTGCAAGTAGTCAAGTGGACAAGCTAGACAGCTCTTTTTTTGTACTCAATATGATATGCCAATCACAGATGTTCCAGGGACTAACACATTGAACAGGAGCTGCTTAATTCCAGTGTGTTAGAAGTGGCCTCAAGAGCACAGCAACTTCCACATGATGTCCAAATGTTTTTATTTCCGATTTAGCAATAAGCCTAGTGGCCATCACTCTCTCGCTACCTAGGAATGGGCATGTCCACCCTAACTCACAAATCCCTTGACCCCGGAACGATACTAGTGATTGATAATCCCTACCATGTAAAAGGTTTCTGTCTATTTGTGATGGTCTGAAGGCAACTGCCTTACTTGTATATAATTCCACTGGAAACAATCACCTATCATGGACCACAGTTGGAATCTGCCTTACAAACACTCTTGGCACTAGCCTGGTCCTCCATACCCCCCTACTCCTTTCTCTGTGGTTCTACTCTCTCTCTCTCTCTCTCTCTCTCTCTGTCTCTCTCTCTCTCGCCCCCCCACTCTCTCTCTCTCTTTCCCTGCTGTGCTACTCTCCTCGCTTCCCTTCCTCCCTCTCTTCTCCCATATTATCTGTCCCTCTGACAATATCTCTTTCTCCCATCCACCCACTACTCTCTGCTCCTCTATTATTCTCTTGTCTCTGCACCACTATTACTGTCTCCTCCAAAAGCCTATTACTCCCACTTATACTATCTCACTCTGCCCACCTCCACGTCACTACTACACTGTCTCCACATCGCTAGTACAATCATCTCTATTATACCTCTATTAACACATCTCACCACTATTATGCCACCCCACTTTCTCCTCAATCACCCTTCTTTTGTTCCCTCAGCCACCTGTTACTCATTTCCTTCTCTCCTATTACAACTTTCTCTCACCCAGCTTACATGTGCACTCACAACACAGTGCCGCTTTGTTTCACCAGCCAACACCTCAGCATTGCAATTAACTGTCTCTGTGCACCTTTCCACCATCCCCCCTCATTCTGGTATCTTGGTCTATGATCGTTTATGATATGATATGATCGTTTATTTATATAGCGCCTATACACAATGTGTTTCAAAGCGCTTCAAGGCAAGGGAGGAAACAAGGGAAAATACAACCACATTCTTACAGGCCATGAACAGTAAGGATGTGAAATTAACTATCGTACTCGGCCTGACGACATTTCAGATAGCCTTCTCCTCTGACCAAACCCGAATAACCCGCAGAATCCTATTTTTTGCCCCTTTTATCCTCCCATCTTGCCTCCATTGTTTCTTTCCTTCTGGTTCCCAAGGCCAAACTGTCCCTGCCTTTCCTGCCCTGGAGACATTACAGACATCAAACCACATATTTAAGGGAGTCTCGCCCTGCTCTTTGTCTCATGCAGGTCTGCCATTGGTCAATAATGGCAGCCCTCTATGATCAAAGTTCCAGTTTGTGTGAGAGTTTAAGTCCTTGGTATGGCATACTTTTTTGACAAACTATTCCGCCGCCTCGTTATCGATGAGCAGTTGCTCTGTCTTTATCAGCCTGATAGCCTGTGTTGAAACGCTGCTCTGGAGCTCTGGTGCACATGAGCGTTAGTTCTGTAAGAAGCAGATGGCAGTACTTTGCACATTACGTGACACTTGTTTTGGTCGCTTCTTCTCTGTCATGCAGCAGTTCCATGGTGTTGAGCTGCCTGCTAGACTGCCCTGGAACGTGGTACCACCTATGGTCCGTTTTCTCCGGGGTCCCATGCTGGTGGTACTGGAATTTGCAGTTCCCTGGGACAAATAAAGAAAACTGGCCTGCTTTTGAGGTATGGGGTGACATGGAGAAGGGATAAGGATGGGGTTCCTCCCAACTGCCACTTTCCCCCTATGAGGTAGGACTGGCTCTGGCTTCCACCTTGGTATGGTTACCACACCATGCCGAGAGGGATTCCCCATCCCCTCTGTACAGGGTCAGACAACTGACCCTGCCACCAGTTGTACCCTGCTTTAGACTTCAGGGAGTGTTCACCCACTTTGTTTCACATGAATATATAGTGGGCTTGGCATGCTCTTCTCTGACAATGGCATTAGGTACTGGAGGGTGCCATGAAATTGGCCGACCAGGATAATGTTATTGTTTGCGGAATATGATCTTTTTGTGCCAGTTCAAGAACTCCAAAGGGATGTGAGGACAATGACTGGATAAGCATTCCACTGGTCTCAATGGATGACAACAACGCTGGCCATGCTGCATGGTTCTATGTGGTACATCAAGGTACCCGATCTTGCTCATCATTTTGAATTGGGCGGCGATCTGTGTGCTTAGAATACATTTTATCACCAGTTACCAAAAGGTTTGAAAAGCTTTTTAAAGGTTGCTTTTGAGCCTTGGCAAAGTACGAGAATTAATTTGTTTTCTGATGGTTGCATGACCATGATTACAATAGATGCTGTTTATGAGATGGCATGTTTCACCCGCTTTAAGGGTTCACCAAAAGCACAAGAATAGTCTGACATCTTGGTGCTGGAGGTTTTTGCTTGCATGACTTTCCACATGATTATATTTGATCCTCGTTGGCAATAGATTTTGAAAAAAGATCTGGTGGCTGTGTAGGTGCCATTGCGTGAGGAAGTGGCCCCTTTCCTATGTATTACAAACACCCTAATTGTCTAGTGGAGCGTGTGAACGAGACTCTGTGGCTCTACATAAGATGTGTTCTTAACTATGCCACAAACCTATTGGAACACTTTGCTGTCCACATCAGAATAGGCTTAATTAATTGTGTGCATTCTGATCTTGTGTGTATGGCACATATTTCTCAGAGATGGTTGCATTACAGAATTTCGTTCTGACTTCTTCAATGGCAACTGGGATCTTGCCTCTGACTTAGTGGCGCCTGTCCTCTTGCTATGTTAAAGTTTACACATTTAAAGAAATACCAATGCACTGGCACTGATATGACATGTAATTGTGTGTTGGATGTCTGCTTCCTGGAGCTTTTTTGTGCATGTTGATTTCTTCACCAGCATAGTGCTCCACCGCTGGATCACCCTTCCCTCTGCATGTGTACTCAAGGCCATCACAGGTGCATCAGTGAAGGATCATTCTTATCATCCCACCTGGGGGGACGGTGGCTTGACCATCTGTTTTGGATACAACAGCCCAGGGTAAGAACATGGGGTCTGATGAAGGATATGGTTTGTTCGCCAAACACTTGGTGTGTGTGTGTGTGTGTGTGTGTGTGTGTGTGAGAGAGAGAGAGAGAGAGAGAGAGAGAGAGAGAGAGAGAGAGAGAGAGAGAGTGTGATGCGAGTGAGCTGCTAACGCTGATTAAACAATATGCACCATGTTCTTAAGTACAGTTGGGTGCCGGAGGTGTGGTGGTTGATGCTCAAACGAGTAAAGCTAAAACAACATAGATTGGCTAGGTCTCAAACCCAGATTTCTCACTTGTAAGGACCAGGGCCAATTGTTTCAATGTTCCGTTCTGTTTTGAATTGAAACATATGCGCCTCCTTGAACTGATTACTAATGCACACTAAAGAGCAAAATAATTATTAAAGGATAAAAGAAGGATAATTAGAACAAACATTTCGACAAATCTTCCTTATTTCACAAAGAGTTTGACTGAGCTGCTACTGCCATTGACGGAAGCAATTGAAGAAGAATTGTTAATGCACAAAGACAATTAAAATAGTCAAATTGTGGAGAGCCAAACATGGGACAATAGTGCAAATGTATGGGAATTAAGGGCCAACCATGAATCATACATTGAACAGGGAAATAATGGTAAACAACAAAACCTTAAAGGTGTGTCTGACAAAACAAGAATTGATGCCATTCCTACCATTCTCACTTTCTTTGAAAAAGAGAAGAAGAGAAGTGGAGTGAGCACAATTAGAGAATATAGACTGCCTGGCCCAGTACAGACACCCTAACCTACTCCCACAAGCAGCCCAATTGGAGATTGTTTTGACATCAGTACCGCCATTCAATAAAATTAAAAAAAAAACGGAAAAAAAGATTTCACTGATTAATGAAAATCTCCCATTGGATAACTGTTTGAATAAATGGCCCTCCTATTTATTCTGCAACGATTAAAATGGCTTGCAGAACCCCATGTTTCAGGAAAATGTGTTAGATGTCAGATGGTAACTGTGTTGTTCTTACACAGGAGGTGCTGGATAGTGACTAGATTATTTTTTTAACATTGCTATAAATAGAAGAACTGGGATTGACTCACACAGTTTATTCATTTTTCCCTCATAATACTTCCAGCCCTTCTTCTATTTTTATCCTCCTAATTCTATCTGTGGCCTTTGACACAGTTGATCATCCCACTCTACTCTCTGCTCTCACTTTACTCAAGCTTTCCAGTTCTATCACTGATTGGTTCCGCTCCTATCTTTCTAATCACTCTTTTTACATGCCGTGTTCTTGCTGAACCTCCCCTCCCCAACCTTTCAAATATGGGGTCCCCGAAGCTCGGTAGTGGGTCCCCTACTTTTTTACATCTATACAATACCTTTATTATTCATTATTGAATTGTTCAATCTCTCCACACACTTCTACAGTGATGATTCTCAGATCTTGTTCTCCTCCTCTATATTGTCTGACTGTCTTCATGCCTCTGTATCATCATGCCTGTCCACTGTCCAAGCCTGGTTGCAATCCCACTTCCTTCACCTTTCCCTTTGGAACACTGAGATTCTCTACTTACCATTTAACTCTCCTGCAGCCTTCCCCCCTCCTACTGGTCTTCCCTTTTCCTCTTTTGTGCTTCACATTATTCCCTCCACGCATAATCTTGGCATCATCTTTGAACCTTGACTATCCTTCCTCTCAAACATTATTTTAGCTTCTCGCTCTTGTCGCTTTCTTCTCTTTAACATTTGTAAAGCTTACACTTATCTATCCTTTCACACTGCAAAACTTCTTATCACTTCTGCTATCTTTTTTCCACTTGACTACTGTTCTGCACTTCCTATTGGACGACCCTCTTCCCATCTTATTCCTGTATGTGTTTTTTTCAACTCTGCTATGCTTCTTCTATTCTAACTTCCCCTGACACTTCTATTACGTCCTCTCTTCTCTCCATTTCCCTCCTTTTCTATGACTCTAGACTTCTCTTATTACAACTTTCACTTCCAGAGTTTACATGTTCAATCACAACACAGTACCACTTTCAGGGACATCTTTTGACCAAAATGCCAGGTTTAGCAGAAGTGACATCACACGACCCTAGTTCTCTGATGACATCACAGGAAGCGATGGAACACAACCTTTCACTCCTTGACAAAACAGGAAGTGGCATCACATAGCATTGTTCCTAAGTACACTACGAAAAATATGGTTACAATGGGGGTCATTACAACCCTGGCGGTAGGGGGTTAATGGGGCCGGCAGAGCTGCTAGTCCCGTTTTCCCCCTACTGCCTCATTACGAGTTCTCCTCGCAGGACCCGCTAAGGACGCCTGGTTTTACCAGGCGTCCTTAGCGGGTCCCGCGAGCAGACCAGCATGCTAACAATGGTCCCGTCATTAACAGGCCCGTTGTTAGCATGCTCCCCATTCCGATTGAGCCCTATGGGGACTCGAATAGGAATGGGGATGGGTTCCTGGAATGGGGAAATACCGGGCCTCCCAAGGTCGGAATGGCCCGGTATTTCCCCATTCCAGGAACCGGACCCGGTACCCAGAATGGGGGTAGCCATGCCGCAAATGGCGGCATGGCTACCTCAATCTTGTAATGACCCCCAATATCACTGTAATGTGATAAACATTCCATACAAAAATGAATCAACATATGTATGGTTAATATCAGTGTGTATAGGTCCATGTTACCAAATGACTGTGAATACAGGCAGATGTCCAATGCCAAATGATAATGATGTGTTATTATATAGCACTTGTGCTTAAGCACTTTATATAGAACAAACACATACACACTATCACCAAACTTTTGTTGGTACTCATTTATCAACCTCAGAAGGATCAAAGGTTGAGTTGGCTTTGCCGGGATTTGAACCTGCAGCATGTAGATCACACACACATCACATCATCAAACACTCAACCCTCTGAGCTATCTTAGCGGCTTTAGCTATCTCACCTGCCATAGTAAAATGAGCAAGTCAGAAAGCAAATTACACTCTGTAGTGGAAACCATGAATCTGGTATCTGAGATTTAACAGCAGGCTAGTTCATCTGCATTTCAGGTGCAAAGTTGGCCCAATGTCAACCCTGCATGGATCTACTTTTCAGGCTTGAGTGGTTAGCAAAATACATACCATTGGGAGGGTTCAAACCTGTGTATTAAAGAATTTAGAGTAGCACAGGAAAAGCAGTGCGCTCACATGGCATCCCATATTCTGAGCACTTGCTACCTCCTACATGCAAACAAACATCCTGAACAGCATGCCTTAGGGAAACGAAAGATAGACACATTACAACAAAGCATTATTTGTGGCACAATGAAATCAAGGCCCACTTTATGTGCTATGGTCAAACATGTCTACACTGTACACACGCTTTTAGGCATAAAGATTTTGTCAAGTGACCGAGGACATTGAGATGGAATGTCTTGTGTTAATCGTAACAGAGACAATGGAAGAAACTGCAACTTGTTAAAAGCAAAATACAGTCCAAAATGGATGCTTCTTCTACTCTAAATGCTATTTTGAGATTTTTGTCTGCATTGTGAATTTGCGGTGTTTAAGAACAGACTAAATCAGTGCTCACCCTGTGAAGTGTGCCTGAAATAAACCTTTAATGAGTCTAGCAATTATTGTATAGAATTCCAGAAAGACCCATTAATTGTTATTCCTATGCCTTCTTATTTAGGGTCACTTCTCAAAGTGTTACACTTGTGGAACCCCTTGTTTTTCTTTAAAGAAGCCTGAACAAGAAAGCCAGCTGCCCTAGAAACAAAGAGCCACATGGCAATGACCACAGCCCTGGAGATTCAATTTGCAAAAAAAGCAACAACAAAAATATTTGTTTTTAGGGGTAGCAAGGGAGACCTGGCGACCACCAAATGACATCCCTGGCCACTTTGTTTCACCAGCCAATACCTCACCTTCTTAATAAACTACCTCCACGCTCCATTCCACCATCCTCCCTTCTTCTGGTCCTTTGGTCTACTGCCTCCTCCTCCTCTGATCACACCGAACAACGCACACCAATGTGTTTCTTGTCCCTTTCTATCCTTCCCCTCCTGCCTCCATTGTTTCTCCTATTCTGGTTCACAAGGCCAAACATTCCCTGCCTTTCCCGCCCTGGAGGCATTACAGACATCAAACCACATTTAAGGCAGTCTAAGCCCCACAGCAAAACTTCCTATCACTTCTGCTATCCTTTTTTGACTCAACGACTGTTCTGCACTTCTTATTGAACTACCCTCTTCCCATTTTACTCCTCTATGTGCTGTTTCCAACTCTGCTATGCGTCTTCAATTCTCACTCTCGCCTCACACTTCTATTGCACCCTTTCTTCTCTCCATTTCCCTCCTTCTCTATGACTCTAGAGTTCTCTCTAATTTTCTCTTCAAGTGTTACCATGGCCTTTCTCCTCCCAATCTTACCTCCCATATCCCACTCTATTCTACTTCACAACCTCTTTGCTCCCAGAAACTTCATCTTCTTTCTATCCCAAAGTCTCCTTGTGCCCCTTTTACAATTTTGTTCATTCTCTCTTTTGGCTCCTACATTCTGGAACGGGTTTCCACCTGGTATCCAGGTTTCCTCCTCTCTCCAGACATTTAGCTTCTGACACACAGCACATCTTCTGATAACTCTAACATCTTCCTAATACTTTTTCTTCATTCTGCTTTTGTAATTGGATGCATCATTTCAGATGATTTCTTGTACCATTGTTGTACTCTTACATGTGCAGCATCTTGGCAAAAGTGCTTTATGAATTGAAAAGAAATACAGAAATTTGGAATTTATGTGCGTCACTATATTGTTTGCTTATTCGAAAGAAGAAAGCTCTGGATAATCTTAATGGAGATGGGGATTGCCCCTGGTCTCTTACCAATGATAGTTTTGCTACATTCAAACACAGAGGTGGCAGTTTTGTATAGCCACAACAGGAAATTTAAGAGCCTTTAATGCAAATCATGATCTGCGGCAGGGTTGGTCTTGCACAGATCCTTTTCATTAAGCAATAAATCCCTACAGACATAACCTCCCTGGTAAATCCCCCAGTGCAGAGGTTTCTTTTGCTATTAGCATCCCAGCATTTTTATCGGGATGCAAATTGTTGTTAAGTTGATAAGTGGCACGGTTGTCTATTCTCAAATTAAAAAATAACTACAAACAAAAATGGCTACCATGGATTAGGGAAAAGGGATCTGCATATAGTACCTTCTCACTTTTCATGGTGGCCATTATAGCAACAGAGATGCGCAGAATCATTGAGTGTTCCCGGAGCTGGCATGGGACAAAGGAGCACAAGGTAAGTGGGGTGGGGTGGGTGTGGGATGCTGAAATTGAGGTTGGGTGAAGGCAAGGAGGGGAAGGGGTGCTCTTACCTCATTCCCGGTGGGGAAGATAGCAGTCTCCCACTTCCGAGTAGGCTTGAAGCAGGGGCTTTATCAAGAGGTAAAAACCCTGTTCCGACCCTCCTGATTGGCTGAGAGGCCACCACCACAGCCCCCACCGGGTGCTAATTTATATTTCAATAAAATTGAAAACGGAATGGAATGTTTTTAAGATGTGCCACATGTGGGCAGCCTCAGAGTCCCTTTATAATCCTATGCAGAAAATGCAGTCCTTATCGTAAAAACCCTGAAAGCATTACAGTTTCGAATTAAAATGTACGAATTATACATGGTACACAAAGACTTAAAGGAGAATGCTGCAAAATCCTATGTTTTATCAGCTTATTAATTGGAGCAAAAATAAATATTTCAAAATAAAGGATGACATTCTCCCAAACGTTTACATATCTATCTTAAAATCTCCTTATCAAATAAATGGAGAGGGCCAACACATTGGGAAAAACAAAATATTAAATGACCGCCATCAATCGGGGATCATGAAAACTGCTACCACTTAAAAATCTGAGAGGTGCCTTTGATTTTAAAAATGTATAGGATTAATCATCACTACTATATGGGGCCAGAATCTGAGGTTTCAAACATGTATCTCAAATGCAGACAGAAGAAAATAATTTATTCTGGAAGATATTGGGTTTACCATCTAGTGGACTGGTATACTCTTTTCATGCAGAGCTGGTAGTTGATTGTGTTGGGGACCATATTAAGGTTGCCTCTGTTCTTATTTGTTTTCTAATGTGATCCAGTCCATTTACCAAGCATGCAAGAGATATTGCGTTTGATATATTACACTTAGGCAATTCAGGTAAGTTACACCGGTGGGCATTTGTTAAAAAAATGAATGCTTCTCAATAGTTTAGTCCCTCTCGAAAAAATGGATCCATCGATATGAGGAAATGCTGAGGACTGTCTCGTGGGAAAGTATGCATTAGGTAAGGAATCATAAGACATTCTGAAAGTTTCCAATATTTCACATGTGAAAATAATAAACTGTTAATATTATAAAATTATTTAACTAGGAATTTGACCTTAAGACGATGTTTTTATATACCAAAATTTAGATTTAATCTTGTAGATATTAGTGCGGTTCCGGAGAATGCAGAGAATTCCATGATTACTGATGTGCCAACTGCACTGATGAAATGTAAGTTATTGTTTTGCCCATTGTTTTTTTTTTTTTTTTTTGTAAATTATAGTTTATTACAAACTTTTGTTACAAAACATTCTCTTTGATTACAACATTTACTTCAGAGCTATTCCCATTTTCTCATTCCCATCTCTATTTAATTGTATTACGGTGGTCTCGCCGTTCTTCGCTATCGTCGACATCACTTTCTGTTCAATGTATCACTGAATCCATGAAGTTTACGATTGCACATGTCAAGTGGACCGAGCTTCCACTTAAAACGCGGAACCACCACTCGTCCATATTCATGTTTGAGGGCGCAAACTTCGCTAGATGGAGTGTTCATAGATCTTTGAGAGTTGCACATTCTGCTATTAAATGTCTAGAGGATTCTACTGCATCTCCACAATGTCTACAGATATTATCCAAAGTGGACTGATCATGTCTCATAAATAGCATTTCCTTTACTTTAATGACATTTAGTCGCAGGCGGAGGAATTTGTCTCGATGGTAACGTGATGGAAATTGCACCAGGTAGCTTGGCATTACATTCCGTTGAATCTTGATAGGTCCAAGTTTTAGTGCAGATACTAACTTATCTAGTTTTCCTAAGTTTGTCATCCAGGCCCATTCATATAACTTGCGTTTTGCAATTTGGGGTTGCCCAAGGAGCAACTCCATCTTGATGTCTGCAGCAAGCATGATCTCCCTTATTCCTTTGACCCATTTTGAAGTTACATCTGTGTGCGGGTGTCCGATTGATGAGGCAAATATTTCATATGCTGGTTCGGGATTTGGGATCTTCATCTTTCGTAGAAGCGCTAAAGATTTCCAAAGGACACTAGAGTATAATTCATCTAGCGCCAACTCGTGTCTAATGGCAATAATTGAAACATGTTTTGGTAGCTGAAGCACTGTCTTCCAAAACATGCTTTCAAGCTTGGCCCAAATTTGATTGTCTAAGTTCCACCCAGCTTCTGACCCGAAGGTGATGGCGGGTATTGCCTTTTGATAGTAGAATGTTCTAACAGGTGTTAGCGAAAATTTGCCATAAAGATTGTGAATTCGACGCCCTTGAATTGCCAGCGTTTTCATACGTTGTGTGATATCCTGTGCCCAGCTCCATTCTCGAATCGATTTGTTTATCGTTATCCCAAGATATCGGATTTCGTTAACTTCAGCAATTGGATTGGCGTCGATCTTCCACACAAATTTTTTATTTTTGGAGCCTTTTGCCAATCCAATTTGCATTATCTTAGTTTTCTTTACATTTATTTTTAAGTCGTTTGTGGTCATGTATTGGTGTAGTTTAGTTAAGAGACGTTGCAGTCCTATCTGGGTTGTATCAACTAGAACAATGTCGTCAGCATACGTTAAACAGTTGATGTGCTGTCCATTTACTTTAGGCGGGAAACACTTTACATTTTTCAATGCCAATGGCATGTCCGCGATGTAGAGTTTAAATAAGCACGCGGCAATCGGACAACCTTGTTTCACGCCCCTATGGGTCATCACTGAATCTGACAAAATTCCTTTTTCGTTTAATCGGATCTGTATAGATGTCGTCGTGTGTAGAGCTTTAATGGGTTGTAATAAGTTCTCTGGGTAGCCCCAAATGGTTAGCTTCTGCCATAGTTTTGTGCGATTTATTGTATCGAATGCTTGATGCATATCGATAAAGGCCAAGAATAACTTTGACCGTTTTTCTAAGGAATTCAATTTTAGTATATTTACCAAGGTCAAGTTGATTTCTGTGCCGACTCCCTTGGTAAAGCCGGTTTGACGGCAGTCATTAATATTCTTCGACTTAGCCCAAGCAGAAAGTTTCTTTTGTAAGAAGCCAGCAAACACCTTTCCAATTGTGTCAAGTAAAGCGATTGGGCGGTAATTTGCCGGATCCGCCCGATTACCCTTCTTGAAAATGGGTACTATGATCGCTGTTGTCCAAGAAGGCGGGATTTTTCTCAGCTCTGCAATCTTTATGAACAGGTTACAGATGAAGGCCGCCCATTCTTGTTTGTTGGCTTTCAACATCATATTGGTGATGCCATCTGGGCCCGCTGCACGGGAGTTGTTAAGTTTTAGTATGGCCACAATGATGTCTTCGATATTCTCATCACAGTCCCATTTAGCCTTGGATTCTATTTGGGCTGGGATCATTTGGTTAATTTCAGTCGCAAACACTTTGCTAAAGTGGCTTTTCCAGTCACTCTCAGCGACTCCACTAGCCATTGTGTCGGCTTGATTACGAGCAAATTTGTTCATGATTCGCCAAATTTCTCTACAGTTGTTTGTTTTTATGAGCTTCAACATGGCTTCACCACGTTCTTGGTCGCGCATGTGGGCATAGGATTTCACCCAGTTCCGGTATTTTTGTTTACGTTTTTTTATCCTTAACTCAGTCTCCACCCCTCCCTCAATTTTTAGTCTATGTATGTCTTTATGCAGTTTCTTTTTTTCCATCTTGACTTTGAGGCTCCAATCATGGGCATGTGTTTTGTGAGGTGGCAACTTCAAAAGAGAAATTTCTTTCCTGCATGGTAAGAGCTCACAATAATTTAGCACTGTATCCTTGGACCATGTCAAATTTTGGAAGTCTTTGTCCAGCCTAGTTATTTGTTTGCTGTTTAATCTTAATCTATTATGCCCATTGTTTATCTCTAGGTTCTGGTTCATTTTCATTCCATCTGGTTTTGAAGGGAGAGTCATAGTTAGAACTAGAGCATCATGATCGCTATTTAATGTCTCCAAAATTCTCAAGTTCTTGATTTTATGCCATGAGTGCTTTGAGATCCAGAAATAGTCCAAAATGTTTTTGTGGCCCATATTGTTCCAGGTATATTTCGGTGGTGTGTCGCCCTCTACACGTCCATTTATCATTTCGCAATCTCGTGCGTCCATTGCGAGAGACCATAGTGCACTTCTCGATTGTTGGCGTGACACTTCTTTCCTGGTTTCTACGATATAGCGTCTATTTGAGTCAAACCAGGATGTGTTCATGTCGCCGCAAATAAGAATGCAAATTTCACCATCTATTTGTTGATATTTATCTATGGTCTTCGTTACGGAAGATATGAATTTTTTTGGAGTTATCTGTGCCGGATTCCAATATATATTAATTATCAGGATGTACTGGTTATTGGAGTTTTTCCCGTTTTGGTGTTGTAATAACGTACTTTGTACGAAGATGTTTGGGTTGTCCGTTTCGATAATTTCCCAGGCGGTTCCGATTTTAATCATGGTTATGAGTCCAGAAAACGGGCGGCCCTGTGCATTTTTCTTTGCCGGATTTAACAGGGTCACATATCCATCTTTAGTCGGTAAGGTCCTCAACCATGTTTCTTGTAGACAAATGGCTAGATTGTTGGTCAAATCGTCCGGAAAGTCGGCATACAAATGATGGAAACCTCGAGTGTTCCAGGAGATCAGTGTCAGCGGGATTCCTTCCCAACTCTGGCATAGCTAATGATTAGTCCTTCCTGATTTCCACTTGCTTGTCGACGGTTGTGGTCCTGGGGCAGTCATTAGATGCTGACGTAACTCTTCACGGCGATATGCATGGCCCGATATGTTCAAGGCTTTTTGTCTGATTTCTGACTGGATGTGAGATTTTTCAGTCTGCACTTCAGAGACTTCGAAACCCAAGAATAAGAGTTCATCTTTTGCGGATACGATTGTCTTGCGCACCGCCTGTGATTTTATATGGAGGTAGACTCTGTCTGCGTGTGTCTCAGAGATGTACTCGACGATTTGGATGTCCTGAGAGGACACCGTTCTGAGTGCTGGAACTGAGTGAAAAAGTCGAATAACATTTCCTCTATTTAGATTGACCTCATTTTCGTCTACAAAAACATTTTCAATAAGAATTTTTGTTACCATGGCATTGTTCTCCTTGGGCGTTGCCTGTTCAAAGTGTTTTTGTGCTTTAAGTCTCTGTGTGGCCGTTTGTTTCGGGTTCAGAGTCTCCTTCATTACTGAGATCCGCTCGTCGCTACCAGGGCGTTGTACTTGTTTAGTTGCTTGGCGAGGAGCTGCTGATTTCCCCGTCAGTTGTGCTTCAGATGCTCTCAATTTCACATATTCAGGTACAGTATCGTTTTTGCCAGACTTCGAGATTGCAAGCCATGGGTTTAGAGTTGTCTTCCTGGCCAATTCGACCACACCTTCCATCTTGTTTTGAACGATTGTAGTATCGAAGAGTTCCTCCCCGCTTGGCTCTTCCTCATTCTCATCGTAGTATGTAGAGAGGTTACATAAATCATCAGATGACGATTCTGAATGAACGGATTCGACATCTGAGTCTATTCTTTGACGTTTTTTAGAGTTATTTTTTTGAGGTGTAATCGATTTGGATTCCACCAATTTCATTTCTTTTGTGTTTCTCGGTTTTACTAACTCACCTTTAGTACCTCTTTCGAAGAGTCCAAGTTTGGCAGGTGTAGTCAAGTTTCTTATAAACTTCTTTGATTTACTGGTTTGCTTTTTTACTGTACAATGCTTCTTTTTTTCATTTTGTTTCTTATTAGTAGGACCAGAACTGATCCCTTGCAGATTCTGTGTTGGGATCTTAGTCGTCAGCGTTTTAGCTGGCCCATTGAAAATTCCGAATGATGTTTTTGCTGACGAACACTGGGCAACAACTGGTGGATGAGGTATTTCGGTTGTTTCAGGATGCTGATTGGTTGCTATTGTAACTACATTGACGATTGAGTCAGAATCAGGTGCTGCATTTAAGCAGCTGTGGAGTTGATTAACAGTTATGACGGAGGTAGGATCGCTCAGAATAACGGCACTCTGGACTGCGGGAGTCACGCTCGCCCCGGGGATCTTGATGCCCTTTCCAAGGTTTAGCTGATTACTCCCGTCGCTCAAGGTGAAAGCCGCATCCACTTCAGGCGGATTTGCTTCGGGAGTCGTTTTATTAGCTTCCATAGTACTCAATTCAGTCAAACTAACTTGCTTTACACTCTTAGTTTCCAACAGGTGTTTCATACATGCAGTTATTGTATCCATCATTGTTTTTCTTTCGGCAGTGTCTTTTCCTGTGATTTCATTCAATCTGTTATGCCACAATTTAGAGGTTTCAGCTTCTTTGTCCAGACGGTCTTGCAACATCAGATTCACAATTTCTAGTTTTGAGAGCTTGGTGTTAAGCTGGACCATGTATGCACCGTTATTTTGGACTGCTTCGTGGAGATTCTCATATAGTTTTGTAAATGGAATTAACGCTAGTGAAGTTGCTGCGAGGACATTGTTGTGTATCTGTATCGCGGCTGCGGCTGACAGATTTGATTTCGAAGATGAAAGGGCCTCCTTATGGAGATGGGCTGAGTTGTTTTCATCGGGCAATATGCTCGAGTCGGAGATGCCTTGCGCTGCGTGGTCCGCAGTCCCTTTCCCCGACTTAGATGCTCTAGTCATGTGTTGTTGTATGTTTGGAGTGGAGCAGTATGAGGAACTCCTTGCTGTCGATGAGTTTGTAAGTCGATTCAAGTTAAACATGTTTGCTTGATTGATGGTGTTTTGATTCCGGGGAGACAGATTTTCACCACAGTTAGCATCGCCATTTTTGTTCCGCATTTGGTCATCTGAACATTGTCGAGCTGTACTATTCGAAGCTGTGTACTGATGAGCATTTGTCCATTCATCCATCAGAGATTTGACATTTGAGGAGCACACTGTTTTTTTTTTGTTTGTTTTTATCAATTATGAAGCTCTCAGACAGGCGTTCCTTCATTTTTTCAAAGTCGGCTTTTAGGCGTTCAGTCAGCCTAGCTTCACGACCTGCTAAGTCTACTCCAAGAGTGTTTATCTTTGGGATACTGGACTCTGCTAATACCAATTGGGAGTTTGATCTTGACGACGTGTTTTGTATTAGGGTGCCAGGTACTCCCTTTCCTCTCTCTGGCTTTAGTTTTTTTGCTTCCAACAAGAGGTCTTGATTTATATTGAGCGTACTTGTCGATTGCGGCGTTTTAGGTGTTTGCTCCTGGGCCTGATTTGCATCACGTGTTATGGATGTAGGGTGTACAGGGTTGGACCGGCTTGCACTGTCATCAAGGACATTACAGGGAAAAGTGAATTTAACCCGGCCAGAATCGCTCTGGTTTACAGGTACTTCTAATTCTAGTAACTCGATGTCGGTTACGTCAAACGGTGATTGGAAGGCCGTTATGTTCACTTCAATCACGTTTATAGCGCTTTCTATGTTATTCTCCAAGTTCCAGGTAGTCTGGCCGTCGATCGTTGTCTTTGCGGTGGCGTTAAGGTCCGCTTCCACGGCTGCCACACGTGGCGAGACCTCTGCTTCCACCCGCAAAGCGCCATCGGCGGTGTCGGCTAGAGGACGAAGTGGAAGCTCATTTCTTAGCCATGGTCGTTTAAGGAACATGTCGGTTTCATCAGTTGGTCTGGAGGCTATTTTTGAAGTCCTTAGACTCTCTGACACAATGTGTACTAAAGTTTTTGGTTGTTCACCTGTTAGATGCAATGCTGGTATATTGCAAACTTTCTGGTTTGACCCATTGGATGGATTACATAAGAGTGTTTGTCCTTCCACACGCTCATCGAGCTCTCCTCTTGACCACTCATACCCTTCAAGCGACCCTGTTTGGTCAGGTCTCCCCCCTAGCTTGCATGATGACCTCATGTTAACATTGTAGTCACGCATTTGTAATGACTGTTTTAGTTTAGCACGAGTTTGAGGGCCCTGATCGGCCATTTAGAGGACTTACCTCTTCACTCTTGGTTTCGCCGCGGACCACGGACTGCTTCCCACACGGCTCTGGGCTGTGTTGTGTACTTGATTGTATCGTCCCAGCTCGCCAAACAGCCGCCCAACAGCCCTGCTATCGACCTTGTCCCCGCCGGGCTTAACGCCGCAAGGGCAGTAGCTTCGGTGTTATATGCGCCTCAGTAGTCACGTGACGAAGACGTGGGCGAAGTAGCCCCGCCTCCTCTAGGAAGCGAGGGGAGATCCGGCAAGAGCAGAGGAGCCGCTCGCAGTGTCGGTCCGCCGGTAGGTTTTTTCGATTATCTGATCAGCGTTTGTCCTCAGGCCAAAATGAAGCACACACCCATTGTTTAGTTCCAAACGTACTATGACAATAATTATTAAACATTATTTTGTTGTTGCACTATCAACATGTACAAGGCGTTAAGAAATAAATATAGTTTGTGTCTTGATGTCGAAATTGACTAAGCTAAATGGTCCAAGAAAAATCCAAAATCCAAGAAAAACCTAATTTGTAGAACGATATAACGTAACCATTTTATGTAGATCTCGCTATTTATTTTATACTGTATTTGATGCTTATATTTTAAATTGCCTATTATAATATTGTGTTTCAATATTTTTGTTTCAGTATCTTATTGAATTTTCCATATTTGATCTAACTGTTCCATGTATATGATTATGGAAAATGTAATACATTTTATGATTCCTGCATGTGTTATATTAATTGTCATGTTTTGCTATTTTTTTATGACTGCATGATATAATAAAGCTTATTTAATATTGGAGAAGATATGTTGTCTCCCTAATATAAGGTCTCCCCATTCACCAAAAAAGCAGGGTAAGAATATACAGTACAACTCCCCAAACTCCACTGATATGGTATTCTGCTGTGCTGTCTACCAACTCTTTTATAAATAGTATGTCCTCACAGTTCTCTTTTGGCTTTTCAGTATTGCTACCCAATTTTGCATCCAAACTCTATGATTTAATCTTCAATAATTAGAAAACGTATTAGCCTTCTCAGCCTTTTGGGTCAATGAATACTCTCATTTATTGATACAAGTCTTCCCATCTACTTTTCTATATTCTTTACATTTTTTTTTTTACTTTAGGGGCATGTATCATAGGTCATCGAGGATCTTGAAAAGGTAAGGTCTGGTGTGCAGCATATATATATATATTATGAATATGCATGAGACACATTTGCATTAAATTGATCCAAAGGTGAACTACTTGAAACATTTATTTGTAATTTTGAAAATGAGTTTGTTGGCTCGAGAGCCAAATTCGTGCTCGACTGGTTTATTAGTTTCTTTAATTGATGCACAAAGCCCTTCTCATTAATTTGATGTCAGCTGATTGCTGTTTGGATTTGCACTTGGGCCAAATCGGCGCATGAATTGTTTAGCCAACTAGACTGGTCGCCTAATTGGTCTAATAGTTACCATCTTTTCAAAACTGAATTTGAGCATAAACTGGATGCTTGGGATTGTGTTACTAATTTTAGTCATATGGAAACATTGAGGAGATATGCTTAACATAGCCTCTTAAAATATAATTTATGAAACCACAGACTTATCTGGCTAAATGTCCATCTAGTTTGGCTAGAAGATTATATTTACTGCTGAGACTTGACCAACTGCCTACATTGTCCTCTTTGGGGCCACAGCTTGGGATTCTGTGTGAGAATCAAACAGTTCATGTCTAAAATTCTTAATGTACAAGAAACTGTGCCGCATGTGCTGATATCTTGTAGTACTCTGGAACCTCTGTATATGAACCAACAGGTGTAGGCTATACATAGCATAACCTCCATAAGGCAAGATGAATTTTAATATGTCTCTTTTGTTGGTATTGTATAGCATAGCTCAGGGGCAATGTGCTCGCCTTGGAAGCAAAATTGCACGGAGCAACACAAGCTCGATCTCCGGGTCCATGCTTAGAAACCTCTGGGTATTAAGCGCGTTATAAATAACCTATCATATCATATCATATAAGAAGGTGGTTGAAGTTGAACTGGGAATTACAGCATGCAACTATTAGCAATTGATGTTTGAAGAAAATTGGGTATAAATGCAGGAAACTACAATTAATCAATGCTTGACTAATTTGTTAAATATTTTTGTATAATTGTATTTGATTATTATATTATGGATTTGAATTATGTTTTCCCTTTAAGGATTGTATGATGTTGATATATGTGGAGACTTCTACATAATTGATTTCACTTTATATTAAATAAAATACAAATGATCCTGTTTTATTTTATATGAAATATTTAAAATATTTACTAAATATTTATGAACAATCCCTGCATCTTTTGGCAAATTTGATGGTACTTTATGTTGAATAGTCTTATTTAATTGTATTGCAAGACAATGTTTCCTTGCAAACATATGAATACATGAAAACATTAACTGCCTGATTCATGGAATTATTTGCGTGAAAAACGCAGATTTGCGTGCCTTTCTGCCCGAAAATCCCCATAATTCAAACAGGGATTTTCGGGCAGAAAGGCACGCAAATCTACGTTTTTTCACGCAAATAATTCCATGAATCAGGCTGTAAATATACTTTAAAGTATGAGGAAAGTTTGTATGAATGACCATGCTGATGTTATAAATCAAATGAACTTGCACTAGGACAGAAAATTGTCTTAAAGATGTTTGGTGAAGGGAGGAGAAAGCACAAAGTATATCACAAGTGGGATGGCAGTAGGAGTGCATATGAATTGGGACAGAAAGTAAAATGAAGACCATAACTTCAATTAAATGTAAACCAGACATGGCCATTGACAGAAGAAAACAGTGAAATATTTTCCTGTTAAGTACTATGATACAGCCTTGCGTTTTCTGTATTTTATACCATGTTACAAAACCATTGAGTCGAAACACGTAATTAATAACAGTATCTTCTTACTTCGTTTTAATGCTATGTGTTCCTGTTCCAAATGTAATTGTAATCCATAGACCTCAAAAGTATGAAATCATGAGTGGATGCTGCCAAGATTCAAACCTGTGTCCTTCAGTCTGAGTACAGTTGTGTAAGTCTAGCGCTTAATTCAACAGGCTATTTTGCTGGTCTACTAACGATGGAGCATTGAAAAAATCTGAGGGATAGGGAAATTCGTCACACAACACAATTTTTTGATCAAGTGCTGAATCTGGGATTTGAACAGACATCACAAGATCGTAATGTATCCATGAGACATTAACTCACTTGATATTTTCTGCATTTACTGTGCTTATCTAGTTGAATTACAGATGCTGCAAAAGATGTCACTTCTATATGATTGAGATCCATGCCCGCCCTGGTCCTTTTTGATGCACAACAGGTGAAAATGGTGTCCATTTCTGCTGCCCCTGGTTCCCCAGAATCATTTTACCTGCTGTATGGAAGGGCATAGTGAATGTTCAATGCAAATAATCATGGCTGAACATTGCCCCTGTAGTGGCTCCAATTCACAACAATGAGGAGTTGTAAACGACTACAATTTACTATTTAGGGGATATGCCCCGAGGCAGTGGCCAGACCCTGTAGGTAACGTCCTGCCACCAAAGTTAAGGGCTCGATCACAGTGAGGGTCCCTTAACGAGGGTGGTGATGCCAAAAGTCTGTTTTCCATGTTAATGATGCCTAAGCTGACAGGTGCACTGCGCCGCACCGCGTAAGAAAGGTACGTTGATTTTCTTTTTCTTTGGTTTACAAAAATGCAACACACCATTAGCACGCATGTGCGAAAGTACACGAGTGCTGAATACTGAATGGGACACTGGCCACCCAGGCTACTCGGAACTCGGTCTTGTACTAGACAATACAGCCCGCGTTTCTAGCATCCTGGTTTGACACCACCCTTTCCCAGGGTGCTAATGAGATGTAAAGTTACACAGCAATAATTTATTTGGTTGAAACATTGCCACCTGAAGCCCACAATTGTATAGAATACGTGTTCTAGCAAACATCAAGTTTAGATTTGTTCACGTGCCATCAAGCACATTTGCAAACATTTCTGTGAATGGCATTTTCCAAATTAGGCTCCTGTAATGATAGAGTAATGCTTATTACCAGATGGAAGACATTATTGACCATCGCGCAGCCAATCGGAATGCAGTCAATAACAACTGGTATTGAATGCATTGCATACATTCTGATTTCAGAAACAGACAAGGAAACAGCAGAGAGCATCCAAGAAAAAGCAATGTGATTTCCCAGCAAGATTTCTTTCAAGAAGACATAGCCCTGCTGAGAGAATCTTTTGATCTTTTTGGCACTGAACTTTCAACATGAGAGGTTTCATCCAATTTCACACCAAAATGAAAGTTAAAAACATACTAAAATGCTTTAATCTTCGAATAGAGAAACTGCTTGCGTTTGCATTACTCCCAGTACATAGTTATGCAAAAACCATTCCTGCTCAAGCAAGCTCCCAAATAAAAAGCTTACCTTATAAAAACAGCTAGAAAGTAAAACGTGATTTAAATTTCTAACACACTTTGGGCCTGATTCACAGGAGTTTTTTTTTTTATATAATGGTGCAATCCCATAAAAAAACCTTCTGTGAATCAGGCCCTTTGTCTTTTTACTGTGCCACTATTAAACTAATGCATGTTTACTTGACCACAGCAATGCCAAGATGTAAATAGCTTTTACCATTATGTGCTAATAGTCTTATACATCTTGATATATGTGTCATTATTGCTTGGGATAATTACCATCCCCCAGGATATGGAACTCAGCTTGACTCAGCTTGACCCCCTCCCTCGTTCAATAAGGTTACAGTAATATAGAACTTCAGAAATTGACATATACAATATCAGTTATATTACTGCTAAACCATTCAACCGGTTAAGGGGGCCCTCAGCGTCCTGTCCTTATTTTTTGACTGATTGCAAAGGAAATGATGGGCTAGGTTCCTTTAAACTCACTTAAACGTGTCTCAGATTCGCACACACAGAATGTGTTCTTATACTGAAAGTAAATGGAAGCACGTTTTTCTGTAACACGCATTAGAGATGTGTTGCAAGAACTATAAGTCAATCCAGTGTATCTATAGTGTAGGCAAAGCCCAGCGGGCAGCAGAGTCACCATCTGTTCAGTAGATTTGTGTCTTACTGGTGCCTTGCTGTGCTCGGGAGACCTGATCCCCGGGCATTCCCAACACGTGAAGCACATGATTTAATCTTCCGAAAACATATATGGTTTCATTACAAAACGATGATCTCAAATTGGCACGTGTTTTCACGTAAAGTGGCCCTGAGAGGCCAACGTTGTATAATTCATGAGGCTCCAATTCACTTACGCTGCTGCGATTGTGCAGAGTCACCCCAATTTGTTTTAAAGTGCATGTTTACGGTGAACATGACACATCTCAATGTGTGCATTGGAATTTCCATGGAAAATACAACGTGGTACCCTAGAAAGATTGGCGAATCATTCCATGAAAGAGGACATTTAATCCAGCAGTGAGATCCGCAGAGTCTAAATGTAGCTGTTGGTAACTGCAGTAATACACACCAAGGCGTGAAAACATACTGAACATTTTGAGGTCACTGGCTGACGCTCCATTGTTTTATTTGAAGAAAGGACAATGAAAATACGTGTTTACGCTTATTTCAGTTTCAAAATACACAATTTAATATGGTAAACCTCACAAACCTAAATGCGATATTATATTAAAAAAGTTCAACCTATCAGCTATGTTGAATAAACATGTTGACTATGAGAAAGTTATCAACTGGTAAACAAATAAATACTGAAAAAAACAAGTTAATTTATGGGACAATTATATTGGCTGTGATATTTAAAATAACTCATGTTAAATGTATAACGTCGCTTGTACTGTGAACATTATTTAGGTCTGGCACGGTGGGGGGGGGGGGTTGGTTCTCGGTCCAAATGCTTCTGTCTTATTTTAAAGCACTGTGCTGCTTATTGAAGCATGACAGGCTTTTGACTGGTCCACTGCATGGCTTTGATTGGTGCATTTCAATGTGGCTTCTGATTGGGGTGATTGATTGATTGGAGTGTTTGCATCCATCCAGTGTTGATTCAATTGTCCAGAAGTTGCTATTAGCAGACTAGTGTTCCATTAGGGATCTTTGAGGCTGTGTAACTGGCAACCCTCAGAGCCAACTTAAGCATGAGAAAATCTGGTGAGACTGACACCTTGACATCCACTGCTGTGCCATCTTATGAGTCAAAAGTTAAGGGTGTGACACGCACATGCAAAGGTAGATGAGTGGTTGGGAGTGCTCTAACAGGCAAGTGGCTCCATGAGAAAATCTTCCCCTTGGCATGATGTGAGTTTGTATGGAACGTTTGCAAGATGCAACATGCTCTCGGTGTGTGTTTTCAGCAGAGAGCACAGTGCTGTGCAGGTAGATAGTGGTGTCCCTCCACACTTGCAAAGGTGAATAAGTGTTTAATGCACGGGTCTCTACCTCTTCAAGTCCTGTGTCAGCAGCGTTACAACAATGCTCTAGAGATGGTGGATACAAAGTAGAAGTGCAACAATCAGCTAAAGAATGGGTTGAACTCGCAGACCGTTTTCTGTGGTGGCTTGATCATTAGCTCAAAACTTGGTCTCGGCGAGAAAGCACCATCAGCTTGCTTCTTAACTTCAGTCCCAGGGCTTTAGCACCCAGCACACTTCTTGACTTCACCTAATGGCAAGCATGTCTTGTCCCTTGCTGTAGGGTACAATGTACTCATTTAGTTTGAATAAGTTAGAAGTAGGGTAAAACGTGCACTGCCAAGGAAAGGTAATTCTGCAAAAAATCTTTTTTTATCTGATACTACAGTAACAAAAACACTTGTGTTGATTTCACGAAGATATTTAATCAGGTAGTAAACACCCGACACATGTTTCGACCCAGCTGGTCGTTCTCAAGGCAGTGTAGTATAGATATGATACAAAAGAAATAACCACAAATAAAATGAAGTAGGTGAAGAACCAATATCAAATCACAATATTGTCATGGTAAGTATGAACCATTGCAAGTCAACATCAGAGATAGAAAACAACAAAGGAAATGGTTAACATGCCACATGCAAAATAGTAATATAAAGACAACATACTGGAGAACAGGTTTTTTTGGGGGTTCAGGGGTGAGCGCAAAGCACACATGAAAACTAAAAAGAGATAAGAGACAGAAAGCAAAATAAAAATGAAAATCATATGGAAATTCCATCAGTTTAATATGTTTTCATAAAAGTGTAATTACACCTCATTTGCCCCAGTGCTACCGTATTAGAATAATCTTATGAGCCCGAAAATAGGTACACATTGTCAGGACACCAAAGGCCAATGTGCCTGTGAGTGAATAATTATAGTGCCGCAAAATTAGCTAACTCACAAAAAGAGGACACCACACCTGTCTGATAAATGTGGAGACTGTGAAACATCTAAAAGACATGCAAAGAGTAACATGAACCCAGTGATAAGAGTTCTAGCTTATCCTGATGTCTTGAAAGAGGAATATAGTGAATCTATTGGTCCAAAAAAGGAAATTGAATTGACTTGGGAGGTCTTCACAAACAATAAAGACAGGAATGTCAAATTTGAAAAAATAAAAATAAAAATAGATTGTACAATATATTAATACTGTCACAAAAATTGAACGCCAAAGAGCATCTGTAGAGTAGCTTGTAAGTATATTTTGACCAAAAAGTACCACAAATCAGCAGTTTGTGTCTTAAAGAATGACCTCTGTATGGGTCAGAAAAACAGAGAGTGGGAGAAAAAGAAAATCAGTTTTCTGAATAATCATAATAGGGAAGGCTTTATAGCTTCGAACCGTAAAAATGTTAGAACATGAAATTCCTACCAGATGGTGTCGTAATAAATGAATACTATTTTTAGAGGAGCAAAAAGGTTTTCTTCATGGAATTGTCTTCACATACACAACATGGATCCGGGGGTCGTGCCTATTGCAAGTAAGAAAAACAAAGTGCAATATAGAATTGTATGTGGTCATAATAGCACGAGCCCCGGCAACGGGGCAAGGGGATAAGTGAATCCCAAAGTTGCAAAAGGTCCAGATGTTGGCGGTGTGGGAAGTAAAACATATTTTTCTTACCTCTAATGACGTATTCCCGTTGCTTACAAGGCAGTAATGGCTTTAATCTCTTGAGTAAAGCACGGTGAACGCTGACTGCCGTACTAAGGTACGTGTCAGTGAGCAGAGGTTGGAGAGAACACATAGCAACTGGCGGCGTGTTGCCACGATGACCTCATGCGACCTCATGTCCCTTCTGGACATGCCTCATGTCAGATAGTACTAGAGATGCTTAATAGCCATGAGGCATTTAAACAATCCACAAATATTAGCAAAAATCCTTAACAGAAAAAGATCTGAGAATATGAGATGAGTTAAAGCACAGCAGGTGTTAAATGGCAGAAACACTTGATAATAAAGCTATGGGCTAAAATGCAATAAGAAAAAGAAAAAGCGAAAAAGGTGCACAGCGGATGTCTGTAAAACATGTCCAAGATGCTAGTAATTAGATGAGAAATGAAAAAGGTCCATTCCGAGGAAGATTCGGTATCATGCTGAATCAGAAGAACGTATAAAGAGGAGTACAATGATCAAGGAAGTTATCAAAGGCAAATTACCGAATGCAAATGAGATGCAATAGCACATAAATATTATACACATTGTAACATGACAGATACAAAAGCGAGCAGCTCATGTCGTACAAACATGTGTCAAGAAACATGTCCCAGAACAGCAAGTAAGAGCAAATACATTTCATGTGTGATCCAAGGTTCTGAATACATAACATGTAAATAAGACATGCTCATGAGGAGCTAATCAATCTCATATCCTGGCGGGATACCATACGTTACATAGTGTCACAGAAAATCATACATTTAATCTATGACCCACGGTCGCAAAGGCAAAAAATATATAAATAAAATCAGCTCGTAAGGAGATAATCCATCTTATATCGTGGCGATATACCATGAGTTGCACAATGTCACAGAAAAACATGCATTTCATGATCTGTGTTTAGACCATTCGCAGTACATTGTAAGTTGCAAATTAGTTTGGATTCCATTTGTCTAAATTTCAGCAAAAGGTTGCCACCATGCTTACCCTGTTTGGCTCTCATTAAGCCTATAAATCTCAAATCAGATTTATCAGCCATTTGGTGCTCAAGGTGCCAATGCATGGCAAGAGGTAGTCTAGGATCATTTTTATTGAGACTGGCCACATGTTCCCTTATCTGTTCCCGTAAGTGTCTGATGGTGCTGCCTATGTACAATCTGCCACATACACAGATAAGGGCATACACAACAAACTTGGGTTTGCAGTTGATGATGTCTTTGATTTTTACAGATGTTCCTATAGCATCCTTAAATTCTTGACAATTCCTATAAGCGTATTTACAAGTGTTACCACACTTATGAAAACCCAATGGTGGTTGGAGCCAAATGGTCCCAGGTTGTTGTTTTGTTATGCTCGGATTAAAGAAGTAGGGACTCAATTTATTCTCCAGAGTGTTGGCTCTGCTAAAAATACATTTAGGTTTGTCAGAGAGGTTGGGGAGAAGGTCAGCATCTATGTGGAGGAGATGCCAATATTTGGAAACCAGTTTGTATAAAGTGGGAGAATCCTTTGAAAAGTGAGTGATGATGGCTGAGGTTCTTGCCATACTGGTATTTTTGTCATGATGTTCAAGCAGATCTGATTGCTGTGCCAGCTGGTATTTGTCACAGCTTTCCTTATTGTGGTGGGAATATACCCTCTTTCTGCAAAATGTTGCGTGAGTATCACACATTTGTCCGCAAAGTCAGTAGTTTTGCTACAGTTTCTCCTGGCCTGATAAAACTCAGCTCCATGTATGTTGTTAATTGTGGCTCACTTATGACAACTTTTTGCATGTAAAATAGAATTTACTTCGGTGGGTTTGCTGTAGGTTTTAGTTTCCAGTTTCCAATTCTCAATGAAAATGTCAGGGTCCAGAAAGGTAATATGTGACCTACTAGCATGTCCAGATAAAGTAATGACAAAAGCATTAGCATTGCTAAATGTTAAAAAATTATCAAAAGAAATTTGTGATCCCTGCCAAATAAATAAAACATCATCGATATAACGTTTCCATTCAATAAGATTATCGACACAGGCTCTGTTATAAGGTACACATGTCTCCTCGAAGTGAGCCATAAAGAGATTTGCCAAAGAGGGTGCTAATTTGGCCCCCATGTCTACCCCCTTTGATTGCATGTAGTAAGTACCATTGAAAATGCAAGCATTATTGGTCAAAGCAAATCTTAGAAAGCTCTTAAGCATTTCTATATGGTTATAGTAAGATGCAGATGAATTTCGAAGAAAGTATAATCAACTGTCTTAATTGCTAGATCATGGTCGATGTTTGTCAAGAGTCGCTATAACGTAATCAGGTTGCCTTTCGATTGTTTTCAAAAATTGCAGCACCTGCGTACTGTCTTTCAGATATGTTGTCATTTTGAGTACATACTGTTTGAAGATTTCGTCTAAATACTGGGAGATGCCTTCCGTTGCCCAACCAATGTCACTCATTATGGGCCTGACTTCTGGGAGTATATCAAACGGTTTGTGAATTTTAGGTAAAAAATAGAGAGTTGGCATTGTCGGTTCTTTAGTAAATAAGAATTTATTCTCATCATCAGGTAAATATCCCAATAAGTACCATTCTTGGATTAGAGCATATAGGCCTCAATATACTAATTTACTCTCAACGTCCACCCATGAGTTGCCCTATTGGACCAATGAAACCATTTACACACTCTACCTGCAAGGATGTAGCCTCCTTGATTATGGTTGAGATCCAGGAACATCTATTGTCACCCACTAGCTAGTGGTTGCCACCCCGGGCTGAAGACATTACCTTTTGACACACTTCTACCAACAAGAATTTCTTCTAGCTTGCTATGGGTTTTTCACAATTGAAAAGGAGCGTGGAAGTCCCTCTACTGAGAACGAACATGGGTAAAATATACTGTTCTATGTAATTTCTTACACTCAGGAGGGTCTACACCACATTTTAACTCACAGCACCCTTCAGAGGAAAAATAACCATTTGCATATCAGTCTTTGTCCCACCCACAAGGGTAGTCCAGCACAAAATGCTAGTCAAATCTCCTCTGAACAAGAATACAATCAACAACACCAGACACATGTTGTGGCTTTGTTAGGCCTCCTCCATGAGGTGAAGCTGAATCTCTCTAGGGCAAAGTGGGCAAGGGATTCACATCTGGAGTACCCTTGGTTACTTAGGGTGAAATCCCAAGTTTTCCAAAATTGAAAAGGAGTGTGGGAACTCCTCTAGTGAGAATAAATGTGGGTCAAATACCCTGTTTTATGAACTGTTGTCCACTCTGGAGGGTCTACAACCATCTTTTAGCTCACTGCACCCTTCACAGAGGAGAAATAACCATTTGCATATCAGACTTTGTCCCACCCACAAAGGCAGTCCAGCACCAAAATGCTAGGCAATTCTCCTCTGAACAATTTACCATCAGCAACCCCAGACACATATTCCGGCCTTGGTGGGCTTCCTCAGTGAAGTGAAGCTGAGCCTCTCTAAGGCACAGTGAGCAAGGGGTCCATGTCTGGATTACCCTTGGTTACTTAGGTTATCTGGCAATGTTCATTCTCACTAGGGGGGCTCCAAGACCTTTTTTATGAAGGATCCTCCAATTCCAAATCCTGCTGCGCCTTCATGCCAAAAGGCTCTGCTGTTAGTTACATGTGTGTAGAGAAATCAACACCTGCTTCGTGATGTAAGATAAATCATGTGATGTGGAATGTTGCACTTAGAAGTGATTTCATCTCTAAAGAAAGGAATTCAAACCATAAGAATAAACAAGAACTAATTTAGCAAGACACACAGGAATCAAGGTTGAACAATTGATATATCAAGATTGATCTGTAAAAGTTAACCATGAAGAAGCTCGGTAGCATCCACAGATGCTGATGTTGAAAGCTAAGCAAAACACGTGCTGGAACTGATTCTTGTATTGCGATTTGCAGACAAATTTAAGTTTAGCTTGAATCAGTAATGGGCACAAAGACATAACCAGGCTCTGATGCTGTATGTTATTGTCAATACATGGTCCCACAAAGCCTTGTGGACAATGCAAAGGGTCTTGAACTTGAACGTTGCAGCCGCTGGGAGCCAGTAGAGAGATTTCAGGACTGGAAAGATACGGTCCCTGGGCTTGAGGCCAAGGATATGTCTTGCAGTCCTGTTCTGGATTAGTTGCAGAGGGCCGAGAGTAGAGGAAGGCAGATTGAGAAAGAGGCTGTTGCAGTAGTGTTAGGAAAGTTTCCCATGTATGTGTAATTTTCCCTCCAGTTGTGTACCCCTAACATTTTACTGCTGTTTAAATACCATAGTCTGACTTTGCCAGTGAAGCACAGACTTCACCTGCACTCCAGTGGGCTTTCACTCCCTTTATAATGGGTAAACTGGCATGCCCTTAAAGACAGTCAGTACTGGGAGACTGTGTTTCCCTTAGTCCTTTCCAATGTTGCAACTTTGCTGCAACATGTTACAAGTGCACAATGTATCTTACAGTACAGTGCGCTTGGGTCTTCCTTTCATTTCCAAAGGCCCTAGACTTCCTCAAATGATGTTTTTGTTGAAGTGCAGATGTTCCTTGGACAGGGCTGGTGACAGCTTATCTTTTTGCTTATTTTGAATCCTTTCTTGCCATGCAAACTGCATTTACCGCGGTTATGATTGATATGATTGGTTAATTATGACGCGCTTAATACTCAGATATTTTTAAGCACGGACCCAGGGATTGAACCTGTGTTGCTCCGTGTTGTCTTGCTTCCTAGGCAAGCACGTTGCCCCTGAGCTATCCTCCCGAATTGGCATAGGAAGGTGGCCTGGCTCCAAAATGGCCATGCCACGAGGTTCTTTGTCCAATCCTTTGGATTTCTTGCCCCTTTGTCTTCCCCAGGTCAAGCCGACCCGGGTCAGTTCTTATTTGGGCATGCATTCTCCTGCAGAATGCCAAGCTTTTGCAGGCTTCTGCATACCTTGTGTGTGTGCCTCCAGGATGTGGGCTGGACTGTCTAGTGCCAATACACATCATGGGTGCCAGAGAGTCTGGTGTGCTGTGAATGACTGGGACCACCATAGTTGTTGATTGGTCCACGTCTGGTGTGCTTGTATGTGAGCAGATCTCCCATTGGGTCATCTTCATTTTGGCGCAAAGGAAATTCTGGATAAGAGAAGGCCCCTAACACCCACACCATGTCGATCCCTTGAGTTTTCACTGAACCTAGGATAGGATCCAAGTATCCTGAAAGTAAGAAGCCGAGTCGAGGAATTGCTGGTGACCCGCTGGAAAATTTGGCACCCTGAGCCCGCTGTTGTCCCGACGGACCCCTCCGCATCTGATCGAATCAGAATGTCTGCAAAGGCGCTTCAACCCATTTGAATAGTGGGACCAACTTAACACGGCACCTGCAAGTAAGCCTCTTCGGAAGTGTCCCTGGGCCAACGAGTGGGCTTTGCGTAGGACTTTTGCTCAGCAACCCCTGCAGTTTTGAGGAGACCCTTGAAACTTGGTACATCGCAAGCTCTGTGTTCACGGCAGTCTCACACCGAATTGCATATACTTGGCATTCCCAGGTCTTGAAGAAAGCGAGAGTGCCCGAACAAGAGTACATGTGGTTACTGTATCACCCAGCCGTGGTGATGAACTTCGCATGTGCCTTGCTGCTGTGCCCCCCTGCCCCTGAAGCTTGCTGCAGTCAAACTGGCTTGATCCCTTCATCTGGAGCCACTCTCCCGCCAGGGAATCAACGCTGTATCTTTGCAGCTGAAAGCCGTAGAGCCGCACAACTGCAGCATTTGAGCCTGCAATCGAAGTGGACTTGACTGACGAAGTTTGGTCTGGAGTGCACCGGGGGTCAGTGAATACTTGCAACCCTTACCGGTGGCCCCTAGTGCACCCACCCACTTTTACGCACAAGTGTCCCCCGAGGGACACTCACCTTTCCACATGTAGCCTGTGCTACCGTACCTTTCCCAACTCCTGGAAGCTGGTCTCACCTTTTGGGTAGACCCTCCACGAATATTGAGAACCTGTTCTTCATTGCCTCACCCACTTTCCTGAGCTGCTGCAGCCTCTGCAAGAGACCCTGTTTTCACCCTTCTGCACTATCGCGTGCACCATCATTTGAAAAGTACATTGAGCACTAGGCTCTGCTCTTCGTAGGGAATGGACTGCCTCTCAGAAGGGGTTTATCTAATGAAGAACTGCCTAAAGATTATTTGCACTGCTTGCTTCCTTCCCTTTTAGGTTTTGGACCCATTATGTGCTTTTAACCCTTTAGGCCACTTGGTATTGTATATATGTGTTATAGAAGTATTGTATTGGTTTGATGTATTACTGTTGATATTGATATATATATACCTGACTGGGAGTGATTTGTAGTGTCCTTTACTCTGTGTGCTCATTGAGGTCTTCCAGACACCCGCACCCCTCCTGAGATCTAGTCTTGACCGCCGCAAATGCTACCTTGATTGGTCTGGCTTGTCCAGAAGGTTACCCTGTTCCATGAAACTAGGCTGGCCTTCTGAACCTCTGTTCAGAAATCCATCTTAACAAGTAGTCCAGCATAAGAGGACCAGGACTCTGGAGACAGTGAGCTTCTGGGGGAAAGTGAGAAAGGGAAGAGTGCCTTTGAGGAGGTGCATAATAGCCATCACATGTTGGACAGCAAACAGCATATGTCAGGGATATAGTGGCAGGCACAGAAGGTAGGGATATGTGTCCTCTTTGGCATGTATGATTTGCCTAAGCACATAAGGACAAATGTGTTTGAAAGTGAGTACTAATGACCTTGTCATTCTCTCTGGCACCAGGAAATATGAAGAGCGCAGACAGGGGCCTGGGATCTGGGCAGTCACCCCGAATACCACCTCCAGGGCCCCTCTAGGCCGCACAGGCTGGCCATACAATGGGACTTTGTCACAGTGCAAATTAAACTGTATACATCACCTGACTGCCCTAAACTGAGAAGGTCAGGTGTGTGCAATTAGAAACTTGGTTGAAACAAGAAAAGGAGACCAGATGTTCCACTCACTGGAATTCCTCTACTGTAAATGACTTGCAGTCTCTGTCCTATATGTAATTGACACTTGTTTAGCTGCTGCACCTGCTGTATATCTTCAACCTTTTTTAGTGACATGTGCACGGTCTTTGCTGTACGTTCCCTGTGTATCTAGGAAGTTTAATAATGCTGATGCATCCAAGCTTCTAATTGGGTTTGGAAGGTTGACCCGCAGATGCCAGCATTTTATGTTATGCTAATTAGTATTTGCATGCACCACTGGTTTGGTTAATAGCATTGATGAATTGTCCATGTGTTGCAGGCATGGGTTTGGGTGCGTGGATGAGAGGATGCTTGGTTTTAATATGTCCTATGCAGATCATGATGGATGCCATGGTGAGTACCAGAGATGTGCTCTAATCGTAGAGCTGTGATCTTGTCACTGTAACATGTGATGTGCATGTACAAAATATATTAGGTGTGTGATATGGATTCACTAAATCAATGACAATCAAGCAGGTAATCCACTACATACACACGCGGACGCATACACACATGCACACACACACACGCACCCACACAGATGCTTACAGAGGCTCACACAGAGGCAGGCACACTTATATAGAAGCGTTCTCAACAAGATTAGTCTCGTTGAATTATTTAGACCTTGTTTAATAGGAGTAATTAGCCAATCTATGCACCAACTCACTTCATCCATCCATAGATAAACTCTTCATCCAGCCGTCCACTGACACATTATCTATCTCACATCTTCCATGGATCCGTCATCCAACTATGCTGTTCACCTGTGCATCCACTTACCACTCTGTCTGTTAATTCATCTTTCTCAATCGTGCAAGGGCTCAGACACCCAGCTAGCCATCCAACCATACACCTACCCATCCATAAACTAACAACACAATCACACACACTCTAAATAGACATGTTCAGAGTGTTTTTGCACAAGAGTGTATGTCACTGCACGGAGGTGTGAGAGTATGGGTGAGAGACATGTGCATTTCATAAGAACCAGGGTTTATGATTGAGCAAGGGGCATACATATCAGGTCAATAATGTGCACGTAATAGCATTATCTGTCATATGGTGTGCGTACATAAGAATATCATAGCAGTGTCTGGCATATAGCGCTTGCACATGAACATGTCATGCAATATCAGGCATAAAGCGTAAGTACCTGACCATATCATGACGGGCACGGACCTATGGCAAGAATATTGTCACATTATTTCAATTACTGGCATGTAGTGGAATTACAGTATGGAGTGACATGCTGAAGTATACAGACATATGCCAATGTCTGGCATAATACCAGGCCATATGATGGGAATACCTGGGCATAGTGTCATCCTAACACTGCAAGCCAGGTACACCTTTTTAAATAACACATGAACGATGCGCGCATTTCCTCTTGCACACAGATCTAGAAATCACACATCCAAACTCATAAAAACACAGATAAATAAAAACGCATTTCAAAACAACCATCCATGCGTGCTTCACCAACACCAAGGTTTCTCGACTGACCAAAACTCCGACAGTTTCAGCAAAAAGACATTTGACAATTCTTATAAATAACAACAACCATTTCATTCTGCATGCATTATATGTATCTATTTTTTTAATGGAAAATCATATGGTTCCCAACAAAAAAAAAACTGTACTTTAAAAAACGATTTATTTGTAAACAAATATTGGTTTATGGTTGAAAGTTATCCAGATCCAGCCAAATTCTACAGTACCAGGTCGGTATTAATGAGCTCCGATTCATTTTCCGAAAGCAATCCAGAAGAAAAAAAAACGGACCCCCAACCCGATCCCTTATGGCAAGACATAGTTTACAATCCCAGGGTCCACGTGAAGGCTCAATGGAGAAGCATTAGCTGCAGTGCACATGCAGTCCTGTCCGGGCAGCTGAATACTCTGAATCACATCTCATCGTGGGAGATTATACAGGGAAAGAAAGTGTGGAAACAGAAAAACTGATATGAGGCCGGGAAGCCCAAAGGAAACACACCAACACAGGTTACAAAGGACATACAAAGCGCTTTATTCAAAGTTACAACAATTACCAAAAGTCAATTGACATACGGATAGCTATTCGGCCCTCAGCGTAACAGAACGAACCATCAACGGTAGTTCGCCGTGTTAGTGTGAGAGACTGAACATCGGGATACTTGGGTTTTTATACTTTTTATCCAGCCTTGGCCAACCCCCTCGCGGGTTAACCATTCTCAGAACCAAACCTGGGGTTCGTAGCCAGGTAAATCCCATAATGTATGCATTTTGATCAGTTCCGTTGATACAGTTGTTCATTTACACATAGGTCAGGGAGAGGACAAGGTCTCAGTTCGCGACCCTAACAAGTGGCCTGCGGGCATATTACTTATTCATGTGTGCGGAGGTCACAACGGCCAGAATCCCACTCGAAATGTCATTCGGCCTCCATTTTGTTGTTCAGGGTGACTTCCACACTGTAAGAGTACCTAAAATGGCGGCTTAATCCAAGATGGCGATTTGCACAATACATTAAGGTCAAGACCTTGCCGCGGAATCTATGTACACAATGTTTTTAGACAACTTGGCGTAGGCCAACATACATTCAAACAATGCGATAGGAGGTACAATATTATTTCGATTTCCACAAAAGAACACAACTGGATTTACTGAGGATTATTGATGTAGATAACGGAGGAAACTCGAGGCCATACAGAAACGACAAAAGCAACGGCATGATGACGCAGCTGAATTTGGAATTATTTCAATAGTAATTGAAAAACGTCTATGTCTATGTGAAGAATGCATGGGGAATGCTACCGAGATTGCATGGTAAAAGCAAGAGTGGACATTTAGAATTAAGAACGTATGATGGCAGACTAGGATGGGTGCCGTTTCAAGCCCATCATGTGCCCCTCCACATGAGCAGAGAAATCCTACAGATGACTTTGGAAATGTGCCCATGGCATGCGCTCGGGGCTGGACTAGGAGCCAAGAGGTGGCTCTGGACATGTTTTTCAAAGTGGCACCATATTACATCAGGCAAGCAAGCCCAACGCCTCTCGGAAAGTTGTTTTCTTTTGGGTGTGTGGGGGGGAGTGGGGCAGGGAACTGATGTATATATACTGTGTTTGCTCTGAGAGTAAGGAGTAAACAGAAAGGAGCAAACAAGCAGAGAGTGATTGTATTGGCCTGATTAAAGACAGAGGTGGTGACATCGATTTGCTAGTCGGTGGTCGAGAGCCAGAATATTGCAACACCAGAGTTTTGCTACAGGTTAGGTCCTCGGTTTTGGTTAGTTGAGGTAAACTATTGACTGAGTAACTCTCTGATTACTGCGTCTTGCAACATCTCTATATTATATATCATCTTCTTGGCAGCAATGACCACACATATGCCGAGAGCAAACTACATTGAGAAACTGCAAAGCCATTTAAGCTCTACTATCACAAGGGCAGCCATTGATGGCTATGGGTATGGAGAAGGATATCATGAGGACTGAACAAAGGCGCAACTTTTCGATTTTCACACTTGTGCAGGTTTACTCAGAGGAGGAGTGAGAGTAAGGTCATATGCACTGACTTGGGAGTACAGGTCGAACATCAAGTCACCACATTAGCGTCAGCAGTTGTCACTTCGGTCCTCAGAAGGGAGAAGAATCAGAGACCTGAATTTAAGTTGTGTGCAACCCCAATTGCTGGTCAGAAAATCACAGACTTTTCCCTGCGTGTAGGTTCAAGTACTGCAATAAGATGCTCAGAACCATGGAGGGCATGTCTCTTAGAAGGCACAGGGAATATTACTGATTATGGCATTTTGGAAGGGGTTGGTAACATTGGATGTCTAGCATTTGAGTCAGAGAGACTGAACAGTGGAGAGGTAAATGAAATGGACGGGTCAACGGATATAAATGAGAATGTCCATGCCTCTGAGGATTCTATATCTGGGATTAATTTTTAGACTACTACAGGATCACCTTCTGTCATGCGATCCCCACACTTAACAGACCCGGCGGTATGCGGACGGCGAAGCGGCTTGCAGATCCCTTCCACTGCTGGGTTCGCTCACCCTCCGGGTGGGTCCTGCATTCCAGGGCTGCCCTGGCGCTTGTCTCCGTGCTCCTGGTGGGGCTTGCTCTGGCGCCTGCAAGCACGACAGGGGTTGCAGTCGCCTGCGGCACACAACATCCCATGGAGGAAGGTCACGTGATCTGTAAGCGGTCACGTGCCCAGGAAGTTTCTTATTTTCATCAACACAACGTCCCACGAAGGATGGCTACGTGACCCAGAAGCGCTCATATGACCAGGAAACTGCTCCTTATTGGTCTCTTCACCCGTAAAAACGCAATAAAGAAGGGATCAGCCCTTCCTTCATTGCTTCTCAGCTGTGCAGACGGTGTGGAGCCTCCTGTACTCTGTGCTTCATTGTTTTGTGACCTCTTGGATTCTGGACATCGTTATTCTCTTGGATTGCTCTTGGTTTGGTTTTTTGGACAGAATTGGATTGCCTATTTGTATTGCCTGGATTTTTGGGACTGCCTCCTGGATTGCTTTTGGATTACCCTTTGGACTTGGTTTGTTGTTTTCCTAAACTGCTCAGACCTTTTGGAATCATTCTCCTGGATTGCATCTTGCTTTGACTCAAGTACTTTGTCCATCTGGACTCAAGCCCTTGCGCATGGTACTTCCAGACCACGCTGGATCCTGGTTCATAGAGGTACCTTTCCTTTCCTCTGACCTACCCATCCCATCTTCAGGGAGGAACAGTTAGGTTCCATATATTCATCGGTCACCACAGTGGTAGGTGCTTTTGTTGTACACCCTTGATGCTTATTGTGGATACCCTGTAACCATTAAGCTAACCTTGTATTTCCTTTGCAGCCATCTGGGACCCGGTGTTTCCTGTTTCTCCCACCTGTGGCCCCAATAACCGGCCAGTGAGTCTTTTCTGCTCCTCTCTGACGGGTGCTTGCGGACGGAGGTATACTAATCCACGTGGACCTCAGATCGTGACACCTTCACAGCTAACTGAGCTACTCTCCTCCAGCAATCTGGCACAAGGACCAGATGCTAGCAGGCTTAAATCAATGCTCCATACATTAAGGGAAGCAGACAATCTGAATTAAGCTATCATCACCTTCTATTTCGGCATTGAATTCCATATTAAGTGCCAGGATGAGGTGCAAACCCATATGTTGATTTTAAGTGGGATTAACATATAAAGTGACATTTGGAGTAATTGGGCTCACTCAACAAAGTCTGCCACAAAAGTAATGATTGATAAGCAGGTTGAGACAAGAGGAAATGTATTTTGTGTGGAAAATTATGCTGTAAAAGAAAATAATCTGGCAGTATTTGAGAGTATGAGAGAGGAGGGGACACAGGACCAAAGCAAATCTAAAAAAGCATTGAAAAAATCTAAAAACAGGAGTATTCTAGAAAGTTCCTCAGGAATCTACATTTCACAGAGGAAAAGGCTATGAACCTCACACTCGTTGGCCCATAAGGGTCGGGTGGGCACTTAATCACACAAAGCTTGCTGCCATATACAGATAGAGCTAGTCAAGCTGAAGTAGGACCGTTAGAGTGTATTGATCAAACAAGCATAAATGTAGCTGGGCAAGCATCATCAAAAATCTCATCTGAGTGTATGATGGCAAACTCTGCATGTGAGGAAGCTGATAATCCTCTATTGAATAAACAAATCTCAGATAAGGCATTGCAGACTATACAATTGAGAAATGACCAGGACAACATGGAAACATATGGTGGGTCATGCTCAATGGAGATGGGAGTCCAACAGAGTGTGCATCATAAAAGATATTGCTGGTATTGGGTGGATGGAGCGATAAATAGAACAAAATCACAAGAAGAATGAGAAATGTCCCCTTAAGGCTCCAGGAAACTATAGGAGCCCGTTTTCAATATGTCTATGAAACCCAATCGTAAACAATATCTCGTAGAAAGTCAGTCTTCAACAGACAAGCAGGCTGGTAACGTGGACCTTAAACCTAATGTGACAGAGACTCAAACACAAACTGATACCTTAAAGTATGCAGACCTGTTGCATGAGAGTACCTCATTACTAAAGCGGGAGGTGGGGGAGCAAGACCGCCTTATGAAACTAATTGGATTATTGGGCAAAACCTTGTATAAATGAATGGTTGCATGAACCTGAGCCTGGTATTAAACTCACCCTTCAGCATCAGGTTTATCATTAGCGTGGGTATTTCCAAAGCAAAAGAGGGGGCTGAAGATAGAAGGTTATAGTTTGGAATTAGCCATATCTGAACCTAGAAATTGTATTAAATCGCTCAAGTATCTCAAAACTGCTGCAGGTGATTCCAGCAATACATGGGGCTTCATCTTTGGATATAGACTATATTAATTTTCCAGATCAGGCACAAATGGATATTGTGGAAGCATTCTTGAAATCCATCTTTGTTGCCAAGGCTATCCTAGCTGAAAGGGAGGGGTTGTTAAATATAGAATGCAATGTTTAAAAGAGAGGAAGGAGGAAAGATACTTAATATGAGGCAGTAGCTGTTCATTGGGTTGGGTAGAGCCACATAGAGCTGTAGTTGGGGTAACAGAACTTGTGAAATCCACCAATAACATCAATGGTGCGGGAAAGTTAGTGGAATGTGTTAGTCAAGCAAAGGATGAAGATGAGCAACCGGGTTGGACTTGGCTACTGGGCGTTCTGCAATGCACATTTTTGAAAAGAGATGAACCATTTACAGATATCTAATATTAGATTAAATCCAACTTCTGGTTTGGAATACTAGAGGATTTAACCGTTTTCTGAGAAATGAGGATCAAAACCAAATTTTTGAAAAGTATGGTACAGTCCAATATCAAGAAACATGGCTCATGTTTAATATCTGGCTAGATGTGTTCACAATATTTCAACAAGCAGCAACCAAAGAGAAAGGAGGAAGACCATTGGGTGAGTTATTGATTGCAATTAGAAATTCTAAAATCAAAAGTATAGATTTCATCTCAGAGAGCATCTCTAGTATCTTGGCAGTAGCAATTAATACCAATAACACAGGGGAAATTCACATATACTTATAGTACATTTATAATGAAATCCAGTTGCTGCTAAAATTAATGTTTTCTTAGATAAGATATTGGAAATTGTGGGAATTTGGTTATCTGATAATGAAGAAAATGTGATAATGGCTGGAGATTTAAATTTGCACTACTACATGAGCTCCAATCCTAGCAATGATTGTAGTAGCCCTAATGGCAAACAATGGAGAGCCATATATGATCTTATCAAGGACAGTGTTCGATGCATGTAAATCGTTTATGGTAATGGACACTAATTTAAGTGATCATAACATGTTAATTGTGGAATTGAAGCTCAGTTAAAAAGTCAGTGGGCCTCATTACGACCCAGGCGGTCCGGGAATAACGGTGGCGGTAAACCCACCACCACCGTTGTTTCCAGACCGCCTGAGTCCGACCCCTGCAGGCGGGAGGTGATGTTCCCGCCAGGTCTGACCTGGCGGGTTTAACACCTCCCGCATGCAGGCGGACGAGGAAACACCGGCAGCATTACAAGATGCTGCCGGTGTTTCCATGATCCCCATTTCCATTGAGTCCCATAGGACTCAATGGGAATGGGGATTTACACCATTCCGCCTCGGTGATTCCCGGAAAACTGGGGTTGTAATGTCGAAATCTAAATAACATTATACCTCCTATCGCATTGTTTGAATGTGTGTTGGCCTACGCCAAGTTGTCTAAAAACATCGTGTAAATAGATTCCGCGGCAAGGTCTTGACCTTAATGTATTGTGTAAATCGCCATCTTGGATTTAGCCGCCATTTTAGGTTCTCTTGTAGTGTGAAAGTCACCCTGAGCAACAAAATGGAATGACATTTCGAGTGGGATTCTGGCCGTAGTGACCTCCGCACACATGAATAAGTAATATGCCCGCAGGCCACTTGTTGGGGGTCGCGAACTGAGACCTTGTCCTATCCCTGACCTATGTGTAAATGAACAACTGTATCAGCGGAACTGATCAAAAAGCATACATTATGGGATTGACCTGTCAACGAACCCTAGGCCTGGTTCTAAGTATGGTTAACCCGCAAGGGGGTTGGCCAGAGCTGGATAAAAAGTATGAAAACCCGAGTATCCCAATGTACGGTCTCTCACACTAACACGGCGAACTACCGTTGATAGTTTGTTCTGTTACTCTGAGGGCCGAATAGCTATCCGTTTGTCAATTGACTTTTGGTAATTGTTGTATCTTTTGAATAAAGCGCTTTGTATGTTCTTTGTAACCTGTGTTGGTGTGTTTTCTTTGGGCTTCCCGGCCTCATATCAATTTTTCTGTTTCCACAGTAATGCCCCGGTAATTCCGGGAATCACGGAGGCGGAATGGTAATACGAGTTTGGCGTTAACCAGGCAGTTTTACCGCCTCGGTGAACGCCGGACTCGTAATGAGGCCCAATATGTTTTTAAATTATACAAACCTCATTGTTGAGGTAACTGGATCAGGACATTTAAAAAAGGGGGTAGAACATTGGTGAAAGAACTGGAGAATTATACAAACAATATCACTGAGGGAGAGATTAAAAAAACAGCCTGCATAAGTAAAACATTTAAATACTTCCTATGGTATAGAAACATACTCATGTTTTAGATAAAGTAGTCTGTGTCAGGAAAAACATATATCTTCTTCAGCGCCTCCAATTTAGTTTAAGTCACATGGATAGTGAGAATTATAAAAGCAGGAAAAGAGAACTGGTAAGGGGTTATTAAAACTGGTTTCAAACCCATAGGTCTTTGATGGTTCAGAAAGATGGGGAGAACATGCTTAACTCCCGAATCCAGAAGAATTCTCGTAACTTCTGGTCTGTAATTAATGATACTAGAAATAAGCAAGGTGCCCTACAAAGTGACACAGTTAACAAAGCATCCTGGCTATTATATTGGGTGGAAATGAATGGTAATGAGAGTAATGTTAGAAGACTAAGTGATTGCATATCCTGGAATATTGACTTTGAGACTGCAGACATAGAGTGCTTAATATCTAAGGCATCCACCTCCGATGTGATCCTGAAGCTGAATAAAATACTGTGGACTGCTTTGTTGGCTATGCTATTTAAAAATATTGTGAACCAGAGTAATGCCGTAATCGTGAAATTATCTATAATAATCCCCATCTACATGAAAGGCGATCAATCAGATCCAGTAAATGACAGATTGCCCTTTTAGATTTAGAAAGTATGACTTTTTCTGCTCTGATTCTTGAGAAGCTGGAGGCTTGGGTCATGGATAAGAAAATTCTATCAAAAGTCCAAATGGGATTTAGGAAAGGCATGGCAAACATCCTAAATGACTTGATACTGACAGCTCTGAAAGATAATGCAAGGTCAAATGGAGGTTCCTATTTGTATGTAGCAATGGTGGCTTTCTCTAAGTTTGATACTATGAATCGGCAAACATCATTGCAAAAACTAAGGTGGCGGGAAATTCCATCCTCGCTCCTTGCAATTCTCAAATACATTCATGAGGCTACTTGGATTCAGGTAAAACCAGACGAGTATTGGAACTTAACCGATTCTATTGGCACAAAGAGAGGCCTCAGACAGGGTTCCATACTGGCACCCTGCCTTTTTAATTTGTTTCTAGCTGATTTAAATGAAACGTAAGGTCACCTTTGTTAGCCCAAAAATAGGAGAGCAGTAAATTAGCTGTGCAGATGATGTTGCCCTCTTATATGTAACCCCTATAGGTCTAAAGAGGCTACTTACGTCTTTGGAAATTTAGGCAAGCAAAAATGACCTCATTAAAAATCAAAAGAAGTCCATTGTTATACATTTCATTAAACATCATAAAAAAGGTGTACATTTAAAATGGTCTATAGAGAAGATATTAATTGAATCGGTAGGATATATTACATACTTAGGCTTCATTATTATAGCGCAACCAAAGGAGGAAACTATTGTTAAGAGGCTAGAGAGTAAAATATACTAACTGGTCTATCAGATGAAGAAAGTTTACAAAAAATACCGCACATTTTCAATTAAACCATTTCTTACATTTTAAATTGGGAAAGTTGGTCCAACAATTTGGTATGGGACTGAAATAGAGCACACGTCTTATGGGCTGCCATGGGAGAGACTTGAAGGAAGAATTTGGAAAAATGTTTAACCTCCTGCTATTGGTTCCCATGGCATTACTGCGCTATGAACTTAGCCTGTTGTCTCTTCAAGCCTGGTTCGATTGTCGTGTGGTCTCATTGTACGGCAAGATAATTGTGCCCATCTATGCCTCCCTGTATGAAGATCTGCATACAGCTATGTACAACAAGACATCTATTCTCTAATCTCTTTTTACTGATATTGTTTTTCTCCTCTGTCCTCCCTCCCCTGCCCCCTGTGTTGTGTTGCCTGGAAACACTTGTGTATAAACACCTTACAAATGTCGAATAAATAAATAAAATAAAACATATCTAGTATAGAACTAAATACAGAATCTATTTTATCCCACTTTGGACAATTTAAAATGGATCCAAAAGATAACCCAGTGTTTGTGAAAAAAAGTCTTAAAGAGATGGATTGGACTGATGCTGTGAATAAGACAAGAAACTACAGACTGCATTCTACATTTCCAATAGCAGACAAGGCACTGGGCACTCTACCAGAATATTTGGAACAATGCACATGTTGTTATTTTTGTGAATAATTTCTACAGTTTCCTTTAAGTCTTTTACCCACTGGAGAAATGTTATCTTCTTGTTCGAAAAATCACAATTCAAGTTATAGCATATCTTGTTATTGTCACAATTCAGAATCAGTGCAAACTCTCAAACATATTGTAGTTGAATGTTTGGCCTTATCAAGTGTAAGGTCTAAATATCTGGGGAGTTTTTTGCAATAACATATGAAGTATACACCGAAGATATGTGGGCACGTCTGAATGCTGGCAATGCAGAAATTATTAGAATGTTGAATGAAATAGGACTACTAAATAATGGAGGATAATAATGTATTAATGTATGTTAAGATATTATATTGCATCAACTTTCATTCATCTTTTTGGGCTACCCTTAAATAACTATGTAGCACTTATCTGAGGCTCAATCACCATGCTAAATTATTCAACTGTGTGATTTTAAATGGTTTTGTATTCTTTTGTGAAAGATCACACTTTGATCATAATACAATAAAATAAATGTTCTAAAAATGATATAAGCATTGGTCAGGTTCCCTAGGGCATTATTTTTAAATTATTGATTAATATATTTGAAAAGCTTTTAATATTCTAGTGATACATTGTTATATGTAATTTTTGTCAAAGGTTGAACATTGAATTTAAATATGGATCATATTTTCACTAGTGGTGAAAGCTGGATAATGTTTCTTTACAGACATACACCCCCCCTCACCTCCCCGGGTTCTTTCATTTAATGAGGGGGAACAGTATATCAATCTTAGTTTTACAGTGGTCTGGCAGAAGCCAAGCATTTTACCATCCAAAACATAATAGCTTTAAGGGCATTTTTGTTTGGTCAAAGATACTGTTGAGTTGAATATATAGTTAGGTACATTTTATGTAGGGCTGATAAGCGACATTGGATATGATTGATTATATGCTTGTGATTCAGTAAGAAGCGCTCATGTGAAGAAGTGTGCCCAATAATACTTAATGATTGAGAGAAATAGGGGCTAATACAAAAAGGCCTAGCGGACATTAATGTGACATGGGAGTGAACAATACATTTACTGTGGGAGGTCACCTGTGAGACATCTGCAAAGTCTTGGAAAAAGTAGTCACGAGACAACTACTCACCAGAATCCAACAACTACACCTCCTGAAGCACTATCCATCAAGGTGCAGCCCCAAGTGTAGCAGTGAGAGAGCCACCACCCAGATAGTGGATGTTGCTCTCCAAATCATGGATAAGGGTGACTCATGTCTTCTCGTCCTCCTTGACGTGTCGATGCATTCAACCCCATCGACCACTGCTTCCTCCTCTTCCTCTTCACTGACAGGATGGGATTTTCTGGAACTGTCCAGAATTGATTTACCTCCTACCTCTCAGGCACACACCAAGCCCTCCACATGAGCAGGTTGCATTCTCCTGCAGATTCCCCCATGGTTACATCCTGTTGCTGATCTTTTGTTCCCTTTACATGGAGCCTCTATGCACATTCCTCAAATATCACAGTATGGCTCTCCGCCAATATGTGGACAATACTTTTAAATGAGAGAAAACAGCTCTGAGGACCTCAGTCGTCTCTGCAATTACCTAGCCATTATCCAGTACTAGATGTCAACTGCCTACCTCAAACTTAACCACTTCAAGACCTAATGTGACCTCATTGATCCCCCTGCTAAACAATGATTCATCCAGAATTGGCTCAATGATAGGCGCCTAGAAGGATTTGATCTGCAACTCTTGGATTCAGCTAAATCCTTAGGCTTTACCATCGACTGCAGCCTGTCCTTCCAGAAACACATATCCAAGAAGGCCTTAATTGCCTGGCTCAAAAATCTCCCCCTTTGCAAAATCAAACCCTTCTTCCCGCTGCAGGACAGAGGGCTCCCAGCCACTCACTTGACTCCCCCAAAAGCAGCCAACCAGATCACAGCACACCTTACTATGGGTGTGCAGAACTTTGACTGATCACCTATGTGAACTACATTGCCTTTCTCTCCAGACCAGGATATTGCTTAAGACTGCATGTTACATCTACAAAGCAGTCACGACTAGCACACCAGCATACCTGGTGGCAAAGCTCCCCACATATGTTGCCACACGTTCCTCCCATAGCAAAAAGACCAGCCGGCTTAAATCATAACTCATCCGCAAAGAGAGGAACCATAAACAATCCTTTTGTCACGTACCCAGACTCTGAACAGGATGCCGATATCAGCTCATAATCCCTCACAATTCTCTGATTTTGCAAATCTCTCAAAATGTGGCTTTTTCAACAACACCTGACCAAGGACTAATCCCAATGGATGCCCAACTCACAGCATTGCACAATTGTTAAAAGACCCCCTCCCAAGCACTGACTACTCACACTGTGTACAGCACTCCACTGCTCACCAGCTAGGGGTCAAATTAAAATAAATCAATCAGAATATGAACCTGCCTACAGCAAGCCATAAAGTATATGTGAAATACACCTCTGGTATGGTCAATCCTTCAAGGTTTTACTGTTATCATGTATTCTTGTCCACACTGCTCTCACTCGTGCCATGACTTCTAGGCTATTTCTACCAACAGATGAGCCAAGGGAAATCTAGGAAACTCCTGTCTTACAACAGGCCTTTTCGAACCCTACATAGTGGCTTGACAGTGGCCCCACAGCTAGTTAAGTACAGTAGTTACCTTTGGGCAGAGTTTTTGTCGGGCAGAGTTTTTGCCGCGCAGTGCTCTGTCCCTGCGATGATTTTGTTGGGCAGATACTCAAATGATGAACATGGAGCCAGCCGTATGTAATGATGTAAACGCCAAGAAGTGTAGAACCTCGTAAACACGGTGCTGTCCACAAAAATCTGGCAGTGTCCCTCTTTGTTTCCCAGTGAAATTGGTAATTACAACTTTCTCAAATTTTAGTGGCCTAAACCTAACAGCACCTCACGTGACCGCATTTTCGCAAGTTAACACAAAGATCACCCTGACAAAGAAAAAGAAACACAGTCATGCTTTCTTTCCATGTTGATGGTTAAAAACTGTACCAAAGCCATGCCTTGCCGTCTCTGCATTTCAAGGAAAGGGTTACAGAAAATGTGCATTAGTGCAAGTGCAATTACTTGTTCCAAAAAAAACAACACGTGATTTCAATGCATGTTTACACCAGGACAAATAGCATTGTACTGATAAGAATGGGGCAGACATTGCCTGATTTGCCTCAAGTCTCTCTGTCGGGCAGCTTAAAATAAACGCATTGTTCAGGTCATCTGAAAACCTGTCATGCCAGAGGGCAAAATAAAGCACCGGGAAGCACCCTGGACGACAAAAGTTGCTGCAGTGCTTTACAAAAGAGTCACTACTTGTGCCCATCTCTTCTGAACACAATTGAATCTCGCCATGTGGGCGCCGGCAAGGTCAGGGTTAAACTCCAAAGGATCAGTCATGAAAAGCACAACTCGTCCTCTGTTTGGGGAGCTGGACGGCTTTCACTGAGTGGCCACTTTAATTAGCCGTCTGAGAATTTCAGGTCCTGCACAATTCTTTGTGGCGGTAAGCCATGGAGAGTAAAAAAAAAAAAAAAAAAAAAAAAAAAAAAAAAACAGCCGCCAGAGCCGATTCCACTATGAAAATTCCACCCCGCATGACGGTCTCACTACGCGCGCATGCGCACACACCCGCAGGCACGTTTGGCCTGAGCATTGGAATACAGTAGCACATAATGCTTTCAGCATGGCTGGAAGAACCAGCCATGCGTAAAGATGTGCATGATTTTTTTTCCTTACATGGAAGAAATGTAAAGGCAATTTAAATACTGAAAATAGAGAATTGTCTGGTGTAAGCAACGTTTTATGGTCATTGTGCACATTTCTAAACAGAATCGGTCTTGTAAAGGAGTCTTGGTTTTTGTATCAGCCCTAAATCCCCCGGGTGATACATTATGCCCAAAATAGCTCACATTTAATGAAAGATTTGACTTTTAGCCTAGCTTACTTCCCGCCTGGAAATATATTTCCATGTGAAAGTTTATGTGAGAAAAATATGTTATCCTGCCTCACATTTTTTTCTTCAAACTGATGCACGAGCGGCTCCTTAATACACTAAAATGCAAAATGTAGAACAGGAGCAGATGCCACAGGGTATATCTGTCTGACGGATATGCTGATCTAGGATTGCATGGAGATCCAACTTCTAATGTCCTTCTGCCCAAAAGTGCCTCGCATGCGCGTCTAACTTTCTCAATCGAAAAGTGGCATTCCCACACGACTTCTGTTACACAGAGGGTTAACAGCTCATGTTATGTGTCAACAGACCAAGCTGAATATTCTGAATTGAAGAAAAAAAAACATTATTTTCACAACTTAAACATTCCCATTATTTTTTATGAACATATATTCTAACGGAACGCATTCTGAAACATGCCTTTAATTTCTTTTGCCACCTGTGGGAACAAAGAAAACAATGTGTTAAGAATATTTCCCATCAAAATTTATGTTAATTCTCAAACCAAAACGAAATGTCAAAAACCTCATAACAACCTGGTGCGAGCCTTCTTGTATTAGTCAGGTTACATAAATATCATAGTTGAAGTGACTGTTTAGGGGGAATTCGGGACACCCTTCTTGTATTTGTCAGGTTACATCATTCCCATAGTTGAAGTGACTGTTAAGGATTTATTAGGGAGAACCTTCTCGTATTAGGCAGCACGTTACATCAATACTATACTTGAAGTGACAGTTAAGGGTGGGTTAGGGGAACCTTCTTGTATTAGGTAGGTTACATTGTTACCATAGTTGTAGTGAGTGTTAAGGGTGGATTGGGGGAACCTTCTTGTATTAGGCAGGTTACATTGTTACCATAGTTGTAGTGAGTGTTAAGGGTGGATTGGGGGAACCTTCTTGTGTTAGGCAGGTTACATTGTTACTTTATTTGAAGTGACTGTTAACGTTGACATGGGGAGAATCTTTCTTGATTTGGCAGGTTACATAAATACCCTAGGTGACATAACTGCTAAGTGTGGATTTGTTGAGGCGTGGAATGAGTGTTCATACTTTGAGTTTCATGATTGAATTTGTAATGGTATAGTGTTTGAACTTTTGAAGTTGCTGTTCCCACTCTTCGTATACTTTACTTTATATATATATTTATGAGATCTTTATACAGGCATTGGACCAATGGATTCTGACAGAATCTGCCTCTTTTGACACTTGATAAAAGCATGAAGATTTCAAAGGGATCCCATGCAACCAGGAGAGCCAATGGCATGAAAGAGCTCCACAACCTTCAATAAGCGCTACAAGCAGGTTTCCTCTACTGTCACTGCACGGTAACCGCTCTCGTGAATTTGTCCAAGTTCATTGCCTCTGCAAAGCACCCCAACCTACCCTCTATCTTATTCTCCTTGACCTGTCTGCTGCTTTTGACACTGTCAATCACTCTGATCCCCTTAATACTCTCTTTCTTCTTGGGATTCGCGATTGAGCACTTGCCCGGATTGAATCCTACTCTGCACATTGCCAATTCTCTGTCTCCTGGAGCAACAACACCTCTGAACTCACTTCTCTAACTGTTGGTGTTCCACAGGGCTCTGGCTTGGGTTCACTCCTCGTTACACTCTACACGTCTGCATCCTGGGCACTTATCTCCTACTTTGGCTTCTCGTAACAACTCGTCACAAACAACACCAAATTCCTCTTATCTTTTCCTGTACACTCCTCTGATCTCTCTATCAAAATTTCCAATTTTCTCTCTGCCATTAAATATTGGATGGCTTTGCACTCTGATGTTAAACTCTAACAAAACAGAGGTGCTCTTCTTCCCTGCCAAAAGCTCTCTCTCATCACTTCCTCAGCCTATCCAGTTCCCAAACTCCCTTATTTTTCTTCAGCTAGAAACCTCATCATCATCTAAGACTCTTCTCACACCTTCTCTACTTTAATCTCCAAAACTGGAACAGCAGCTCACCTCAACCTCCTATATAAAAGGAAAATCATGCAACCCCTTCCTTTCAACACAGCATCTCTTAACCACTCTTGTCTTCTCTAAACTGGACTATTGTGCCAGTATCCTGTTTGCACTCCCCAACTATGCTTTCTGTCCTCTTGACAAGATAATTAACCTTGCTAACAGGACTCTATTTGAACTCCTTCACTTCACACCTACTTCCTCCTACCATCACCAGGCTGGATGGCTGATGATGCAAAACAGGGCCAGATTTAAATGTCTTCGAATCTATCCACAATAAGACACCACTGTATCTATCCTCCTTTATCCAACTCTACAAGCCTTCTCGTAATCTTTGCTCTGTTTCCTCAACTACTCTTGTGGCTGCTCATGCTCCCTGTGCTTCCTCTCACTTCCTCTCCTTCTCTATTTTTGCTCCACTTACATGGAATTCTCTTACTGCATGCAACAGTTTATTGAGAGGCCACCCTCAACACGAGGAGTTCCTTCCCTCCCCAATCAAGGTGTCAGACAACCAACTGTTTAATGCCAGTCTTTATTTGTCCCTCAGATCACACTAAACTATGCACACCACTGTCTTTGTGGTTCACAATTAAAGTTCTTATAACATAAATGAATCACACAAGTTGGATGGGAAAAACACAAATCACAATACCTTATCCCAATTTCAATAAGAAAAAATAATCGACATTTGTTGATGAACAATATCAACAGTTTAGAGATGTTTTAGTTTTAGTTTAGGGACAAACACACAGCTCTTCCTAAAAGAAATCAGGTGTAACAGGAAAAATAGGATTACCCTATCACATTACAGTCTATACTTTTCAGCGCACACTTGGAATGAGCTTTGTTAATTTCAAATTGAAAACGTTGCCACTCAGATGCAGAAGGTTGACAATAGATTTTTAAATAAACGTACAGACAGAGGCAGTGAGACTCTAGCTAAAGCAGACTCTAGCATTGAAATTCTGGTTCAAAATCTGTTAAAAACAAAAGAAAGTATGAAGAGATGGGATTGGAGTAGAATGATTGAGAGGATGAGAGCAGCTAAATTATCTTCCTCATTGTCTGTATGTGACAAACCCAGATCTTTCCTGCTCATCTATCTCAGCCCTAGTTGTTCGGATCAGGCGACTTCCTTAGATTCAGATTACATATTCTTCCCACCTTGGAAATCTTTGTCATGATCTCTGCTTCCAAAAGGTCAGGGTTTTCCCAACTCCCTTGGAAGCAGATCCATAACCCAGGTTCCGAGTGCCAACCAGTCCCAATTGGGACCTTTTGGACCCAGTCCTGGCGCCAGTGGCACCAGGCTCATAAATATGCCCAGTCCCAGCGCTGGAAGCGCCGGGCTCATAATGCTTGGGTGGACTTACCTTCAGCAGACCATGCTGCTTACTTGCCTGCCAGTTGAGCCTCTGATCCTCTTCTGTTTGGAACTACTTTTCCTGTTGGGTGGGGCTGGAGCCACTCCCTAGATTCAGAACACTGGAACTCTTCTGGAAGGCAGGAACTCTTTTCTTACCAGGAACTCTTTTCTTACTTAGGCGTGGCTGTGGAAGGAGACACCTAAGCACTACAGGAGGCTATTTAAACCACACCCGGTGGATGAATCTTGCTTTGCGTTATTCTGCAACCTCTGCAGCAGAACGCTCATCGTGTCTTCTGCATCCGGTCCTGGGCCTAAGGAAAAAGGCTTACAATCCTGAATCCAGTTTTCAGCAACACCTATAAAGACAAGAAAGAACAGGTTAGCATTCCGGCATCTGAAAGGCAAACTCTTACCATCCTGAATCCAGTCTTCAGCAACACCTATAAAGACAAGAAAGAACAGGTTAGCATTCCGGCATCTGAAAGGCAAAGGCTTACCTACTCTTCGGCGCTGCATTCCGCATCTGAAAGACAAAACAAGGTGCGTTTAAAGACATTGGGGAACTTTAATACTCACGTGACATGACTCCTTTCCACATCTAATCCAGTGGGTATTCCGGCACCCTGCAGCCGCTCCGAACTCGTACCTGCAAAATAAAAAGACAGTTAGAGCGCATAGTGAAGCAGGCAACAAGCGCTTACTTACGTGCTTCCAGGCGCTTCTATTCATCACACGGGCTCCATCTTCAACTCACTTCAGCCCGTCATCCGCCATTGCCGGCACCCTGCAAAACAAGAGACATCATTACTAAAGACTTTAAAGACATTTGAATGACTCGAAACTTACCGTTCGTGCAGTAAACGACGGACAGCAGTCCTCTGAAGTCAAGAGGCCTGCGCTACCTATCCAGTGAAGAAACTGGTTACAGCACCCTGCCCCGAGGCAGATGGAGAGCTCGGCATTCACTTACCTAAGGTGAGAGCGTTAACCTTTGGGGGTCTACAGGAGAGGAGAAGAGGAAAGAGATAGGGACACCCCAATAACCCCAGTTCATTAACCCCATATTTTCTATCTGCAGACATCTTACTCTACACGTCAGGCATACAGTGCACAGAGGTCCAGCCCAAAGAGCCAACCGGGTGCTACACATCACCTTTGAAGATACGGTAGTCGCCCAGTCAAGACCGGCGCCTCTGCGAGAATCAGGTGAGCGTTACAGAACGCAAAGCCTACCGCAAAACTCTCGCCCAGGCGCTATGGAAACCTCGGATACTGACCCCCTAGCCCGGTTACTTGGGGAACTAAGGGCAGAAGTGCATGCAGCTCGTCAGGAAACGAATGCTCTAAGAAGGGAACTAATTATTACCAAGGAGAGAACAGACAATCTTGCTAGACAAGTGCTACAGTCACAAGCCGGACAGACCCCGTTACCCGCATCAGGGGCAAATCTTCCTTCAACATCCTCTATGAATCCAGTGCAGATCAACCTACCTGGGAATGTACCTCTGGCTCCGCCCGAACGATTTTCTGGTGACCCAAAGAGGTTTGCAGTATTTATCAATCAGTGCCGGTTGCACTTCTTATGCTGGCCAGCAGCCTTTCCAACTGATCAAGCAAAAGTAGCTTTTGTACTTTCGTACCTTAGTGGCAATGCGGCAGACTGGTCGATCCCTCTAGTTAATCAAGATGATCCGGTTCTCCATGATTTTCAAGCCTTTCAGCTTAGTATGGAGAAACTGTTCGCAAGACATTCACAGGGGCAGGCCTTGGACAATGAGCTTCTTTCATTGCGACAGGGTAATCAAGACCTTTTGGCTTATATTGCATCTTTCAATAGGCTAATAGTGGAAACTCAATGGCCTGAGGACAAAAGGATTACGCTGTTTTATAGAGGTCTACGTGGAGAGCTCAAAGACGTTTTAGCCCAAGTAGTGAATCCCCCACAAGACTGTTCGGATTATATAGACTTGGTCGTTCAAATAGATCACGGGCTGCAGAACAGGAAGGCCGATCGTTCCAAGTTTGATGCTCGAGTATTTTCCAAACCGCCAACTCCTTCCAAAGGAGTAGACTCCGGGGAACCCATGCAAATAGGGGGTCTGAAAGGTCCTCTAACACAAAGGGAGCGGGAAAGGAGGAAACAGTTGCAATTATGCCTATATTGCGGAAACTCAGGACACTTTCTTCGAGACTGTCCGGTGAAACCTGCCAAGAAGGCAGTAGGAGCTGCAGTTACCAAAGTTACAAACTCTGAGCAGGGAAACGACCTCGCCCGACAAGAATAGAGGTCCTCTTGCCGAGCGTGAAAACCAGTTCCGTGACCTCGCATTTCGTGATACCTATGGTCCTCATTAGCCCTGATAATCCGGATCGATTACATGCAATTGAAGCTTACGTCGACAGCGGTGCCATCGGCAATTATGTGGATCATGAAATGGTTTTGAGGATGAATCTAACTCTTTGTCCCAAGGCTGTAAAGGACGTCATTACTACGGTGGATGGTACGGAGATAGCCTCCGGGCCAGTAACGCATACCACTCAAGAGGTGACGCTAGTAAGTCAAGATGGACACCATGAGAAGATCGTGTTCGATGTGATCAAGGCCCCTCAGTTTCAGATTATTCTAGGAATACCTTGGTTAGAGAAACACAATCCTCTGATCGATTGGCGAGCAAGAACGGTCCAGTTTCCAGAATGTGTCTCTACTTGTCACCCTCCACCTGGTGTTGCACTGGCCGCAATTTCTTCAGAGACTCCCCAGTTACCTCCCGAATACCTAGAATACCAAGATGTTTTCCGGAAGGATCAGGCTAACTCTCTACCTCCTCATAGGTCTTATGACTGCCAGATAGACCTGATACCTGGATCTACTCCTCCTTGTAGTAGAATTTATGCCCTCACCGAGCCTGAGAACCTTCACCTTCGACAATACCTGGATCAATACCTGGCAAATGGGTTTATTCGTCCTTCCAAGTCCCCTGCTTCTTCAGCTTTGTTCTTCGTTCCAAAAAAGGAAGGAGACCTTAGAACTTGTATCGATTATCGCTCCCTGAACCAGATCACCGTTAAGAATAGATATCCGTTACCTTTGATCCCTGAACTCCTGGACCAAGTCAGAAAAGCATGCATATATACAAAGCTGGATCTTAGAGGAGCTTACCACTTGGTACGAGTAAAAGAGGGCGATGAATGGAAGACGGCCTTCCGCACCAAGTATGGGCTATTTGAATATCAGGTCATGCCCTTCGGACTTTGCAATGCCCCGGCCGCCTTTCAATATTTTATGAACGATGTCCTCAGAGAGCTCATAGATGTATGTGTTGTTGTTTACATTGACGACATCCTCGTTTATTCTTCATCGGAATCTGAACATCGGAAACACGTGAAAATGGTCCTCGAAAGATTGCGTCAACACAAACTTTTCGCTAAGTTGGAAAAATGTGTTTTCAACGTGACTGAAGTTGAATTCTTGGGATTCATATTATCACCTGGCGGAGTGCGTATGGATTCAAAGAAGGTCGATGCAGTTCTCAAATGGCCATCACCATCCTCCGTAAAAGGTGTGCAAAGCATGTTAGGCTTCGCTAACTTTTACCGCAGGTTTATCCCCGAATTCTCTCGAATAGTCCAGCCCATCACTGCCTTGTTAAAGAAAAACAAACGTTTTGAATGGTCTACCGAGGCGGAACAAGCTTTCCAGGATTTGAAGACTAAATTTATCTCTGCACCAATCTTAAAACACCCTCGCCCCGAACTCCCCTACATCGTGGAAACTGATGCTTCAAGCCTTGCCATGGGGGCAGTTCTATCACAAAAGGACCCGGTAACCAATCAGTTGCATCCCGTGGCATTTTGGTCCCGCGAATTCTCGCCTCCTGAAATCAATTACACGATTACTGACAAGGAACTTCTGGCTATCAAGTCTGCCTTTAAGGCTTGGCGGCATTATCTGCTGGGGGCCCGACACACCGTTACTGTGATTACGGATCACCGAAACCTGCAATATTTGAAGACCGCAAAAGCCCAATCCTCTAGACAACTCCGTTGGGCATTATTCTTTGCCGAGTTTGACTTCATAATTACCTATCGACCTGGTACAAAGAACGGTAAAGCCGATGCCCTTTCTCGGATGGGAGTGGAAGAACACTTGGTCAACCCTAAACCTGTACCAATCATTCCCGAACAAAGAATTCTGGGTGTAATCGCCACAGAATCCATAGAGGAAGTTAAGGATAAAGCCAGGCAACTTGTAACTCCAGCAGACTTACAGAATTGGCATCTGCAGGGAAAGGACTTTGCAGTAAAGGACAACTTATTGTATTTCCAAGAACGATTATACCTACCCAGCACAGATTTACAGAAAAAAGTAATCTCTTGTTATCACGACTCTTTAATGGAAGGTCATCCCGGTATAGCCAAGACCTCAGAAAAGATCAAGCGCTACTTCTGGTGGCCGTCTTGGAAAAAAGATATCAGAGACTTTATAATGTCCTGTGGAGTATGCGCCCAAAACAAGAGTCAAAAGGAAAGACCAGCAGGCCTCTTACGCCCTATTGACATCCCACCTCGCCCTTGGCATATGCTTTCTATGGACTTCATCACCGATCTACCTCCATGCTCCGGATACAATACGATTCTAGTAATCGTGGACTTATTCTCCAAGATGGCGCATTTCATTCCGCTCAAAGGCTTGCCGACAGCAGCAACTCTGGCCCGAGAATTTCTCGAAAACATCGTCCGCCTGCACGGTTTTCCTTCGGTTCTAATTTCGGACCGAGGTAGTCAATTTATTTCTCATTTTTGGCGAAGTTGCTGTCGGTCGGCTCAAATTGATGTGAGACTATCGACCAGTCACCACCCTCAGACCGACGGACAAACCGAGAGGACCAATCAAACTCTGGAACAGTATTTACGCTGCATGCTGCAACAAACTGAAAAAACTTGGAAAGATATCCTTTGGATAGCCGAGTATGCCTACAATAACTATGTCCATTCGGGAACTGGGAAAACCCCGTTTTTTCTTTTGTACGGCAGTCACCCTCGAACCTCGGAGTTGGATCCCCTCCAAGATCTTGAAACACCAGCAGTAGACTACCTGCATTCTACAATCACCCAAGCCTTTAAGGAAGCTGTTTCTCACCTTCAAAGGGCTAAAGAACAATACAAGAAAGGAGCAGATCAACATCGGAAGGAAGCCCCTCACTATCAAGTAGGGGATCAAGTCTGGTTATCCACCAAATATCTACCTCTAAAAGGGCCACGCACATTCAACCCAAGATACCTTGGTCCCTATTCCATCACTACCATAGTAAACCCAGTAGCGGTCAAGTTGGACTTGCCCCCGCACATGAAGATACATCCGGTCTTCCACGTCTCTCTATTAAAACCCGTGCAACCTCAAACCCGACTAACCAAATCTCCAAAACCTATCCTAGTGGATGGAGAACTCGAGTTTGAAGTCAAAAGCATTCTGGACTCCAAGATCTCCAAATCTAAACTATTCTACCTAATTGACTGGAAAGGCTACGGCCCCCAAGAGAGATCCTGGGAACCTGCTGAATATGTCCACGCTCCTCGCCTAATCAAAAGATTTCACCGAACATTTCCTGACAAGCCAAAACCCCCGGAGAAGCCTGGTTTGGGAGGGGCCTTGAGGGGGGGTACTGTCATGATCTCTGCTTCCAAAAGGTCAGGGTTTTCCCAACTCCCTTGGAAGCAGATCCATAACCCAGGTTCCGAGTGCCAAACAGTCCCAATTGGGACCTTTTGGACCCAGTCCTGGCGCCAGTGGCACCAGGCTCATAAATATGCCCAGTCCCAGCGCTGGAAGCGTCGGGCTCATAATGCTTGGGTGGACTTACCGTCAGCAGACCATGCTGCTTACTTGCCTGCCAGTTGAGCCTCTGATCCTCTTCTGTTTGGAACTACTTTTCCTGTTGGGTGGGGCTGGAGCCACTCCCTAGATTCAGAACACTGGAACTCTTCTGGAAGGCAGGAACTCTTTTCTTACCAGGAACTCTTTTCTTACTTAGGCGTGGCTGTGGAAGGAGACACCTAAGCACTACAGGAGGCTATTTAAACCACACCCGGTGGATGAATCTTGCTTTGCGTTACTCTGCAACCTCTGCAGCAGAACGCTCATCGTGTCTTCTGCATCCGGTCCTGGGCCTAAGGAAAAAGGCTTACCATCCTGAATCCAGTCTTCAGCAACACCTATAAAGGCAAGAAAGAACAGGTTAGCATTCCGGCATCTGAAAGGCAAACTCTTACCATCCTGAATCCAGTCTTCAGCAACACCTATAAAGACAAGAAAGAACAGGTTAGCATTCCGGCATCTGAAAGGCAAAGGCTTACCTACTCTTCGGCGCTGCATCCCGCATCTGAAAGACAAAACAAGGTGCGTTTAAAGACATTGGGGAACTTTAATACTCACGTGCCATGACTCCTTTCCACATCTAATCCAGTGGGTATTCCGGCACCCTGCAGCCGCTCCGAACTCGTACCTGCAAAATAAAAAGACAGTTAGAGCGCATAGTGAAGCAGGCAACAAGCGCTTACTTACGTGCTTCCAGGCGCTTCTATTCATCACACGGGCTCCATCTTCAACTCACTTCAGCCCGTCATCCGCCATTGCCGGCACCCTGCAAAACAAGAGACATCATTACTAAAGACTTTAAAGACATTTGAATGACTCGAAACTTACCGTTCGTGCAGTAAACGACGGACAGCAGTCCTCTGAAGTCAAGAGGCCTGCGCTACCTATCCAGTGAAGAAACTGGTTACAGCACCCTGCCCCGAGGCAGATGGAGAGCTCGGCATTCACTTACCTAAGGTGAGAGCGTTAACCTTTGGGGGTCTACAGGAGAGGAGAAGAGGAAAGAGATAGGGACACCCCAATAACCCCAGTTCATTAACCCCATATTTTCTATCTGCAGACATCTTACTCTACACGTCAGGCATACAGTGCACAGAGGTCCAGCCCAAAGAGCCAACCGGGTGCTACACATCACCTTTGAAGATACGGTAGTCGCCCAGTCAAGACCGGCGCCTCTGCGAGAATCAGGTGAGCGTTACAATCTTACATGTTAGAGATAGGGGATCCTTTGCTTAGTGATATCTGTCAGGAATGTGAGATGAATTTAAAGCATACGACCCAACATTTACTAATCACCTGTCCAGGTAGCTGGGACTTAAGACTACTCAGGCGACTCAGACTGAAAAGATGTGTCTATAGTGCAGAGTCTCTGGATTCTCTTATGTTCTGGGGAAGAATGGCCTCAGGAAATGAGTTGTTTTTGACTGTTTTTGACTGCAGAAGTAGTAAATATTCAGAATGTTTTAAAGCTCACCAACATGAACAGTTTTCGTTAGAGGTTGCAAAGAAAAAGTAATGTTGCCTCTTGTTTTTTTTTAAAGAACTTATGAGTTTTATTTACGTAATGTAGCTGATTTTTTAATGGTTATTTTGATTCTAGGAGCAGAATATGTATTTTCTGATGCTTGATAAGTTTATTTTGTATGAGTGATTTATGTTAGGAATGTAAATGTTAGGTGTCTTGTGTGGTAACTTTTCTTTAGATTATTTATTCAAAATCGTATTGTTTTAGAGCTTCCAAAGAGTGTTTTCTTTTTTTGTTTTTGGTTATATCACAATAAAAGAAAAAAAACACATTTGAACAAAAATCACCTTGTGGTGTTTTGCCAAGGGGAATTAATTGAATTAATAATTTTGGGAAAATAGGCTAAGGATCTACACAGTTCCCCCTCCTCCACTCACTAAAAAGGGAAACGACTAAAGGCAAGCACATTCATCCACTTTTTGGTTTCAAATGTCTCAATTCTACTTTCATTGAAAACCTCTGTTTAAGAGTCAGAAAAGTCAGTTGCATTTCAGGACCCTCTTGGAGAACAGTGCAGGGGTCTGGTCACTCCTCTCTCAAGGATGGTCCACAGCTCTTCACCATAGGGCCCAGTCCGCTTTTAGGCTTTCCAAGCAATAGACAGATCCACCAAGATGCATTTTCAGCAAATCTCTTTTTGGTGCTTCCATGCGGCTATCAGATGGTCATTTTTAGCAGCTCTTTCCTTCTATCATAGTGCTTCCACTTTATATATCAGTGATGACACCATCAAGAGTTCAGTATTGGGCAGTGCCTTGCAAAAATTCTCGCAACCAGGATTGGACAGTTACCCTTCTCTCTCCCCCAAGTTCAGTCTAACTCTAAGTATTGGTTTAGGAGTCTAGAACAAAAAGATGACAACTACCATTTGAAATCCCCATTTCTATGTCAACTTTTTGGCAAAAAGTAGTTATGTGGCAAAACTTAATAATTTACTAGTAGTAACTGCCATAGTGTGTATATATATATATTCAGTGAAAAAAATGTGTTAAAGGGACATCATGGTTAAGTTGCGCCAGGAGCGTTGCTAGGCCCTGATCTTTTGATTGTAGCAACGGATAGAATCTCAAGAGCTACAGCCAAAAGACTAGCTAGCCCCCAGTCCCAACAGTTCCGACATCAGCGTAGCCCCGGGTATTTTTCAGACCTAGCAACTCCCCTGAGTTGCGCTACTAAAAACCTATGAAATTCAGTGAAAAAACATTGTTAAAGGGACGTTATGGTTCCAAGTAAAACTGAAAAACCCTTGAAATTCGCCAGTTATGGTAAGCTAAGCAACCATAACTCGCGCCACCACCGTGCACTGCTAAGTCTAACACCCAGGACATCAAAGATGACATCACAAATGTAATTGATGACATCACTGATGACATCACATGTCTGACGTCCCCTTTTTTCCTTTCCTGACATATCTAGGCCACATGATTTTCTTCAGTAACAATCAGGAACTAAAAATTGTAAATGTACTATATTTGTTGACTTATCCTTCAAGTATGTTCTTACAATAATTCCCTTTGGGTCCAGTCATATCATATGAAACATATACATAGGGGAAGACACAACCTTGAAAGACAGCAATCCTTTCTGTGCATTAAAATAATCAGTAGAGTTATCAGCACTTTCTGATAGTTTTGATTGTTTTTTTATTACTGTACTTTCCCTGTATATGCTCATATTTTTATATGTTGTACTCACACTATTTTCCTTAGGGTCCAGACACATCATGTGATATATATAGAAAGGGTAAGTAACAGCTTTGAAACAGAGCAATCATTTCTCTGCATAAAGGTAATCAGTTAGGTTATGAACACGTTCTGCTACTATTGCTGTTTTTTTTCTTACTTCAATTCCCTTGTATATATTCATATTTGTATGTGGTGTTGTCTCTTTGTGATTTGTCTATAATAATGCAATTATGTAGTAAGTGGGTTTTATTACCTACTTATCACAAGTTTCACTGTATGCAAAACTCTAATATGAAAAAGTTATCATTTCGCTATTCAACATGGCAAGCTTATGAATATTGCACCTCCATCATGTATGCTGCACACAATGCCTATGTTTCTACATGAGTGCCTTAGTATACTGGATTGAAGTTAATAACAGAATGCTATTTATATCAATGCATAGCGTAATGCACTGATTAGCACTTGATATTTATTCCAATAATCTTTGATACCTTTTTTTATTAACATTACACTAAGAATCCCTTGTACAGACTTTTCATGAAAGGTAAATGCACATGTGATGTCATCAGTGATGTCATCAATGACATTTGTGATGTCATCTTTGATGTCCTGGGTGTTAGTCTTAGCAGTGCACGGTGGTGGCGCGAGTTATGGTTGCTTAGCTTACCATAACTGGCGAATTTCAAGGGTTTTTCGGTTTTACTAGGAACCATAACGTCCCTTTAACAGAGTTTTTTCACTGAATTTCATAGGTTTTTAGTAGCGCAACTTAACCATAACGTCCCTTTAACAATGTTTTTTCACTGAATTTCATAGGTTTTTAATAGCGCAACTTAACCATAACGTCTCTTTAACAAAGTTTTTTCACTGAATTTCATTGGTTTCTATTAGTGCAACTTTACCATAACATCCCTTTAACACTTTTTTTAATTAAATTTCATAGTTTATTATTAGTGCAACATAACCATAACATCCTTTTCAATGGATGAAGACCACTAGCATCCTAGGTTCTCAAAGTGGGAACCTGGAGTGGTAAAAAAAGATCTTTCTTCCCAAACTGGAACGCCTGCGGCGTCCCAGTGTAGGAAGGAAAATCTTTTACCAAGATGATCACCATGGAAAGGGAAAGCGGGGTGTATAAAGAGAACACAACAGGGCATGGGTAGGGTGGGACCAGGAGGGAGACACGGGGCATGAGCAGGGGGTGGGGGGCAACATGAGAGAGACACGGGGCATGAGCGGGGGTGGGGGCAGCAGCAGGGAGACACGGGGCATGAGCGGGGGTGGGGGGCAACAGAAGAGAGACACGGGGCATGACCGGGGGTTGGGGGGCAACAGGAGATAGACACGGGGCATGAGAGGGGGGTGGGGACTAACAGGAGAGAGACATGGGGCATGAGAGGGAGGTGGGGGTAACAGGAGAGAGACACGGGGCATGAGCAGGGGGTGGGGAGAAACAGCAGGGAGACACAGGGCATGATCGGGGGTTGGTGGGCAACAGGAGAGAGAAACGGGGCATGAGAGGGGAGTAGGGGGTAACAGGAGAGAGACACGGGGCATGAGAGGGGGTAACAGGAGAGAGACACAGGGCATGAGTGGGGGTGGTGGGCAACAGCAGTGAGACATGGGGCATGAGCGGAGGGTGTGGGGCAACCACAGGGAGACACGGGGCATGAGCGGGGGGTGGGGTGAACACGAGGGAGACACGGGGCATGAGAGGGGGGTGGGGGTAACAGGAGAGAGACGCGGGGCATGAGTGGGGGGTGAGGGGCAACAGCAGGGAGACACGGGGCATGAGCGGGGGGCAACAGGAGAAAGACACGGAGCATGAGCAGGGGGTAGGGGTAACAGGAGAGACATGGGGCATGAGCGGGGGTTGGGGGGCAACATGAGAGAGACATGGGGTATGAGCGGGGGTGGGGGAAACTGCAGGGAGACACGGGGCATGAGTGGGGGTGGGGGGAACAAGAGGGAGACATGGGGCATGACCGGGGGGTGGGGGGCAACAGCAGGGAGACACGGGGCATGACCGAGTGGTGGGGGGCAACAGAAGGGAGACACAGGGCATGACCAGGGGTTGGGGGGCAATAGGAGAGAGACACAGGGCATGAGAGGGGGTGGGGGGCAACAGCAGGGAGACATGGGGCATGACCGGGTGGTGGGGGGCAACAGAAGGGAGACACAGGGCATGACCGGGGTTTGGGGGGCAACAGGAGAGAGACACGGGGCATGAGAGGGGGATGGGGGTAACAGGAGAGAGACACGGGGCATGAGCGGGGGTGGTGGGCAACAGCAGGGAGACATGGGGCATGAGCCGGGGGTGGGGGGCAACAGCAGGGAGACACGGGGCATAAGCGGGGGGTGGTGGGAACACAAGGGAGACACGGGGCATGAGAGGGGGGTGGGGGAAACAGGAGAGTGACACGGGGCATGAGCGGGAGGTGAGGGGCAACAGCAGGGAGACACGGGGCATGAGCCGGGGGGAAACAGGAGAAAGACACGGGGCATGAGCGGGGGTAGGGGTCAACGGGAGAGACACGAGGCATAAGCGGGGGGTGGGGGGAACAGGAGAGAGACATGGGGCATGAGCGGGGGCTGGGGGGGCAACAGCAGGGAGACATGGAGCATGACCGGGGGGTGGGGGCAACAGGAGAGACACACAGAGCATGAGCAGGGGTGGGGTGGCAACAGCAGGGAGACACGGGGCATGAGCAGGGGGTGGGGGGCAACAGCAGGGAGACACGGGGCATGACCGGGGGATGGAGGGCAACAGGAGGGAGACATGGGGCATGAGCGGGGGTGGGGGCAACAGGAGGGAATCACGGGCATGAGCAGGGGTGGGGGGCTACAGCAGGGAGACATGGGGCATGATTGGGGGTGGGGGGGAACAGGGGAGACACGAGGCATGAGCGGGGGTGGGGGGAACAGGAGAGAGACACGGGGCATGAGCGGAGGGTGTGGGGCAACCACAGGGAGACACGGGGCATGAGCGGGGGGTGGGGTGAACACGAGGGAGACACGGGGCATGAGAGGGGGGTGACAGGAGAGAGACACGGGGCATAAGCGGGGGGTGGGGTGAACACGAGGGAGACACGGGGCATGAGAGGGGGGTGGGGGTAACAGGAGAGAGACACGGGGCATGAGTGGGGGGTGAGGGGCAACAGCAGGGAGACACGGGGCATGAGCGGGGGGCAACAGGAGAAAGACACGGGGCATGAGCAGGGGGTAGGGGGTAACAGGAGAGACATGGGGCATGAGCGGTGGTTGGGGGGCAACATGAGAGAGACATGGGGTATGAGTGGGGGTGGGGGCAACTGCAGGGAGACACGGGGCATGAGCGGGGGTGGGGTGAACACGAGGGAGACACGGGGCATGAGAGGGGGGTGGGGGTAACAGGTGAGAGACACGGGGCATGAGTGGGGGGTGAGGGGCAACAGCAGGGAAACACGGGGCATGAGCGGGGGGCAACAGGAGAAAGACACGGGGCATGAGCAGGGGGTAGGGGGTAACAGGAGAGACATGGGGCATGAACGGGGGTTGGGGGGCAACATGAGAGAGACATGGGGTATGAGCGGGGGTGGGAGCAACTGCAGGGAGACACGGGGCATGAGCGGGGGTGGGGGGAACAAGAGGGAGACATGGGGCATGACCAGGGGGTGGGGGGCAACAGCAGGGAGACACGGGGCATGACCGAGTGGTGGGGGGCAACAGAAGGGAGACACAGGGCATGACCAGGGGTTGGGGGGCAACAGGAGAGAGACACAGGGCATGAGAGGGGGTGGGGGGCAACAGCAGGGAGACATGGGGCATGACCGGGTGGTGGGGGGCAACAGAAGGGAGACACAGGGCATGACCGGGGTTTGGGGGCAACAGGAGAGAGACACGGGGCATGAGAGGGGGGTGGGGGTAACAGGAGAGAGACACGGGGCATGAGCGGGGGGTGGTGGGCAACAGCAGGGAGACATGGGGCATGAGCGGGGGGTGGGGGGCAACAGCAGGGAGACACGGGGCATAAGCGGGGGGTGGTGGGAACACAAGGGAGACACGGGGCATGAGAGGGGGTGGGGGAAACAGGAGAGTGACACGGGGCATGAGCGGGAGGTGAGGGGCAACAGCAGGGAGACACGGGGCATGAGCCGGGGGGAAACAGGAGAAAGACACGGGGCATGAGCGGGGTTAGGGGATAACAGGAGAGACACGAGGCATAAGCGGGGGGTGGGGGGAACAGGAGCGAGACATGGGGCATGAGCGGGGGGTGGGGGGGCAACAGCAGGGAGACATGGGGCATGACCGGGGGGTGTGGGCAACAGGAGAGACACACGGAGCATGAGCAGGGGTGGGGTGGCAACAGCAGGGAGACACGGGGCATGAGCAGGGGGTGGGGGGCAACAGCAGGGAGACACGGGGCATGACCGGGGGATGGAGGGCAACAGGAGGGAGACACGGGGCATGAGCGGGGGTGGGGGGCAACAGGAGGGAATCACGGGCATGAGCGGGGGTGGGGGGCTAGAGCAGGGAGACATGGGGCATGATTGGGGGCGGGGGGGAACAGGGGAGACACGAGGCATGAGCGGGGGTGGGAGGAACAGGAGAGAGACACGGGGCATGAGCGGAGAGGGGGGCAACAGCAGGGAGACACGGGGCATGACCAGGGGTTGGGGGTAACAGGAGAGAGACACAGGGCATGACCGGGGGTTAGGGGGCAACAGCAGGGAGACACGGGGCATGACCGGGGGTGGGGAGCAACAGGAGAGAGACACCGGGCATGAGAGGGGGTGGGGGCAACAGCAGGGAGACACTGGGCATGACCGGGGGTGGGGGGCAACAGGAGAGAGACACGGGCATGAGAGGGGGGTGGGGGTAACAGGAGAGAGACATGGGGCATGAGAGGAGGTTGGGGGGCAACAGCAGGGAGACACGGGGCATGAGCGAGGGTTGGGGGAAGACGAGAGAGACACGGGCATGAGAGGGGGTAGCAGAAGAGAGACACGGGGCATGAGCAGGGGGTAACAGCAGGGAGACACGGGGCATGAGCGGGGGGTTGGGGGCAACAGCAGGGAGACACGGGCATGACTGGGGGTGGGGGGCAACAGCAGGCAGACACGGGGCATGACCAGGGGGTGGTGGGCAATAGGAGAGAGACACGGGGCATGAGATGGGGGTGGGGGGCAACAGGAGAGAGACACGGGGCATGACCGGGTGGTTGGGGGCAACAGAAGGGAGACACGGGGCATGACCAGGGGTTGGGGGGCAACTGGAGAGAGTCACCGGGCATGAGAGGGGGTGGAGGGCAACAGCAGGGAGACACGGGGCATGACCGGGTGGTGGGAGGCAACGGAAGGGAGACACAGGGAATGACCGAGGGTTGGGGGGCAACAGGAGAGAGACACGGGGCATGAGAGGGGAGTAGGGGAGTAGGGGGTAACAGGAGAGAGACACGGGCATGAGAGGGGGGTGGGGGTAACAGGAGAGAGACACGGGGCATGAGCGGGGGGTGGTGGGCAATAGCAGGGAGACATGGGACATGAGCAGGGGGTGGGGGGCAACAGCAGGGAGACACGGGGCATGAGCGGGGGGTGGGGGGAACACAAGGGAGACACGGGGCATGAGAGGGGGATGGGGGTAACAGGAGAGAGACACAGGGCATGAGCGGGAGGTGAGGGGCAACAGCAGGGAGACACAGGGCATGAGCCAGGGGGCAACAGGAGAAAGACACGGGGCATGAGCGGGGGTGGGGGATAACAGGAGAGACACGAGGCATAAGCGGGGGATGGGGGAACAGGAGAGAGACATGGGGCATGAGCGGGGGGTTGGGGGGCAACAGCAGGGAGACATGGGGCATGACCGGGGGGTGGGGGCAACAGGAGAGACACACGGAGCATGAGCGGGGGTGGGGAGGCAACAGCAGGGAGACACGGGGCATGAGCAGGGGGTAGGGGGCAACAGCAGGGAGACACGGGGCATGACCGGGGGATGGAGGGCAACAGGAGGGAGACACGGGGCATGAGCGGGGGTGGGGGGCAACAGGAGGGAATCACAGGCATGAGCGGGGGTGGGGGGCTACAGCAGGGAGACATGGGGCATGATTGGGGGGTGGGGGGCACAGGGGAGACACGAGGCATGAGCGGGGGTGGGGGGAACAGGAGAGAGACACGGGGCATGAGCGGAGAGGGGGGGCAACAGCAGGGAGACACGGGGCATGACCAGGGGTTGGGGGTAACAGGAGAGAGACACGGGGCATGACCGGGGGTAGGGGGCAACAGCAGGGAGACACGAGGCATGACCGGGGGGTGGGGGCAACAGGAGAGAGACACAGGCATGAGAGGGGGGTGGGGGTAACAGGAGAGAGACACGGGGCATGAGAGGAGGGTGGGGGGCAACAGCAGGGAGACACGGGGCATGAGCGAGGGGTGGGGGGAAGACGAGAGAGACACGGGCATGAGAGGGGGTAAGAGAAGAGAGACACGGGGCATGAGCGGGGGGTGGGGGTAACAGCAGGGAGACACGGGGCATGAGCGGGGGGTTGGGGGCAACAGCAGGCAGGCACGGGGCATGACCGGGGGCGGGGGGCAACAGCAGGCAGACACGGGGCATGACCAGGGGGTGGTGGGCAATAGGAGAGAGACACGGGGCATGAGATGGGCGTGGGGGGCAACAGGAGAGAGACACGGGGCATGACCGGGTGGTGGGGGGCAACAGAAGGGAGACACAGGGCATGACCAGGGGTTGGGGGGCAACAGGAGTGAGACACGGGGCATGAGAGGGGGTGGGGGCAACAGCAGGGAGACACGGGGCATGACCGGCTGGTGGGAGGCAACAGAAGGGAGACACAGGGAATGACCGGGGGTTGGGGGGCAACAGGAGAGAGACACGGGGCATGAGAGGGGAGTAGGGGAGTAGGGGGTAACAGGAGAGAGACACGGGCATGAGAGGGGTGTGGGGGTAACAGGAGAGAGACACGGGGCATGAGCAGGGGGTGGGGGGCAACAGCAGGGAGACACGGGGCATGAGCGGGGAGTGGGGGGAACACAAGGGAGACACGGGGCATGAGAGGGGGGTGGGGGGTAACAGGAGAGAGACACGGGGCATGAGCGGGAGGTGAGGGGAAACAGCAGGGAGACATGGGGCATGAGCGGGGGGCAACAGGAGAAAGACACAGGGCATGAGCGGGGTGGGGAATAACAGGAGAGACACGAGGCATAAGCAGGGGGTGGGGGGAACAGGAGAGAGACATGGGGCATGAGCGGGGGTGGGGGCAACAGCAGGGAGACATGGGGCATGACCAGGGGGTGGGGGCAACAGGAGAGAGACACGGAGCATGAGCGGGGGTGGGGGGGCAACAGCAGGGAGACACGGGGCATGAACAGGGGGTGGGGGGCAACAGCAGGGAGACACGGGGCATGACCGGGGGGTGGAGGGCAACAGGAGGGAGACACAGGGCATGAGCGGGGGATGGGGGAACAGGAGGGAATCACGGTCATGAGCGGGGGTGGGGCGCTACAGCAGGGAGACATGGGGCATGATTGGGGGGTGGGGGAACAGGGAAGACACGAGGCATGAGCGGGGGGTGGGGAAACAGGAGAGAGACACGGGGCATGAGCGGAGAGGGGGGGCAACAGCAGGGAGACACGGGGCATGACCAGGGGTTGGGGGTAACAGGAGAGGGACACGGGGCATGACCGGGGGGTAGGGGGCAACAGCAGGGAGACACGGGGCATGACCGTGGGTGGGGAGCAACTGGAGAGAGACTGGGCATGAGAGGGGGTGGGGGGCAACAGCAGGGAGACACTGGGCATGACCGGGGGGTGGGGGGCAAAAGGAGAGAGACACGTGCATGAGAGGGGGGTGGGGGGTAACAGGAGAGAGACACGGGGCATGAGAGGGGGGTGGGGGGCAACAGCAGGGAGACACGGGGCATGAGCGAGGGGTGGGGGGAAGACGAGGGAGACATGGGCATGAGAAGGGGTAACAGGAGAGAGACACGGGGCATGAGTGGGTGGTGGGGGGTAACAGCAGGGAGACACGGGGCATGAGCGGAGGGTGGGGGCAACAGCAGGGAGACTTGGGGCATGACCAGGGCGTGGGGGGCAACAACAGGCGACCCGGGGCATGAGCGGGGGGTGGGTGGGTAACAGGTTAGAGGGGGGTGGGGGGCAACAGCAGGGAGACACAGGGCATGAGCGAGGGTTGGGGGGAGGACGAGGGAGACATGGCATGAGAAGGAGTAACAGGAGAGAGACACGGGGCATGAGCGGGTGGTGGGGGGTAACAGCAGGGAGACAAAGACATGACCGGGGGGTGGGGGCAACAGGAGAGAGACACGGAGCATGAGCGGGGGTGGGGGTGAACTGCAGGGAGACACGGGGCATGAGAGGGGGGGTGTGGGGGGCAACAGTAGGGAGATACGGGGCATGACCGGGGGGTGGAGGGCAACAGGAGGGAGACACGGGGCATGAGCGGAGAGGGGGGGCAACAGCAGGGAGACACGGGGCATGACCAGGGGTTGGGGATAACAGGAGAGGGACACGGGGCATGACAGTGGGGTAGGTGGCAACAGCAGGGAGAGACGGGGCATGACCGGGGGTTGGGAGCAATAGGAGAGAGACACGGGGCATGAGAGGGGGTGGGGGGCAACAGCAGGGAGACCCTGGGCATGAGCAGGGGTTGGGGGTAACAGGAGAGGGACACGGGGCATGACCGGGGGGTAGGGGGCAACAGCAGGGAGACACGGGGCATGACCGGGGGTGGGGAGCAACAGGAGAGAGACACGGGGCATGAGAGGGGGTGGGGGGCAACAGCAGGGAGACACTGGGCATGAGAGGGGGGTGGGGGGCAACAGCAGGGAGACACGGGGCATGAGCGAGGGGTGGGGGGAAGACAAGGGAGACACGGGCATGAGAAGGGGTAACAGGAGAGAGACACGGGGCATGAGCGGGGGTGGGGGGTAACAGCAGGGAGACACGGGGCATGAGCAGGGGGTGGGGGCAATAGCAGGGAGACACGGGCATAACCGGGGCGTGGGGGGCAACAGAAGGCAGACCCGGGGCATGAGCGGGGGGTGGGGCCAACAGCAGGGAGACACAGGGCATGACCGGGGGGAGGTGGGCAATAGGAGAGAGACACGGGGCATGAGATGGTGGTGGGGGGTAACAGGAGAGAGACACGGGGCATGAGAGGGGGTGGGGGTAACAGGAGAGAGACACGGGGCATGAGCAGGGGGTGGGGGTCAACAGCAGGGAGACACGGGGCATGAGCGGAGGGTGGGGGGCAACAGCAGGGAGACACGGGGCATGAGAGGGGCGTAGGGGGTAACAGGAGAGAGACACAGGGCATGAGCGGCGGGTGGGGCAACAGGAGAGAGACACAGGGCATGAGTGGGGGTGGGGGGCAACATGAGAGAGACATGGGGTGTGAGCAGGGGTGGGGGGCAACAGCAGGGAGACACAGGCGTGAGCGGGAAGTGGGGGGAACACAAGGGAGACACAGGGCATGAGATTTAGGTAGGTGGGGGATAAAAGGAGAGAGACACAGGGCATGAGCGGGGGTGGGGGCAACAGCAGGGATACACGCGGCATGACCGGGGGGTGGGGGGCAACAGGAGAGAGACATTGTGCATGAGAGGGAGTGGGAGTAACAGGAGAGAGACAGGGGGTGGGGGGTAACAGGAGAGAGACACAGGGCATGAGCGGGGGTGGGGGCAACAGCAGGGAGACACGGGCATGACCAGTGGGTAGGGGTTAACAGGAGAGGGACACAGGGCATGAGAGGGGTGGGGGTAACAGAAGAGAGACACGGGGCATGAGCGGGGGGTAACAGGTGAGAGACACAGGGCAAGAACGGGGCGTGGGGGGCAACAGCAGGGTGACACGGGGCATGAGTGGGGGTGGGGGGAACACGAAGGAGACACAGGGCATGAGAGGGTGGTGGGGGGTAACAGAAGAGAGACACGGGGCATGAGCGGGGGTGGGGGGCAACAGCAGGGAGACACGGGGCATGAGCGGGGGTGGGAGGAACACGAGGGAGACACAGGGCATGAGAGGGGGTGGGGGGTAACAGAAAAGAGACACAGGGCATGAGAGTGGGTGGGGGGTAACAGAAGAGAGACACGGGGCATGAGCGAGCGGGGGGGTGTGGCAATAGGAGGAAGACACGGGGCATGACCGGGGGTGGGGGGCAACAGGAGGGAAACACAGGGCATTGCTGGGGGTGGGGGCAACAGGAGAGAGACACGGGGCATGACCGGGGGATGGGAGGCAACAGGAGAGAGACACGGGGCATGAGAGGGGGGTGGGGGGTAACAGGAGAGAGACACGGGGCATGAGAGGGGGGTGGGGGGCAACATGAGAGAGACACGGGGCATGAGCGGGGGGTGGGGGACAATAGCAGGGAGACACAGGGGTTGAGCGGAGGGTGGGGGTAACAGAATAGAGACACGGGGCATGACCGTAGGTGGGGGGCAACAGGAGAGAGACACGGGGCATGAGAGGAGGTGGGTGGTAACAGGAGAGATACACGGGGCATGAGAGGGGTTGGGGGTAACAGGAGAGAGACACGGGGCATGAGCGGGGTTGGGGGGCAACAGCAGGGAGACACGGGGCATGAGCGGGGGGTAAGGGGAACATGAAGGAGACACAGGGCATTTGAGGGGGTGGGGGTAACAGGAGAGAGACACGAGGCCTGAGCAGGGGGTGGGGGCAACAGCAGGGAGACACTGGGCATGATCGGGAGTTGGGGGGCAACAGAAGGGAGACACGGGGCATGACCGGGGATTGGGGGGCAACAGGAGAGAGACACGGGCATGAGAGGGGGGTGGGGGCTAACAGGAGAGAGACATGGGGCATGAGAGGGGGTGGGGGGTAACAGGAGAGAGACACGGGGCATGAGCGGGGGGAGTGGGGAAACAGCAAGGAGACACGGGGCTTGATCGGGGGAGTGGGGGGCAACAGGAGAGAGACACGGGGCATGAGAGGGGGGTGGGGGTAACAGGAGAGAGACACAGGGCCTGAGAGGGGGATGGGGTAACAGGAGAGAGACACGGGGCATGAGCGGGGGGTGGGGGGCAACAGAAGGGAGACACGGGGCATGACCGGGGGTTGAGGGCAACAGGAGAGAGACACGGGGCATGAGAGGGGGGTGGGGGCTAACAGGAGAGAGATACAGGGCATGAGATGGGGTGGGGGGTAACAGGAGGGAGACACGGGGCATGAGCAGGGGGTGGGCAGAAACAGCAGGGAGACACGGGGCATGATCGGGGGTTGGGGGCAACAGGAGAGAGACACGGGGCATGAGAGAGGAGTAGGGGATAACAGGAGAAAGACACGGGACATGAGAGGGGGGTGGGGGGTAACAGGAGAGAGACACGGGGCATGAATGGGGGGTGGTGGGCAACAGCAGGGAGACACGGGGCATGAGCGGGGGGCAACAGGAGAAAGACACGGGGCATGAGCAGGGGGTAGGGAGTAACAGGAGAGACATGGGGTATGAGCGGGGGGTGGGGGGCAACATGAGAGAGACACGGGGTATGAGCGGGGGTGGGGGCAACTGCAGGGAGACACGGCGCATGAGGGGGGGTGGGGGGAACAAGAGGCAGACATGGGGCATGACCGGGGGTGGGGGGCAACAGCAGGGAGACAGGGGCATGACCGGGTGGTGGGGGGCAACAGAAGGGAGAAACGGGGCATGACCAGGGGTTGGGGGGCAACAGGATATAGACACGGGGCATGAGAGGGGGTGGGGGGCAACAGCAGGGAGACACGGGGCATGACCAGGGGTTGGGGGGCAACAGAATATAGACACGGGGCATGAGAGGGGGTGGGGGGCAACAGCAGGGAGACACGGGGCATGACCGGGGGTTGGGGGGCAACAAGAGAGAGACACGGGGCATGAGAGGGGAGTAGGGGGTAACAGGAGAGAGAAACGGGGCATGAGAGGGGGGTGGGGTGTAACAGGAGAGAGACACGGGGCATGAGCGGGGGGTGCTGGGCAACAGCAGGGAGACATGGGGCATGAGCGGGTGTGGGGGCTAACAGCAGGGAGACACGGGGCATGAGCGAGGGGTGGGGGGAACACAAGGGAGACACGGGACATGAGAGGGGGGTGGGGGGTAACAGGAGAGAGACACGGGGCATGAGCAGGGGGTGAGGGGCAACAGCAGGGAGACACGGGGCATGAGCGGGGGGCAACAGGAGAAAGACACGGGGCATGAGCGGGAGTAGGGGATAACAGGAAAGACACGAGGCATACGCAGGGGGTGGGGGGAACAGGAGAGAGACATGGGGCATGAGCGGGGGGTGGGGGGCAACAGCAGGGTGACATGGGGCATGACCGGGGAGTGGGGGCAACAGGAGAGATACACGGAGCATGAGCGGGGGTGGGGGGGCAACAGCAGGGAGACACGGGGCATGAGCAGGGTTGGGGGGCAACAGCAGGGAGACACAGGGCATGACCGGGGGTGGAGAGCAACAGGAGGGAGACACAGGGCCTGAGCGGGGGGTGGGGGGCAACAGGAGGGAATCACGGGCATGAGCTGGGGTGGGGGGCTACAGCAGGGAGACATGGGGCATGATTGGGGGGTGGGGGGAACAGGGCAGACACGAGGCATGAGCGGGGGTGGGGGAACAGGAGAGAGACATGGGGCATGAGCGGAGGGGGGGCAACAGCAGGGAGACACGGGCATGACCGGGGGTGGGGGGCAACAGGAGAGAGACACTGGCATGAGAGGGGGTGGGGGGTAACAGGAGAGAGACACGGGGCATGAGAGGGGGGTGGAAGGCAACAGCAGGGAGACACGGGGCATGAGCGAGGGGTAGGGGAAGACGAGGGAGACACGGGCATGAGACGGGGTAACAGGAGAGAGACACGGGGCATGAGCGGGGGGGTGGGGGGTAACAGCAGGGAGACACGGGGCATGAGCGGGGCGTGGGGGGCAACAGCAGGCAGACCTGGGGCATGAGCGGGGGGTGGGTGGGTAACAGGTTAGAGACACAGGGAATGAGCGGGGGGTGTGGGGCAACAGCAGGGAGACACAGGGCATGACCGGGGCGTGGTGGGCAATAGGAGAGAGACACGGGGCATGAGATGGTGGTGGGGGGTAACAGGTTAGAGACACAGGGAATGAGCTGGGGGTGGGGGGCAATAGGAGAGGGACACGGGCAACAGGAGAAAGACACGGGGCATGAGCGGGGGTGGGGATAACAGGAGAGACACGAGGCATAAGTGGGGGGTGAGGGGAACAGGAGAGAGACATGGGGCATGAGCGGGGGGTGGGGGGCAACAGCAGGGAGACATGGGGTATGACCGGAGGGTGGGGGCAACAGGAGAGAGACACGGAGTATGAGCGGGGTGGGGGGGAACTGCAGGGAGACACGGGGCATGAGCAGGGGGTGGGGGGCAACAGCAGGGAGACACGGGGCATGACCGGGGGTGTAGGGCAACAGGAGGGAGACACGGGTCATGAGCGGGGGGTGGGCGGCAACAGGAGGGAATCACGGGCATGAGCGGGGGTGGGGGGCTACAGCAGGGAGACATGGGGCATGATTGGGGTTGGGGGTAACAGGAGAGGGACACGGGGCATGACCGGGGGGTAGGGGGCAACAGCAGCGAGACACGGGGCATGACCAGGGGTGGGGAGTAACAG